>NW_027518697.1:13119166-13860833 GCF_043159265.1 Tasmannia lanceolata | reverse complement strand
ATCCCTATTGATGACATAGGGTATCCCCACCCCACTTTGTAATGCCTCTTTTGCTGATTGTTACTCACTTTGTTAGTTTATGTATTTCTGCCAAGGTTAAATGCTGCATTACTTGTTTAACAGGGTCTGCTTGCATCTGGTGGGAGTAAGCATCATGGGAAGACTTCTTTTGTCGAACATAGGACATTTCTTCATCTTTACCATAGTTTCCACCGCCTCTGGATATTTCTTGTTATGATGTTCCAGGTTATTTTCCAAAGGTTCTCCTATTTGTATATTTCTATTTTTTAGTTCTTCTGTGACTAATCTTTATTTAATTTAGGGACCAAGAAAATGTTTGACTTTTTTTTTTCTAATGGTCTCCATTCTCTACTCTGTTTTGCTTTGTCTTCCATGCATTTGTTGCATATGTTTCTTTGGTTGCCCTTTGTAGTTATACTTAGAGCTTGCTCGTTGCATCCTTTCTGTTTCTTCTGGGGAGGGCGAGCCTTGGCGCAACGGTAAGGTTGCTCCATTGTGACCTGGTGGTCACGGGTTGGAGTCACGGAAACAGTCTCTCTGCAAAGCAGGGGTAAGGCTGCGTACATCTAGCCCTCCCCAGGTCCCGCAATGGCGGAAACCTCGTGCACTGGGCCGCCCTTTTTTTAAATCTTAGAAGAAATTTGAAGATAGGTATTTCCTTCGCCATGCTTAGATTTCTTATTTCTTTCTTTCTTTCTGTTTTTTTTTTTGAAAAGATGCAGATTTTATTTACCATTCAATAATTTTCTTTATTGAAGAACAAGACCGAGATGATCCGAACAGAACAATAAAATTACAAAGGCAAAAGCAAACACAAGATAAAAATAGTACAAGGCCAACTAGGACAAATAGAGCTCAAGGCTGAAGAAAGTAAAAAACTTCCAAGCTTTATAAATTGCAAAGGCAAAAGCAAACAAAGATAAAAATAGTACAGGGCAAACTAGGACGAACAGAACTCATGGCGGAAGAAAGTAAAAAACTTCCAAGCTTTCCTTGAGGGCTCCCTCCATAGCAAGGCGGTCAGCCACCTCCTTAGTGGACCTCCTCACATGATGAAACGAACACGAAGAAGACCCCAATAAATCTTGAACCTCATCCAAAAGATGAGCAAATCTCCACGAACAAGGAATAGAGCCTTGTATCCATTTAATTACGCTTGAAAAGTCTCCTTTCATCACCACCTTATCTAACCTTTCCTTTTCCATAAGCTTTATTGCTTGGTGAGCCGTCCTCACCTTCTCCTCACTACCACCGCCAACCCAAATGGGGCCAGAGAAAGACCAAATCACCTCCCCCTCCTCATTTCTGAGGATGCTGCCAATGCCCGCAGGCCTCGGATTACCAATACTCTACCCATCAAAATTAAGCTTTAGCATACCTGGACTGGTAGGCATCCGCCTCTCAGCACTAATGCATACTTCTCTCCACCCATTCCATAAGTCAAAAGCTGACACAAACTTAAATTGAGGCGATGACTTTACCCGTAAAATGGATAGAGCTATCACCTTCAAGAAAAGGAAAGATGGGCCTTGGAGAGGCCAGCAAAGGAGAAATTATATGATGAAATGGCGTGCAAATACGCACTCACCATCCCATCCTTGATATTTGATCCAACAGCAGCTCTCTTTTTGAGAAGCTGCTGTTGGATCAAATATCTTTTTGAGAAGCTGCTTTTGGATCAAATATCAAGGGTGGTACTTCTGACGTACCACCTTTACGTGTTTGTACACAATTTCATCATTAATTTCTCGCAACAAAGATTCTTGCATTCCGCTGCTTCCAAATCATCCATATAGTAGCAAGGAAGCAAACATTCCACAAAATCTTCCCTTTCTTTTTCCAATGAACGGTTTCTCATTTCTTTGTTTTTCTTGCATGCTTCTTGGAACATAACTTATAGTTTTGAGCCATATTGTTGTCTTGTCAGCAAATGTGCGTGTTTGAGGTACATACTTGGAATAGTTGCTATGATTGATTGGTTTAGGTGGTTAGCAATTGTTTTCCTCTGTTTCTGCCTTTTTCTTTTTACTTCTTTGCATACTTTATGGGGTTTTTTTTTTTTTTTTTACTTTTCTGATCTGTTCCTTCGTGTAATATTACTGCTGGCGTAGAAAGTGACCTCATTGTAGCTCTCGTTTCCCATTTTTATTTTCAGGCACTGGCAATCATCGCCTTCAACAAGGGGCATTTCAATTCAAAGACCATTAGAGAAGTTCTGAGTCTTGGGCCCACATATGTCATAATGAAGTTTTTTAAAAGTAGGTTTCTCTAGCATAAAGATTTTTCTTATGATAGTACATTCTACACTAGACTTAATTATCACCAGGGAAAACCTTACTTCTAACTTGTTTATCACGGTCCTGCTGCTTCTGTGATGTAGGTGTACTGGATATTCTCATGATGTATGGTGCATATTCTACGGCACGTCATCTTGCTGTTTCTCGGATATTCCTTCGTTTCCTTTGGTTTGGTATAGCTTCCGTAGTCATATCTTATCTTTATGTGTGAGTATTTGCTACTGGATCTTTTATAATATTTTGTTCGTATATATTTTGTTTCTTCATTTATGTGATTTTTTTTTTGTTAATGTTATGATCAATATTTGGCAATGATTGTTTCTGTTCAACTTCAGGAGAGCTCTTCAGGAGGAAAGTAAAACAAACTCCAGTTCAATTATTTTCCGGATATATGGTTTCGTTATAGGCATTTATGCAGTGGTTCAACTATTTGTTAGCTTTCTCATGCGAATTCCGGCATGCCACCGTCTGACCAACCGATGTGATAGCTGGCCAGTCATCCGATTTATTAAGTGGATGCACCAGGTCTTTTATTTTCATATATTCGCATGCACAAACACACATAACCCCAATTTTGTATATTGTCTTCTAAACTGAAATGTTCTGATTTTGAGCTGGTTGTTCCTTGAGTATCATTATATATCTTGTTTACATTTTTGTGCATGAAGGAACAATACTATGTTGGACGAGGGATGTACGAGAGGCCAACTGATTTTATCAAGTAAATTTTAACACTTATTTTCTCCTTGTGATATAGAGGTTGCTGTTTGTTAACTACCGATGCTCTTTTTGCCAGCAATTTTGTTCTTTTTGTCGCAATTATGTATGAACTTATATCCTAAATTTATGTAACATTCACACACAGATTGTGGAGTGGTTTTTTCTATTAGATGCTAAACATTTTTTTACCCAAAAAAACACCGGCACTTGCACAACAACAAACACACAAAAAAAAGATGCACATTGAGAGAGAGAGAGAGAGAGAGAGAGAGAGAGAGAGAGAGAGAGAGAGAGAGAGAGAGAGAGAGAGAGAGAGATCTTCTTTAATCCAAGCATTGCCCCTCATTCCCGAACACAGCATCTTTCTGTTGTCAAACTGTAATATTACTGTATTTATCAAATGGCATTGGATATCCATTTGTTTCTGGTCTGATAAGCCATTTTAGACATAAAAAAGACTAAGTGCGCCAACTATTGTGAATAAATGTGTTGGTTTGGACTGGTTCCCTTTTTTACTGATTAAGTACTACTTTTGCTGTTTTTTTCCAAGTTTATTTGAGAGAGTTTTCTTGCTGCATTTGCTTTTATTGCCTTTCAATAGACCATCTTTTTTCTCGGTCTCATATTGAATAAAAAATCGACATGTTTGTAAATGTTGTATGCTAGGACCTTTCCGCTTATCCTTAATGTGAAAGGTCAAAATTACTTTTGGGGTATTTCTTCCACATTAGTGTCCTTGGCATGAGCTACTATATTGATCATTTGTTTCTCTCGTAGAAGTGCACTGCTATATATAGAAAGAAATTTGCTAGCTAATGCTCTTAAAATGCAGGTATTTGGTTTTCTGGCTTGTGGTACTCGGTGGAAAATTTTCATTTGCCTATTTTCTCCAGGAAAGTGGGATTCTGAATATTGCTTATTAAATGTTAATGTGTGCTCCTGTCGATGTATAGTGTTTTACTGACACTTTGTTCAATAATTTATGCAGATCAAGCCGTTAGTGTCACCAACCAAGATCATTGTTAATCTCAACAATGTTAATTATTCGTGGCATGATTTTGTATCTAAAAGTAAGTTATGGGGCTGATTACTTATTTGATAGTTACAATTAAGTTGATATGGTCTTTGCTCCTTCATGATTTGGTTTGTCGACTATGGTCACTTCCTTGGCGTAAGAGAGCCAGCCTTGGTATGGATTTCTGCTTAATTTTTTTTGAATTTGTTGATAGCCTATCCACATTACATTTCTTGATATTTGCTTTGTATATGGATAAGTTTATTTTATAGCTATTTAAGTTTGGTGACCAATTAAATCTAATAATATCAATGAGGGAACTTTGAACAATTTATTTTACTTTGTATATAAAGAAGGTAACTTTTTTACGAAATTTTGGACAAGATGCAGCCGAAGACACTGTGAGGCACCAATTATTCCAGAATTTTCGAATTTGCAGTGAGATGAATAATTATTGATTTGGCCCCTTTTGAAGCATGATATATATGTTACTATTAGCTACTAGCTACTATTAGAAATCCTTTTCAGGGTCTCTTCAAGGAGTACACCGGCGTTGTTCATGGAAGAAATGTAGAGGCAATTGCTGGTGCTTTTAATTATCAAATTATAGTTATCATTGTGGTTGAAGTTTATGAGGTTGTCCACCTCACTTTTTTGGTAGGTGTTTGATACAAATCTTACTGAACACCACCTTGCAGGGTCCTTTTACGTCCTCTCTCCACCCTGTTCACCCCGCCCCCACTTTTTTTTTTTGGATCAGTGAAGTCCAAATAAATTGGGAAAAACATTACAAAGATTACCTATATTATATGAGGCTAACCCTGATCTGCTCGGGCACAGGTGTCGACGTGGACTAACAGGTACACACATGGTCGGTCACTAAATATCTATTTTTGTTATATGTATGTGTGTGCATGACTTATGGAGATGACTAACTTGGAAAGGGCTACCTGATAAAAAAAAGCCTTCGGAATGAAGTTACTAAGGTGAAAGCCGCTACAGAGTGGGCCGCCGAGGACGGCAGATGCGGAAGCATGGTGGAATGTTACGTTCCTAAGTGTGTGCGCGTGGGCAGGCGGGCCGCCACTGAGGAGGGGGGGGGGGTGCTATTTTAGTTATGGGAATAGTTGGGAACTAGCCTGGTATGGGATAGGTTTAAAAGGCCTACCCTAATGCATTTCATCATTTTGTGGGATTTTGGCGTATTGCTTAGGTGCCCAACAGAAGGCATTTTCTTGGAATCGTCCCAGCTGTTTGTCTCAAGGATTTCTTTGCAAGGGTTTTCCTCAAGATATTTATTTTTTCTCTCTTTTTTTTTATATTGGGAAAAAAGTAAAAGTGAAATTTTCAAGTCATAAAATATAATTATTTAATGCCTAAAATACTACAAAAATTAATAAAGAAGAAAATGATTGTACGTTGTAAACCTAAACAAAATTTATGGAAATACAATAAAATGAAAAATTAGAAGATGAAAATCAGAACACTCATAATTAATATCTCACTCTATCTCTCTATCCCCATTAATCTCACAAGGATGTTGACAATTACTATAATGCCATGTCTCTTTTTGTATACATGGAATAAGTTTTAATTTCCATTTGAAAAAAAGAAAAGATAAGCGGCATTGCTTGTCAAACCATTTTAGATCATACTTTTTTTTATTTAGAAAAATATTAAAAACAAACCATAACAACAAAAAGAGTGATAGGTGACTTCTTTGTCGACGTCATTTAATGGAGTGAATGCAACTTGAAATAGCATTCTTGTGGGCTGTCATCATTCAATTTCCTTCCTTTTTATTTACATGGTTGCTAGGTGACTGATGATTTGGAGGGCCATTATTCTTTATGGTAACTAATTTATGATGGTTTGGTGCTAAATTATTCTCACTGTGTGATCTTGCCTTCTGTTTTCCATATGATATCGCTATTTAATTCTATGAATTGATTTTTCCTTTTTCTTTTCCCAAACTTGAAGCTTTCATTGGTGGGCTTGTTGGGAGTAAATGTTCATAACCATGGTCTATAAACTGCTTGTTATGTGCAGATAACCATAATGCTTTGACGATAGCTACCTTATGGGCACCGGTTATTTGTGTAAGTATTATGCCGACTTTCCACTGTTTTTTTGTCCTTCAGCTTATTGGAATCGTAATCTTGTTTACATTATCTCGCAATTGGAGGACCATGTTGTAAACTTTCAAGCTGTCCGACCATGTTGCAATCTTTCAGTTTAGAAAGCAGACGAGTTTTTTGGTTCTCTACTATTAACTGAGAGAAACGAATTCAGCGAAGGCCTGAAAATCAAAACTCTGCTTAAAAATCTTTCAGGTGCTTTGCTCAGTTCTTTGGAAATTTCCGGGTCCCAACCCTGGATTGCAAACGAAAAAGACTTGTCCGAAAATGAGTATTGATGTATGGTGAATCTGTCTTCTGTTCAGTCCATACTGTAATGGATTGTGTCAGTCTTACCATATTCTCTTGTAAACAATATGAAAATGCATATTGGTGTGAGCATGTTCTTGGATTCAGCTGTAACATGGATTTGTAATTCTTCGTCATTTTGGTGATATTTGTTGGGTACAATGCATATTGCTATTGTTGACATTGCTTGGAAGGCATGCTAGCAATTATATATATACATTGGTGAGGGGAGACTACTCTTCAACTCATAGATTCTTCTCATTCTCTTCTCCTCCTCTCTCAACATGGTATCAGAGCCCTAGGGTTTTGGTGCCCTGGGGACTATAATTGTAACCAACCCTTTGGTTTCTCCTTCCTGACCCTCCACCTTCCCTTCCTAACCCTAACCCTAACTGGCTCTCCCCATCTTCCTCCTCCCACCATTCTCCTATCTCCGGCTTCCTAACCCTAACCCTAACCCTAACCGACCACCATTCTCCATCTTTCTCAACCCACCCGATGGCTCACCCCTAACCCCATGTCCATCTCCCATCCACCCGACACCCACCATCTCTAACCTAACCCCACCCGACACCCAACCCTCCCACCTGACGCCTCGCACCCCTCCCATCCCATCCAGTCCCCCATCTTAACCCTAATCTCACTTGACCCCTCCACCCTCCCACCCCACGCGACACCCCTTCGACCCCATCCGACGCTCCTCCACCTGATCCCTCGCACCTGACACACCACTCTTTCTCCCTAACCTTGTCGTAAATCCCACCTGCTCTCAATCCCCTTCCCTAATCCCTCTACTACAACTCCCGTATCCATCTCCAACCTTATTGTTGATTTCTTCTTCTAGAATCTACTTTTAATGGTCTAAATTCTCCCCTTCATCCTTTCCTTGTCGTTTCGCGGCTTCGATTCTCTATGATGATTGCTCTCCTCATTGTGTCTCGAGGTTCTATGTCTGCTTGTGTTATGTCTGTTTTTCGGAGCCGTGTCATGGTATATGGGCACGTGTGTTGATTGCCCTTCTGTGTTATTCTTTTACAGCTGTTGTGGTTGTTAGTTTTCCTTTATTCCCATCATCATGGATCCTCTAGCTTCTACTCCCTCTTCTAGTTCTTCTTCTTCTTCCGTAGAGGCTCCTTTCCTATAGACGAGCTCCATCAAACTTGACAAGTCAAACTATCTTCCTTGGTGTATGGCCTTTGAGACCTACCTATTGGCATGTGGTCAGATTGATTTCATTGAGAGTGATCCTCCATCTGCCACGGACCCATCATATGTTAAGTGGCAGCCAAGGTTTTAGATTTCGATCAAAATATGAAATTTCGGATTTCGGCCAACACCGAAACCGAAACATTTTGAAATCGAAATTTCCGAAATGCAATAATATATCGTTATTTTATTCCTTTACGGAATTTCAACCGAAATTACCGATTTCGATTTTATCTACCGAATTCGACCGAAATTTCTGGATTTTGGAGAAAATTTCGCTTTCGGTGAATCCTGAAATTATAGTCGAAACCGAAATTTAAAACCTTGGTGGCAGCAGGATGATGCACTAATTAGGACTCTCCTCTGGAATAGTACGGAACCCCAAGTAGTTGGCACAATGATGTGCATCAAGACCTCCAAGGACGTCTGGGGCATAAAACGACCCTATATTTTGGGGTTGATAACCTCATTCATATTTGTGATGTCTACTCTATGTGGATGAGCCTCCAGTGCGGGGACAGGCCTCTAGCTGCCCTCTATAGTCAGTATGTTGCTCTCTGTTAGCAGCTTGATTTATATATGCCCTTCACAGTTGATCCGGTTGTCCTTGCCAAGCGTCAGGAAGACCTCCGTGTTGTTCGCTTCCTTGATGCCTTGGGTCCTGATTTTCTATTGCTTCGAAAACAGATTGTTAGCTTCGCCTCCATCCCCTCCCTCACTGAGGTCTTCTCTTGTTCACAGCGCTGTCTGCGGAGTGTGAGGTCCGGCAACCCTAGTGTTGATAGTTCCGCTCTTGCTACTTATTTTGGTGGTGATCATTCCGGTCGTGTCGGCGGTCGGTCTGGCCATGGTCGGGGACATCATGATCGTGGCCATGGCCACGATTCAGGGGGTGGACGTGGCACTGGTGAGCATCAGCGTCTCTACTGTACTCATTGCCATATAGATGGCTATACTGTGGATACTTGCTATGATCTACATCTGGAACCCCGTCCACCCCGTTCTGCTTGCCTTACATCTGCCACTCTTTCGGAGGTGTCTCCCACTAACTCCTGTGACCCGATTGCACAAGATGATTCTTTACTCGTATCCAGGGCAGAGTATGAAGAGCTCTTGCACCTGCGTGAGTGCAACCACCAGCCCACTGCCACTTTTGCACAGCAAGGTAGTTCACCTTCTTGTCTCCTTACTGCCTCTGGCTTTTGGATTATTGATTCCAAGGCCTCTAATCATATAACGGGTAATTCTTCTTCCCGTAGTTTTTTAAGTCCGTTCACTCTGCATCTCATACTATTACACTGCCGATGGGATCACTGCACCCATTTCTGGTATTGTTGTTAGTTCTCCTCATTCTGGTCATACATTATAATCAGTTCTTTGTGTCCCTAAGTCCCCATTTAAAAGTTCCCATTTAATTTACTTTCTGTTAGTCAAATCACAAAAAGTCTTTAAATGCTCTGTTTCTTTCTTTGCTTCTTATTGTATTTTTCAGGATCTCTCGACTGGGAAGGCGATTGGTTCGGGCCGTGAGGTAGATGGTCTCTATCACCTTGATTGTGGTCTTCGCCGTGCTGTTTTACATAGCTCTGTCGATCCCTTTCAGTGGAACTGTCGTCTCAGCCATCCCTCCAAACAGAAGCTTCAACAGTCGTCTTTTATTTCTAGTCCTGTTAGTCCATTTTAGTGCGAGCCCGTGAACTTGGAAAGCACCAATGTGTGTCCTTTCTATATAGAGTCGTTAGACGTGTCTCTAGTCCTTTTCCTTTTGTACATTCTGATGTATGGGGCCCCTCACCGACTGTCTATGTTTGGATACAGATACTTTATCATTTTTGTTGATGATTTCTCACGTATGACACAGTTGTTTCTTCTAAAAGATCATTCTGTGGTGTTTACTACTTTTCGTAGATTTCTTGCTGACATTACTACACAGTATAATTGCAATCTTAAATGTTTACACACTTATAATAGGGTTGCAACTAACCCGACCTGCATTTACCCGACCCACAAAATGCATGGGTTGGGTTCATAGAGCGTGTGTTTTGGGAGGGTCTGGTTTGGCTTTTGAAAACCTGAGGTATTCTTGGGTCGGTTTGGGTTTAGCAAAGTGAAACCCAAAAACCTGAGAAACCCGCGCTAATTGATTTTTTTTATCCCGCTTTAGTTCGGATTAATGTCGAAAAACTCGAGAGACCGACGTTATTTTTTTTTTCATCCCGCCTAACTTTTTTTTTATCGTTTTTTTATTATAAATTGCTACAAAATGATGAAGTCAGAAAATTGGAAACTACCCTTTTCACATGTCAAATTTCCCCCTTTTATTTCCTAGTTTCCCGTAGGGCTGGACATGGTTTGGGTCCAACCCGAAGAACCGAACCGAACCGACCTATTTGGTTCGGTTCGGTTCTGAAAATATGTGGTTCGGTTCTGGTTCCAAAATTTTGGAACCTTTGGTTTTCGATTCGGTTTTGGGTTTGGGGTCTTGGGACCCATAACCGAATCAAACCGAAGATATATATATCAAATGGGATTTGCTAGCCTCCATCGCTGAAGCACCTTCGCGCTCCATCCTTTGCATGTGATGACAGCCATCTTAGGTGAATTAAATTTATAAAACAAAAGTCAACATATGCGGTTGTCATCACGGGGGCTGAATTTGGAAGAAAGAGGGGGCTGAAAAAAAAACGTTGGGTAAACCCAGAACCAAACCAACCCGATCAAGATCGTTCTTGTTCGGTTCAGTTCTAGGGTTCCATGGTTCGGTTCTGGTTCTCAATATTGGGAATCAATAGGGATTTGGTTTGGTTCTAGGTTTACCCCAGAACTGAACCAACCTGAACCATGTCCACCCCTAGTTTCCCATTTCCCACAATCTCTCTCTCTCTCTCTCTCTCTCTCTCTCTCTCTCTTCAGTTCATTTTTCAATCCCTTTACTAGACCGATTAATTTGTAGTCAATCATCAACCTTGCTCCATTGCTTCAAGTGTTCAAAGACCCATGGACGAGAGGAAGAAGAATGCTTCATGGCATCAATTACTTGTCTGGTGGGTCTCTGATATTAGATCAAACCGGCACCATTTCTAGAAGGCCCATTAATCAGTCTTCATCTCTGCATCGTTACAGGTATTAGTCCTTACCATAGTTGTGTTTTTGGATGTGTTTGCATTGTCCACAACCTCTCTCCTGGGTTGGATAAATTGGATCCTTGGGCAGAGAGATATGTCTTTCTGGGGTACTCTTGTACCCTGAAAGGTTATCGATGTTACAGTCCTTGGTTGCGTCGATTGTTTGTTTCCGTTGATGTCACCTTCTTCGAGTCTAGGTCTTTCTTTACCTCCTCCCGTGATGGAGTTGTACTAGACTCTCGGTTCCTCTTCCCATTCTACCTGTGGCTCTGAAGTCCACTTCTTCTCCTTTGCCGGTGCATACGGCCCCTCCTCCAGTTCCTATGAAGGCCTGTCATCGTGGTCTAAGCCGGTTGTACACGCACTACACCCGAGGCGTCATCTTCGCAGCCGGACATATCTATTTCTACTTCTCAGTTACATCTTCTACCTTCTCTTATTGTGCCTGTGGATTCGCCTATTGCTTCATGTACTCGTTCTCATACCACTGCGCATCCAATTTCTAATTTTGTACCATATGATTAGCTCACCCTTGTGTTTTGTAGTTTTCTATCTTCTTTGTCTTCTGTTACTTTGCCCCCGTCTATGGCCGAGGCCCTTGCTCATCCAGCTTGGCATGCCGCAATGGATCTTGAGATGGGTGCCCTTCAGGCAAATCATACTTGGGATTTGGTTTATCTCGGTCATGGTGCTTAGCCCATGTGCTGTGTTCATGTACTTGTCAGATGAGGCCGTTGAGCACCATAAGGCGCACTTGGTTGCGAATGGTTATACACCGACATTAGGGGTTTGGGATAGAGGTAGCCTATTCGCGCAGTGGCCTTTCCTTAGTCTTCCTTAGTCTGCCGACTTCAAAAATCTCTTTATGGCCTTAAACAATCTCCTAGAGCATGGTTTGGGAGATTTAGTGATGCTGGTATGCGGTTTGGCATGAAACAATGGGCAGTTGATCATTCAATTTTTAGCCATCAGTTTGATTCTGGATACGTTCTTCTGGTAGTATAGGTGGATGATATTATCACTATTGGGAGTGACTCAGTGGCCATACAGAAGTTGAAAACTTTCCTATAGAAAGAGTTTTCCGCCGAAGACTTGGGTCGTCTGAGGTACTTTCTTGGGATAGAGGTAGCCTATTCGCGCAGTGGCCTTTCCCTTTCACAATGGAAGTATGCACTGGATTTATTAGTTGAGAAAGGTTCTCTTAGGGTGAAACCTGTTGCTGTGACTATGGACCCGAACGTAAAGCTTCTTCTAGATGAGGGAGAATTTTTAGATGACCCTGGCAGGTATAGGAGGTTGGGAAGCTAATATATCTCACAGTCACTCGTCCAGACATCTCGTTTGTTGTAGGACTGGTTAGCAAGTCTATGCGCTTACCGCGTACCTCTCACTGGGCAGCTATGCTGCATATCATTAGGTATTTGAAAGGTGCTCCTGGGAGAGGCTTGTTGCTCAAGAGCCATGGTTATGAGAAGATAGAAGGGTGATGCAAATTGGGAAAGATAATCAACCATCAGATATCGCACCTTCGTTGGAGGTAACTTGGTGTCATGGTGAAGCAAGAAACAAGACGTGGTGGCAAAGTCTAGTGCAAAAGCTGAATATCGGGCCATTGGACGCACAAGTGGAGAGCTAATCTAGTTGCGCTCTCTTTTACCAGAGATTGGTCTTGCATCCTCTTCTCCTTCTCAGTTATACTATGACAATAAGGCTGTTGTTCACATTGCTACAAATCTAGTCTTTCATGAGTGAACCAAACATATTGAGGTGGACCGTCATTTCATCCGTCAGAGAATTTAGAAGGCGAGATATGCATAGTTTTTACTCGATCAGTAGATCAGCTAGCTGATGTGTTTACTAAGCCCTTGAGTAAAGCAAAGTTAAGCGATATTTGTAACAAGCTAGGAATGTATGAGATATACATTCCAGCTTGAGAGGGAGTGTTAGAATGTGTATATGTGCTCAAGGGTATTTTGGTCCTTGTATTATTCCTTTTTATATATGTGTGTGTGTGTGTGTGTGAAAAGAGTTCTTACTCCATGGAGTAGAAAAGTTATCTACTCCGCAGGCTTAAAATACAGTGGGGGCCACATTGTTTGGGCTATCCAAAGCATTCATTTGTTGGGCTCGCACATAGATAGGGTGTGCCCAAAAAATAAGCTCCGTATGATCATCCTATCCCTTCGATTTGTGGAGGCAAAAAATGGACAGATTTGTGAAGGTTTATACCCGTCCATTTTTGTCCCCATAAATCGAAGGGTTGGGATGACCCTATGGATCTGATGCACCATCTCCATGTTGTTTGACTCATTGAACCCATTCATACTATAGGACCTCACATAGATAGGATATTCCTAACAAGCCATCTCCATACGATAATCCTAACCACTTGATCTATAGAAGGCCATTTTCTAGCCATCCATTTTAAACCTCCACAAATCATAGCCCTAACCATAACCTATAATCCTAGCCATAACCACAAATCATAATCCTAATCATAAACCTATAGAATGAATGGGTTGGATGAGTCAAACAAGTATGGGAGATAGTGTATCCTGAGCTGTAGCTCAGGCTGAGCCACACACACACACACACACACACACACACACACACACACACACACACAGAGAGAGAGAGAGAGAGAGAGAGAAAGAGAGAGAGAGAGAGAGAAGGGTTCCTGCGCTCGAGCGCAGATAGCTTATCTGCGCTCGAGTGCAGGAAACAGGGGTGGGGCCACATTGTTGGGGTGATCCTAAGCATTCATTTGGAAGGCCCCATCATGGATGGGGTGTGTACAAAAAATAAGCTTCATTGGATCACCATAGGGTGTCCATTTGTGGGGGTGAAAATGGACAGATACTGTTTGTCCACTAATCTGCCCATTTTCACCCCCCAAATGGACACCCTATGGTGATCCAATGGGCTGATTTTTGGTGGACACCCTATCCATGAAAGGGCCCATCAAATGAATGCTTTGGATCCCCCCTCCCCAAATGTGGCCCACCCCTGTTTCTGTGCTCGAGCTCAGAAACCCTCCTCTCATATATATATATATATATATATATATATAGACACACTTACTGAGGGGAGACTACTCTCCAACTTTCATATTCTTCTCATTCTCTTCTCTCTCGACAAATAGAAATTATTGAATATTGAGCTGGAAGACCTTTTGAGATGGATGCCATAATGATGGAAATGATATATGATCTTGTAAAAACTATGAAATGCCTCAGTAATGCAAAAACTTCTTTGTACTTCCACATTTAAAACTTCATATCAGTTATGAGCTGATAGTATGACACATTTTCAGTTTTTTCTGTGTTGGTTTAGAATTCATGCAATCTTGTCACATGAATTTTTACTGTTCAAAGTTATTCCAATTTATGTAACATATAATGGTATGGTATGCAACTTTACACTTACGATTTTGGTTTATGTATTTCGGTCATTTCGATTTCGGTGGAGATGGAAACGGAAACGGAAACAATTTGCCATTTCGTGTTGGTTTCAGTGGAAATTTAAAACCATGACCGCACCACACCAACTATGATCCATGTAGCATTCTCCCATCCTGAAGGAAACTAGGCAACGTTGTGAGACTGTTACCTCATTCCCTTTTTTAAAACATGATATTTTATATGGTTTAGGTTGCTTTTGTGCTTTTAGATTCAATTTATTTACCATCCCTGCCAATACCTAATTTTCAAACTTTTCGTCGAGCATTGCAACGGGTATGGAAAATGTTGGTGTGAAGCCATTCTTCTTCTGGATTGGCCTTTGGGGTGAGGTAAAAATTTCCTTATCATGACCAATGCCTCTCCGCGGTCCTCATTGTTGACTTCTTCGTCGACGTCATCTGGATTCTCATCGCGCACCTATTCTTCCTCTTGTTTTTCAAAAACAGATCTGCCAACAATTGCTAATGCTGTAAATTTTTGATGGGCAACCTGAAGACTTTTCACCTGATTCACCACACTTAAATAATTTGAAAACATTGTTATTTTGGTTACGAGGCATTGCTACCCTTGGGTCAGTACGGTTTTGTGTCCAATTGAAATTGGAGTTGGAAAAATTGGGCGTCCAGTTTGTTCAGCTATTTGTAGCACTATCGGCAGAACTTCTTCCTTTCTTTGTTGCTGTTTTTCCACGGGTAGTGCCCTTTGGTATGCATCTATAACAGTCCATAAGGCCTGAAATAGTAACACATCTTTTGTTGAAAAAATTGTAGACCATTTAAATTGTGGGTTACTAATTGGTCGACACTACATTCTCCTTGACGAATATTTTGTTGTCTAAAGAAGTTGGTTTTTTCCTCAACTTGACCCTCAACTTTGATTTCATTTTCTTCCAACTTGTAATTCGAGTGTTGCTTCTTCGTTCTCTCATTTCCTTAAGTTGTTCCCACCAACCTGAAGAGTAACCTTTCAATTTGTTAGCAACGGTTTTTATCTTTTGATTCTTGGGAATATTTTTAAATTCAAAGATCTGATCCATAGTGGTCACCCAATTGATTACCTCTTTGGCATGCATCTTCCCATAAATTTCAGGAATTCCCACTTTTATTTTCATACCTTGGTTTGCTTATATATTTCTTTGTTGTTGGCAAATGCCCTCTTCACTTGGTTCTCTAAATGGAACTTGATTGTATAGGGGTTGAAATCTCTCATTTATATCTTCATGTTGAGAACTTGAGATTGATGTTCAAATTGTTCAAGGCGGTAAGTTAGTTCCTCAACTCGCCTTTGAAGAGCCACTATTTCTTCATCACAGCGATCAAGTGGTGGATTTTTTACAACACCAATCTATCATAGTCCTCTTCTATTGGCCATGAGATCGCTCCATCACAATCTCTCCAAGAAGACGAACTTGGCTCTGATATCAAATGATGCAAAGTCATAGGAATAGGAAGAAACTGATTGCTAGAATTTGGGTAAAATATGTAGAAAAAAGGAAGAGAGATGTGGGTCAGAAGATGAATAATATTGACCTTTTAACAAAGTAAAATATTAGCCAATAGTGAAGAAAAGTGCTGGGACTCCACTTGCTCTTCTTATAATATTCAAGCTTAAAAACTTGCAACTTCTTCTTTCCTCAAAATTCTAGTCTATTTCTCCCCACACATCCACCGTCCTTTTATATAGCCTTTGAAATTCAATGGAAAATATGCAATGAATTAAATGGCATTGGTGGAAGCTTGTTCAAGAGACTCAGAATAAGGAAGAAAAGCAAATAACTAGACATCTAGCAAAAGAGAGAAAAAAAAGGGAAAAAGGAAGAGGGATAAGGATCAATAGTTGAACAATAATGAACTTCTAATAGAGTAAATACTTGCTCTTCTTATAATATTCAAGCTTAAAAACTTACAAGTTGCTACTTTTTCTTTCTCCCCACACATCCACCACCATCCTTGGTTGGGCTCCCCATAAGTTGACTTGGTCCATCCCAAGCTTTTCTCAAAAAAATGCCCCTTAGAAAAGGCTAATTGCTACCCATGTCCTTCTCCTGTTTCCTATTCCCTTTACGCCCTTGCTTGTTATGAGAACTGACCAATTAGTCCTCCGCCGTCATTTCTCTTTCATTCTTTACTTCGTGCGGCATCGTGCTGTCATGTTTTGCAACTCACTGATGTTACAGATGCTACTTTTTTGATGTAGTCATCATCCATCTAGTTCTTAGGATATCTATATCATTTACTTTGTAGAATCTTCAAATGGGAGACAGTGTGATATAAGTTGTCAATTGGTTAGAAAACTCAAGTAGGCTTCCTTGGATACTTTACTCTGACTTTTGTCATATTTTGGCTTCTACTGTTTCTGAGACAGTATATTCTTCGTGAAGTCAACACTGGAGCTAAAGCCGTAAATCTCATGTCTGTTTGTTTTGCAGAACTAATTCCATATGGTAGTGCAAAGTTGCAAACTGTTTGCGTTACTGGACCACTCCATACTACTGAATATCCAAAATGTGGTTGCATCAAGCTAAATTTACTTGTGCCAGAATCATAGACCTTCATGATTTGAATGCTTGTGGAGGAGAAAACAAATACCATTAAAAAAAAATGGAGGAGAAAACAAATTTTTACATGGCCTTGACTTAATGCTTTACCAATTTTCTTTTTGCAGCTCTTGCGTCATTTAATATAACTAAAGTTGGATTGCTTAATTGACTAAGCTTTGATCTATTTGCCTGTAAAAGAAAGGGATACATTATTTTCTTGTGACCCTTTATTTCTTAATACTTGTTTTGCAGATCTATCTATTAGATATACAGATTTTTTACACGGTTATATCAGCTATTGTTGGGTTCTTGCTTGGTGCCAGAGATCGCTTGGGAGAGGTATGTTATTTTTGACATTAGAATCTTGCATTAATATTAGTTGTTTTATCATAAGAACATTACTGAAGGAAATGTCGAATCTGTTATCTGAGGTCCCACTTTCTTTTTGGTCCCATGTTAGAAGTCCCCATTATAGATGCTGACATTCTTTTATATGTACAAATATCCACGTGTTTATAATTTATAACTAATATGTTTTTACATGTGTAGATGCACTCTTTTTGATATTGTACCTGAACAATATTTATACCCACTTCTGCTTTGTGTATTTCTTATAAGCCTTCATATTTTTAGGATTTCTCTGCTACCCTTTTGATGGAGGGTAATTCCGTGAATATTATCCTTTCTGTTGCTTATCCCGTTTCTTCCTATTCAATAAAATTCTTGGTATATTTCTAAAGAAAAACTGATGTTTGTGCATGCATCCATTTTTTTGGAATGTATCACATTATTGTGCCTTCTGAGTCTGGTTTTCCTTCATTAACTTCTCTAAAACATAGGCTTTGTTTTCTTTATCAAAAACATTGATCTCAAATAGTGTCGTTTTTCTGTTGACAGGAAATTTATTTCTTTCCTCTGCCTCTGTATTATACAACTTCTCAACATTTTTCTTTTCTGCTCTTTCTGTTCTTCAGATTAGATCTGTAGAAGCTGTCCACAAACTTTTCGAGAAGTTCCCTGGGGCTTTTATGGACACTCTTCATGTTCGTTACCCTAGAAGGTAGCATGCTCCTTGTGGCCTTTTTCATGTCTTTATCTCATTCATTTTATCCTGTTTGTTTTCTTTGAAGCTTCTGAATTCAAATTTGTTCTTGCAGGGATGCTCTTCGTTCTTCCGAGCTGGTAAGATGGATACACAATCCTTGAACTTTCTTATGGCTAAACTACTTGAAAATTGTGTTCTCTTTAAAAGAAGATTATATATAAAGCGCTTTAACAGGTCGACAACCTCACACGCTAAGAGCATGGAAGTAGTTGTTGGTTTCTATTTTCTATTTTTTGCATTATAACTGTGTATTATTCAATTATTTTTAACAGTTTTTGAATTATGTTTCTGTTGGTGTCGTACTGAATCGGGAATAGAATTGAAAGTTTTATGAACAGGATTTTGACTTCTTTCTACATTTGTTCGTTCCTGGTTGCCAATTTGTTGGTTCTGTTACCTACACCCATGCTTAATTCTCTAACATTATGGAAGTTGGCACCTTTATTCTGTCTCAATTATTCTACTTATGGGCTAATGTGATTGCTGCCTTTTCTGTTTCAATGTTATTTCTGTTACATGAATACCTATGATTTGTGGACATGGACACAAGTGTCACGTGTCGACACCGACACGGAGGGTCAGATACGGCAAACCCCCAAAATTTAGAAACGGAGACATGGCTAAAATAGAAAGTATATATAATCATAATTTGTCGATACGGATTCGTGTGTCGAGTTTCAACATGGATATGAGGTATGACATGGTAACATCTAACAATCTAGAAATGGTGATACATACATACACATAAAATTATTGATTATTACACAAATACGTGTCCACACGCCCACATTAACTCTTTACTCCTAGCAATACATTTAATAGTGGCCAAAGGAGTATCTACACGGGTGGACACTCGTGCCGACATTAAATTCAAAGTGTCGGCTAAATCTCCTATGTAGAAATTTTACGGTTACGATATTTCTAATTAATCTAGAAGTATGAGGTTTCTTGTTTCACCCTACTTTCCATGCTCTTCTTCAAGAAATAATTCCATACATAACTTTTAGTGTTAGATCCCACTTTGTTTTTTAGGTGCTTCTTAACTACATGCAATGATGAATTTTCTTTTTTATTTGTAAAACTACTTTCACTGACAAGTTTGAATCTGTGTATGACTTCTCGCATTCTTACCCTTCACGGGTCATGAACCACATTTCTCATTGACTTTATGATCCAGTGAGATCAACAACCGCCGATATGTTTATTGATTGATGGGTGCACGAGAAATCATTTCTCTAATAGTTTCTGGGCCATTCAGGAAGTGTCCGGAACATCATGTTAACATCTATAGTGGGCCCAAGTAGCCTTTGTTCGCCACAAAAAATTGTCTAACATAGTTATAATAGTTTTTGCTGGTTTTTAATGATTTTTATTAAATTTTCGGGTAATGTTCCAATAGGTTTTGTTGGTCCCTGTGTAGAGAAAACTTTTTTTTTTTTTGAATGGTAGCAAATTTTCATTAAAAAAAAAGTGAGGACCCAGATAGTCAACCCCATGAAATGTACAATAGCAATGAAAAAGCAATCAACAGAAAGAGACAATGAAAAATGGATCAAGGGGGTAGAAAGTTAAACATCTCAAGACCCTCCTTAGCAGTCCCTGGCCCCGCGAGACCGTCCGCTGCACTATTGGTGGATCAACATAAGAGAGGACAATCGAGGACCCAGCCACGCGGTCTTGGATTTCATCAAATAAGTGCTCAAATCTCCAAGGAGGCACATGAATAGTATTTTTTTTTTGTACCTTTCCAAAAAAAAAATGTATAGTATTTTTATAATTTTATAGGAGCAACATGTAAGAAACCTTTTATTTTTAATTTAGGTGGATTTAAGGGCTTAAATTGGTCTTATACCAATGATTAGTATCAAACGAGGGTTTTAAGGCGGTCTTGGACCACAAATATCATGTTTTGATGTAGTTTTCACTTTTCAGGAGATTAATGAATAGTTACGAGCCCTTTTGGTTTTTGGGTTTTACGCTACTTTGATCATTTTTTGACCAATTCTATTGTCGTTTTATCCCTCCCTCGCACTGTTTGTTAAAATCTACTGGATTGTTTGTGTGATTGGCCAGTTCTCCATCAAGTTTTCTACTTTTGCCGGATTCCAAGTCGTTTAGTTGCATAAAGTTTTGATGCATCTATGCATATATATGAAATTTGAATATGATAACCTCCTTCACAACTGACTAGAATTACAGATTTTATGGATTTATTTATTTTTACATTTTTTATTCACATAGAGTTAATGTTAAGTTTTTGGAAGAGATCCACAAGTTTTATTTGAAACTTAAGATGATTTCTGTAAGTTTTAAATTCTTTCTTTCAGCATAATAAAAAATAGAAAACATGTGTTTAGGAAAAAATAATCACCTAAATAGGAAGTGTACGATTGATTAAGAGTAAGCATGTAGGAAGCATGCTTCCCTTTAGTTTGTGAAGCGAGAAGAATTTCGGCTTCTGAAGTGAGCTTTCGTTGAAGCCAGCTTTCCACCCAACTAAGAAGCTTCTAGTAACTTTGGCTGGAATTGAATCTCAATAGTTATTTTTGAAGATAATAATGTCACCATGCTTACATATAGGTTTATCATTTTTTTGTTTTAAATCTATGTTTTAGGGTTTGCACATGTGCGAGTGAAAGTCCTAGTCATTCAGATTTTTGTTTTGGTCATCCACATGTTTTGATGGATGACTCAATTAGAAAATTGGTGTCCTTGAAATTGAGCAGAACTGCCATGTGACATACTTTACGACCAAAATCAAGGACTCTATACCAGTATACTTTTGTTTTGAAGATCCTTTTGAGATCTTCCGCTGCTATTCGGCTGTTTTGATGAGCCATTTTATATCTTCCATGTCCATTTCTAAAGCATTTTCAAGATTTTTGTTCTTTTAGGTTGAAATAAACTACCCAAGGAATAGTTTTGAATGTCTTCTAATTGATTTCTAGTGTTTGGTCAGGTATCGAACTCATTCTACCCTGGAAACCTGATAATAGATTTTTTTTTGTGCTTGTTTGCATTCTTAATTTAGATGTTATTATGTCACTATAATTATTTTGACTTTTTGGGTTGTTGAAGAGCTGTTATTATGATAAGATTAATGGCGGATATTTATTAGGATTTTTTGGGTTATATAGATCCCTTTTGGTAAATATATGGAATAAAAAAGAATGTATTCAAGTACACCATTTGAATTCTGGCAGAAAAACAACCAGCCTCATTGGCCATCAGACACTAACATCGATAATTTGGCATTCCTCACCTTGCAGAAATCATACACTTCCTATTATTCAAAAAAAGGAAGAAGAAGAAGAAATCATACACTTCCTTCAACCCTCTTTAACGGTTGCCAAAGCTTCGGTAGATTCAGGAGCAATAAAATGTAATCCGTATCTAAGAGCAAGAAATCCAATTGGAAGTACTGACCAGCCACAAATCCTCCATTCTTGTCATGAATATGTACTCAAACAAAATTTAATTCAAACTAGCCCTCTGCAGGCAGTAGCCACATAATAATCTATAACTGAGAAGTGGCTTGATAGATTCTCATTTTTTTTTCTTTTTTTCATTAAAAAAAAAGAAAGATTCCCATTTCTTTGATATCATCGAAGGGGAAACTACATGTCTGGGACCATTTGCCAAATTCGGCCACATACTCTAGCTTCCTATATCTGCCTAAATAAGGTTGCCTATAGGCCCTATACAATTAAACCATCCCCCGGCCCCCCAACTGCCACCACCACCACCCAAACACCCAAAGAACAAATCACCACAAGCTTTCAGCCTTCTGAAAACCCCTTCAATTCTGCTCTTGCTATGTTCCTCTTATTGTGTATGGGAAGTTGGGAACATAGGCCATCATAATACTCTAAATCTTCAGACTACAAGTTTGTGGGTTGTCTAAGAGACACAACTGCTAATATTGCCACATGAATTGCCATCCAAACATCATTCAGAACCTCAGTCCAAATCTGTATTGCAAAGTTGCATTGTGAGGACATGAGCAGAATTATCCGAAACATAAAAGCAAAAGGACTAGAGAGCCTGTCTCTTCTCCTGTAAATCCTTGGTTTGATTTTTTTTCTGAATTGCAAGCAATGCAAAGAAATTACTTCTTGACCTGCCGCATGCAATCAGATTTGTTGATGATGGAGAAGGTGAAAAGTTGAGAGTGGTGTTAGAAAAGTGAGTAAATTACCATTCCCAAAAAAAAAAAAAAAAAAACCTCTCACAGAATATGATATATATGTATTTCTAAGGTTGTACAAGGAGAAAGACTAAAATACCCTTTGACATGCACATAATTACTTAACCATTCTAACACTTCCCCTCAAGCTGGAGTGTATATATCATACAACCCCAGCTTGTTACAAATAGCACTCAACTTATACTTTCCCAATGGTTTGGTAAACATATGAGCCCATTGATCTCCAGATCGAGTAAACACAGTACATATTTCTACCTTTTGGAGCGTCTCACCATGACATGAAAAGACTATATTTGAAGCGATATGAATAGCTGCTCTATTATCATTGCACAAGGATGATAGAGATAATGGAATACCAATCTCATACAAAAGGGACCTCAACCAAGTCAACTCCCCAGAAGTGTGATTCATAGCTCGATACTCTTGCCTCCACACTAGATCTAGCCACCACATCTTGTTTCTTACTCCGCCATGATACTAGATTTCCTCCAACAAAGGAACAATATCCTATAGTTGACCTCCTATCTGTTGGAGATCCTGCCGAGACTGCATCAGTGAATCCTTCCAACTTCACATGATTACGTTTTCTGAAGAACACGCCTTTCTCAAGAGCACACTTCAAGTACTTGACTAATTGAAGATCTACTCTCCAATGGGAAGTATGTGGAGAACTCATAAACTGACTAACCACCCCCACTGCAAAGGACATAATAGGACAAGTCACAATCAAATAGATGAACTTGCTAACCAATTTCGTATACTTGCCTCGATCTTCCAACAACCCCCCTTGAACTAGATAGAGCTTCACATTATGGTCCAGGGGTACCTCAGTAGGTTTCATTGCCAAGGGTCTTGTCTCTTCTAATATATCCAGCACATATTTCTTCTGAGAAAAAGAAGACCCTCACGGGAATGTGCCACCCCAACCCCCAAAAAATACTTGAGATGTCCTAGATCCTTAGGGCAGAACTCTGTCTGAACTCTGAAGAAATTTTTTCAATTTTGTATGCGTGTCTCGTTATTTCTAGTAATAATAATATCATCCACAAACTATGAAAAAAATATATCGTGCATCGGCATGAGAACTAAACACTGAGTGATCAACAACACTTGCCTTTGTCCTTAGACCTCAAAAACTCATCATACCCGGCACGGGAAACCACCAGATAATCACCTTGCTCAGTCTGTCTAGATTACGGTGGTGCGAAGCTCTCAGATCCAATAACTCAAGCATGTTTGGCATATCGAGAAGGCTGTAAATTTGGTTGCTGATCATAACAATAGTCGATAGTGTCCCTCTATACAACAATGAGTGCAAAAGCGAGTTTCATGTCCACCAGTAGACCTCTACCACAAGCAAATCGACCATCACGAGCATTACGATCACCGCTCAACTGAGCAGCTAGGGCCGAGCGCTCAACAGAAGGCTACTCGAACCCTCAACTCTTATAGACCTCTGCAATCGAGAAAATACCTCATCAAGAGAGCGAAGAGACCCTAAACCAAGGTTACTTGGAACGCGGATCATCCCGGTATGCGGTACGGGAACGAGTACGGGGTACGATGGTAGCCCAGTATGCGGTACGATGAGGGTAGGCTAAGTTGGTTCGTTGTATGGGGTCACATGTCGATTTGGAAATCTTTAGTGGAAGTTTCTATCTGAACAACATCTGTTTTAGGTTAGTCTCTTTACCTCTTCTTAGTTTCTTCATTTTGTCGGCCTCCAATGAGGTATGATTAGATTAAATCTGGGAAGGAGAGTTGTTTTTTGTTCTCTTCCCCCCTTCTTCCCTCTCTCTATGCATGAATTCCTTTCTCGTGGGTCGTTAGGGTCGCCATTTTTTTGCGATTTGGGTAAAAAACGACCCACGTTTTGGGTCGGTGACCACGGATCGCGGATCGGGGGGTGGAAGGGCGATCACGATAACGTTTCCCTAAGCTGATAATTTGCTGACGTATAGGGAGGAACTCTTGCCACAAGGCATCTAGAAACTGAACAACACGCAAATCCGACTTATGCTTGGCCATGACAATGGCATCAATAGTGAATGGCAAGTACATATCAAGCTGCTTGCATAGAGATACATATTGAGAGTAGAATTGTGAAACCGACTTGTCTCCACGCTTCAAAATCAAGAGTTTCGAGTACACATCACGGATTCTAGTCAAGCTATTTACTCCTGAAAATACGGTTTCATCTCGCTTTCAAATGTCTTCGGACGATCTGAGATACATCATGAAGTCATCAACTTTGCGTTCCATAATGTTCCAAAGAACGGTCTTTATTACAACATCTTCCTGCCTCCACTTCCCATACGACTTATCCTCACTATCGGGAGGGGGTCCTTTTCAATATACTCAACCTTTCCTCGGGCAAGGAGAAAAGGTTTCAATAGCCAGTCGCCACATAATATAATTTGATCCATCCAATTTGATGGTTGTCATCTGAATATTCTGAACCTCCATAGTTGAAGAACCAGTGGAGGTAAGCCACAAACTCACTGTCATCAAGTAATCACGAGTCACCAATCACAACCATAGGCAACCAACACAAGAAAAGAAATCTCTAGTGTCACTTCATAGATTTAATCCAAAAAGCAGATGATGATAGGAAATGTCGAGCCTCCGAACCATTTAAACTCTAGCAAAACACCATTCAGAAGTGATTGACGCACAAACTAGCCCTACATCCGGACTTCTAGGGCCAAACGAACAAAATGCAGACAAATCAAAGGCTTATAGCACCGCAACAACGTCAGTGGAGGCTTACTGCATCAAAACAATGAAAACAAACTGTGTGTGTGTTGGGGTGGGGGGGGGGGGGGGGGTGAGGGGTGACAACAGGATTCCCGAGTGGGGGCACTGGTTGGGCGCCGTAGGGGAAGTTGGTCGGATGAGCCACGCCCTAGGGATGGCTGGGCGGTGGCGACGACGGCTGGTTCCCCTAGGGTTAGGCGATTTCTTTTCTTTTCTTTTTTTTGTTTTGTTTTTGTTTTGTGGATGTAGAGGAGAAGAAGGGAAGAAGACGATGGGGAATCCTTTACGTCAAGCTCTGATACCATGTTGATGATGAAGGAGAAAAGTTGAGAGAGAGAGATGGAGCGAAATGAGAGGCTAAAATTAGACCTCTCACAAAAAAAATGATATATGTATGTATATGTATATGAGAAAACGGTTCCTACACACTTGTGTAGATAAGTTATCTACACACTAGCTTAAAATACAGTGGGGCCCACATTGTTTGGGTGATCCAAACCATTCATTTGAAAGATCCTCATATAGATAGGGTAGCCACAAAGAATAAGATCCATAGGATCATCCTAACCATTCGAACTGTGGAGGCAAAAAATGGACTAATTTGTGAAGGTTTATGCACGTCCATTTTACCTCCACAAATTGTAGGGTTGGGATGATCCTATGGATCTGATTTTTTGTGGACACCCTATCTATGCGAGGGCCTTTCAAATGAATGGTTTGGATCACCCAAACAATGTGGGCCTCCACTGTATTTTAAGCTAGTGTGTAGATAACTTATCTACACAAGTGTATAGGAACCATTTTCTCTCTCCCTCTCCCTCACTCTCTCTCTCTCTCTCTCTCTCTCTCTCTCTCTCTCTCTCAAAAACACATGTGGCCCCACATTTTTTGGGGGATCCATTCATTTGGAAGGCCCTTCCTTGGATAGGGTGTGTACCAAAAATCAGCCCTATAGGATCATCCTAACCTTGCCATCTGTTGAAGGAAAAAATGGGCAGAAACATGGACACACATTGTTTGTCCATTTCCCACTCCACCTTTGATTGGGTTAGGATGATCCTATAGGGCTGATTTTTGGTACACACCCTATCCATGGAAGGGCCTTCCAAATGAATGCTTTGGATCCCTCAAAAAATGTGGGGCCACATGTGTTTTTGAGCTATAGCTTAGGAACACTTTTATCTTTTATATATATATATATATATATATATATATATATATATATATATATATATATATATAGAGAGAGAGAGAGAGAGAGAGAGAGAGAGAGAGAGAGAGAGAGAGAACGGTTCCTACACACGTGTAGATAAGTTATCTACACACTAGCTTAAAATACAGTGGGGGCCACATTATTTGGGTGATCCAAACCATTCATTTTTAAGGCCCTCTCATAGGGTGTCCACAAAAAATCAGATCCATAGGATCATCCTAACCATTCGAACTTTGGAGGCAAAAAATGAACTAATTTGTGAAGGTTTAAAGACATCCATTTTACCTCCACAAATCGTAGGGTTGGGATGATCCTATGGATCTGATTTTTTGTAGACACCCTATCTATGTGAGGGCCTTTAAAATGGATGGCTTGGATCACCCAAACAATGTGGGCCCCCACTGTATTTTAAGCTAGTGTGTAGAGAACTCTCTACACATGTGTAGGAACCGTTTTCTCATATATATATATATATGAGAAAACTGTTGGTGAGCTTAAGCGCACCATTTTTTTGGTGCGCTTAAGTTGTTATAACGCCTCCCATTCATGCGCTTAAGCGGGACCCAAACATTTAAACGAATGGGAGGCGTTATAACAACTTAAGCGCACCAAAAAAATGGTGAGCTTAAGCGCACCAAAAAAATGGTGAGCTTAAGCGCACCAACAGTTTTCTCTCTCTCTCTCTCTCTCTCTCTCTCTCTATATATATATATATATATATATATATATATATATATATATATATATATACGGAAAAGTGTTGCTACTCGGTCTTGTAGCTAAGCTTATCTACTCGGTTGGGTTAAATACAGTGGAGGCCCACATTGTTTGGGTGATCCAAACCATTCATTTGAGAGTCCCTTACCTAGATAGGGTGTGCACAAAAAATCAGACCCATAGGATGATCCTAACCCATCCAACAGTGGAGGGAAAAATGGGAAAAAATGGACAGACACAGTTTGTTCACAAATCTGCCCATCCAAGAATGGAGGGGAAAATGGGCAGATTTGTGGACAAACTGTGTCTGTCCATTTTTTCCCATTTTTCCCTCCACTGTTGGATGGGTTAGGATCATCCTATGGGTTTGATTTTTTGTGCACACCCTATCTAGGTAAGGGACTCTCAAATGAATGGTTTGGATCACCCAAACAATGTGGGCCTCTACTGTATTTAACCCGACCGAGTAGATAAGCTTAGCTACAAGACCGAGTAGCAACACTTTTCCGATATATATATATATATATATATATATATATATATATATAGAGGAAAGTGTTGGTGAGCTTAAGCTCACCAAACTTATGGTGAGCTTAAGCACCCAATCACATTGGGGCCTACTTTGTTAGGATGATCCAAAGCATTCATTTGAAAGGCCCTTACATAGATGGGGTGTGTACCAAAAATCAGCTCCATAGGATCATCCTAACCCATCCATTTGTGGAGGTCAAAATGGACAGACATTATTTGTCCACAAATCTGCCCATTTTTGTCCTCCACAAATGGAGGGGTTAGGATGATCCTATGGACCTGATTTTTGGTACACACCCTATCTATGATAGAGCCTTGCAAATGAATGGTTTGGATCACCACAAAAAATGTCGGACCCATGTGATTGGGGCGCTTAAGCTCACCATAAGTTTGGTGAGCTTAAGCTCACCAACACTTTCCTCATATATATATATATATATATATATATATATATATATATTTCTAGGGTTTTACAAGGAGAAAGACTAAAATACCTTTAGATGGGCACATAATTACGTAACCCTTCTAATAAGATTGATGGCCACATTTTGTTAGTAGAATCAAGAGACTGCCCATTGAGCTATTAAATAAGAAATGGAGTTTGATCTCGGCTGACCAAATCAAAGCATCCACTTGCTGCGTAATAGCGATAGGAATAGATATGATTTTGTCCATTGTCACTGGAAGCCATGTTCTAATGATTAACTCACTCCATTACGACGGATTCCCAATCTTAAGGTTGCAAACTGTCAATCTGTAGCCTATGTTTGTGATGTGGATCTCCACTGGAAATCAACACTAAATCATATTGAAATGGAAAATTTCTTCTCATATGAGAAGAAATTCGAATCTGGGCCGAATCCTTGTGAAAAACAACTAGAAATTTGGGCAGAAAGTGCGGAAAATGAAAGGAATGAAAATTCTACTCTAAACAGTCCTAAAACCAGTTTGTGGCTGAAAATTGCAGAAAATGGGCAGAAAGTGCAGAAAATGCTGGGAAATACAAATTGATGAACGAAGAACAAAGATGAACTGAATTTTATTGCATATCGATGAAAAGTAACAATAATAGAAGAACTTTTTTTTTGTTTTGAAAGTTAACTTTTACAATAATAGAAAAACTTAGCTCAATTGAAATTTCAAATTGAGATGAAGATGAAATGGAGGGCTTTCTTTGAGCAGGATGTCCTTTCTAACATCTTGTCAATCAAAGCTCCCTCTTATAAGTAATCTCTCTACCAAAAAAAAAAGTAATTTCTCTCCCAACGCTTGAGCTCCAGCTCTTACTATTTAAATCTCAGCCAAAAGTTTCTCCAAAATTCAAAAAAGGGCTATTATGGGGCCCAAACCTAGACTACTCACATTACAAGATAGCTCTCATTACATCTCTCAATTACATGAATGGCCCTCATACTAGAGGAATATACACATACACCCCTACTAGAAAAGAAAACTACAAGTGATACTACTACAAATGCCTAATTACAGCTAAACCTTGCCCCCTTTTCTCTACTATTTCCTTCACTTCCCTTCACCTCTCGCGAAAGGCCTCAAACCTGGTTGTCATCAGATCATAGTTTGTTGTTTTGTTGGGTTGATACAATGGACTGGGTTGCAACTGACCCGGAGGTCAGTCCACACACACCATGTTTCCCCAATCAGTTCTCCACCTTAGCTCTTTGTGAAGCATGTCCCTTCAATTAAACATTCTTTTCCAAACAATCGAGTCTCCATTGACACCTCTTAGCTCCAAAAATAGCTCCTCTCTGAGAATAGATGGATTCGTAATTAGCTGAAAGTGAAGTTCCCCAGTTCAGCCATAGATGATAGATCTGCAATTTTTAAATTTCTATGGCGTACGCCTCCTTTCTTTTACTTACTATTGAATTAAGATTTTCACTCCTTGGGTATGATGGGTTGACCATATTTTGTTGTTTTCTCTTCGTCAATTGTTGTTTTATCCCTTGAGTTTGCTGTGTCAATCAAAATGCATGGGTTGGAAACTTTAGGCAGTTGATCTGATCACTTGGGTATGGTTTTCTTGGTAGATTAGTGAGTTCGGTTGTTTACAAAATTTGAATTTCCCTTGGAAATGTTTGCCTACTTCTTTGTTTAGTACACTAGGGATGTTAGTCAAGTAAGCTGTCAATAAACTTGGCAATAGAGGTGGATTGTCTTTCTCTCTCACCTCTCTCTATTGCCCTCAAGGATGTGCATGTAGATGTGGCGTTGGATTTTGGGTTTAAAATATTTATTTCAAGATCCATTTGGTATGAGTAGTAATTTAGTTCTTGTATGGATTGTGTGAGTTGTATATGGGAAAGTTGTTAAATCTTCCTGGAATGATAATTTCTTGTTCTCTCTTCTAAGAATCTTCCATCTTGTTCATTCTTGATATATAAATTTGATATATCTTCCATTCTGCTTACCATTTTGTGAGATTGTTCTTTGAATAGATTTGTGTATTCCATCTACCATTTGCTTTCCGTCATTCTCAACAGAAATTTCATGGTTGTTTGCATTTTGTTCAACTCATTGCATATTAGACATTGTTTCCATTATCCTTCATTCTTTCAACCTATTTGTTAGAGAAATACTGCACTTGCTTATAATCTGCTTCATTGAAGGAGTTTGAGAAGAACAAGGCAGATGCTGCTAGATTTTCTCCTTTCTGGAATGAAATTATAAAGAACTTGAGAGAAGAAGACTACATTACTAATTTGTAAGTTTCATTTGAACTTTCTCAACTAGATCAAGACTCAGGTTTGATCTATTAATCATATCTTTCTTTTTTCTTTCATTCTAATTTATTTGTTGGTGCTTTCAGGGAAATGGAATTACTTTTTATGCCTAAAAATACTGGAAATCTTCCTCTGGTTCAGTGGCCTTTATTCCTTCTCTCTAGCAAGGTATTAATGCAATAGCTTTCCTGGCCAGCAATTATTAGCGTTTATGTTAGTAGCGTATTGTTCATTCAAGATTAGGAGTTGGATTGATGATTGCAATTCTTAAAAAGATTCTTTATGCCGGTGTTTAATTTTATCCAATCAGATATTTTTGGCTAAAGATATTGCCGTTGAAGGCAAAGATTCACAAGACGAGCTCTGGGGAAAAATTTCAAGAGATGACTACATGAAGTATGCTGTCCAGGAGTGCTTCCATAGTGTTAAACTTATCTTGACTGAAATATTGGATAATGAGGGAAGGATGTGGTGAGTATTGTTTGTTGATGGCCTTTCCCATGGTTGCCCGGTTCTCACTTTGAGCAGTTACTATATATAAGCTACAATAAAACCTTAGGTTCTGTGTTATTCTTCTATTATAGGGTGGAGAGGTTATTTGAAGACATAAACGAAAGTCTAATGAGAAAAGATATTCAGGTTAACTTTAAGCTTAGCATGTTGCCACTTGTAATTTCCAGAGTTACTGCACTGACTGGGATGCTGGTAAGTTTAACACAGTAACTTGGTTCTGAATATCGTACAATTAATTTTCATTGTATGCATAGAATGCTCCAATTTCAATTCTAGTAAAGAAATATTGCATGCATTGTCTATTTATGGTCTCTAGACTTGAATACTGACTTCGTTATACCAGGTTTTTTATGACATTGTTAAAGTATAAAAGATAAATTACGCCTTTCTCCAACGGCTTAAGCTTTTGGAGAAGTTGATAAGTTAACAGACATAAAAATAGATAATTGCCAAAGAGAAAATTCTATAGTATAATAAAACAAAGCCATGAATTTATGCAAAAAACTGTGGCTAAAAACGGGCCAAAATGTTAGATATTTCTATGTTAGCCCTCCATAGTTTAGATTTCTCTAGGTTTATGTATTCTTGCTTTGGATAATTTAAGAATGCAAAATTACACAGTTCATAATGTCAGGCAATCATTTACATCATGTTATGTCTATGCTTGAATTGTTTTCTCTAAATTATATCATGTTGTTACCTTTTCATTTATTTCTTCCTAGACTTGTGATAATCTTGATTTATCATTAGTGTGATGCTTTTTTTTTTGGTGGGTAAGCAGGGGTTTGGCGGGTACCCCTAACAGTTTATTTGATAAAGTGAAATGTATTACATTATGGGCACAACACGCCATCCCTAACTCGGAACACGTGAGGGGCGGAGATCTAAAACTTGCAATAGATGAACACTAAACCTAAGAGTTCAAACCGCTCAATACTTGTGAGTTACATAATCAGCTAGCTTTATGGGAGTGTGTTGGGATCTTTGGGATCGTCTTTTCTTTCGAACCTTGTGCCATGGTTCATTTGATTCCTCCAGTTCTGAACCCTCTTCTCCTCTATCCTCTTGCTTAACTGGGATCAAATTGACTATATTATGCTCATCCGCCCATGATACTTTCTTCCTCTGTGCTTCTTTGGAGCCTTCTGTGGTATCCTCTGTTGAGATATTGAAGGAGTTTTCGTATTTCTCATCCTCAGTGTCTTGTAGGTATTCTGTTTCTGAGTCTGTTTCAAATGAATGATTTCCATTCATGTCCGATTTTTTATTTTTTATTTTTGAATTTCTCATCCATGTCTGATTCATCTTCAATTTCTTCATCTACTGAAGCCAATTCTTTCTCTGCATATTGGGTACTTTCGTTAGTTGAGGAATACTCATCTTCCGCGTGGAATGTTTCTTCGCAAGCAAGGTCCCTGTAGAAAATCCGAGAAATATCTTCTCAACACGGATCGAACACGATGTGTAGCAAAAAAAAGAGTCAAGCATAAGAACACAATCACACAAGACAAGATTTTATGTGTTTCAGCACTGATTATCTCCACAGGGGAAGATTTTCACTATTTCGTTCTAGGGTTATGAACTCTCTTTCTTCTTGGTCAAGAAAACACTAAGAAAACCTAATCCCGTAACCTTAACATGCGTCACGCACATTAGTCTGTCAGGGTCCTGTATGATGCCAGAATACAAGACATTTGCACAACAGTCCCCTTCTTGTTATAACAGAAGGAACATGTTCTGCATGGGGGGGGGGGGGGGGGGGGGGTGGAGTTTGTTGGTATGTTAGCTCTCACAAGCTTCTTGACTAATAGTTTCTTTTCTTTCTTCTGGCATTGCTTTGCTCGACTCTTCCTATCCTTGATCGGGCCTTTCTTTTTCTATATTGTCTTTCCTTGCTTGTACTTTCAGTGGCTTTGTTGACGGGTCGAGGAATATGCCGCCATTCCTGTTTGGCCTTTGATGCTTTGTCTCTTTGAACTGTCCTCTTATGGCAATCTTCAGAGGAATGATTGAAATCATGGCAAGCAAAAAAAGATCACTGTTTCTAGTCGTATTCAATCTCTTGGCGGAGCTTTCCAGTTGGAGTGGCTATATCTATGAAGTCAGGGAGAATCTTGCCAGCTTCAATCTTGACACAAACCCGAGCATAGCTCAGCTTGGAAGCTTCTGCTATCTGCTTGTCCATGTACAAAGGTTTCCCCAAGGCACTTGCTATTTTGCTTAAACCTCTCATAGTCCAGAACTTCAAATGGAGACCAGGAAGTCGGATCTAGATCGCAAATAGTTTCAGGTTCTCTAGAGATATGTCAGTTGACCGTCTTCTGAGAATGAGGAGATGCCCCTCCATAGTTGAGGTAGTTTTTCCATCTATTCTCTCTGATTCTGCAAAATCTCCATTTTCAAATTCTAGAGCAAAGTTTCCATAGCTGTCTGCGGGGGGGGGGCTATGCCTATGTAATCCAATTGGGGGAGGGATTGGATTTGCTGGGATAGAAAGAGGGAGCTCTAGGAAGTGTTTATTCCATTGAAATTGGTAGATGGGGGCTCATTCTTGGAGCCTCGGCTCACTCAAATTTTAATTTTTTTTTTTTGTTTCTCTGTCTTTGGTTTGGCAGGTTTTCATTTCCCAAAGTTTAAAAATCATTCCATTTTGATGTATTGTCAACTTATCTTGGTTACTTGATGTTGCTTCTTATCCCCATTGGGGCATTCCATATTGGTGTGAAGCCAGTAGACTGTTGGTTCTGGCCACTGCTGCTTTTCCCCGAATTATTTGAATCTTTTCAGGTAACCTGGGCATTTTTTTCCCCTGCAACTGAAGGCTATTGATAGTTCCCTTTCCCTGCAACTGGTGGCTATTGACATACTATGCGTCCTTTTCAATATCTTTCCCTTTTAATGCAGTGGACTCCTACCTTGCAGCTGGGAGCAGAATTTTTTGAATTTCCATTTTTGGTTGTGCAATCGGTAAACTCCAGGAAGTTTCCAGATACGGCATTCTCCTTCAACCTTCAGATCCAGTCACTCTGCTCAGGGATAATGGCGAGACCCACCTTTTGGCTGAGGATCTGGGAGGTTTTTATAGCTTCATTAGTGTGATGCTATAAAAAAACTCTTTTAGTTTCCAATCCGTACTTTCCTAAACAATGAGTGTGCTAAAAAAATATGACTGATTTACACTAGAAAATGAGTTATATGCAAGTATATATTAGTCTATCACTAATTGGTGGATAGGAAGGATTCTGCGATTACCTTTCCGGTTAAGTCCTATCTGCAGTTTACGGATAGGAGGGAGCATGCGGCACCATAATATTGTGTTTGGTTCGTGCTTTGTTCCCATCCCCCTCACTTCGGTTTTCAGCTTTCTCGTAGATGGTGTACCTCAACAAGATCCTAATTGTAGGTCATCAAATTCACTGCAAGATAATTAATGTGGATCATTACTCCCTTTATCTCGATGATGTAGAGTGTTGATCATCTCTTGATTTATTACTCAGCTGCCATAATCTTATTCACCTGCACTACTATCAGATTCGGCTAACCTCAGAAAAAGGGTTCGCGGATTCACCAATATATTTTAATCCATTCTAATGTTAGTTCTTTTACATGGTAATATGGTTATAACATGTAATATATTGGCAATTTTGGTTGTTTGAGTTAATATAATATTTTATTTTCATATGAAAATTTTACTATTAGAATAGTTAAAAATCAAAACATGTGTTAATTTTAAATTCTTCATTGTAGTATTTAGAAAAAAAGAGGATCTACTCCTGCACGGTAATATGGTTATAATGGTTCATCCCTCATTCAGAAGGATCCATGTAATGTTGGACCTACACCTTATCAATGTTCAAATTGACTTTAATCATGCCTACGTCGATGTCGAGCCAATTGATGCCTTGGTTTTTTCCTTTTGGTCAGAAAGAAGGAAGGTCCTATGGGTCCCTCTTCTAACCTGTCATTCTTTGGAGTTTAGGGAATGAAAGGAATAGAAGGATGTTTGACAAGCCCGTTAGGGTTCTCACGCATGCCATTCTCAACCTGGTTTCTCATTGGATGGTTGCCTTTAAGTTGTTTATTGGTGTCTTTTACTCCAATTTGAGGCCAAACTGAGAGTTTTTGAGGACTGGTGTTTTGGACAAGGATCTTTCTCCACCTTAGTGAGCCCCTCCTTTGGACACCCTCGAGTTGAATTTTGACGGGTCTAGTGTCGGTAACCCCGGTCTTGCTGGTGTTGGGGGCATTTATAGAGATCAAGGAGTGGTTAAGCTTGTGTTCTCTTGGACGATAGGTACGAAAGACTAATGAGTAGAAGGTCCTTGCTCTCAAGAGAGGTTGAGCTTTTGAAATCCTAATCTTTGGAAGAGGTTGATTGTGGAGGGTGATTCCAAAGACTTCATCAGGTGGATCCAAGAAAAGGATAACCAATTATGGCGGTTCGCGAACTACTTTAAGGAAATGATTGACCAGCTTGTTGGGCATTGTGTCACCTTCTAAGTCCTCAACTCGCATTTCCACTAGAAGAAGTAGGGCTGCTTTAGCTTCCAAATCTTCTACTAGCACATAGATAACTATTTTCACCAAACCCCGGCCCTACGTCACACATTCTCCAATTTTGAAGGGATCCTTCATTCCTTCTAGTACATGAATAACTTTGTTCATCAAACCCCGGCCCAACATCACACATTCTCTAATTCCAAAAGGATCCTTGCCCTTATATTGACTCCTCCAGGAATTGTGTTACCAGAGCCGAACCAGGAATGGCCGTTAGTGGACCCAACACATTCAGTAGTTAGAGAGGCCCTCTCTAATAGATTTTCACATGGGCATTATCCATACCTGCTATGATCTCCTTTGATGCTTTTCTAATTGAGTGTGTTATTTAGCCTTTGTGAGCTGTTGTTGTATTTGTGTATTCGCTTGTGACCAGCTCGGTTTGTTTTTCTTTCTTTTCTTGATAAAATCCTATCATTTTAAAAATACATTAAGTTCACTCTCAAATCTCTCTCTCTCTCTCTCTCTCTCTCTCTCTCTCTCTCTCTCTCTCTCTCTCTCTCTCTCTCTCTCTCTGTATATATATATATATATATATAGACACACACACTAGTAAGAAACCTGTGCGATGCACGGGGGCGACAAAAAATAGTGAATGAGATAACTTAGTGTCAAGTGACCTTTGTCAGCAAAAAAGGGATTAGGTTTTTTAATGGAAATACAAAATAGACTTGTACGTGGCCTCTTATTACTAAATCAATCTAATACAGGTGTTGTGTCGCTATTGCTAATGAGAAAAAATGTATAAATAAGTAAACTAAATCTCTGTTGAAAATACCAAAAAACACCAAATGAGAAAACTCAATCTTACAAAGATCAAGTCCTAGTAAAACCTTTTGTTTACTTTTAAGACCACGAAACTTGTAAAATTGTCTTTGCAACCTCTATTTAGGAGCAAAAGGCGTGCAATCTGACTTGTACGGAATAGTTACCTTCGTGATCATAGAAGATGGCGGCTACCTCGTTCCAGTGAGCAAAATGATGACGATTTTCAACATTCATCTCTATCTTAAACTTAAAAGAATGAATCATAAGATAAAAACTATCAGTTGTCCCCCTCCTAAATTGCCACCATGGTCCTAATCATTAAAGATGGTGGCTATCTTGTTAAGGTAAGCCAAAAAGGGACTATAGTTTTGAATAGTTGTCTCTATCTTAAAATGGAAAGAAAGAATCAAAAGAAAAAGAAAAACCGTTGCCACTTGCAATATGTCAAAAAGAAAAACCATATGTAAGAAAATAAAATTCAGATTACAAAGAAAAACCAACTAATGATCGGAAAACAGATCACCAGAGACATACCTGCAATTTGATGCACGCACATTGATGCCGAGCCCATCTATGTCCGAAGACTATATATATATATATATATATATATATATATATATATATATATATATATATATATATATATATATAGAGAGAGAGAGAGAGAGAGAGAGAGAGAGAGAGAGAGGAAAAGGAGTGTGCGGTCGACCGCATATAAGGTTATATGCGGTCGAGGGCCCAAACACATGGGTCCCACATTTTTTGTGGTGATCAAAACCATTCATTTGCAAGGCCCCATCATAGATAGGGTGTGTACAAAAAATCAGCTCCATGGGATCATCCTAACCCCTCCAAAAGTGGAAAACAAAAATGGGCAGATTTGTGGTAAACGATGTCTGTCCATTTTGCCCTCCACTTTTGGATGGGTTACGATGATCCTATGGAGCTGATTTTTTGTACACACCCTATCTATGTAAGGGCCTTGCAAATAAATGCTTTGGATCATCCTAACAATGTGGGCCCACATGAGTTTTGGGCCCTCGACCGCACCTAAGCTTGGTGCGGTCGAGCGCACAATCTTATTCCTCATATATATATATATAATAGAAAGATATTTCGTGGTTTTGTAGTAGAATAAAAAAATCAAGTATAATAGTTTATTTAAAAAGAAATTCGGTAGGCTATTATAGAGTGCCTGGATGGCACCCATAGTAGTAAGATAGATGAAGAATTCCATATATACCTACTGCTTCTGCTGCCGTATCTGTCCACCATAATTAGCGAAAATTGAGGAGTCAAGTGTATTTGCACACCATAAAACAACAGCATCTCGCCCACCATAATTTAAGAAGTTTGGAGCATACCTTGCTCTTGTGAGCCCTTATGGTTTGTTTCTGTACGAAATTCACCGTACACAAATTATGGTATCCCTGCATTCAATAGTCGTAAAGATCTAATTAGAAAAGTGTAAAACAAAGTGTGTGGTTGCATCTCTAACTGAGATTCGTCAGCCATGGAGAAATGGGCAAGAGAGAGTTTTAGAAGTTAAAGAGGAGGCTGAATATGGGAATGTATCCTATTCTAATAAAACTCTGTTTCTATGAGAATTCGAAACCTTGATGGATGTTCAGTTTAAGGACATAAAGAAGAAGGGAAAAAGGAACTCATCATCTTACTAATAAGATACATCAGTGAAATATTGATAAAAAATAGAAAACTAAAATTGTAAAACCAATCTCTTAGTAATAGAAGAAGAGATAGCAATAGGCAAATCAAAGAGACGTTCAAAAACTTATTAAAATCTTGTTAATTAGACAAAGGAAAGAAACCTAATACCCAAAACCCCTCTATCTATCAAGCTTCTGATATCGAACCAAATATTGAAGATATTCTTCTCCATCGATTTTCCCTCTCGTTTTTTCTGCTTTTTTGGTGTGGGTGGGAAGTTGCAAAGGGGAAGTTGTAAAATCAATTAAGTCGGAAGCCTAATTGTTTGCTGAAAATCCGATTTATTTTCCTAAAAAGTGCAAAACGTGATTAGTGGCAATCCAAATTAGTTATGGGAAAGCCAATTTTAGCGGGAGGTCAAAAAGTAATTGGGGAACTTCTATTTTGAAATAAAAACTGTAATGATAATGGTCGGATTTTTAGGGATCCAAATTATGTGTTCAAAAAGTGATTGGGCAATGTGGACCCCGATCCGAGAGCGGTGGGGGAATGAGTCCCTAACACCCTCTGGATCATCCACGTGTGAAGGAGAGCTCTGCCAAGGAACTCTCGAAACGGATGCCACCCTCATAGCATAGCACGAGTGGCGATATAAAAAAAAAGAGATACATCCTGATCGGGAGCCAAGGCTCGAAACCGAGATGTACCTAAAAATAACTCAGAGTCGCCATCCATGGATATGCCATGGAACCCTAAAATCAAATCCTCTGTGCAATGGATAACCAGAAATATATATGGGTTCGTGCCTGGTTACGAATGGAGAAGGTCTGAGAGCACCCCCAATTCGTCCAAGTGCAAGCACTTGGTCTCTTATGCCATTTATTATTAACTCCAAAGAAGTTTGGGTAAAAATCATGTGAAATGGGAACAATCCTCAGGAATCGTCTACCTAAGTATGCATTTCCTGAGGATAAAGATAATAAACACATATAAAATAAAATGAAAGATGTATCACCTAAAGCATAGTTAGGTTATGAGTGACAAGCTTAATGGGTGTCTAAGTTTTGATGTGCAAACACATGCAAGCTATAGCTAAAGGTATAGGATCAGTACAAGAAAGTAAGAAAACACATCAAAAAAATACAATAACTACACAACAAATCCTAAGAATCTAAATGATTAGCTCGAGTCCTCGGATGGTCTGGTATTCATCCAAAGAAGCCTACGTATCCCCGCCTCCACGAGAATCAAGGCAACGTAGTTCTTCGCGCCTATTCTAAGCTATGATGCCTAAGACTCCTAACCCTCTATCCTAGACTCGATCTAAAAGATCGGACTAATTATTAAAGTTTCTTTACGATTATTTAAATTCCAGTGAATTGTGGATTTTAGGACACCCTATATGCCCTAACTAAATGCAGATTAGCCTCAAGCTAATGCAGGTGGTTCCTACAACCTATGTGTAACTAGGCTGTGTTTCCTAAGGAAAACAAAGGGTGGACTAACGTATCCTACTCTAGTCATCACTCGGCGATGTGGATCGCCGACTGACCGGACGGAGGTGCTCCTATAACTCTAGGACAGACCCCTAACTCTAAAACAAGCACACAACAAACAAACAACCTATTAAAATAAACTCCCAACTCTGGAGGAAGATCTTTTGAAAACAAGGTTTTAAAGGTTTAAAATGTTATTTACAAAAGTTTGGCTGGACTTGGGATATAAATCCCAAGCTGCACTACGTACCTCGGAAGAGGATCAAGCTAACGTAGTTCGAAACGAACTCTCCTAATTGCTACTTCTAAAACACTCAACACTTTAGATTCTTTTTCCTTAAGGTTTTCAAATGTTTTTGATGTTTTAAATTTCTGATGTTTTTGAGTTTTGAATGTTTTAACATGTTTTTGGATTTTAGATTTCTTATTTCACCCTTTTGGTCAAAGACCGGAGGGAACACACAAAGCAAACACCTTGGGCCAAACCCTAGGGCTAACAGGGGAAACCCCTAAACCCGGTAAACTAATGTCAAAGACAAAGAAAAGACCTAAAATCACAAACAAGAAAAGCTCTAATGAGACTATGCTAGTCCCTAACAAGTAAGAACAACAACAATACTGAGGAGAAACTCCTAACTAATAACACTATCAAAAGAGAACGTAAATGAGTCAAAGACTCTCTAATAATACCACGAAAATATGAATGAGTCAAAGACTCTCTGATAATATTGCTAAAGGACGAATGAGTCAAAGACTCCCTAATAAAGACAAATGAGTCAAAGACTCTCTAATAACATTGCTAAGCAGGACAACCGAGTCAAAGACTCCCTAACAAGAACAAATGAGTCAAAGACTCTCTAATAACATCAACTAAGAGGCGAGTGAGTCAAAGACTCTTTAATAATACAAACTAAGAAAATGAGTGAGTCAAAGACTCTCTAATAATACCGACTAAGAGACGAAAGCGTCAAAGACGAATGAGTCAAAGACGAATGAGTCAAAGACTCTAATAATACCGACGAAGAGACAAAAGCGTCAAAGACGAATGAGTCAAAGACTCTCTAATAATACCGACTAAGAGTCAAAGACTCTAATAATACCGACGAAGAGACAAAAGCGTCAAAGACGAATGAGTCAAAGACTCTCTAATAATACCGACTAAGAGACAAAAGCGTCAAAGACGAATGAGTCAAAGACTCTCTAATAATACCGACTAAGAGACAAAAGTTGACTCTCTAAAGGGAGAGGCTCTAAGCAACGAGGCTTGTCCCCAGAGGAGAGCTGCCTAACGAGACAAAGCGTGTCTCCTATGATGGAATTTGCTAATAAAACTACAATGGTCTCCTAAATGAGAGGGAGTGGACAAGATGTGATTATTAAGACAAAATTGAGTGAAAGCCCCACATCTTGACAAATCCATTTCACATCACTCGAATGCATAGTAATCTTTAGGTATATTTCCTCAAGCTATTCCAACACATCAGCAATAGAAGTTTATAAAATAAACATTCTGTATATAATAGCAACACTCCAAAATCCCCTTTGAAACAAAATCTTTTAAAATCCAAACATACTTGCAGGTAAAGAAGAGTATATGGGTATGAATAAAGCATAACCCTCACATGCAAACTTATTGATTTCCAGAACACTTTAATGTTGGCCAAAACTGTAACACTCGATACCATTTTTCAAAGAATTTCACATTGACTTAACACATGTTCGACACCAAGCCACAATCCTTATGAAACATTGCTTCATTTATCTTTCATGAGAACAATCAGCTCCACAACAATATCCACAAATTTCTCCACAACAAACAGATCTAGTGCATTTTTCGTAAAACTCCATGAAAACAAACAGATATAGAGCATAAGCATGTAAAATTCTTATGAAAACCATCAGGTCCAGAGTATTACTTACGAGATTCCATGAAAATTAATAAGTCCATAGCAATATTCATGAATCCCGATGCTAAAAATTCATATTGAAACAAAATGATATACCTGAAGTGGTTTCCTCGAACACTGATAAAGCCCAAACCGCAGATATGATGGCAGTGATGCCCGGGATTGATGACAAATCGATCGGATGTATAACAAGATGGCGGTAGGCTTTGAACTGCTAGGGTGGACAAAAATGACAAACCCAAATAGAAGCTCTAGATCGGATTTTGTAGCGAAATCCAGTGACTGGAGAAGGAAGAGATATTGGGACTAATGGGTAGAATTGATGATCCGAGCTTCGAAATTGAGGTGGTGGTGCTCGAACCCTCTTTCTCTCTTTAAAACCAGATCTAAGTGCCTCCTTGATGGTGGTTTACGATGATGGCAGTAGAGATTTGGGTGAAAATGAGGGTAGAGATGAAAAAGGGTTTGGTGGTAATGATGATGATGGTGCTGGTGAGATGAATAAGAGGAAGATGATAGAGCAACGGTGGAGAACGGATCTGGTAATGGTGGTGATGGTGAGGGTTTATAATGGGGTATTTGAGATGAAATCAGGGGTAAGAATCGGTGGAGCTCGACGGTGAGAAATGGTGGTGAAATTAGGGTAAAAATAGAGGAGGTAGATGATGGTGGCTGCTAGGGAGGTGAAAAGTTTCGGCAATGGGTTTAACCGGATTCCGGCAAGGGATGGTCGGATTCCGGTGCGGTTTGGCCGGAGTTGATGCCGAAGAAGAAGAAAATGGCAATGAGAAGATGATGGAAGAAAAGAAAATGGCCGAGCCTCTCTCTCTCCCTCCGTGATTTTCCTCTGCAAATGCCCTTTTTTCTCTTCCTCCCCCTCTCTCTCTGTGTCTTTCTCCCTCTCTTCTCAGATCTGAGATTTCAGATCTCAGATCTGAAAAGAGAGATGGCGGTGGAGGAAGTTGGATTCCGGTAGATGATGAGGGACGGTGACGGTGCTCTGGCAAGGAGATCGGAGAGGAGAAATCTGGAAAACCCCTTTTCCAATTTCTCTTTCGCTCTCCCTCTCTCTAGCTCCAATTATCTCCGACTCTCTCTTCCTCTCTGCTTCGGATCGGAGGTTGGATCTCCGACTAATGATCGGAGGAACGATCGCCGGAGGAAGAAAAGAAAACCCAAATCTCTCTTTCCTCTCGCTCTCTCTTTTCTCTGTTTTTTTTCAACGAGAATGAACAGTTTCTTCCCTTTTTTGATTTTTTTCGTTTTTTTATAACCTTTAAAAACTGCTGATAACGGCACCCCACTAATTGATGGGCGCACAAAATTTGATTGGCGCGCCCGTCAATTTGTCCTATTATAAATTGGGTTGGCCCGCTGCAGGATAAATCACCCCCCCCCCTTTGGATTCGCATTGCGCGCATTCTCTCGGTTCGTTCACTGAGCAAACGCGCTCGGATTTCAATGAAATTTCACGGGGATCTTAGGGAGACCCTAACCTATCTTAGGGTAGAAATTGGGGTCCTAACTCTTTGATTGGGTAAGGCTTCGCACAAACACCGCGAACTTGGGTCCGGTCAAAATGGGGTGTCTACAGGCAACTTCTTTTTTGAGAGCAAAACGACATTAAAAAGGGACGATTTTGTAGGGGATCTAAAGTGGCAAATCTAATTTCGTTGGGCGGCAAACTCAAATTATTATCGGCAAACTCAATTTCGTGAGGAAAAATTTTGTCCTAGAAAAACTTTTCTTGTAAAAAAGATGAATGACAAAGGAAAAAACATGCTTAGTATATATATATATATATATATATATACAAACACACACCAAAATGTAAATTGATTCTAATGGTCTCCACCGCCTCCTATCACTGTTAAGTTGAACACGGTCAGGGTAATATGGGCCCCATCGGGATTGGAGTGTCTAAAGATGGTGAGGGATCAATAATAAAAGTATTATCTTGTCCGAGCAGTGTTATGAACTCCAATGATGTGCAAGTCCAAGATTTGTTGCTTGAGGGTCTTTGTATTTTTAGGGTGGATCCTTCTGGTAGTCTTCTAGTTGTTGTTCATCAAATGTAAAAAGCATAGGCCTCAGTAAAGGGTTTGGCTTCTTGAATATTATGCAACTAGATCTTGGAAATCCCTTGACTTGGGTGGATTCACATCCTTTTCACATATCCCTTGTGGTGCTAATTCTAAAATGGTAGGTGGTCAAGCAAGGGAAGGTGTTGACGGTGAGATCTTGAGCTTTTCTGCCTGCTTGCCACTTATAGAGGCTTTAATGTTTGATTTTGGTTTTTCTTTTTCTTTTTATGAGTTGTTCTTTGACCCATCTTTTTATTTTTGCTATTTAACTCTTTTTGTCATCTCTTTCGATTAAAAATACTCTTAAAATATAAATTAGAATACTTGCTTCCTTAAATGAATGAAGGGTAAAAAAAAGTACAATGAATTGAGAGATATATGAACAAATTAAAGAAAGAGTTGCAAAATAAAAGTTACACGTAACACGTGATATTTGAGAATAAAGATTATGGCTGGTTTAAGCTGTTTTCTCCTTGTGGCCAATTCGGCATGAGAAGGCAATTGTTATTTCTCAATTCGACGTGAGTCGCCGATTTCTAATACAGTTTTTTATTCTTAGTTGGACATTACCTCAACATAACTAATAGCTTGATTACCCGACATTTGGAGAAAAAAAAAGGACTGAGAGGAGAGAGAGAGAGAGAGAGAGAGAGAGAGAGAGAGAGAAGAATCTATTCAATATTCCTTGGTCTCAAGGAAAGATTATCAATCATGATAAAGTCATTGATTTTTACCATGTTTAATTCAAACCTCAAAATTCTATCCTCAAAATTTCTGGTGGATTGTCTTCATTATATGTCATTAAGGCCTTGAGTTATTGAGAGGTTTATGTATGCGTGTAATGTGTGGTGCACTAGTTTAATTTAGTGCATATCATTTGTAGAGACAGGAGGAGTCATCTGAAGTAGCAAAAGGGGCTGTGAAAGCTGTTCAAGATCTTTATGACGTTGTGCGCCATGATATCCTTTCTGTTAATATGAGGTATATTCGAAGGCAAAGTGTGTCCATATGTATATTTCATGCTTGTTCTAAATCTAACCGCTTTTACATTTTTTTCCTCAAGAGAACACTATGAAACATGGAACATGTTATCGAAAGCCAGGATTGAAGGCCGCCTCTTTTCTAAGTTGAACTGGCCCAAAGATGCCGAGTTGGTACTTTCCTTACTTATATCGAAACCATGGATTTAAATTTCGGTTTGGGCCTTGTCCGTGGACGAAATCTGGTAAAAAAACAGAATTAATTTATTATTTCAGAAATTTCGGCTGAAATTTCAAAAAGTACTATAGTTTTGAAAGAAAAAATCAATTTCTCGAAATTTCCGCCGAAATTTTGGAAATTCGATATTTCGGATTTTGGGAAATTTTGGTTTCTCGGTCCCAATCGAAATCCAAAATTTCGGACTGAAATTTCGAATGTCGGCCGAAATTTAAAACCATGATCGAAACACATTCTTTCCTTGCAATGTTAGATATTGCTATAGAATTATCTTCTTTCGAATAAATGTAGTAATTTCCACAAATGCAGAGGTTGTTGATTAAGAGATTTCATTCACTCTTGACAATAAAAGACTCAGCCGCAAATATTCCAAAAAATCTAGAGGCAAGACGCAGACTGGAGTTCTTCACCAATTCCTTATTTATGGAAATGCCAGAAGCCAAGCCTGTTCGTGAGATGCTGTCCTTTAGGTGATAGTGTTTCTATTATGCCAATTTTTTATACTTCATAAATGGTTTTAATTTTTTAGTTATGCTCAAATGAATCTCTTTCTGCTTTGCAGTGTGTTCACTCCATATTATTCTGAGATTGTGCTATATAGTATGCCTGAACTCCTAAAGAAAAATGAGGATGGTATCTCGGTTTTGTTTTACCTCCAAAAGATCTTTCCAGGTGCTTTCTGTTCCTTATATCAAACTAACTAAACATTTACAATATAAATTTGCATGTGGCACATTATGCAAGTTTTATGCCCAAATGTTAACATCTTTTGTTGTGAGTAGATCATTTAGAGTTTCAGTGTATCACTATAAAGGGCAGCCCAGTGCACGAGGCTCCCGCCATTGCGGGGTCTGGGGAGGGCTAGATGTGCGCAGCCTTACCCCTGCTTTGCAGAGAGGCTGTTTCCGTGACTCGAACTCGTGACCGGTGGTCACAATGGAGCAACCTTACCGTTGCGCCAAGGCTCGCCCTTTCAGTGTCGCTATCACACTTTCAAAAGATTGTTGACGATGACTACTAGTATCCTATACAGTTTTCATATTTATTCTTGTTCTTCATGTTGTTGACGAAAAATGGGGAGTAGGATACGAAAAAAACACTCTCTAGAATTGTAATCTCTTGTACTGAGTCCCGGTGGTGAATCAAAGTATCAAACCAATGAATTAGTTATTAGAAGTAAAATGTTTTGAATGAAATGTTGAAGTTCATTAGCTCAAATCACGCAATCTTCTTAAAGTATTAAATATTAAATAACACCTTCTCCAACAGCTTAAGCTTTTGGAGTAACTGGTTGTTTCACATGGTATCAGAGCAAAGGTCCTGAGTTCAAACCTCCTTGGTAGCAAAAATCCACATGGAATGGCCAAACCCAAAACAGGGGCCACATGTGCCATGTCTAGGCCAACTCTAAGAATAGGGGTTGGGGGAGGGGGGATTGGGTCAAAGTATCTACTCAACTCAACTCAACGAAGCCTTTGTCCCAAACTAGTTGGGGTTGGCTAACGAATCCTTTAGAAAAATTTCATGAAGAACGTGAAAGAATCTACCCGGCTCAAATTGACTAAGTCTAATCCTGAACTAGTTGGGTTCGTCTACATGGATCATTTTCTTCCATTCTCTCTTATCCAAGGTCATGTTCTCTGTTATGTTCCTAGCCATCAAGTCTTTCCTCACTGTTTCTACCCAAGTTGTTTTCGGTCTGCCCCTACCTCTTTTTACTCCATCAACTTGGCACAAGTCTGATGGGGACATCAACAACGGGCGTGGATTCAAAGTTTACAACCGCAGATGTGGACGAGAATGATGGTGCGGACTCTAGCATGGGCCACAAACATTGCCGTCTTTTTTTTATTATTTACTTTCTATTTTCGTCATTTTATTTGTAGCCTACTTTTTAGGCATCAAATCTCACCCGTTTGATGTGTTTTTTTGTATTATTAGAAAGGTTTCTCAATTACCTATGTAATGGGCCCAAGATCACATGATTTGGATGTGATTTGAGCAAGTTATGAGTGTTTTTAGGAAGGGGTATAGGTCAATTACGGGATTACCATTTTTGGTAAGTTTTTATCTTTATTTAGCTTTGCTTTAGATTAGATGAATGATTGATATTAGTTTTTAACTTTAGGTTATCTTTTAGGGTTTCTTTTTCTTATAAATACATCTTATGAAAGCAATGTAAGAGACTTTGAATATTGAATAGAATTGAGAATTTTTTGTGAGAGCTATTGTAGCTTGGACTTCTTCTTCTCTTCTCCTCTTGGTGGCTTGGAGCCATTCTTCTCTCATCTCCTCTCATCTATTATCTTCTATTTCTTCAATCAAATCAGCACAAAGAAGGTTAGTAAATCAAATTTTCTTTTTTTCTTTGTTCTTCCACCCTAAAATACAAAAACCCAAAATCCATAGATCTCTCTCGTTCTTCAAGATCTCGTTTCCAGACTTTGAAAGATTGTTTTTATGATTAAACCTCAGCCTAAACACCCAAGAACCATAGCTTTAAATCCCTTTTGCAGCCAATTGAAAATTCGCACCCTTTTCAAGCCCAGAAACCTTTTTTGAACATCCCTAGCCTAAACCTACCATCAAATCAAAGCCTAAACCCTAGATTAACCTTTCTTTTACCTTCTAAACCTTAATCTAAAATTTGGACAGCAGTATTAAACCAAAATCTCAGATCTGTCAAATTACCAAAATACCCCTACAACCCAAAACTGAACCGTTTTGAGCCTTTTATTGCTGCTGGACATTTTTTTGTTTTTCTTCATTGGATATTATTATTTTCATGCTTGTGTAACATCTATTTCATTGGTACTTGCATTAGCTTTTAGTTCTTTTAATTGGTTGCTTGCGTAGGCCTAGTTTCGGACTAATCTTTCTATTATCCATTCATGTAACGAATCTTTATCGCTTTGATTGATTTGTATAAGGTTTAGTTCATGCTTAATTACAATCTTTACAATTATTTATGCTATTTAAGTCTCATTATTGTTGTTGCCTATAGATTAATTAGGAGTTAATTCGGCCCTAGGTAAGTTGTCAAGTGTTATAATTTTCCGCATAAGCCCTAAATTATCCTAAAGCCTTAATCCCATTATTAGGAGTGTAGGATTTTCCCTAAATTAGGTATTGTCCTGCATCAGAGTCACTTCTTCTCACTGGAGCATTCAAAAGCCTACGTTGGATATGCCCAAACCATCTTAAGCGGTGCTCTCTCATCTTCTCCTCAATTGGTGCTACCCCGACCTTTTTACGGATGTCTTCATTTTTAATTCTATCTAACCTAGTGTCTCCGCACATCCATCTTAAGCAGTCGCATTTCCGCTACACTCATCTTATGCACATGCTGCTTCTTGGTGGCCCAACATTCTAAGCCGTACAGCATGACTGGCCTCGCAGCTAAAGTATAAAAGATTAAATAACACCTTCTCCAACAGCTTAAGCTTTTAGAGTAACTGGTTGTTTCAAAAGTCTGTTATCATTGATTTAGGCTGCCACGTGTAGGCCAACTTTAAAAATAGGGGCCACATGAGGGGGAGTGTTAAAGTATAAAGATTAAATAACACCTTCTTCAACAGCTTAAGCTTTTGGAGTAACTAGTTGTTTCAGTAGTCTGTGAAGAAGCACAAGAATTAGTGCAAAAAAAGCTCATTGGTTCAGCTTGTGAAGAATCTACCCGGCTCAAATTGACTAACATCGTTTCTATATTGCAGGGTTGCATCTATTTCTATTATTGCATTATCCCAAGTTACTGGGGAGGGATACATCTTCTTTAAAAGTTGAACAGACCATTATATTTTCCGTGAATGTTGTTATCGTACTCATGTAAATCTTATTCATTTTCTTATGATGATTGTGTGGATCAGATGAGTGGATGAACTTTCTTGCACGAATAGGCCGAGATGAAAATGCTCCTGACTCAGAACTTTTTGAAAATCAGAATGATGTCCTGGAACTTCGGTTTTGGGCTTCTTACCGCGGACAGACATTAGCAAGAACTGGTAATTTTATGAATATGCCCAAGTGTTTCTCCCATAGTCCTATTTGTCTATGCTTCTGGTATGTGTACATATGTACTTATCTTAATTTACTTCCATTTGCCCCCATTAGAGTTTAAGTATAATTACCAGTATTTTGGATATGAGCACTTTATTTACAATTTTTGGGAGTTCTAGTATCCTTCTTCTCCCTTTTTCCATTTTCAACATCCTCTTTTTCTTTTTATTTAACTTTCTTTTATTTCTCCATCATTCTCGAGATATTTGCTACGAGGCTAATGGCACCCATATAACTTACTGGAAGGGGTCGATCTACTATATGTTGATATACTTATATTATATGATATGTTCTTAATTTAAGTTGATCATTTCTCTAGTGTAGTAGTTATCTGGTCATGGTTTTTTATAATTCTCTGTTTACATGCTTGGGATAATGCAGTTCGTGGCATGATGTACTATAGAAAGGCCCTTATGCTTCAGAGCTACTTGGAGAAAATGGCCACTGGAGGTTTGCAACTTTTTCTGTCTTAACTATTATGTTGTTTTCTTCTCTTTCAAAAAAAAAAAAAAAAAACTCTTTATTCAAGGGCTAAAGAAGGGCCCTTGAATAGATCCACGTCATTAAGTGCAACCAAATTTGCTTTCTCAATTGACTTTTAAAATGACGTGGATCTATTCAAGGACCCTTCTCCGGCCCTTAAATAAAGAGGGCCCTTGCATCTATCATTCCTCATGTTACAATTTTGTTAAATTGTCCTGGCAATGGCAGAAATTGAAGCTGCAAACTCTGGTAGTGAGGCGACAAATACTCAAGGCTTTGAGTTGTTCCCGGAAGCTCGAGCCCAAGCAGATCTTAAGTTTACATATGTGGTTACATGTCAAATTTATGGGAAACAGAAGGAAGAGCAAAAGCCAGAGGCTGCTGATATTGCATTGCTAATGCAACGGTATGTGTATGGCTATGATTTAGCCGACACTTCGAATTTATTGCCGACACGTGTCCTACCATATCCGACACAACACGCATGTCCACATGTTCTGACACTCCTTTGGACACTTTTAATTATATGTCTAGTAGTGTTAGACTTAATGTGGGTGTGTGGACATGTTTTTGTGTCGTGTCAAGTGTGGCATTCTGTTTTTTTATTGAATATTGTGTTTATCTCTTTTAGACAACTCGTATGCATGTCGAAACTGGACACAAGAATCCATATCCACAAATCATGATTATATATACTTTCTATTTTAGCCGTGTCCCCGTTTCTAAAGTTTGAGGGTTTGCCGTGTCCATGTCGACGCATGACACTCGTGTCCGTGTCGACACCCGACACGGATTTTGGTGTAATACTATTTTTAGGATTTTCACCCACACTATTTAGTCCTTGCTTGTATGTGTTTGGTGTAATCTATTTCACAAATATCTCCGATATTTTGAAAATATCGCATTTTTATCGTGACATTTTGATAAAACGACAAAATCCCAAAATAATCCTGAGATTTAAAAAATATAGCGATATTTTCATTTTTTATCATAAAATATCACTATATTATTCCAATATTTTTATGATATTTTTATTTATATTTTTTCTTAAATTTATATTTTTAAATAATTTTATTTTTATCGTTTTTCCCGATATAAACCCGAAAAAATAAAAAAAAAATGAATATATTCCGAGATTTTCCCTTGCCAAGAAATTCCAGAGAACGATATTTGTGACAGGTTGGAATACCATTTTGAGGATTTTCACTCATACTATTGGTCCTTACATTCCCATGTTTGTGTCCACACAATGTTGCTACTTATTACATGGCACATTTTAGCAATTATTCATTATTTTTCTAATTTTGGGGACATACTGTTTCTACTAGGAATGAAGCTCTTAGAGTTGCTTTTATTGATGTTGTTGAGACTCTCAAGGATGGTAGTGTTCACACTGAGTTCTACTCAAAACTTGTGAAGGCAGATATCCATGGGAAGGATAAGGTATGTTTTCTTGGACTAAACATATCTCTATTATCTACTTTTTCGCCACATTTGTGTCGTCTTTTCTGATTTTCCCTGATGGTCTGATTTCTAGAGTTCCATGCAAACATGTTCATGCGGTACTTGTTTCTTTATTCACTTTGGTAAACTTCATTGGTTAGTTCTTTCATTGATAAATGGTGGCATGGATGAATTATCATTTAATTCGCTTGAACTTCTGACCAGATGGGAGGAAAAAGAAACCTTGCAGATTATTAAATATCTCATTGATCCGTCCAGACCTTTACCAGTCCATGAACCCATCCAAACAGTTCTTTATCCACCAAGAATCCTTGGTTAAAAATCCGGATGGTTGGGATCGGATCTCTTTTTTCTCACATATTTGAACTTGTTGATGATTTGAAGAAAGAAATAAATATACATGCTGATGGAGGCCATGGAGATGTTGCCTCCTGAAGTTTCCCATAGAGAGAAAGAACAAGATCGATCATATGCAGAAGTCGTGGGGAAGAAGGCTCCCTCCTACGTACAAGCTTTGACGAAAGAATTGGAAATGAAGAGGGTTTTGATTCGATTGAAACCACCATCGAAAACATCTTCTGAAGTATCTGCCATATACTTGAATGAAGAAGATGTGCGGAAGGTATCGATCCCTTTCAAGATGTCTTTGGATGTGAAATGCTCCTACAAACATCTTTAGATCTTCTACATTAAATAGAAGATGATGGGGGTATGCTAAGTGCTAACTGCAAACATATTTTAAGATTAGTGGCGTGGATTTTAGCAACTTCTTTTTCAATTTAGCAATGAGAAAGACTTCCTTACGGTTTGGTTGAAGGAACACCCATAGTTGCCAGAGTGGGAAGCAAGTGCATGAAGCAATGCGAGAAGCAAAAGCGGGAAGCAAGGAGTTTAGATAAGAGAAAATGTAGGAAGCGAAAAGCTCTAAAGAAAGTAAAGACAAAATGTGTGGGAAGTGTCATTGAAAGTCAACATGAGGCATGCAAGAAGTCCCATTGGAAGCAAATACGTATTACAAGGAAAGAGTAGGATTGTACTAGAAATACGAGTTTTATGAATTTTCAATTTCACATGTTATATTATTGCATATTTAATGTCAAGCTTTTGGGAAAAAGATCCACATAATTTTCATTTGAAACTTAAGATGAGTTTTCAAGTTTTAAATGCATTCTTTTCTTAAATTCGCTCCTTCAGCATTATCAAAAGGATAAAACAGTCTTCTAGGATGAAATAATCACCTAAATAGGAAGCATACTCTTTTTTAGTGGCAACAAGAAGCGTACTCTTAATTGCTTAGAGGAACCACATTGGAAGCATCCGGGAAGCGTGCTTCCCCTAAACTCATTCTAGACCCTTCAGCAATTTGAAGATAACCTTCTTGAATATTAGACTTGAGTATTCGGATGCTTTTTCTTCTTTCTTTTATGCTATTCTCTTTTTGCTTTTGATATCCTCGACACTTTTTTTCAGGATTTATGCTTATTGGTGACATATTATGAGTCCTTACAATACCAATCTAACAGGATATGTGTTTGTTTTTTTTTTCAAACCCAATGGCTTACATTTTATTGATGAATGAACAAAAATGCATCGGGGGACATAGCACCTTACCTCAAACCCTACAAACAAAAAAAAACCTACTTAATTCGAATGCTAGGAATACCCAGAAAATCACACCTCATAGCACCCCTAGCCATTGTAGGGAAGTCTCTCCTCCTTTGATTGAACATGCTATTACCTTTATTGTCACAAGCAAAATTTACAAGGGAGTCGGCTACCTGGTTAGCCTCTCTTTATTGATGAGATATCCTTGGCTTAATATCTAGAAGAAGATCTTGAAGTTCCTGCCAGTAATATATAATAGACCATGGTGGATCCCTCTTGGTATTGATCACATCTATTAGCACTTTACTATCTGATTCAAGCCAAACTTTAGAAACTCCCAGGGCCTTCCAATACCTAAGTCCGTCAAGCATACTTCTCGCTTCCGCTTGTAGGCTAGTGCCGACATCATAATAATGTGAAAAGGCAAAGATCATCTTACCCATATAATTTCTAATAACTCCGCCACCAACAGAAATTCTTGGATTCCCTTTAGATGCACCATCAATATTTAGCTTTACCTCTCCTTGCCTCGCTTTAACCCACACCACTTTCAATATCTTTGGAAAATTGACCTTTTTAGGAATAATGCCTATAGCACTTAATGCCCAACATTCCCAATGAGAACACTCTAGGGACGGCGTGAAGGATTTAGATAACATCTTACACCATATCAATATATCATTAATGATTACATCAATATGCTTGGCGATTCCCTCCATACATCGTTTGCATCGCTCCCTCCAAATCTCCCAAGTTATTAGGGATGGGATGGCTTTCAAGGTAAAATCCTGGCACATATAGACTGGTTGCGTATAACTGGAACTTGTAGAATGTTGGCAAAATGAACAGGATATGTTGATTGGTGTTGTGTTCTCATTTCTTCATGCTGTGTGAATGTACAAAGAATTTGATTGAACCTTTTAAGGAACCTCTTTTAAACTAATCTATATTGGAAACTCCTCGTGTATGCTACATGCAGATGAACATAGGATTAATTCAGGGATATATTTAGACATCCAACAGCTTATGGTTCTTTTCCATTTTGTGGATGTTTAAGCCTATGATGTTGTTATGCCGCGTAATAAATTGGAGATTGTCAGTATGGCATAATGATTTATTGGCACTTCATGATGTTCTTAGCATTGTTCACCGTATGAGAACTGTTCCATGCTACCAACGTAGAAATAGAAGTTCTGTTACTATCTGATTGTTTTCACTGTTAAATATCTCCTTTATTCCTTTTTATGTGTTTCCATATCTTTAATAAGAATACTAACATCTTACTGTTCTTTATTTTCTAATCTTCAGGAAATTTACTCTATTAAATTGCCTGGAAACCCAAAACTCGGGGAAGGAAAACCTGAAAACCAAAACCATGCGATCGTATTTACTCGGGGAAATGCAATTCAGACCATTGATATGAATCAGGTGAAATGATTTATTCCATATTCTTTTGTTCTACTACACAACTCTGTTGGTCATTGTAGTATATAACCTATGAATAAATCTGAAGAGGGGCATTATTGCTTCAAGTTGTAGTGTTTATTAGAAACTCTTCTAAGTTCAAGAATTCATTAAATAGATTTGCTAGGCGTCAAGTAGTGCTTAATGCTTGAGTAGCTTAGCTCTAAAAGAAACATAATGGTACGCCTAATTTTTAAAGGGAGACATTATGAGATTCATCTGGATAATTCTCATATTTTGAATACAAGACGGATTTCAGAAGAAAAAAAGAAAAACAATGGTAGGTCTCTAGTAGCTGCAGGATTACATAGAACTCTTTGGAGTCGTGATGGTAATAATTGGTATCTGAGAGAAGTATTGACTGATTCTTAATTGATTATTCACAAAGTTGACCTTACACCCGAATTGGGAGGACCAAAATTCAGAAAGGATAAAAATATCAATCTCTGGTACTTGCATGTTCATATCATCATATGCAGAAGATGATGATGAGCTCTCATGGAATCCAGCTGGAAATCAAGAAACCTCTTGTTGTCAAATCCTTCTTTGAAACTAGACACTCTAGGTCCTAGTATCATGGAGTGTTAGAAGTACTATGATGAGAAACTTCATTAATGGTCGTTTGGTCATTTCTGTTGTAATGGTGTATGCATGTGTATGTTTGTACTTATGCGTGCGTGCGTGCGTGTGTGTGTGTGTGTGTGTGTGTGTGTGTGTGTGTGTGCGTGCGTGTGTGTGCGCCTAGATATACATGCATATCGTTTGTACATTCATTTTCCTTTCTCACCCCAAATAATCTTTCCTCTCCTCTTTATTTGTTCTTTTAATTTCCTGGTTTTACTGCTCATTAATCTGTTCATATTGCATCAGCTCAACCACAGGAACCTAAAATTTGTTTTTTTCATTCACTTCTAACTATTATATGTCTCTCTATTCACTTCTAACTGTTTTTTGCATTCTTCACTGTTTCCTTCTATTGCTGCAGTTGATAGTAGACCATCTAATCTGTGTAAAAATAAGAAAATAAACAGGGATCAACTTTCCTGACTATCGGTTGGTACTAAGACCATTAAATCTTGGGGAAAAAAATATGACAGTTGGGGCTCTTCTCCAAATGATGATCATGCGGATGCCCTTATTCCACAGTGTCTCCTTTACTGATATACAAGAAATTGTGGGTTTCGCTGAGGAGAAATGTGAATGGGCTGATGACTTGATTCATGCGTGGAACATGTTGCAGAAAATGATATAGGATCCAAGCTATTAATGAGATAAATATTGCACATTCTAATGATGTTGCCTTTGAAATTTCTGAGTCTAGATCACTGCCTTTTAATTTTCAAAAAAAGAAACTTCTGAGTCTAGAGCTTCTATTTGTTCCATGCTTACGGAATATCAAGTTTGCTCTGTGCTTCTTTTGCTTGATTGTGACTTTATTTCAATGTGGTTCATTCATTTTTTTTTCCTAATATAATTTGTTTTTTCAATGGCTCTTTCTCAGGATAATTACTTCGAGGAAGCATTGAAGATGAGAAATCTTCTTGAAGAGTTTAATCGGGATCATGGTCTTCGTCCACCAACAATTCTAGGTGTGAGAGAACATGTTTTTACAGGAAGGTATATCTTCATAATGTCTCATCTATACTTGGTGTTTCTGTATCCCTTTTACTCGTTCCCAGCTAAAATTGCCCCTCTGGAATGATATGCAGTGTATCATCTTTAGCTTCTTTCATGTCCAACCAAGAAACAAGCTTTGTGACGTTAGGTCAGCGTGTTTTGGCAAATCCTCTGAAGTAAGTACATGAGGTATATAGTTAGTTTGTTTGTGGATTTTGTTCACATTCAATTATTATCTGAAATGTGATCTTATTTCAATGTTTAGAGTCCGTATGCATTATGGCCATCCAGATGTTTTCGATCGAGTCTTCCACATAACAAGAGGTGGTATCAGCAAGGCATCACGCATTATTAACATTAGTGAAGACATCTATGCGGGTAAGGCGGTTTTTTCTATTTAAATTATTTTGTGGTTGATTTGTTTACTATGTTTCTTTCGGCAAATGCGTTCTGAATAATCCATTTCAGTGCCTTCAAAACTTAAATGAAAAGTGGCTCTCAAGGTAATAAGGCAGTTTCCAGAATGAAAATTCTGTGGGATCAGGCTTCAGCAGCCATTTATCCTCAGAATTCAAAGTGTGCCGGTTTTGATGAATTTGTTGAATGGCATAATGTCCCAAATCATATGAATTTTGCACTCGACGCAAATGTAGATCAAAGCGGATGTATATATTTAGGATATCAAACCTAATCTGATGAATCATGCTGAACAAGTTTGTATCTAATAAGTATTCTTCTAAGCCAGTGATGGTTACTTCTAAAGTTTTAAATTTCAGGTGGAAATTTCTGTAAAATTAAGGAAACATATGCAAATGATAGAATTTAAAGATAATTAGAATAACCACTAATGCACACTTAGAAACCATCGCATAAGCAAGAAAACCATACATAATGGTGTAAAAACATCGAACTCCTAGTGACATGCACTATCGCGCATGTTTAATAATTTAGTACATGCCAAATAGGGGTGCAACTTGGGTCGGGCCCAACCTGAACCCGACAAGTTCAACTCGACTTTGGTCTAGGTTGGATTGGCATTTCCTCATGTTGGGTTGGGTTAGGGTTGAGACCTTGGCAACCCGAACCTGACCTCCATCCTCTAATTTTATCTTGATTTTCTTTAGTTTATTGTATTTTTATGTTTCACCCAAGGTGAACCCTATTAGAAATTGAGCTAGAGTTAGATGAGAACAAGAAGACGAGGGGTGAAGAATGGAGAGTCTCCACTAGGGAGCTCCTCGTGTAAATGATGTATATATAGGCCCAAATAGAGCATCCAATGTACAATGACAATAATACCCATAATACTCTAAGTAATGACTAAACTACCCTACAACATTATTCAGCACTCCCCCTCAAGCTGGAGTGTATACACTATGGAACTCCAGGTTGCTACAAGGGAGACTACAACAACAACTAAAAAAGGTACAACAAAAGACCATACATCAAAAAAGTACAATAGGCCCATACACACATCCAACTTGGTATAACATTCCTCAAGCTAGTGTGGTGAATACATAATGAAAGCATAATACTAAAAAGGATAGCAGTGGCCACAGTAAACAGCATCGAGATGAATGGCCATAAAAAAGAGCAGCTCCCATGAAGTAGCACAACAGCGAGAGCGATCGAATAGGGCCTCCCCCTGAATGAGAGCACGGCGAACAGATCCGCATATCACGAGCAATTGACGTGCTATGGCAGGAACAGCTACGATCCAGCAAGCGAAAGGGGCACACCAAAGGTGCGCAAAGCGAACATCGACGAAGCAGCACAACGCCAAGTGAAGAGGAAAATATCAAAGAGAAGGTCGACGGGGAAACCGTCGCCTGGAGAGAAGGATAACCAACCAACGATGGGAAAACTACCGTGACAAGGTCTACGGCATGAACATCGTCGCCTGAAGATAGGAAGCAAAGGAGAAGATAACCGACCAACGATGGGGACACCATCGTCTGGAGACAAGGTCTACGGCATGCACATCGTCGCCTGAAGATAATAAGAAAAGAAAAAGGATAACCAACCAACGATGGGGAAACCATCGTCTGTTGACAAGGTCGACGGCATGAACATCGTCGCTTGAAGACAAGAAGAAAATGAGGGAAAAGATAAACCTGCCAACGATGGGGACACCATCGTCTAGAGACAAGGTCAACGGCATTAACATCGTCACATGAAAAGAAGCCGACCAACGATGGGAATACCATCGCCCTAAAAAGAGAGGTCGACGGGAAAAGATCAGGGCCTGTAATAGAGCCGACCAACGATGGATATAGAAGCCATCGCCCGGAAAAGAGGGGATAGGGCATAAAGCTGAGAAGAAGAAGAAACTCACAATACGAAGAAGACTGACAATGAGATGAAGAACAAGCCATAGAAGGGAGAACAACATCAACTAACCATCAATAAAGACAAAGGACATAAAGAGGAGACGATAACATTCTCCCTTAAAAAAAGGCAAGATAACAGCAGAGCAACACTCCCTCAAGAAGACAACAACATAACAACACTCCACCAAGAAAAGACAAAGAATTACATGAGAACAACATGAGAAGACTCCCCCTCAAGTTGAAGGTCAAATACCTTCAACATACAATGAGAAAACAAGACAATCAAGGCACCACACCTCTCTCGGACATTTCATCGAACACTTGGTGTGCACCTTGAAGGACAATCCAAAGGAAGAGTAAATAAAGAGATGACAATGGGACAAGAACGAGAAAACAATACAAGACATATTTTTTTTTTTTTTTGGAAGTAGGTCTACACAAACACAAAGGCATAGAAGCAACACAATATATAAAAGAGAGAAAAAAAAGATTTGGAGGTAAGATTAGGTGTATTGGGAGCCATTTGGCCTCTCCAAATGGGATGGTGGTGAGAAAGTATGGTCTAAAAAGGGATTTGGGATTATGAGTTGAGATTGGAAGCTTTGAGTGGAGAACCAAATAGGGATTTGGGAAGAAGATTTCTTCCCAAATGAATTCAAAAGGGAAAGAAAGGAAAGATTTGGGGTTTGAATAGAGATTTAGTTTAACGAGAAAGAAGAAGTAAGCCAACATAGGGTTTACGGCAACCCAAAAAACAAATCTAACATTTTGTGTGTGTGTGTGTGTGTGTTTTTTTTGTGTTAGGGATTTACGGTGAAGAGGAGGGGAGGGATGCCTTACGGCAAACAAGAGGAGGAGAAAGAAATGGTTAGCGCAACAACAGCTTTTTTTTGTCTTGATTTACGGCAACTAGATGGAATCCAAATGTGTTGTGCGCACCACATACAGAGAGAATGAGAGATGAGAGAGATTTTTGAAAGAGATCTAGAGATCCGGTGAGAGAGATGCGCACCTGAGATTTTTCCGAAAATAAAGAAAAAAGGGAGAGAGAGAGAGAGAGAATCTAGGGATTGTGCAAGAGAGAAAATAGGAGATATTTTCTCTTATGGGTGGTGCGCTCAGATAGAAAGGTTATAGGAGAAAGATCTGAGAAAGAGAGATCTTAGGGATTTAGGATACAAGAGAAAAAGAAAGAATTAAAAAAAAGGTTTTGCGCGAGAAACCAGCGTGATAGAGAAAAGAGAGGCGCACGAGAATGAAAGACAGGGGGAGAATGGAGTGGCGTGAATGACATAGACTCTTCTTCTTTCCTTCCCAAAGGATCTTTGCTTTGAATTATGATACCATGTTAGAAATGGAGCTAGCGTTAGATGAGAGAAAGAAGAAGAGGAGTGAAGGATGGAGAGTCTCGACTAGGGAGCTCCTCATGTAAATGATGTATATATAGGCCCAAATAGGGCATCCAATGTACAATGACAATAATACCCCTAATACTCTAAGTAATGACTAAACTACCCTACAACATTATTCAACAAACCCAAACCAACCCAACCCGATTTCAGGTTGGGTTAGGGTTGGGTGATTTAGAAGCGGGTTGGGTTCGGGTTGACCATCTTCAACCCGAGGCTCGGGTTGGGTTGTGTTAAGGTTGAGGGAATGCTATCTCGGGTTGGGTTAGGGTTGGTCTCAACCTAATCCAACTCGACCTGAGTTGCACCCCTAATACCAAACTTCACATGTAATTCATATAAATATTTATAAATAATACATGCACCATACTTTGAAGGCATTTCATATAAATATAATTATGTAATACATATTGGTATATTATACTAGTATTACACTTCCGATTTTGGTTTATGCATTTCGGTCATTTCGGTTTCAGTTGAGGGTGGAAGCAGAAACATTTTGGTCATTTTGTGTCGGTTTCTGTAGAAATCTAAAACCCTATTGCTGCTACCACAGAAAATTATTTGCATGACACAAGTTGCAGTTTACCTGTAGACTTCCAAGTTGGCACTTCCGATGTATGTGGTGAATAGTATAGTGCCGCGAATCATGTGATGCATTCATCCTTGTGCAAAAGGAAAGTGGTTTTCGGCAGATGCTTAGGGTATTATCTGATAAGCCCAGGTCGGCATCTGCCCCTTAACAAACATTTCTGCCCTTATTGCCTCGTCTGATTCTTGAACAAAGTCTGGTAATAGCCAATCACTGTCTTGCGTTACCATGATGGTTTCATGTTGCAAAGCATGACCTACCCAGTTCCAACGTCAGTGTTGATGCTTCCTTTGATAATAAAAATCCATGTTCTCTCTGTTTTGAGCGAGAAGTGAGGGTGCATCCATAACTTCAGAATACTTGATGTTTCTCCCCTTAAAATCACATGATTGTTACCTTGATTTATCTGCCTTTACAATTTTTTTCCCCCAACTATTAGGTTATCTTGCCACCTCAGATCAGTCAGTGTTTTCATATATTTCCAAGCACTAAGCAACAGCGAAACACAATTGGTGCAAGTTGGTGTAAGTATTATTGGTGTATCACATAGTGGAAGAGAGAAGTGAACACAAGAACAATCCCAAAAGATAAGTGTAGAGATGTCAAACACTAAGCCAAGAAGAGAGGTAGGAAAACGTTCCCAAAACCACCCATCTTCTTTGAAGTCGGCATGTATTCTACATTTCGCGATAAATAACTATCTTCAAAAAGTTCGAGTAAAGACTTTGCATATCTCATGAGGTTGCGTCAACTGAGCATACTGAAGAACTTATCAGCCTTGAATTTTCCTTTAAACTTTTCATTTCAATTCAATAGAAAATAAAATTAGTTCTTCTCCTCAATGTGACATGTCCACTTCATCTTCCAGCTCCTCCTTAAATTTGTCCCTTAATAGGCGTAGGTACACCAAACACGTGAAGTACTTTATGATCTTGTTACCTAATGGTGTTGGTAGGCTAGAACTTGGCCTTGTTCCAATGAGCTTTCAGATTCTCTTATCGAAGATGTTAGTTGGCTATCAAGAAAATCCACCATATTCACATTTTTCCACTGATCAAAATTTTTGCCATCCCAAGTTGGTCGGCGATATGAAAGATTGCCGTTTGGTTTGTGTCTTCAAGTAGCAATCCTGAAGATAATTTGTAGGTAGAAATTTTTTCCTCAATTTTGTAGGTTGAATTTTTTTCCTCAATTCTTTCATCTTTTCCCATGATGTAATTTTTTTCCTTAACCTTTTCCGTCAAATTTTTAATTGTTCCTGTCGAAGAGTGTAAGGTCATTTTGGTCATTACGTGTATAAGTGAGGGTATTGTAGTCTTTGTATAATGCTGCCCTATTTTGGGCTCTATATATACATCATTACATGGGAGAGCTCCTTACTGGAGAATCTCACCATCTTCTCCCGCACGGTTCTTCTTCTCCGTCTCTTCCTTATCCCCATTTCTAACACGGTATCAGAGCAAAGATCCTAGGGGAAAGAAAAAGGAAAGAAGAGTCATTTCCACTCCATCTCTCCATCTCGTTCTCATCAACATAGTATCCTGAAGACGCGACGAGACTAGACGCGAGACGAGACACCCCCACCATCTGAAGACGCGATGAGACGAGACGAGACTCCCTCCTCATTTTTTGGGTTTCTCCTCTCTAAATCCTAACTCCATAACCCTCAAACCCTAACCTCCATCTTGTGAACCCCTAAACCCAAACCCCCCTTCACCATTTGTAAATCCACCATTTTTCCAAACAAAAAAAAACACAAAAGTCCCCTCTTGTATATTCTTTTGTTTCCTTTTCTCCATCCATAAATCTCTTTCTTGTTCTTTCTTTTGTTCTAAATCCATAAATCTTTTCTTTTCTACATCTTTATCCATTGTCGGTTTCTTTCTAGTTTTCTAACCCTTTCTTTATGGTTTAAATCTTTTCTACCTCTCATTCTTTCGTGTTTTGAGTCTCATCCCCCCTTGTACTCCATCCCAATTTTTTGGGGGGGTGATCCTAAGCATTCATTTGGAAGGCCCCGTCATGGATGGGGTGCCTTACCAAAAATCAGCTCCATTGGATCACCACAGGGTGTCCATTTGTGGGGCTAAAAATGGACAGATACTGTTTGTCCACTATTTGTCCATTTTTTGGGCCCACAAATGGACACCGGAGCTGATTTTTGGTGGACACCCTATCCATGAAAGGGCCCATCAAATGAATGCTTTGGATCCCACCCAAAATGTAGGCCCCCCTGTTTCTGTGCTCGAGCGCAGATAAGCTTATCTGCGCTCGAGCACAGAAACCCTTCTCTCTCTCTCTCTCTCTCTCTCTCTCTCTCTCTCTCTCTATATATATATATATATATATATATAGAGAGAGAGAGAGAGAGAGAGAGAGAGTTAAGTGAAGCTACACATACGTGTAGCTAACTTAGCTACACCGACAGCTTAAAATACAGTGGGCCCACATTGTTTGGGTGATCCAAACCATTCATTTAATAGGCCCTCACATTGATAGGGTGTGCCCAAAAAATCAGCTCCATTGGATGATCCCAACCCTTCAAACTGTGGAGGCAAAAATGGACAGATTTGTGAAGGTTTTTACACGTCCATTTTTGCCTCCACAAATCGTAGGGTTGGGATGATCTTATGGAGCTGATTTTTTGGGCACACCCTCTCTATGTGAGGGCCCATCAAATGAATGGTTAGCATCACCCAAACAATGTGGGGCCCACTGTATTTTAAGCCGTCGGTGTAGCTAAGTTAGCTACACGTATGTGTAGCTACACTTTTCTCATATATATATATATATATAGCACATTGATATAATATTTCTCAAAAAAACACATATTGATATAGTATAACATTATTACATTTACGACTTGCCAATGTCTACAACCTCCTACCATCATGTTCCAGCTGATCATGAAATCCCATGGAAAACGAGTGCTAAGATACCAAATGATGCAGCGCCTAGCAGAAGAGAAATGAATGCATGAACACACACAAAACCTAGGGATGTCAAACCCTATGCCAAGAAGAGAGGTAAGGAAATGTTTCATTGCACAACAAAAAATAGCCTTCTATTATAGGCTATTCAACTAATAGCAACTAAAGCTTAACAAAGTCAACACATCTAACTAATAACACCAATAACAAAAATAAGTAGAAAGTTGCGAAACAACTAAAACTCCTAGTTTTTGTGGCTAAAAGACTACTATTTTACATTTCGGATGCTCCTTTTTTGGTGGGTCATGATCGCCATCAATTATAATACCTTTTCAGGGGATTAACCTGTTCTAGTAATTTGTGTTGGGATAAAGGCTCATTTTAACTGACCAATCAACTCTGCATGTCGTTTGTTGAAAACCTATTTGTTGTGCAGTATCTGAGAAGCAATTAACGACAGGATTATAAATTTTATATTTAATATTGTTGGGATTGGATCATGTATGTTTAATCTGCTATCAAGTCATATGCTTTTATTTCTTTCTGCTGTGGCACTTGTAAGCCTTAATTTGTTTCTTCTTTGGTGTTTAATGTTCTCCCTAAGGTGAATGTAGGTTCCTTATTTTTGTGGCTTTTCTTTCGCATTTAGATCTCATTAGTTGTTTACTTTTGAATTTCAAGCACTAAATGTATTAACTTCGCGGAAAATTTTAAAGGGAAATGGAATAAACTATTTTGTACTGTCTAATATTTTATTTTATAATTTGCAGGTTTCAATTCAACTCTACGCCAGGGTAATGTTACTCATCATGAATACATTCAGGTAATACACTGTTGAAGTATAAAAGATTAAATAACACCATCTCCACCAGCTTAAGCTTTTGGAGTAATTGGTTGTCTAACATGGTATCAGAGCAAAGGTCCTGTTTCAAAACTACTTGAAACTAAAAATCCACATTTAATGGCCAACCCAAAAGAGGGGCCACATAGGGGTGTCAACGGATCCACCTATGTCACAGTCACAATCCATTCAAATTCTTTATCGGTCGGATCGGATTCGGATTGTTCTTCGGATCCTACTTTCCATGTCACGATCACGATCCATTTCAATTCGGACCGTCCATCGGAGTGTCCTATTATGTCCCACTAAGCTAAGTACACAATTATTTGTTTTAAAAAGAGCTAGAATGCCAATTCACTCTTAGTGTGTCTATATGCATTTTCTTCAAATAAATTTAAAAAAAATTATGTTTAATCTATGAGTAAAATAATGCTTGTAAACAATAAAATTAATCTAAATTACATACACAAATATAATGTATAACTATTATCAAAGAATATGATGTATAACAATAACATTCAGTAATAACAAAATGATGAACCAATAGTATATTCATGACAGCATATATGTTCAATAGACTAGCATAATGAACGTATAATGATGGTGCTGCGATTTTGAGGTGATTATGGAGCGGCGGCCGGGACTTAGAAGATATGGTGGAAGTGGCGTATGGGGGGAGATGGTGGAGGGGATCGGTAGCCAGAGGAGGAGCTCGAAATTTCTTCTCCTCCTCTCCTTTCTCTTCTTGAAATCTCACAGCAAAAGCAAAAAAAAAACCCTAAAACACGAGAGGCAAGAAGTCGCTTTTGAGTCATGAAATCTCACTCCACTTCATTAATTAGAGGTTTTGGCGAAAATACCCTTCAAAGAATTATAAACATTATGAAAATTTGGAGGGTAATTTGGTAAAACAGTTCGGATCGTGACTATCCAATGGATATTTGTTGCAAGCCCATATCCAATCTGAAAATTTTCGGATCCCACAATTGATGATCCAAAATAGGCCCATGGATCCTATTGATATGTTTAGATCCTGTTCATAAATGTTCGGATTCGGAGGATCCATTGGACCGTCTGGATCCATTGACACCCCTAGGGCCACATTTGCCACGTGTAGGCCAACCCTAAAAAGAGGGCACATTAGGGAGAGTGTTAAAGTATAAAAGATTAAATTATGCCATCTCCAACAGCTTAAGCTTTTGGAGTAATTGGTCGTTTCAAATGCACACTTTTTTTTTTTACTTGATGTGTCTGCATCGTCAGAATATTACTTATTTTATTATTAACAGGTTGGCAAAGGAAGAGATGTTGGGCTGAATCAGATTGCATTGTTTGAGGGAAAAGTAGCAGGTGGAAATGGTGAACAAGTTCTAAGTAGGGATGTTTACAGACTTGGGCAGCTATTTGACTTTTTCCGCATGCTATCATTCTACTTCACTACTGTTGGATACTACTTCTGTACTATGGTATGTTACTGTCAAGGTTTGAAATTTCGGTGAAAATCTTATAATTTTGGCCGAAAATTTAAAATTTGAGTTTCAGTTTTTGTTTTATACTATGGTATGTTGCTGTCAAGGTTTGAAATTTTGGTGAAAATCTTATAATTTCGGCTGAAAAAATTTAAATTTGAGTTTCGATTTTGGTTTTAAATTCGGTCTGGGACGAAATTTAAAACCATGGTTACCATTACATTGCATGACAGACATAGGTTTGTGCAATTGCTGCTGTAAGCCCCAGTTGGCTTTGCTTGTTCGCTCCAACTAGTAGTAATTCATACTCTGAATGCAATGGCTACAATATGACTTTCATGTCTGAAGTTGATTTGTAAATAGGAATTGTATCAGGATTTCATTGAAGTGGCAGTCATTATTTTATGTTAATGCCTGGAAGTGATGAATTCTATATATTAATCATGGCTAGTTTGAAGCCTATAAAAAGGAAATTGACCTTAATAGTTCTGAAACACCAATATTGTTTTAGAGACCACTAATTATTCGACTTTTAGCAAGTAGAACTTCAGTGTTTTGAATATTTCTGTTTCAACTACTTGGGGCCGTTTGGATACGCGAATTTTAGAATCCGAGATTTCTTCAAAATTATAGCTAAAGAGACAAGAGAAGAAGCGGACCAGCCGTCGTTTTTTACTTCTCACCCTTCTTTCCATCAGCAAGAGAGTAGCAGATCCTCCCATATTTTCAGGTTTTAGAAATCTTAGGATGCAGGAGAGATTTTTAAAACCTGATTTATCACTTAAAATCCAAGAAACGCTGCCAGGACAGTGGCATCAGCTTGATCGTGAACCATCTTTTACACTGTTTTCAAACTAAAAACCTGGATTCTAAAATCCATGTACCCAAACGGCCCCTTAGTATATATAAATTTAGACCTTGAGCAATCTTAGGGTGCATTTGGATGTGCTCTCAAATTTCAATTTGGAGTACATCCAAACACCACCTTAATTTCATTGCATGACGTCCAGCTCTTCCCTTGCGCCCACATAAGTACATGTGGTTATAGATTACCATTATACGATAATAATAATAATAATAATAAATTATACATGAAATTTTAAAAAAAAATCAACAGTTATTTAAATCATAGTTTGCCATTAAAAAACAAACATGCTAGACAATGGCAAAGGTGGACCTACGTATTCCCAAAAAATTGTGCAGACACTATAAGAGATATTTTGGTCCAAATTAACATCAGTATATAAGAAACAAAATTGCATGTTCTTCTACCAATTTAAGCAAGAGTTATTAACTAGAATTCTCCGCTCGAAATCGGTGTAACTAGAAGGAGATATGTGCGGCCAATTCTTTGTTTCTTTTGCAATCTAGCTAATTACTCCATCCCGCAAGTACCAAGCGGCATTTATGACACTTAACTTTCTTGTTTGCTTCCTATAAACCACTATTAATCTTTTCCATTTTTGTCCATGCAGCTGACAGTGCTGACTGTATACATTTTCCTTTATGGGAAGACATATTTGGTGAGTTGGTTTTTCATATTCTGAAATCTTCAGATTTTGCTTCAATCACTTTTATGCTTATTATGTGCTTCTTTAAGATATGGTGCTTTGAAATAATGCTTCTCTCTTACTGGCGTTCAAATCATTTTAATCTTTATAATTTCGAAATTTTCATGGGAATTTCCTCCATAATTCACAACTTTTTTACATCTTTTAGATCTATATTCCAATTATTACAGGATTTTGTTTCAGAGAGTTCCATTTTTCAATTGAGGGGGTATCTATGAAAATTTATTTCTTCCTTGAGGGTTCTATATTGTTTCAGAGGGTTCTGTATTCATATTTTCACGTGGCTGTTATAGTATGTAAATAGGTCATTAGCCTCAAGCAGTGTTGCATGAAATTCGGATTCGCGTGTCGGGATCCGACACGGATTTGAGGTGTCGGATTCGGTAAACCCCCAAAACTAGGATTCGGATTCGGTAATTTTTAAATAAAATAAAATTTTCAAAATTTAAAATTTATATATATATATATATATATATATGTATATATATGAGGAAACTGTTAAGCTCACCAAACTTATCGTGAGCTAGCTTGCCCAATCACATGGGGGCCCACTTTGTTAGGATGATCCAAACCATTCATTTGAAAGTCCCTTACATAGATGGGGGGTGTACCAAAAATCAGCTCCATAGGATCATCCTAACCCCTCCATTTGTGGAAGACAAAAATGGACAGACACAAATCTGCCCCATTTTTGTCCTCCACAAATGGAGGGGTTAGGATGATCCTATGGAGCTGATTTTTGGTACACCCCCTATCTATGATAAGGCCTTGCAAATGAATGGTTTGGATCGCTCCCCAAAATGTGGGACCCATGTGATTGGGCAAGCTAGCTCACGATAAGTTTGGTGACCTTAAGCTCACCAACAGTTTCCTCATATATATATATATATATATATATATATATATATATATATATATATATATATATATATATATATATATAGAGAGAGAGAGAGAGAGAGAGAGAGAAAAGTGTAGCTACACATACGTGTAGCTAACTTAGCTACACCGACAGCTTAAAATACAGTGGGCCTCACATTGTTTGGGTGTAGCTTCACTTAACTCATATATATATATATATATATATATATATATATATATATATATATATTCATGAAAAATTTGAGAGTAGAGGGTTGAGGTTAGTTTTGTATTAAGAGAGTTGAAGGAGGAAGGGGGTCATGTTCGAGGGTCGAGGTGCTAGGGTTTTTGTTAAAAGAGTACGGGTTGTGCTTTCATATAAAAAAAGTTGAGAAGAAAATACGTTTAAAGGGAAAATACATTTCAAAAGAGACAAAGAAGAATCGGATTCACCCGAAAAAAATAGGATTTGTGCGGGACATGGCTACGACAAGAATTCGGGGGTGTCCCATGTGAATCCATGTCCGATTCGGATACGAGGACGTGTCGACATGGATTCAACATAGGGGGGCAAAGAATCCGTGCAACATAGGCCTCAAGTTTTTCAGGTTTTGTTGTGATATTTTAGAGGCTTTTGAGACAATGGGCATTATCTACGAAGCACGAGTACTCTACCCGTACCCGACATGTATGGGGTGCGGGTACGTTCGGGTACACCCTAGGTACGTCCTGGGTACGCACCCCCATAAATAAAAAAATAAGAAGCCTTTTTTTTTTACTGGGTGCGTGTCGGGTGCGTTGGGGGTGCGCACCCACTCTTACCCAACACGTCATGCTTCTCTTATCTGATTTGTAAACCCTTCCTGTACTTAGTATTTACATGTAAACAATTTAAGTAAATGTCTTTATTGTCCATTTACTTAAGATTTACATGTAAATAACGGAAATAATTTCAAGACCCAAATCTAAAAGGAAAAAAAGTCAACTCTCATGTTCTAGTACAGAATAAGAAGAAAAATGGTCGGGTCAAAATTTTAACTTTCTTAACTTCCAAACAGTGAGGTATTTTTCAAATTTTAAAAATTCATAAAATCTATCATGTCCAAACATTTTTAAATCCCAAAAGTCTGGTATAAAAAAATCTCATAATTTGGTCTCTAAAAATTATTCATCTTGTCAGGCACTGGTCAACACACTGGCGACAGACTTTCTAATGAATGATGTATTGATGCCTCATGTTATGAAATATTGAACTTAATCACTTGTGAAATGAAGAGTAATATTAGAACTTTTCATTTTGGTGATGTTACTGTTATTTGATTGCTCTCCAATTATTATTTTTAATTTTCATAAATATATAATAAAATATTAAAATATATTATTTTATTCAACGTACCCGAACGTACCCGCACCCGTTTTTTTAGGAAAATCACGTACCCTTGTCGTGTCGTACCCGCACCGCGTACCCGTGCTTCATAGGGCATTATGTTTAACATGTGCAACTATAGTTGCATTTACATATATCTAGTGTTCTCAGGCACCTAGGGACTGGTACAAATGCCTAGGCAAAGGCTGTTGAGGTGAATTCAGGGTAGTTACTTGCCTAGGATCCTAGGCGGCTTCCCAAAGCTTAGGCACTCCCCTGTGATTAGGGTTGTAAGTACTGATCCTAAAAAAAATTATATATATATATAGGGGGGTGGGGATTCTAGACTGAAGGGCGCCCTTGTAAAAATGGGGTGAAAGGGCGCCCTTATTGGCTACACGTCACCATCCCATTTGACTTTCTAGACATCATTAAATGCAAGATGAGGAAGTGTAGCCAATGGGGGCACTCTTTCACCTTATTTTTGCAAGGACACCCTTCAGTCTAAAATCCCTTATATATATATATATGTGTGTGTGTGTGTGTGTGTGAAAAGCGTTCTTGGCCCTGTGCTGCAGCGCAGGGAGCTTATCTGCCCTTTAGTGGTTTATAAAGCATCCCATTGGTTCCTTTCTTGTGGACCTGCTATACGTTTCAAAGGGGGACCCGCTATACGAACCAATGGAATGCTTTATAAACCACTAAAGCACAGATAAGCTCCCTACGCTGCAGCGCAGGAACACTTTTCTCATATATATATATATATATATATATATATATATATATATATATATATATATATATATATATATATATATATAATCACTGCCCTCCCAAGGTAAGTTTTTTTATTTGGGCCGTGAATTGTGGGAGTTGTGGGCGTATTCAAACAAATGAATTCCTAAGAAAAAAGGGGTATGTGGCTAGTGGATCATTGTCCCCTATGCCTGGAGGATAGGGAGTCAATAGATCATTTATTCATTCATTGCAGGGTATCGAGAGAGATTTGGGGCGATTTGGAATTGACTGGGTGTTCTCAAAATCTATTCCCGAGTTGGTCAAGAGCTGGGAGTTGGTTCCTTGGAAAAAGAAAGTGAAGGTATTATGGAAGATTTGTCTTTTGGCTACTTGGTGGGTTATTTGGAAAGAAAGGAACTCTAGGGTGTTTGATGGGGTGGCTAAATCTTCATATCGGCTCTATGTTAAAATTATAGCATTATCTATATTGGGGGCAAGAAGTCTCCCGTTGTTTAGATTCGTTTTGGCGTTTGGCCTGTGGGAGGGTTGGCAGATAGTTTGCAAAGAAGGTAAGAGAAGAGCTTGAATTGTCCAGCTTTGGGAAGCCCCACCTGCAGGCATTATCAAGCTTAATTTTGATGGGTCTTGCCTGGGAAATCTGGGACCTATAGTTATTGGGGGTCTTTGTAGAGATTTTTTAGGCTCGGTTTTGTGGGCCTATTCTGGTCCTATTGGCATATGTGATTCGAGTGAAGCAGAAGTCAGGGCAGCTTATCTAGGTATCATTCATTGAAGGGAACAAGAAGGTATATTTACAAACCAGAACCTGCTCCCTAGTCTGCTCCCAACCCTGTAACACTTGAAAATTAAATTGTTGTCTACTCTTCCGTGCTCCCTCTCATCTCCAGCCTTGGCTTCGACGTTTCAAGTAGAAGGATTAGAATATTCACAACATTGGAAAGGGTGTTTACATTGTTTCGAAGGAGAGAGACCATATTAAACAGGTAGATTGTTGTGGTGTACCTTTCCTTATGCTATAGTCTAGAATACCCGGAAGGAACACAATAGGTGCGCGCATCTTCGAGGGCAAAATTAAGACATCTGGTAGGTTGGTGACCGATATAAAGGTGGAAATCATCACTTGGGCTAAGGTGAAAAAGAAAATCCCCTATGGAGTGGACGATCTTATAACGAATTGGTGGTCCATAATTTGGGATAAAACAATTCGGACCAAACCACAACCGAAATGGAAGGCACCACCGGCAGGATAGCTAGGATGGCTGAAGCTTAATTCTGATGGGAGCTCAATAGGCAGCCTGGGAAGGCAGGAATAGGAGGGCTGATAAGGGACGATAAAGAAGCTATAATTATGTCGTTCTCAGGTCCGGTGGGGATATGTGATGCAAATGAGGCTGAATTTAGGGCCCTGCTTTTTGGTCTGCGATGGGCATATGAGAACAATCAGCGACCTCTAATTGTGGAGGGTGACTCGACAAATGCAGTTGCATGGGCATCTAGGCATTCGAATGGCCCGTAGAAATTCCAAGATCTATTAGCGAAAATCCTGGATTTAATAAGAGCTCTGGATCTCAAGATTGGGCACCGGAGGTGGTCGGCAAATGAGGCAGCCGATAACCTGGCAAAAGCTGGTGTTCTCTGGGATGAAATGTTGGATGTATCCTCTTTGTAACTCTTACATGATTTGGGTTCATCCTGGATCTTTGATCCATTCTTTGTAATTGGGAAGGGACAACTTGTCCCGTCCTACTTATTTGAAGATTAATAAATTGTCAATTTTCAAAAAAAAATGTGTGGGTTTATTCATCAAGGAAAAATTTATCGACACGAGCAACATTTCTTGTGTTGGGGGAGTAATATTTTGTTCAGTCTCGTACTACTGTATTTTTTGTTTTTCCTTTATTTCATGTGCTTTTACCACAACCCGGGTTATTGCGACAACACTCTGAATGGGAGTTGTGAGTGATCATCTGAGTTATTTTTCTGGTTAGCTTATTTCTGCGTATCATGTTGACACTGCAACACATATTCCTTATTGTAGGCATTATCAGGAGTTGGTGAATCTATCCAGAGTACAGCTGATATATTGCAGAACACTGCCCTTAATGCTGCCCTCAACACACAATTTCTCTTCCAAATTGGTGTCTTTACGGCAGTTCCAATGGTTTTGGGTTTCATCTTGGAACAGGGATTTCTAAAGGTATAGCTTTGACTATTTACTATGTCTCAGTAACTCAGTTCATTGCTTAAAGGCTCTGTACCTGAGGATGTGGGATAAAGAAAAAGACCTATGGTTTTTCACATATTGTTATGATTTCACAGTAAAATTTTATTATGTTTAAACTTTAAAGACTATTAGGGTGCATCATTGCTCTTTAGTACCTGATCTAGAATTCATAAAATGTGTAAGTATTTTTTTTTTTTTAATTTCATAAGCCACAAAATTCATCTTTTGCATGATTTTAATTTCAGGTTTTTTATCAAAAATATCACTTCATATTGATTCATGCTGGCATGTTTTTTTAGCAAGTAGACGTTAAGACGGCAATAGGACTCATTATTATTATTTCTTCATCCTCCATCCTAAGAGACAAAACCATAAAAAAAAATGTACATTATATGTATGCTTAAATTGAAATTTGTGTACCAAGAACATTGTTGCAAGAGCAGGAAGCTAATCTGAGAAGTGATGCGGGAAGCAAGGGCTCTTAAAAAGTGAAATATGAAGCAATAAGGGATCGATTAGGAAGGCAAAAGAGGAAACACCATGGGAAAGTGAAAATGAAATGTCATTGGAAATGAAAGAGAGCATATAGGAAGAGCCAAGTCATAGTAGGTCAAGTAGGCAAGGTGGATGTAGGTTAGTTGGGTTCATGATTGATTAGGGTTACGTTTTAGGGATTTATAGTTTTACAATTTTGACTTTTTAATTGTATAGATATCTTATTAAGTTGTATTTCAAGATTACCCTTTGAAGAAAACTTCACTTAAGTTGTATTTGAAATTTTTATTTTTTTTATTTTTTTTATTTTTTTTTAGTTTTAGTTTTATATAGATCCTTTGGCATATCTAAAAGGATAAAACACTGCTTTAGAAAAAATTAATCACCTAAATAGAAAGTGCTCTTTTAATTAAGAGGAAGCTCACTTTTGCTGAAGTTTGGGAGTGATAATAATTTAGCTTCCTAAACAACTGTCCGTGCAAGCATGCTTTTGATCCTACTATCGAGCTTCTAGTAACCATGTTCAAGAACACTATTTTTACAAGCATACACAAAGTTATACATATTTTATATAATTTATATTCTTCTAAGCAGATATATGGCTTGTCTCCTATGACCGGTTAGATTTGAAATGAACATGTTTTGCATATTATAGTTCCATATCGAATGACCCCCCGTCTTTTTTAGGATTTTACAATATCTTGGGCTCTTTCGAAAGCATGTGCTCAGTGTATAGAGTTCCCTGCATATTGTTGATTGCATCTAGCATGCAAGGGTGATTTGGCAGTCTCTATGGGACTTTTATAACTGTATATTGGACTTAAATGGCTTAACATGGGAATGCCCATTAGTGTCGATCGTCTTTCATCTCTTTCATGCATGGCATTATTACCTCTGTAGAAGTAATTTTTGCATAAAAACCTTGAGGTATTCTAAACTGATGGGCGCGCTTGCAGAAATGGGGTGAAAGGGAGCCCCCATCGGCTGAAAGGGGCGATTATGCATTTAATGCACTTTGACTTTGAGCTTTTGATCCTTTCAGCCAATGGGGACGCCCTTTCACCCCATTTCTGCAAGGGCGCCCTTCAGTTTAGAATACCTCAAAAACATTTTACAATTTCTAATGTTCTCTTTATATCAACTCATCCATCGATTCCTTCTGCAGGCCGTTGTCAGTTTTGTCACAATGCAGCTACAGCTTTGTACTGTGTTTTTCACATTTTCTCTTGGGACAAGGACTCATTACTTTGGTCGGACAATTCTCCACGGCGGTGCAAGGGCAAGTGCTTATAATTCTCCCTGCTGTGTCTTTCTATCATTTCTTCTCATTTAAATTGATTACTTCCATTGTTTTTACCTGATCATGTATTCAGTATCAAGCAACCGGACGGGGATTTGTTGTCCGTCATATAAAATTTTCGGAGAACTACAGGCTTTACTCCCGTAGTCATTTTGTAAAAGGGTTTGTAATCTCTGACCATAGTCCAGTTAGTACATGGATCAAAATTTAGTTCTATTTTTAATTGATTTAGCATTAAAATGTGTAGATTGGAAGTTGTTCTTTTGTTGGTGGTTTTCCTCGCATATGGATATGGTGAAGGTGGGGCATTATCGTACATTCTCGTTACTGTTAGTAGTTGGTTTATGGCACTGTCTTGGCTGTTTGCTCCCTATGTGTTCAATCCATCTGGATTTGAGTGGCAGAAGTGAGTACCCACCGGTTCCTCTTTTTGTTTTGTTATTTAAGAGAGTTCTGGCTTAAATGTTGTGGACATTTCAGGTCAGTAGAGGACTTCAAGGAGTGGACAAATTGGCTCCTCTACCGGGGCGGAATTGGAGTTAAGGGAGAGGAAAGCTGGGAAGCATGGTGGGATGAGGAACTGGTATTTCTTCCACTTCTAGATCTTTGCATGTGTAACAGTGGACATTTTTTTTCCATTATTACACAAAGGCTGCGGTATATCTTTGCATGATAATGCTTACACTTAGATGAATATTAATCAAATTATAGCTAATTCTACTTACAAATGATGCATAAATATTTGTGTTGGCATTAAAAAATCTGTAAATATTTGCTTCATGTGAACCTCATCCAAGAAGTACTACAATTTGAACAGCGCTTTAAAAGCACAGAGAAAACTAGAATGAGGTTATAATCAAGTTAGTATAGGTTACATTGTGCGGTTAAAGAAAGAACTAAACCCTACTATAAAAGAATTGATACATATCATGTACATAAAAATAATAAATATGAGTCATGTTGAGAATCGACCACGGTGAATTTGCATTACTCAATGACATAGTGGATACCTTGGCAATTGTCATCTTAGAAAATGGCCAAACTGAATTTTGCATGTGTGAATCTTCGCGTTAAGAATTATAGGGTGTACTACAAGAACAAGTACTTTGGTACTGGTGTCTAGAGAGAAGCAGGCTCACTTTAATACATAGGATGTAACATCCTTCTTTATGCAATAAAGTAAGGGATAAGATCCTTCGGATCTCTGTTTAAAATGCTCTTGTAGTATATGTATGGAATTTGCAATTACTATTAGATAAATAATGTCAACACACCCTTGTTTTATCAATGGCACTCCTTTCTTCCATAGAAATTTTTCTAATTGGCAGTTAGAGTTCCCAAAAGGTTAATCAACATTCGATCAGAAATGTGTAAAATAGAGTAGTCCCATTATCAAAACAAGGTTATGTGGATATTAGTTCCCTTACTAGTATAAATAATTGATAGTGTTGAAATTATGAGGGTGAGAGGAGACAATAGTGTCTGTTTGTGTATGTATGGGTGTGTGGGTGGGTGTGCGTAGCATGTTAATTTGGGCAGGTCATTAATTTGTATAGGATAGTCAAAGATGGATCCCTAGGCAAATATTTCGTTTTTTCTCCACTACACTATGTCAAGGTGCTTTCTCCTCTGCAAGAGTGCCCATACAATTGTCTATTAAGCACCACATTGCCTTAGAGAGGAGCACAACATCATTCAAAAAAAAAAAGTTCATGCCAGTAGTAAGATTGTCATCATGTTTTAGGCTGGATTAGTTGGGAAGTCGGATGTTATAAAGGAATTCACCATCATATTTTGCTTTGATGGAGGAGTATAGAATATTTTTCTGCTGAATTCACCATAATTATTTGACCTAACCAGATGCGACCCCTTGAGGTGTTTTTTTTTTTTTTTGGGAAATGGAATGCGGTCCCTTGCTCTAATTGATTTTTTTAAGATAAACGATATGTGCGGAGACACAATCTGAGTCCAATGATTTTTGAAAGCCAAAGAGTTGAATGAGATTCAAAATAAAAACTCCTTGAACTCTGTACTCATCATTTTCCTTGAAGAAAATGGTCTCTCGCAGCAAGGACCCATTGCCACTTGTAAGATGATCGGCTCCATGAATCTTGTCATCTTTTTAAGATGTTTCCAAATTATTGAGTCTTTGCATGCCTCAATTTTGTGAATAAGATCTCCATTTGACATGGGGCCTAGACCCACTTGGTTGTCTTATGATGACACATTCATCAAGTGTCGTGTCACCCAACTCATGCCGCACATATGGTATTTTGGTTTTCTTTTTCTTTGGTTAATCAAGGTGGTGTATTATCTCACTTGTCTATCTCAATTTTTATAGTACAATTTCAATAAAATAAAAAAATGTATCACATACACATTTGCGTTTTTTTTTTTTTAATGAACCGGATAGATTTAATTTAAAGATTTTCTTATCAGTTCATTTTTCATTCATGATGCTTTATATGTACAGGCACATATCCGTACGCTGAGGGGGCGAATATTTGAGACCATCCTGAGCTTAAGATTTTTTATTTTCCAGTATGGCATTGTGTACAAGTTGCATGCAACTGGAACAGACACATCATTGACGGTAGAAACTATTTTCTAATAATCTCTCAGCCATATTGTTTCTTTTGAACTTTATCTTTCGATAAACCATGTAAATGTCAAGTGAACTCTTATGTCTGTTTTTCATTCGGATGTGAATTCAGGATATAACTGATTGGGTGGCAGATACAACCTATATGTTTTTTCATTGAACATAGATCTCTTCATTTTTCATTCTCTTTTAGTTTTCCTGTTGGTCTATTATTGTCTTTTTGCTCAAAATTTGAAATTGCTTCAAACTCAAGGTCTAACGTCATCCATTTCTACACAAAACGCCCATGTCTCTAAATTGTATAGGAGTAAACTTTGTGCGACAAGCCTGGAACTCTCATCCCTTATTATTTTATTTTATTTTGAAAAGGAAACATCATGACTTCCCTTTTCTCATTGTACACTTCTATACTATATCAATTCAAATACACCATGACATCCAACAGAAGGTCTAAATTTGCGAGGAGCATAACTTTTTTCCTTTTTGTTTTTTTTTTTTTTTTTTGAATGGGAGCATCACTTTTATCCTTAATGCAAGAGTTACATTTTTATTTATTTTTTATTTTTTATTTTTTTTTGAAATGGTTTTTGCAAGAGTTTCATAACATTCAAATTGTCTTGATATTAGAAAAGATGATAAATCTCAGGTTTTAACATGCTTGTATTAAGTAAGTGGTGAGATTTTTTTTTCTCTGGTAGGTATGCTGGGATTGAACCTCCGTAGTTGGTGAGGTGTTGCCGTAATTATGAATAATTACAAACTTTCTTTTGAGCAGAGTTAACTTTTTTTTCTACTGTAGGTATACGGTCTGTCCTGGATTGTGCTTGTTGTGCTGATAATTCTTTTCAAGGTTTGAACTAAAGTGCAACACCAAATGCAAAATTATATAAATAAGAATTCTTTTCTTGAGGAATGATAGAGGCAAGGGCGCCCTTGCATAAAGAGCTGCAAAAGGGCCCTTGATTGGTTCCACGTTCTTTTTGGTTACTTTTTAAAATCAGTTGAAAAAGTAAAATCAATTACACTTAGGCCCTGTTCGTTTGAGATTGTCCCATCTGATTGTGAGCCCCAAATAGATTATTGGACTCAAAATTCAACGTAATTTTGAGTCCAATAATCCATTTGGGCTCTCAATCGGTTGTCACAATCTCAAATGAACAGGGCCTTATTGACGTGGATCCAAAATGCAAGTGCGTCCTTGCCTCTATCATTCCTCTCTTTTCTTGCATGTGAAGTTTGCTTCTTGCTTCTGGATTTTTTCAGGTATTCACCTTCAGCCAAAAGGCATCAGTAAATTTCCAACTGGTGTTGCGCTTTATTCAAGGGGTGTCATTCATGCTAGCATTAGTTGGTATAGCCATTGCAATTGCAGTAACGAAGCTTTCCGTGCCAGACGTATTCGCGTCCATTCTAGCATTTGTCCCCACTGGATGGGGAATCCTTTCTGTGAGTTCTTTTTGGCCTCTCACTACCATTCCTGTAATATCTTGTGTTTTTCCCATATTTTTCTATTATTCAGTTTTTCTATATATTCTAGGTCTGTTCTAGCCTTACTTCCCTGTTATTTATGAAAATCAGTCCAATTGATGGGACCTTCCTTGCATAGAAGCACATTTGTGCTGGCCCAAGGATCAGAAAACTGATCATCAACTATCAATTCTAGCTTATAGCACGCACCCCTTTTCCCTTCATGATCTCATTAAAGACCATTTAACTGTATTGCACATCACTTGTATCCATCTCCTTTGCTAACAAATGACTTTTTGTGGTCCAGATTGCCATTGCTTGGAAGCCTTTGATAAAGAAAATGGGATTGTGGAAATCCATCCGTTCAATTGCTCGTCTATATGATGCTGGGATGGGAATGCTCATCTTTGTTCCTATCGCCATCTTATCTTGGTTACCCTTCGTATCGACCTTCCAAACGCGTCTCTTATTCAATCAAGCGTTTAGCAGAGGATTGGAGATCTCTCTCATTCTCGCAGGAAACAATCCCAACACCGGACTATGAGAACTCCCTGCTTGTAATTATCACTGCTTAGAGCTTTAGGTGGATTTTCTTTTTATTTTCCTGCTCAATTAGGATCCCTTATATTTTCTGACATGTTTTTGAGTCTTTTTGTTAGATTGCTAGAACATGTGATTTTGATCAGAGAAAGATAAAAGTACACCCAACATATCTCTTGTAACCTGATGGTAGATTGCTTCTTGTTTTTTGAATCTAATGCATATTTAAATAGTAAATGTTATGTATCTTAAAGTGCTTCATGGCATGGGAGAGAGAGAGAGAGAGAGAGAGTATTTATTGCACTTTAAGATCAAGCTAGGGCTTTTATTTACATGGGTAATCTACAAACTACAAATGGGTCCTGCTGGATCAATGATCCAAACAATCCCTGCTATGGATTTCACCGTGATCCCCAAATAATCCTCCAAATGAAACAACCCTAACCCATTAATATGTACAAAATAAAAGGCAGGCATAGGAAATCACCCTTAATTATAAGGCTCGGATAGTCCTTAGTAGAGAATTTTGGGGGCCTTCCTACATCCATGGTAGAGCTTAACAGATGAAATAATTCCGATCATCAAATGTGTTAGTGTACACTTTTGAACTTACAATCCTTGGTGTGAAGTGCTCGTTTCATCAGTGAATGCTTTATGGTGATACCGAACTTGCCTGGTTTTGAAAAAAAGAAAGAAAATGTCCGTTGAGTAGAGACACCCGATTTTCATGATAAATCGGTGTCTCAAAGTGGTGAGAGAGTAGGGCACTGGGAGAAGGAGAGAGATTTGAGAGGGCACAATTCAGATGAGCATGAGAAATGGGTAAAAATAAGGAAAAAAAAAATCTATCTTATTTTGAGTAGAGCTTTTTGTTTCCTGATTTTTAGCTACTTCTTAATTCTTATCACTTGGAGCCGCTAATTTCCTGATTTTTGTTTCCTTATATTTTAGCTACTTCACCATTATCTCCACTTGGGGACACAGATTTATCATGGGAAAAAAATCATGGAATTTTATTCAAAATAAGTTAGTTCCTCCGAGTGGATGGTAGCCAGGGAAATGAATCAGATTTCGGCCACAGTTTTTTGTTTCCTACCCTTCGTCGCCTCTGTGTAAGCTAAAATTCCGGGAAAACAAATTCATGGTAGCCAAACGTGCCCTTAGTTGAGCTGAGTTGGCAGACTGATTCCACCTCTTTCCCTTTGCTCGGCGACGGAAAAAGCTATCTTTCCTCATTTGTCTCTTTTTGCTGGCCTCATCTCAACCTTGCCCCTCCACATAGATATTTCTCTCTTCTTAGTCGTGAGACAGGTTTCTCTCTTCATTGAGCTTAGTAGTACATGATGCAAGATACCAGAACTTCATGCCTGAGGGCAAAGGGTCAGGTCTAGCTGATAATGATGACCTTCCCTCTTGTTCCAATCTTTCAAAAATTCTAACTGGTTACTGCTGCATTCTAAAAGGGTCCTTTCAGATTTCACCACCAGTTGGATGAGGAGAATCTATGTGATGCTCCAATGAAGAACACAATAAGAGTATTTACAATATGTAACAGACATTCTTATTGACTTCCATTAAAGACAAAATCCAAACCAAAAGCAGTATTAATAAGCTGCCCCTCAGAGATTACACAGTTCCATGACTTTTGAAGAATAATAATTGAAAAAATAGGTAGGGGGGTTTTTGGCGATTCAAGGTCATTGTCCAACATAAATGAACCCAAAAAAAAAAAAAGAAAAAAAGAAAGCAATCAGTCTGATTTCCAGATGTAAACTAGAGTACTTCTCACCCTCGCATGATTTAGAAGCATTTCCTGTGAACGATTGATGGACCGGACTCATCATACTCTGCCTTTGCAATCCACATCTGCAAGAAATACAAAATCTCTCGTCAGATTAACGCCGTGAAATTGTTTCAAGGTAGTGAGAGAGAGAGAGAGAGAGAGAGAGAGAGAGAGAGAGAGAGAGAACTTAAGTAAACTGAGAATCGATATATATATATATATATATATATATATATATATATATATATATATATATATATATATATATATATATATATATATCTCCTGCCCCTTTTAGATCAAAACCCAAAGTTACATCAGTATGGGTACTAGTGTCAGAATCCGTATGGGTACGAGATTAATTCTCAAACTTTAATTGTTTGCATAATAATATGGATATAAAAATTCACATGGGTCAAGTAAATATAAAGTTTTAGTTCTATATAAAAACTTACTATTAGGATGGATTAAACTCGCGGAGTCGCAGTTGTGTAGCAGAAGAGATCTAGAAGTGTAACTATTGTTTTCCATTTCCTTAAAATGGAATCCGCCACCTGCAGGATGGTTGAAACTGAATTTTGACGGTATATTGCGAGACTCTAATGGAAGGCGGTTCATGACTTTTTCAGGGCCTGCAGGCATATTCAACGAAAACGTAGCTGAGGCTAAAGCTTTACTTTGGGATTTAAAATGGTGCATGAAGGAAGGACGACGTCCCCTCATCATTGAAGAAGACTCGGCAAATGTTTTAGGGTGGGCATCAAATAAAGCAAATTGCCCTTGGAAACTAGCAGGGATAATTGCTGAAATTAGAGATATAGCATGGATAATCAATCCCAAATTTCAGCATATGCTGTGTTCGGCCAATGATAAGGCTGACTCAATAGCAAATGATGGAGTAGAGAAGGAAGAAGTGGAGATTGTAGAGTTTAGTACAGAACTAGAGGGGGAAACAATGTAGAGTTTAGGACTCTGATTTTGTTTCTGATGTATTTTTACTTGGGACACACCTTGTCCCCATGCTACTGTTGCATCTATCTCTTTGGTTTCAATAAATCGTTATCTTTAGAGAGAGAGAGAAGTTTAGAATCCTGAAGTATTGGAATCTGACATGGATACTTCGTGTCTACTCAGAAGAATCCGTATGGGAACAAAAATCAGTTTTCTTGACAGATGTACTTTGAATAGCTAGGCAAGGAACACTGAGACAATGTTTCTAATGTTTTGTTTACCAAGCACCAATGAAGCACGGATACGGGTACAGGGTGCGGGTATGACACGATACAGGTACGTGGATACGTGATTTTAAAAAAAAAATAGAATATGGGTACGTTGGGGGTACGCTGAATATAATATATTTTTATATTTTATTATATATTTATAAAAATAAAAATTTGTTAAAGAATTCAAACAATTTAATTGGAGAACAATCAAATAACAGTAACATCACCAAAATCTAATATACTACTTCACCAAAATCTAAAATTACTTCTAAGTTGTTAGGATTTTAATTACACACACACACACACATACAGATTTTCGTTTTGTTTGCTATTTGGGTACGTACCCGGTACGCACCCAAAGAGTACCCAAGAGCACCCGCACCCGATACGCACCCAACACGAGTGCGTAGGCCTCCAGAGAGCACCCGTGCTTCTTAGCCATGCACTATGCCACCATTTTGTAAATGGTGAATCTATTAGTCAAGGAAACTGTATATATTTGCAAATAGGATGGTGTAATATATAAGTGGTTAGCAGATGAAAGAAAAAGGCTTTAGGGTAACAAAGGCAGCACCTGCTGGAAAGTGCTGAGGGATGCCAAGATGGACCCTCCTATCCAAACACTGTATTTCCTCTCAGGGGGAGCCACAACCTTGATCTTCATGCTGCTTGGCGCCAAAGCCGTGATCTCCTTGCTCATTCTATCGGCAATACCAGGGAAGATGGTGGACCCACCACTGAGAACAATGTTCCCATATAAATCCTTCCTAATATCCACATCACACTTCATGATGGAATTGTATGTAGTCTCATGAATGCCGGCAGCCTCCATCCCAATCATTGATGGTTGGAATAGAACCTCTGGGCAACGGAAACGCTCAGCCCCGATGGTGATCACCTGCCCGTCAGGCAGCTCATAGCTCTTCTCCACAGAAGAAGAAGTCTTGGATGTCTCCAGCTCCTGCTCATAATCAAGGGCAATGTAGGCCAGCTTCTCCTTCATGTCTCTTACAATTTCGCGCTCGGCGGTGGTGGTGAAAGAGTATCCGCGCTCAGTTAAGATTTTCATAAGAGCATCGGTCAGATCACGACCTGCGAGGTCGAGACGCAGGATTGCATGTGGGAGGGCATAGCCGTCATAAATGGGGACTGTGTGACTGACACCATCCCCAGAGTCCAGCACAATACCTACAAAGGCACAAATATGCATTCAACTTTAATAGGGAAATGAGCAAATTACAGATGGGGAAGAGCTTGCCCAGTGAGCATATCTGGCATTGCAAGAGCTCTATATCCATGAAAAAGTTCAACAACCAGAAATACACAGCAAGAATGCACTTAGCAACCAGAAATACATGGCAAGAATAAACTTAGCATTTGTCAAAATCTAGAGACAGAAATCTTGATGGCCCCTCCGCTGGTAATCTCTAAAATGTTACTAAATAAGTAGCCAATTCCACATTTCAGACACTATAAATAGTAGAGTTGATAATATGACAGACAGATTATGTTGGTCACAGACCCAAGAGGTCAAGATATCGATAGTGTGGGTAACTTGGACAGGTATACTTAATTTGTCTCCAGAATCAAACAATTCAGCCACAGAGACCTATGGAAAACTAACCTCTTGACATGCCCATTTGTCAATATTCTGAAGGTAGAAAGTTCAACATTTATATGACATATAAATTAGAGAATGTACAATATAAATATATGCATAGTATAAACAAATAATAAATGAAGAAAATGAAGAGTGATTAATAAATCATGTCAGAACATGTTAACCAAAGCAATTTCCCACTTTGCAAGAACAATTTTTTTATTTTTTTTGAAGATTCCAACAAATTTGAACTCTGAGATATTCCATACGGAAATTTACAGACATTCAACATGGCATCAAGTTCTGACCGCCTGTCTGCGTTTCTCATCACTGAGCTTTGCAAGAACAATTATTGCTATGCAGTATAAAAAATAGTCAACAAATCTTTTTCTTTACATAAATCAATTACAATATAGAAAAAAAATAATCGCATGCAACACAATTTTCAAATGACATGATTTATCAATACTTTCCCCAGTTTAAAACAGGTTGAAACTGATAGAAAAATGTGGTTGACATAATTGTTTTTTTATATATGTAAAGGATCCAAGTTTCACAGTGCAGAATAACTTTCGTAGTATTAGAATTAAGAGATTGCTTACCGGTTGTACGGCCACTGGCATAGAGGGAGAGAACGGCCTGGATAGCAACAAACATAGCAGGAGCATTGAAGGTCTCAAACATGATTTGGGTCATCTTTTCACGATTAGCCTTGGGGTTGAGAGGTGCCTCGGTGAGGAGAACTGGGTGTTCTTCTGGGGCCACTAGCAGCTCATTGTAGAAGGTGTGATGCCAGGTCTTCTCCATGTCATCCCAATTGCTCACAATGCCATGCTCAATTGGGTATTTCAGAGTTAAAATTACCACGCTTAGACTGAGCTTCATCACCAACATATGCATCTTTTTGGCCCATGCCAACCATCACGCCTGTGTGACGTGGACGGCCCACAATACTAGGAAACACAGCCCTAGGAGCATCATCTCCAGCAAATCCAGCCTGGAAACAGAAGAATCAAATTTAAGATTTTAATCAGATGATTTAGCCGATTATAACCTTAGAAGCAGGAATCTTCCCTCGGGGTGCCGCTCCCACCTCGGAACCCCGATTCGGCGCTCCTTAGGAAGGAGCTTCTAGGGAGCGTGACCCCAAAGAGACGGGAACCTCTCCCATGATGCTCCAAGCCTGCTTTCGCTCCCAGCCTGCCTCTATTACTCCATAAGTCCTACCATCATCAACTTTCTTGCATCAAGCTCCTCCAACTCTTCAAAGTACTTCATTGGAGCAAGCATAAAGGCTTGTGGATCTTCGAAAGGCACGAGGAACGAGTGAACGAAAATGAAGATGGTTAGAAATTACTGCTTTTAAATGTACTTAAAATTTGAAAGATACGTATGAAAATGGTTAGAAACTATTATTTTTTGATGAACTTCTATTTTGAAAGATATATAAAGAAAATATTATATACACGATCCCATGGCGCTCCCAAACTTAGATTCTTCTAGACCCTCACGCTTCCTCGCCCCCGCTCCCGCCTCCGCCCCCGAACCCGCACCCGCTTCGTGCTTCTAAGATTATAACCTAGAAGTTACATTAGAGTGAAATCATTGGGCCCGAACAGGTCACAACTTAACAAATTATCCAAAATTATAGATTTTCAGAGAAGTAAAATAGCTTTAGGCATTATGGTTGCTATCGCATCTCTCAGGTGAAGTACGGCCCAAGAGGAAATTTTGCTTCTTGGTAACAAAATGCTATCATATTACCTTGACCATTCCCGTTCCATTATCACAAACAAGAGGCTGAATATCCTCGGTGTCTGCCATCTTCTAGCACCTACAAGAAAAATACCAACTTCAGAAGATAACAATCAGAAAATGAAAGGAAAACTAAGAAAGATACCTTCTGGTCCTACACTTGGAAATTTGATTAGCCACAAAATCATTAAAATGTGAAAAATCATTTATTATGAAATTGGTTGATCACTTGTCACCAAAAAAAAATAGTTGTTTGCCAACCCTTCCTTTCCCTCTGCCAATTTATCACATATGACCTACCATCACTATCCCATCCCAAATATCTTGTTTTTCAACATCAAGCACCGAAATAGCCAATTCCTACAATTGGTTTTCAATATCAGTAGATTCAGTTTCATTTTACCCAAGCCAATCTACACATATATAATCCAGACCAATGTTGTAATAACTCAGGTCATAGGATAATGAAAATGTTACAAAGAACAGAAAACCTTGTAATGGATACAACGTAAAGATGTCAAAAGCTATTAAAGGTTCAAAGAGAGGATCTCTTAGGACAGACAAGCATAAACATCTACTCCCACCACATAAATTTGAATGCCAACACATACATTTTACTAATCAGATCTTAAACCCAATTCTCAGGTCAATTAATTCTAAATCATAATCCAGACTGCAAATCCAATGTGCAAACTCCCAAAATCAATACTTTCAAACCCAATAATGCATGGGAGGGCACAAAATCATGAATCAAGTAAAAAAAACATTACTCGATAAAAAAAAATACAGTTCCACAAAATTCAATGAAAATTATTGGAATATTATCACCCTTGAATCTCAACGAATCAACAGACACAGATCCATAACCTAATAATAATAATAAGCATTTTCCTAACATGAATCACAACCGCAAATGCTGAACAAGATCCATCCAAATACCCTAAAAAGAAAAAACCAAAGTAAAAAGAACGTCTCAACAAATCCTAAAAATGTTCGTGGTCCTCAAATCTCAATAACCAAAAAAAAAAAAAAAAAATGAACAGATCGATGATAACTATCAATTCACACATTATGGATCGATATTCACTAATAGGCATTTGAAGCAAAAGAGAAAAGAATAAACCCTAATAATCTTCCTCATTCCCAAACCTAAAAAACAAAAAGAAAAACCACAGATCGATCACAGCAACCGATCTGCAAGTTCTTCCATGGATCGATCTGCGACGATGCAAGAAATCTCGAATCAAACAGATAAATTAGGGAAAATATTCAAGCGAGAGATCAAAACCTTTTCGAAACCCTAGATTTCAAGTTCTTGAGTCTCTCTCTCTCTCTGGTGTCAAAATGAAAATCCCATTAAATGAAATGAAGTACGTATTCACGATATCTAATCTCGTCCGTTCATTCTAAAATCGGCTGTTTTGTTTTCTGAAAGTTTTAAACCCGGTTTCTTCAAGCGGATATAGAGCCTTGTAGGACTGTTTGGAATCCCGAGTGTGTCCTCGTTAAGGGTGGGTGATTATAGGGCTGTCTCTACTCTAGGGACCCAATTCGGATCGGATCCACCTTTGACAATGTCACTATCCTTTTGAGTTTTGAATGCTTCTCATTTGAATCTTGGGAGTGCATATTTGGCTTTTTTGCTCCGCTTTCACCCAATGCGATGGAAAGCATTTACTTTGCAATGCAAGAGAGGAGGGGGACAAAGGGTCACCTTGTCTGAGACCATCTGATGAGGAGAAGTAACAGGATGGGGCTCCGATGAAGAGAATTGAAAAGAAAGGTTTGTTGGGGAAATATGATACTGTTGGTGGTGGAAAATCTAAAACCAGTTTGCTCCAAGGTGCGATACTGCTTTTCATAAGGCAAAATTCCCCCCACCAGTAATGTGCAAAGGGGATCCGCGAACTGCGTCCAAGATACAATGAAGCCTAGTAGGAATCTCCTACTAATGTTTGACGACACCTCACACAAGCGGAATCAGACCCGAAACGCCCTTTAAGAGTTTCAGGCCTTAGAGAACATTCCAGTTACTGTTTTTGCAAAACAACAGTAACGAGAACCCAAAAAATAATGAAACTCAAACTAAAAACGTGAATGGGGATCTTTGAAAGAAGGTAGAAGAATTATGAAATTCTCATACTACACTAGAAAGGGTGTATTTTTCATATTTCTATTGAAGCATAAATATGCTTTATTTATAGAGCCTCTAGTGTCTTTTCAGTATGAAAAGCACATCTACAGGTCAGCTTTCTAGATCGATTTGAAATCTGACCGTTAGATTGTGCCCATCCAGAATTCAACAATTCAGGTCGATACTAGACTGACTGTTGGTTGTGTAAAACCCTCGTCCCTTCCCTACAGTTGCTAGATATCGACCAATCATCATTCGGCGGCTCGGATCGCACTCGATCAGCTTCTGATCGTTGGAACGTTAATACACCCGATCGAACAGTAGCCGTTAGGCACAATTCAACTTACCAGATCGAGACCGATCCAACTCTAGCCGTTGGAACCCATCCGAGCGATCTTACGGTGGAGATCACACGTGGTTGAGATCACATCAGATCAACACGATCTTGATCCGATGGCTCAGATCGAATCTTGAAAATTTTAAGCAAGGGCTCCCTTCAGTCTAGAATTCCTCCTCTTTTTTTGTCACATCTGTTATGAGACTATTTTTCCAACATACTTTATGCACCTCTTTGCAAAAAGCAACTTTTTCAATAGAAAAGTTTTTCTTTTTCCAAAAAACTTTTAGAATTCAAAATGCTATATTTTCACTAAAACTAAAAATTTTGAATATCCAAAATCTCTAACAAGGTTTACCAATGCAATTTCGAACCCATACACACCATACTTCATCGAAACCTTGCTTTTACATGAAATGAATGTGGGCTTTCCCAATTAACATTTCTCAAAAGCTTTGAGCAAGTCCACCTTGATACACAATGTGAGTTTTTATCCTTGCAGATGGAAGCTATGGAGAAGATGAGTAAGAAGGATATTTTCCCGAATAAGCCAACCTTGATTGAGAGGTGATTGTGCCAGGCTTATGATCTTGTCCATTACTTTTTCCAGCTTATTTGCTAAAATCTTTGCAATGATTTTATACAAAAATAAATTATGTAGAGAGATTAGCATGTACATCCCAGGAGTGGAGGCCTTGCTGTTATATGGAATGAGTGCTATGAATGCGGCATTCACCTCAGATAGTCTTATTTTTTGTAAATAAATTTTGAACACTCCTCATGACATCTTCACCGATTAACTACCAAAGTCTTTTGTAAAACTTTATTTCCCAGATATCTCCCAAAATTGTAGGATGAGTTTGGAAAACTTATATTTTCCATTGATCTTAATGAATTTCCGCGACAAGACAAGCTCAAACCATATAAATTTCTACAAGACAAGCTCAATCCATGGAATTTTTTTTTCAAAATTGAAATTTTTCTTATTTCCTTGGAAAATTGCAACCCCAATAGACCCTGATTGGAAAAGATTTTCTTTTTTCATAATTTTTGCATAAAAACCTTGAGGTATCCTAAACTGAAGGGCGCCCTTGCAAAAATGGGGTGAAAGGGTGCCCCCGTTGGCTGGAAGGAGGGGCGGTTATGCATTTAATGCACTTTGACTTTGAGCTTTTGATCCTTTCAGCCAATGGGGGCACCCTTTCACCCTATTTCCACAAGGGCGCCCTTCAGTTTAGAATACCTCAAAAACATTTTACAATTTCTAATACTCTCCTTATAGTCTAGTTAGTGCATGGATCAAAATTTATATCTATTTTTAATTGCTTAAGCATTAAAATGTGTAGAATGGAAGTTGTTCTTTTGTTGGTGGTTTTCCTTGCATATGGATATAATGAAGGTGGCGCATTATCGTACATTCTCATTACTGTTAGTAGTTGGTTTATGGCACTGTCTTGGCTGTTTGCTCCATATGTGTTCAATCCATCTGAATTTGAGTGGCAGAAGTGAGTACCCACCGGTTCCTCTTGCATTCTATTGTAAATGTTGGTTTTTGGTTACCTTTGAATTGGCCTCGGGTATGTCCGTCCTAGTTTGTCTTAATATTTTGTATTGCAGGCTGGGCTCCCGGTCCCGATTGCTATCTGAATATTAATGAAATATGTCACTTTTCCAAAAAAACAAAAAAACAAAAGAGTTCTAGCTTAAATGTTGTGGACATTTCAGATCAGTAGAGGACTTCAGGGAGTGGACAAATTGGCTCCTCTACAGGGGCGGAATTGGAGTTAAGGGAGAGGAAAGCTGGGAAGCATGGTGGGATGAGGAACTGGTATTTCTTCCACTTCTAGATCTTTGCATGTGTAACAGTGCACATTTTATTCCATTTATTACACAAAGGCTGCGGTAGATCTTTGCATGAAAATTCTTACACTTAGATGAATTATGTATAGAATTTGTAATTACTATTAGATAAATGATGTCCACACACTCTGTTTTATCAATGGCACTCCTTTCTTCCATATAAACTTTTCTAATTGGCAGTTAGAGTTCCCAAAAGGTTATCAACATTCCATCAGAAAAGTGTAAAATAGAGTAGTCCCACTATCAAAACAAGGCTATGTGGATATTAATTCCCTTACTAGTATAAATCTATGAATTGGCCAACCCTTTGAATTTATTGCCGACACACGTGTCGTGACACGACACCCGTGTCCACACGTGTCAACACTCATTTACACACTTTTAAATGTACTACTAGAAGTGTCGGTAACTTTGTATGTATATATGTGTACGAATGGAGACAAAATTTCTAGATTTTTAGGGGTTGCCATATCGGATACTTCGTATTCGTGTCTAAACTCAGCACACAAATCTGTGTCCACAAATCATGATCATATGTACTTTCCATTTTGGCCGTGTCCCCATTTCTAAATTTTGGGAGTTTGCCGTGTCCGACACTCCGTGTCCGTGTCGACATGCTAACACTCGTGTCAGTCCATAAATCATGGGTATAAATAATTGATAGTGTTGAAATTATATGAGGGGTGAGAGGAGACGATAGTGCCTGTATGTGTATGTATGGGTGCGTGCGTGGGTGGGTGTGGGTAGCATGTTAATTTGGGCAGGTCATTAATTTGTATAGGATAGTCACAGATGGATCCCAAGGCAAATATTTCGGTTTTTCTCCACTACACTATGTCAAGGTGCTTTCTCCTCTGCAAGTGTGCCCATACAATCGTCTATTAATCACCGCTTTGCCTTGGAGAGGAGCACAACATCATTCAAAAAAAATTAAAAAGTTCATGCCAGTAGTAACATTGTCATGATGTTTAAGGCTGGATTAGTGGGGAAGGGGGATGTGATATGTGCGGAGACAATCTGTGTCCAATGATTTTTGAAAGCCAAAGGGTTGAATGAGAATCAAAATAAAAACTCCTTGAACTCCATACTCATCATTTTCCTTGAAGAAAATGGTCTCTCGCAGCAAGGACCCATTGCCACTTGTAAGATGATCGGCATTCGGCTCCAAGGGTCATGTGTAGCTGCTATCTTGCAACAATTGTAACTGATTACTGCTGCATTCTAAAAGGATCCTTTCAGATTTCATCACCAGTTGGATGAGGAGAATCTATGTGATGCTCCAATGAAGAACACAATAAGAGTAATTCAAATATGCAACAGATATTCTTATTGACTTCCACTCAAGACAGAAAATCCAAACCAAAAGCAGTGTTAATAAGCTGCCCCTCAGAATACACAGTTCCATGACTTTTGAAGAATAATAATTGAAAAAATGAGTCCCGGTTTTTAGCAATTCGTAGTCATTGTCCGACAAAAATGGGGAAAAAAAAGATTAAAAGAAAGCACAAAGCAGCATTTCCAGATGTAGACTGGAGTACTTCTCACCCTCGCATGATTTAGAAGCATTTCCTGTGAACAATTGACGGACCGGACTCGTCATACTCTGCCTTTGATATCCACATCTGCAAGAAACACAAAATCTCTCATCAGATTAAGGCCATGAAATTGTTTTCAAAGTAATTAACGAGAAAAAAAAAAAGAAATAAAGCTGAAGTAAACTGAGAATCGATAAAAAAATAACTATCCTACCCCTCCTCGGTGTGAACACTAAAGTCACATCGGTAAGGGTACGAGTGTTGGAATCTGTATGGGTACGAGATTAATTCTCAAATTTTTATAATAATATGGTTATAAAGATTTAAATGGGTTTAAGTAAATATAAAGTTTTAGTTCTATATAAAAAGTAAAAACTTACTACTAGGATGGATTCAACTCGCTGTAATTATAGAGTTGTAGTAGAAGAGATCTAAAAGTGTAGAATCCTGACGTATTGGAATCTGACATGGATACTTCGTGTTCATTCAGAAGAATCCATATGGGCAAAAAAATAAGTATTCTTTACAGATGTACTTTAAATAGCTAGGCAAGGAATATTGAGGTAATGTTTCTAATGTTTTGTTTACCATGTACAATGCTATCATTTTGTAAATGGTGAATCTATTAGTCAGGAAAGGAAACTGTATGTATTTGCAAATAGGATGGTGTAATATGTAAGTGGTTAGCAGATGAGGTAACAAAGGCAGCACCTGCTGGAAAGTGCTGAGGGATGCCAAGATGGACCCTCCAATCCAAACACTGTACTTCCTCTCAGGGGGAGCCACAACCTTGATCTTCATGCTGCTTGGCGCCAAAGCCGTGATCTCCTTGCTCATTCTATCGGCAATACCAGGGAACATCGTGGACCCACCACTGAGAACAATGTTCCCATATAAATCCTTCCTAATATCCACATCACACTTCATGATGGAATTGTATGTAGTCTCATGAATGCCTGCAGCCTCCATCCCAATCATTGATGGTTGGAATAGAACCTCCGGGCATCGGAAACGCTCAGCCCCGATGGTGATCACCTGCCCATCGGGCAGCTCATAGCTCTTCTCCACTGAAGAAGAGGTCTTGGATGTCTCCAGCTCCTGCTCGTAATCAAGGGCAATATAGGCCAGCTTCTCTTTCATGTCTCTTACAATTTCGCGTTCGGCGGTGGTGGTGAAAGAGTAGCCACGCTCAGTTAAGATTTTCATAAGAGCATCGGTCAGATCACGACCTGCGAGGTCGAGACGCAGAATTGCATGTGGGAGGGCATACCCTTCATAAATGGGGACCGTGTGACTGACACCGTCCCCAGAGTCCAGCACAATACCTACAAAGGCACAAATATGCATACAACTTTATTAAAGAAATGAGCAAATTACAAATGGGAAAGAGCCTGCAAAATGAACATTATCTGGCATTGCAACAGCTCTATATCCATGAAAAAGTTCAACAACCAGAAATGCATGGAAAGAATACACTTAGCAACCAGAAATACATGGCAAGAGTACACTTAGGGGCCGTTTGGATACGTGGTATTTAGAATCCAGGTTTTAGTCTGAAAGCGGTGTAAAATTCTGGATTTTACAATCCATTATCCTAGATTTTAAGTAAGAAATCCAGGTTTTAGAAATTTCTCCCCCATCTTGAGATTTCTAAAAGCCGGAAACATTGGACGATCTCCTTCTCTCTCGCTCACGTAAAGAAGGTCAAAAAATTAGAAAACAACGGACAGTCTCCTCCTCTGATCTCCTATCCAGGATTTTGAGGAAATCCAAGATTCTAAAATCCACGTGTCCAAACGGCCCCTTGGCATTTGTCAAAATCTAGAGACAGAAGTCTTGGTGGCCCCTCTGCTAGTAATCTCTAAAATGTTACTAATAAGTAGCCAATTCTAGACTTCAGCCACTATACAAAGTAGAGTTGATAATATGACCGACAGATTATATTGTCACAGACCCAAGACATCAAGATATCCATAGTGTGGGTAACTTGAACAGGTGTACATAATTTGTCTAAATAATCAAACAATTCAGCCACAGAGACCTATGGAAAACTAACCTATTGACATGTCCGTTTGTTAATATTCTGAAGGTAGAAAGTTGTACATTAACAACAGTAAGTTACATATAAATTAGAGAATGTACTATATATTATATAACTATGCAAATAGTATAAACAAATAATAAAAAGAAAATGAAGAATGATTAATAAATCATGTCCGAACACATAAACCAGAGCAATTTCCCTCTTTGCAAGAACATTTTTTTTTTTGAAAGATTCCAACAAATTTGAACTCTAAGATATTCCACGCGGAAATTTGCAGACGTTCAACATGGCATCAGGTTCTGACCGCCCGTCTGCTTTTCTCATCACTGAGCTTTGCAAGAACAATTATTGTTATGCAGTATAAAAAAATAGTCAACAAATCTTTTTCTTTACATAAATGAATTACAATATAGAGAAAAATTAATTGAGTGCAACATAATTTTCAAATGACATGATTTACCAATACTTTCCAAAGGTTTAAGCAGCTAGAAAATGGTCGAAAAGGATTTTTGTCACAACAGTTGTTTTATATATGAATGGAAAAGGATCCAACTTTCACAGTGCTGAATAACTGTCGTAGCATTAGAATAGAGAGATCAATACAAGAAAAAATATTGGACTTGCTTACCGGTTGTACGGCCACTGGCATAGAGGGAGAGAACGGCCTGGATAGCAACATACATAGCAGGAGCATTGAAGGTCTCAAACATTATTTGGGTCATCTTTTCACGATTGGCCTTGGGGTTGAGAGGTGCCTCAGTGAGGAGAACTGGGTGTTCTTCTGGGGCCACTCGCAGCTCATTGTAGAAGGTGTGATGCCAGATCTTCTCCATGTCATCCCAATTGCTCACAATGCCATGCTCAATTGGGTATTTCAGAGTTAAAATACCACGCTTAGACTGAGCTTCATCACCAACATATGCATCTTTTTGGCCCATGCCAACCATCACGCCTGTGTGACGTGGACGGCCCACAATACTAGGAAACACAGCCCTAGGAGCATCATCTCCAGCAAATCCAGCCTGGAAACAGAAGAACCAAATTTAAGATTATAATCAGATGATTTAGCCAATTATAACCTAGAAGTTACATTAGAGTGAAATCATTGGGCCAGAACAGGTCACAACTTAACAAAATATCCAAAAATATAGATTTTCAGAGAAGTAAAATAGCTTTAGGCATTATGGTTAATATTGCATCTCTCAGGTGAAGTACGGCTCAAGAGGAAATTTTGTTTCTTGGTAACAAAATGTTCTAATATTACCTTGACCATTCCCGTTCCATTATCACAAACAAGAGGCTGAATATCCTCGGTGTCTGCCATCTTCTAGCACCTACAATAAAAATATCAACTTCAGAAGACAACAATCAGAAAATGAAAGGAAAACTAAGAAAGATACCTTCTGGTCTTACACTCACAAATTTGATTAGCCACAAAATCATTAAAATGTGAAAAATCATTTATTATGAAATTGGTTGATCACTTGTCACAAAAAAAATAGTTGTTTGCCATCCCTTCCTTTCCCTCTGCCAATTTATCACATATGACCTAGCATCACTGTCCCATCCCAAATATCTTGTTTTTCAACATCAAGCACTGAAATAGCAAATTCCTACAATTGGTTTTCAATATCAGTAGATTCAGTTTCATTTTACCCAAGCCAATCTACACATATATGATCCAGACCAATGTTGCAACAACTCAGGTCATAGGATAATGAAAATGTTACAAAGAACAGAAAACCGTGTAATGGATAAAACGTAAAGATGTCAAAAACTATTAAAGGTTCAAAGAGAGGATCTCCTTAAGACAGACAAGCATAAACATCTACTCCCACAAAACAAATTTGAATGCCAACACATACACTTTGACTAATCAGATCTTAAACCCAATTGTCACGTCAATTAATTCTAAACCATAATCCAGACCGCAAATCCAATGTGCAAACTCCATAAAAACCATGCAGATGAGATTCAAAATCAAAACTTTCAAACCCAAGAATTCATGGGAGGACACAAAATCATGAATAGAGTAAAAAAACACATTACTCGATAAAAAAAAATAAAGTTCCACAAAATCCAATGAAAATTATTGGAATACTAATTCCACTACTATCGACCTCGCAAACATTTGATGCCAGAACAATTCGATGAGAAAACTATAAAAATGATTGCAAAATGCAATGAAAGGGGGCTAGAGAAACCTAAAGCATAGATAAGGATTGAAAAATCTACACTTCCACGGAAATCAGTATTTGATCCAAAACATTTCTTGCAAAATGATAATAATCAAAATGCATGGAGCAAGAAAAAACTAAAATGCGAAAAAAAAAAAAACTGCATCTCAAACCCACCTTATCACCCTTGAATCTCAACGAATCAATAGGAGCAGATCCATAACTTAATAATAACAATAACAATAATAATAATAATAATAATAATAATAAGCATTTTCCTAAAATGAATCACAACTGCAAATGCTGAACAAGATCCATCTAAATACCCTAAAAAGAAAAAAACTGAAGCAAAAAGAACGTCTCAACAAACCCTAAAATGTTCCTCCAAACCCTCGCCCTCAAATCTCAGATAACCAGAAAAAGAAAAAATGAACAGATCGATGATAACTATCAATTCACACATCATTCCATAGATCGATCTTAACTAATCGACATTTCAAGCAAAAGAGAAAAGAATAAACCCTAATAATCTTCTTCATTCTAAAACCTAAAAAAACAAAAAGAAAAACCACAGATCGATCACATTAGCCGATCTGCAAGTTCTTCCATGGATCGATCTACGACAATGCAAGAAATCTCGAATAAAACAGATAAATAAGGGAAAATATTCAAACGAGAGTTCAATACCGTTTTGAAACCCTAGATTTCGAGCTCGCTCGCTCTCTCTCTCTCTCTCTCTCTCTCTCTCTCTGGTGTCAAAATGAAAATCCCATTAAATGAAATGAACTACGTATTCACGATATCTAATCTCGTCCGTTCATTCTCCAAAGCGCGGATTACGCGACCAGCTGTTTTCTGAGAGTTTAGGTTTCTTTAACCGGATAAAGAGCCTTGTAGGACTGTTTCGGCCCTACAGCTGTTTGGAATCCCGAATGTGTCGTCGTTAGGGGAGATTTATTTATAGGGCTGTCTTTAGGGACCCAATTCGGATGGGATCCACCTTTGACAATGTCACTATCCTTTTAAATGCTTCTAATACGGAGAATTTATATGATGGGTGGCCGTGAAGTCTAAAAAAGTAGGTACGGCCCACTTTTCTTGATGATCCAAACTGTTCATCTGTATGGGCACAACGTAAATAGGTTGTGTCCCAAAAATCATTTCCACTGGATGATCCTAACCCTCCGATCTGAACTGATCTGAAAATTGAGATTTCCAAAATCATTTATGGAATAGGATGATCCCAACCCTCCGATCTGAACTGATCTGAAAATGGAGATTTCCAAAAATCATTTATGGAATCTTCTACAGATCGGAGAGTTAGGATCATCCTATGGAAATGATTTTTGGGGCACAACCTATTTACGTTGTGCCCATACAGACCGTACCTACTTTTTTTAGACTTCACGTGTTTTCACGGCCACCCATCATATAAATTCTCTCTAATATGAATCTTTGGATCCTACTTGTAAGGCCAACCACAGTACGAAAACATGTTTAAGAATATGCCCTTTTGGTCTACCTTGTTTTTGCTATGGGTATTGACTATTCTTGACAACCCACACACTCTTGGAAGTGAAGTCCACCTTTAGCAGTCAATTTTCACATATGGGTCCATGACCCTCCATATGGGATGAAGGGAGTAGTTTAACGGACCCAATGGAGATTTGGTTTTAGACGGGCCCATTTGGATGCCATAGACCAGTCCAAAAATCAATGTTTTTGTTGTCCCCTATGATGTACCAAATGTGGTCATATGTCTTTAGGATGCCTCTAAACCCCATTGATAACATGTCATGTGTTTTGTTAAGGCCACCGTGTTTAAGTCAACTAATCTTTGATTCCAAGTAAGCCTTTTTATAGTCTACAAACATCTTTCCATGACACCGGGTTGAGTTTCCTCTCTAGCTCGTAGCCTGACAAGATGAAGTCCTTCACAACATTTTCTCCGTACTAGTAAAAGTCAACGTGCAACACTTGCACGTGGGACTTTAAGTATTTTATTATATAAAACTGCAAAATACATGTTTATTTTAGACAATCTTCATCAGACACCTTCCCAATGTCATTGGCCGGGCTAGGCAATCACCTTGTGAAGACTCGGGAGATGAATAGATTCAAAAGATGTTGCTGCAAGTACCTAAAAAACAAAAACTCCACATTTGGGTTAGAAAAAGTTGTCAGAAACTCCAAATACAATGCAGTCTTGTCATGAATTCCAATTGCAAGTTGAAACAAGTTTTTCAACTGCTTCCTTCCATTCAGGAAGTAAACTTTATGGATCACTTGGCTTTCTTTCAGAACTCCAAGGGAGATGGCAACGACTGCATCTACTCCAAATGTTTTCTTATCTTCTGATGAGACTTTTACTTCACTATGTCATTCAACAATCTATCAACTTGAAAGGCAAGAGAACACTAATAAACAGAGCATACAAACACATGACTGATCATCACTACAATAGAGGACTAACATGCAATAGGTTTTTTTTTTTTTTTTTGATGAAGTAGGGTGTCCCCACCCCACTTTGTAGAGTGGGACTAATTCCCTCCGGATGCGCGCAATCACCCGTAAACCACAGCTCCTATTACATGCCCAAGCAATAGTGTTTGCCGAATCCCCCTCGGCTATTAGGGGCCCGAGGTTATTAGTTGCGAACCATCTAAGCCCAAAAAGTAATAGCCCGAGGTTATTAGCCGCGAACGATCTAAGCCCAAAAAGCAGAGCCGCGACTTCTGCTTCATTTGCGTCAGAAAAACCTGCGGGTCCCGAATAAGAGAGGATAATCTTCCCATTGTGCTAGTAGCAATTTCAATGACAAAATAATATAAGTAGGTAGTAAAACTTTTGTACGAAAAATCCAAAACCAAGAAATACTTGCATTTACAAACTCGACAAATTGATAGTCTCCAATCAGTCTCAAGAAATAAACCCACACCATATAAGTTACGCTTCATCAGTAGGGAAAGTCTTTCCTCTCTGATGGCAACATGAGAGATTCATGAAAAATAAATTTGAAGTTTGTTAAAACAGCAGCCACCAACCTCTCCACATACTCTTTCAAAGAAGAGTAATATCCATTTGCTCAAGAAACCTACCGCCAAATTTACAAATAGATTAGAAACATGTTTGGCATCCAATTCCGAGACCAATTGAAAGCATAACATATAGATCTAAATTTATGTTTTTGTCAATATTTGCATTATAAAAAGCTCTTGTGCTAATCTCATGTAAATTGAGATCATAAATATAAATCTAAATATACCTTTTTGTCAATATTTGCATAATAAAAAGTTCTTACATTCATCTCATGTTCATTTTCACTTAGCCACAAACGTTTAAGAAAGAAATTATGGAGCATCAGGGTCCATTCAACCAACCATAGACAATTCACCATCAACTCCCGTAATTAGGAACAGTAGTTCCAGGTAACAAAATTGGACCCTAAACATAGTTTTAAACAAAAACATTGAGAAATTAATATGTCATAAAAAACCACTGTGAAGTACGAATAAAATATGTTTGGAGTTCTGCAGCATAGTGAACCAGCATAGTCACCAGGATGTGAAGGCCCAAAAAGGATATCCAAAAACCAACTCAAGGTTAAAGTGAGCCTCTCTGCACCTAAATTTTATTCAAGCCTTGAACATCCATCTCACTTCTTGGATACAGCATGCAAATAGATAGTCTCCTCCACCAAGCATCTCAAAGTGCTGATGAAGTTTTGGATCAATGACTTGAGTGATTGATGCAAAATGCATTTGCAAAGGACAATCGGGGAGCAAGGATCACTCATTCCTTGGCTGTAACCAACATCTTCAACAAAAATATCCCAAGCCAATGATAAATATTCTTCCTTCTCCTTAAACACTAAATCCTTGTGAGTACGAACAGCATCGAGTCCTATTTGATGCAGGGTAAGCTTCCATGGGATTACTTTCTTGTCCAGAGGAACACTGTTTGCAAACTCTACCTTTTCCAACCTAAATCTTCATAGCAAACAAACGCCTGAATTTAACATTTTACAGAGACAATAAGTCAGACAACAACCTAAAAAGAGAACAATTAAGAAAAATCTATTACTATGTCTCAATGTCAAACACATAGCCTAGGACATATATATTGAATAGAAAATCCATTGAAAACACGACCTATTGAATCATTTCAATTTCGATTAAAGGAGTCATATATTACAGATGTTATGTCCTGCAAATAAGCCTATGAAAGAATAAAAATCCAGTCATATTATAGATAATATTTTGCAAGGATTTTAAATGGCAGCGAACATTTGTTTGTGTCATAAGAAGTTTGTGCTTGTAAATAAAATTTATAAATATGGTTCAATATGTGGTAGGGGTTCAACTTGGGTCGGGTCAGGTTGGGTTGAGCTTATGCTAAAAAATGAATAGGAATCAATCCGAACGTGACCCGATATTAAGGTAAAATCTCAACCCGAATTCCCGAAAATTGTCCTGAGTTCCACCCCTAATATGTGAGCCAATCTACCAAGGGGGAATCACAGCACGATGGGTCTTGATGATCAGTAATGGAAAGAGGGGACTGCTCCAACTTAGTCGTTACAATATTAGCTTCATGGTATATCTTCTTTTTTTCCCTTGGTGATTTTTGACCTGGGTTAATGAACATTTTCTATAGAAATATGGAATTTCTACTACCCATGTTTAGTCAGTTAATCAATCACCCAACAGCCAAAGCTTCAATAGGACTAAAATCCAAACCTAAAGCTTCAACTCAACGAAGTGAAGATTATAAAGTTTTTCTTTCTTTCTCTATTAGAGAAATGATTTTTTTTTTCTACTGATCATTGCAAACTTAAACACCATACTGCCACATCATAAACCCAAACTTTTCAACCGGACTAAAATCCAAACCAAAAGAGCTTCAACTCAACAAATGCTCTCTAAGTTTATTCCTTTCTATTATAAGATGATGATTTTTTAATGATCATTGAAAACCAAAACATTCCGTAGATAGATTTACCCAATGAAGGAAAAGTTTTATTCCTTTCTATTATAAGATGATAATTTTTTAATGATCATGGAAAACCAAAACATTCCATAGATAGATTTACCCAATGAAGGAAAAAGATTATTGGAAACCAAAACTCTATACTGTCAGATCATAACCCAAACTTTTCAACATGACTAACAATAATGGGACTTTAGATCAATGAAAATAAGCAAACATATCCAATTTGCATGTGTTCAAGGTAAATCAAATAAGAAACCTAACATGTTTTGTGTTGATCTTAGCAAACAAATTACAGAAAGATGAAGTTTTTAACCTTCTGTCCTTCTTCATTATCGATAAAAAGATGAAGTTTCTACTACCCATATTTAGTCAGTTATTCGATCACCCAACAACCAACCCTTCAATATGACTAAAATCCAAACCTAAGAGCTTCAACTCAACGAATTGAAAGATTTATAAAGTTTTTCTTTCTTTCTCTATAAGCAAATGACTTATTTTTTTCCAATGATCATGAAAACCCAAACTTTCCAATAAGACTAAAATTCAAACCAAAGAACTACAACTCAATGACTTCTCACTCTATGTTTTCTTCCCTTCTATAAGAAGAATTTTTTAATGATCATTGAAAATCAAAATTCTTCATAGATATAATGCATCGGAGAGATAGAATCCACACCACAAGAAGAATATCTGTAGTCTACAAAAAAAAAAGACCCAAACGGACAATATACAGAGACGAAAAAATAAATATGAACACACCACACACCACAAGAAGAATATCTCTGGTCTAAAAAAAACCCAAATGGACAATAGATAAGAGGCAGAAACAAAATTTGGACCATATACGTGTAACACTATGGAATCCCTTGGTGTGCCCATGCACAGTTGGATTGAATCCCTATAAACCGAACAAAGCTGCTTTGAAACGAAGAGTAATTACTGTTCCTTTACAACATTCTTCTTCGAGAGTTGGAACATCTTGCATGTTGCTATGTTCGCTATAAGTAGCCAACATTTAAAGAACAATATTGTCACCCTAAAGCATCAAATAGAGTACTCTCCGTATCATTATTTGTTGTTTCATCATTATCATTAGCTTTTTAAAAAGGCCGATAGCATCTCAATCATTGGTAATTTTGTTTGTTCATATCTATCTGAAAATTGAGATTTCCAAAATCATTTATGGAATAGGATGATCCTAACCCTCCGATCTGAACTGATCTGAAAATGGAGATTTCTAAAATCATTTATGGAATCTTCTACAGATCGGAGGGTTAGGATCATCATATGGAAATGATTTTTGCGGCACAACCTATTTACGTTGTGCCCATACAGATGAACGGTTTGGATCGTAAAAAAAAAAAAAAAAAAAGTGGTTGTTCAGGAAATTATTCAACAAGCTATCTCACATATTGGTAATATCACTCCTACTGTCTCTGCTCTCTCGGTACCTTCAGGTATTTATTCAGATAATTGGTTTTTTGACTCTGGTGCTTCTCATCACATGTCCTATGATATGCACTCTTTCCAAAATCCTCGACCGATTACTTCTCCTGTCATTTATACTGCAATTGGATCCACTATTACTGCTAGTCATATTGGGACGATTAATTCATCTTCCATGCTTTCTTTGCCTGATGTTCTTCTTGTTCCTCAACTCTCAATGAATTTAATTTCAGTAGGCCAGCTATGTGATCATGGTTTTGATGTCATATTTTTCTCTTCTAGTTGTATTGTACAGGATCACTTGACGGGGAAGCAAGTTGGGACAGGCAGTAAAGCTGGTCGATTATTTCGCCTGGATGCAATTCATCTTTCTCTTACTCTCCGTCCCTCGCTTACAGCTGCCTCCACTCTAGGGTCCTCTTCTTTCATGTCATGGCACTCTCGACTGGGTCATGTTTCCGCACCGCGTCTCCGTTACATGATCAATAAAAAGTTGTTAGGACCAGTACAAGTAGAAAAAGAATTATGTTGCGGTAATTGCAAACTGGCTAAACAACCAGCATTACCATTTTCTAAAAGTACCTCTGTTTCCTTATTTCCATTTGACTTAGTACACTCTGATGTTTGGGGGCCTACTAATGTCTCCTCTATGGGGGGTAGTCAGTACTATGTTATTTTTATTGATGATTACTCACGTTATACTTGGCTTTATCTATTGCAGTCCCGTTCTGAATTTTTACGTGTTTACTGAGGGGGTCTACCTTACACAAATTGAAACCACATGGGGTCTACTTGTAACTTTTTAAACATTAGGGGTTAAGTTGACTGTGTCAAAAACCACAGGGGGTCTAAGTGTATTTTTCCCTAAAAGATAATGTGAGTTAGTACAATTATAAGAACATGGGTTGCGAATATCAGTAGCCAAAAAGTTTTCTTATTGAACAAGATTATCAACAACTGTGGGAAAGGAAAAGGAAGGTTGCACTTAACTATTACATAATGGGTCCCACTCTGTTGATCTGGACCGTCCACTTACAAGATCCCATCATATAAATTCTCTCTAATATGAATCTTTGGATCCTACTTGTAAGGCCAACCACAATACGAAAACATGTTTAAGAATATGCCCTTTTGGTCTACCTTGTTTTTGCTCATGGGTATTGACTATTCTTGACAACCCACGCACTCTTGGAAGTGAAGTCCACCTTTAGCAGTCAATTTTCACATATGGGTCCATGACCCTCCATATAATAATATGTCCAAACCGATCTTGGGATGAAAAGAGTAGTTTAACGGACCCAATGGAGATTTGGTTTTAGACGGGTCACCCTGTCTGAGACCATTTCAGAAGGAGAAGTAATTGAATGAGAACCCAAAAAATAATGAAACTAGAAGTAAAAACGTGAATGGGGGTCTTTGAAAGAAGGTAGAAGAGTTATGAAATTCTCAGATTAAACCAGAAAGGGTGTATTTTTCATATGTCTATTGAAATAGCAGCTTTATTTATAGAGCCTCTTGTGTCTTTTTAGTGTGAAAAGCACTTCTACAGGGCAGCTTTCCAGATCGACTTGAAATCTGATCGATAGATTGCGCCCATCCACAATTCAATGGTCCAGGTCGATATTGGAGTGATTGTTGGTTGTGTAAAACCTCTGTCCCCTCCCTATAGCCACTAGATCGTGACAAATCATCATTCCACGGCTTGAATCACACTCAATCGGCTTTTGATCGTTTGCATTCGCTTATTTAAAAAATGTCTTTTTCTAGGATAATATCGTAAGGAATTCCAAAAGTTACTCTTTCCAAATTACATGGCACGTTTCCTAATGCCTTAATCAATAAATTATTGATATTTATATTGTTCCGTTCCCGTCTCAAACACATTTCATATTCCTAAGCAAGAGTCAAAACCTAAACAACACTTTTCTTTCTCTCTATATCAACGGATACGCCCTGTGCATCGCACGGGACTGCAACTAGTTTTCACTAAAACTAAAGATTTTGAATATCCAAAATCTCTAACATGGTTTACCGATGCAATTTCGAATCCATCCACACCATACTTCATCAAAACCTGGTCTTTACTCTTTTCATGAAATGAATGAGGGCTTCCCAATTAACATTTGTCAAAAGCTTTGAGCAAGTCCACCTTGATACTATCAGTTTTTATCCTTGTAGATGGAAGCTATGGAGTGTTAACAGCAAGTGCAGCTCACACATACCTTGTATAGCTTATTGCCATTCCACATATGCCTTGTATAAGTTATTGCCTCTTCACACATACCTTATATAGAAGATTACATGTATGGGTTTCCATTCTCCTTGTATGAAATCCCCTGATCAAGGGATTAGAGATCTCTGCAATATATATATAAATGTATATGCCAAGTACACAAGATTATATACAATGAATAAAGCTTTTCCTTCATTACCTTGTTCGGTTTCTCACATGGTATCAGAGCTTTAAGGATCGATCTATCTGTTCTATTCTTTCTCCATCCATTCCTTGCAGCAGCCGCAAGCGACCCCACAGATCAGATCATCTACAAAGGATTCCTCTCAGAGAGCGATCCAATTTCTCATTGATCATATCACTGCTCCTTGCGAGAACACCGGATTCCAAGCGTTCTTGCCGGATTCAAATCTCCCAATTCATACTCTGTTTTTCCATTCAAAGCCCTCTGGTTCCGCATCCTTCTGTCGTGAAATCAGTCACAGCAAAGACTTTACCTCTGTTGCGACTTCACCCATTCTTCTCGCCTACTTCAAGTCATATTGGTAGGTGTCTTCTTATTTCTTTAATCCGTTGATATCGACACCACCTTGTATTTAAGATATGACTTCTGAAATCGCCCAACCAATTTCTATTAAGTTGGATGGAACAAATTACAGTCACTGGTCTTTTCTTGTGCGAAGTTTTTTGAAAAGGGAAAGGTCTTTGGAAATATGTCACTAGCGACACTAAACTCCCTGCAAAAGATGATCCAAAATTTGATGATTGGGAAATAAATAATAATAAAATTCTTACGTGGATCGCTAATACTGTTATCCCATCTATCAGCATGCAATTTGGTAGATTTGAAACTGCCAAAGAAGTATGGGATTTTTTGTCTCGCCGGTATGTGCAATCTGATTTTGCTTGGAAGTATAAGTTGGAACAAGATCTTCGTTCACTAAGGAATCAGAAGAGCCAATCTGTTTCAGAATTTCATTCCCAAATGACTGTAATATGGGATGAACTAGCCCTTATGGAACCTAAATGGACAACTGATGCAGAATTGTGGTACAACTATCGAGAAGAAATGCGGTTAGTACAATTTCTAATGGCTCTTCAAGATGACTTTGAGACAATCCGTGCCACTTGTGGACCCCGATCCGGGAGAGAGGTGAGGGAACGAGCCCCCAACGGCCTCTTGGATCATCCACACGTGAAGGAGAGCTCTACCAAGGAACTCTCGAAACAAAAACAAAACTCAGAGTCGCCATCCATGGTATACGGCCATGGATCCCTAAAAAAATATGCTCTTCAACTCAATCCAAATTGTAATTATAAAACCTGTATTATAATTTCATAAAAAATCCACCAGCATCTGTCGAAATAAGACACATAAAATTTTAATTTGCAAAGGCATAGCTACAGACACTATAATACTTTGGCAATAATATTTTTTTTTTAAAAATCGTCTTTACTTTCATATATTAAAATCTCATAAAGAACAAGATAGGCAAAACATGAATCACATATTTAGCAAAATAATTTAAACAAAAATCCTCATATTCCTTATCCTTAGCAAGTAATTTAAAAGAATTGACAATATTACTTACCTAATTTGACCTTTAGAACTTTTAATCAAATAGACTCTTCTGATCTTCTTTTTCAATCCAACTCTTCTTCTTTTCAACAAATCACACAGATCTTTGAGCTTTTACCAAACTGTTCTCTTTCTTGAGCTAGAAATTCACTTTCACATTTGAACAAAGCTCTGATCTCAAACTTATGCCTTTCTTGAACACGAAAAGTGAGGTTCGAGTGTAGATATTCCAAGACAATATAAGAATCTCTCAGACTTAGGGATTAATTAAAAGAAGCAAAACAGATCTAAGGTTTCAGGTAAAAAAAATCGGATCTAGACTTTAAAAGTTTAGGTCTAGGCTTTAATAACAGAAATTTGGAAAATCATCTAACTCAAAGATTTTGCAATGGCAGATCTATAGCTCTAGGGTTTGGATTCAAAAACTGAATACAATCTGAAATTGATGAACAAATAAAATCATCAGATTGCAAAGATGACAATTCTGACAAGAAATCGGCCGGAGATCTAGTCGGAGAAGACAATCGGAAAAAGAAAAAAAAAACACAGGTTAGGGTTAAGAGTTAGAAATCTGAGATTTAGGGTTTGACAAAAAAAGGTATAGAGAAAAGCCTAAGGTTCTACGGAAGAATAAGGAAGATGAATGGCAAGAGGATACCGACCGGAGTCTTGCCGGAGAAGAAGATCAGAGGAAAGTGAGATCGAAGATTTAGGTTTTCGGTTTAGAATTTGGGGGAAAATGACAGAAAAGGAAGGGTTTTATCAAGAAAGTAAAGAAACAAAATGAGAAAACAGAGATTTATATGAAGAATGAGTATGAAGATGATCGGTAGCTATTGTGAGCTTGCCGGAGGAGGATCGGAGCCGGAAAAGGATCGGTGCCGTGCCGGAGAAGTTGCCGGAGTACAGCCGTGCCGGAGAAGGAAAAGGAGGGAGATCAGCCGGAGATAAACCGGAGATGGATCGGAACCGTGCCGGAGAAGATGCCGGCGGAGGAAAACCCAAGTTTTCTCTGCAATCTCTCTCTCTCGGATTTTCCGATTATGAACAGTATATTCTTTTTCCTTTAATTTTTCGGCTTTTTTTCGTATATATAGAAAAAAGGTGGTTGATAATGGCACTACTGCTTGATGGGCGCACGAATGCGCGACCCCATCTGGCTAAATCACCCCCCACACTTTGATAACTGTACAAACTCCACTTGTCTTTTCCGAATTTTTTTGTCGGATTTTTCTGAAACTCTGCCGCGGCATTTCTGAGGTTTTAAGGCTTCTAAAAATGTATTCATGGGTATTTAGGGGCTTGATTTGACTTGGATTTTTCCTAAAATACAATGATTTTAGGGGAAAATGAAAATTTAGTGGGCCACCCTTCATTACACTATACACACTCTCTCAGCCTTTTTGCTAGGCAAACGAGCTCCGATCTAGATGAAATTTTGCAGGGGGTTAGGAGAGACCCTAATCCAGACTAGGGTGAAGCTTGGGACCCTATTGGTTTGATTTGGTCGGGTTCTGCTCAAAATTGGAGGGCTTAGGGGTACGGTCAAAATGGGGTGTCTACACCACTATTCTTCATCGCTCACCCCTCCCAACTGTTGAAAGTGCTTTATCAGAATTACTTGCTGAGGAGACCCGTAAGGTCTTCTTCCTAATCTGGCTCCAGTCTTTGTTGTCGCATCTCATCCAAGAGGGAATTACTCAAAGGGAAAATCAACTCAGGTATATCAAGATATGTCCAAAATTCAATGCATCTACTGCAAAGAATATGGACATATGGTTAAAAATTGTCCTTCACCTACCTCTAACAATATGCGCAACAAAAAGAAGGGATTTACTCACTTTGAGAATGCTTCTGATACTCGTCTAGCCGCAGCGGCTTCATCTGAGAAGGCTCAATCTGCTCTTTCTTCCACTCATGGACAACTTACAACAGATATTGTACAGGAAATGATTCAACAAGCTATCTCACATATTGGTAATATCACTCGTACTGTCTCTGCTCTCTCGGTACCTTCAGGTATTTATTCAGATAATTGGTTTTTTTACTCTGGTGCTTCTCATCACATGTCCTATGATATGCACTCTTTCCAAAATCCTCGACCGATTACTTCTCCTGTCATTTATACTGCAAATGGATCCACTATTACTGCTAGTCATATTGGGACGATTAATTCATCTTCCATGCTTTCTTTGCCTGATGTTCTTCTTGTTCCTCAACTCTTAATGAATTTAATTTCCGTAGGCCACCTATGTGATCATGGTTTTGATGTCATATTTTCCTCTTCTGGTTGTATTGTACAGGATCACTTGACGGGGAAGCAAGTTGGGACATGCAGTAAAGCTGGTCGATTATTTCGCCTGGATGCTCTTCATCTTTCTCCTACTCTCCGTCCCTCGCTTACAGCTGCCTCCACTCTAGGATCCTCTTCTTTCATGTCATGGCACTCTCGACTGGGTCATGTTTCCGCACCGCGTCTCCGTTACATGATCAATAAAAAGTTGTTAGGACCAGTACAAGTACAAAAAGAATTATGTTGCGTTAATTGCAAACTAGCTAAACAACCAGCATTACCATTTTCTAGAAGTACCTCTGTTTCCTTATTTCCATTTGACTTAGTACACTCTGATGTTTGGGGGCCTACTAATGTCTCCTCTATGGGGGGTAGTCAGTACTATGTTATTTTTATTGATGATTACTCACGTTATACTTGGCTTTATCTGTTGCAGTCCCGTTCTGAATTTTTATGTGTTTATATTGAATTTGCTACTATGATAAAAACTCAGTTTTCCAAATCCATTAAAAATTTTTGTTCCGACTCCGGTGGAGAATACATGTCAACTGCATTTCATGCATTTCTAAAAAATGAAGGTATTCTTCTCCAGTTGTCTTGTACTGATACACTAGAACAAAATGGTATAGCGGAACGGAAACATCGTCATATTATTGAGACGAACCGAACACTACTTCTCTCATCTTTTGTTCCTCGTAAGTTCTGGGATGAAGCCGTTCAAACTTCAGTCTATGTCATTAATCGGATTCCCTCATCCATCACTGCTGGTGTGTCCCCTTTTGAACGTCTTTATCACTCTCTTCCCGACTACTCTGAACTTCGAGTGTTCGGATCCACATGTTTTGTACTTCTTCCTACACGAGAGCGACATAAGTTGAGTAAAAGGAGTGCCATTTGTGTGCTTTTAGGCTACGACATTCAACAAAAAGGATATCGTTGTTACGATCTTGAAGCAAAAAAATTAAGAATTTCTCGACATGTTGTCTTTTGGGAAAAAATACCATTTTATTCCCTCTCCTCAAATCCATCCTCTGAATCTCCTCAACCTGTAGACCCCTTTCCTGATTTTCCTTCCGACACCTCTTATGAGTCTCCTAACAGTTCTCTTATTCTTCTGAATCATCCTACAGCTTCTGATTCTGCTATTGACCAGTTTATGCCGAATACCAACGATGCTGCCTCTACAAGTGATCCCTCACATGTTGTTCATACGCATCACTACCCGCAACGTGAACACCATCCTCCAGCCAAACTTAAGGATTATCATTGTTTTTTATCTACTATTTTGTCCCTCCACGAGCCTCAATCTTACCGAGAGGCTGCCTCTGACCCAAAGCGGCAGCAAGCTATGATAGAAGAGCTTACAGCCTTACAAAATACTAATACTTGGGATCTTGTAGATCTTCCTCCTGGAAAGTCTGTTGTAGGATGTAAATGGGTTTATAAGATCAAAACCAAATCCGATGGATCTATTGAAAGGTACAAAGCTCGCCTTGTTGCTAAAGGGTTCACCCAAGAGTACGGAATTGACTACGAGGAGACATTTGCCCCTGTCGCTCGTGTGACAACTGTACGATCACTTATTGCCGTTGCCTCTACTCGACACTGGTCGCTACATCAAATGGATGTTAAGAATGCATTCCTAAATGGCGATCTTCATGAAGAAGTATACATGAAGCCTCCTCCTGGTCTTTCACACAAGTCTCGAAAAGTTTGCAAACTTCGCCGCGCCTTGTATAGTCTCAAACAAGCCCCTCGCTCCTGGTTTGAGAAATTTCGTACTGCCATTCTACACCATGGTTTTCCTCAAAGTGCATATGATTCTGCTATGTTCATCCAAAGATCAACTCGTGGGCTCGTCATTTTACTTTTATATGTTGATGATATGGTTATTACTGGTGATGATCTACGCGGCATTACTGACGTTAAGAATCATTTGCACAAATGCTTTGAGATGAAAGATCTCGGTACTCTTCGTTACTTTCTTGGGATTGAAATTGATCACATGCCCACTGGATATTTTATTTCGCAAGTGAAGTATGCATCTGACATTATTAGTCGAGCCGGTATTACTGATGCTAAGGTAGTAGACACTCCTCTTGAATTAAATGTGAAGCTTCGACCTTCTGATGGGAATCTTCTTCCTAATCCTACTTTGTATCGCCAGTTGGTCGGGAGTCTCAACTATCTCACAATTACCCGACCTGATATCAGTCATGTCGTTCAAATTGTTAGTCAGTTTATGGCCGCACCTAGCTCTGTTCATTTCGCTGCCGCTCTCAGAATTTTACGATACCTCAAGGGCACGATGTTTCAAGGGATCCTTTACTCTTCCAAGTCACCACTTACTCTTCGTGCATACTCTGATGCTGATTATGCCGGTGATCTTACCGATCGACGGTCCACAACTGGATTTTGTGTCTTTCTTGGAGATTATCTTCTCTCATGGAAAAGTAAGAAGCAAACAGTCGTTGCTTGCTCCAGTGCTGAAGCTGAATATCGTGTGCTTGCCCATTCTACTACAGAAGTTATTTGGCGATGGTGGCTTCTCCATGACATGGGTGTTTCTATTTCTGATCTCACTCCTCTCTTCTGTGATAACAAAAGTGCTATTCAAATCGCTCACAATGATGTCTTCCATGAACGCACCAAACATATTGAAGTTGATTGTCATTTTATTCGCGATCATGTGTTATGGAAGACGATTTCGTTGCCGTTTATACCATCCGAACATCAGATTGCTGATTTATTTACCAAGTCTCATTCATCCCCTTGTTTACGTTTTCTTGTTTCCAAACTTCAAATGCATTCAAAAGCATCTTGAGTTTGTGGGAGGTGTTAACGGCAAGTGCAGCTCACAAATACCTTGTATAGCTTATTGCCATTCCACATATGCCTTGTATAAGTTATTGCCTCTTCACACATGCCTTATATAGAAGATTACATGTATGGGTTTCCATTCTCCTTGTATGAAATCCCCTAATCAAGGGATTAGAGATCTCTGCAATATATATATATATATATATATATAAATGTATATGCCATGTACACAAGATTATATACAGTGAATAAAGCTTTTCCTTCATTACCTTGTTCGGTTTCTCACGAACATGGGTAAGAAGGATATTTTCCCGAATAAGCCGACCTTGATTGAAAGTTGATTGCGCCAGGCTTATGATCTTGTCCATTACTTTTTTCAGCTTATTTGCCAAAATCTTTGCAATGATTTTATACAAAAATAAATTACGAAGGGAGATTAGCATGTACATATGAGGAGTGGAGGCCTTGCTGTTATATGGAGTGAGTGCTATGAATGTGGCTTTCACCTCATATAGCATCTTAATTTTTGTAAATAAATTTTGAACACTCGTCGTGCAAAATCTTTTGTAAAACTTTATTTCCCAGGCACTTAAACATCGGTTCAACATTTTTTTAGATATCTCATAAAACTGTAGGATGAGCATGGAAATCTTATATTTTCCATTGATCTTAATGAATTTCCGCGACAAGACAAGCTTAGACCGTATGAAAATAAGAAACAAGACAAGCTTAATCCATGGAATTTTTTCCAAAATTGAAATTTTTTCTTATTTCCTTGGAAAATTGCAACCCCAACAGACCCATGACTTTTTTCATAATTTTCTATTTCCTAGATCCAAATTGTATTTTCAATAAATAAATATTCCATGGAAAAAATTCCAGTGTCAGGTGAATGATTTTTCCAAGCATAAATTTCGCCGCAACCCACACAATCCTTAGATTTTTATCAATAAATCATCAATCCATGGAACATATTCTAACTAGTAATTGGGAATCATGATTTAACTTAAAAGTTTTAAAAAAATAATTCGAACAAGTTCATAAACAGTGCCTTTAAAAGCATGTTGTTTTCCATAAATAAATTCTACATTCAATTTTAAATAAATATATTAGTGACTTTGATTGTCCGATTAAATGCATTTTATCCATTAGATGCAGATCAATGGTCAGGATTACTCAATCAGAATTCTCCTTGAATGATTGTATATAACAGATGGGATCTTGTAAGTGGACGGTCCAGATCAACAGAGTGGGACCCATTATGTAATAGTTAAGTGCAACCTTCCTTTTCCTTTCCCACAGTTGTTGATAATCTTGCTCAATAAGAAAACTTTTTGGCTACTGATATTCGCAACCCATGTTCTTATAATTGTACTAACTCACATTATCTTTTAGGGAAAAATACACTTAGACCCCCTGTGGTTTCTGACACAGTCAACTTAACCCCTAATGTTTAAAAAGTTACAAGTAGACCCCATGTGGTTTCAATTTGTGTAAGGTAGACCCCCTCAGTAAACACGTAAAAATTCAGAACGGGACTGCAACAGATAAAGCCAAGTATAACGTGAGTAATCATCAATAAAAATAACATAGTACTGACTACCCCCCATAGAGGAGACATTAGTAGGCCCCCAAACATCACAGTGTACTAAGTCAAATGGAAATAAGGAAACAGAGGTACCTCTAGAAAATGGTAATGCTGGTTGTTTAGCCAGTTTGCAATTAACGCAACATAATTCTTTTTGTACTTGTACTGGTCCTAACAACTTTTTATTGATCATGTAACGGAGACGCGGTGCGGAAACATGACCCAGTCGAGAGTGCCATGACATGAAAGAAGAGGATCCTAGAGTGGAGGCAGCTGTAAGCGAGGGACGGAGAGTAAGAGAAAGATGAAGTGCATCCATGCGAAATAATCGACCAGCTTTACTACCTGTCCCAACTTGCTTCCCCGTCAAGTGATCCTGTACAATACAACCAGAAGAGAAAAATATGACATCAAAACCATGATCACATAGCTGGCCTACGAAAATTAAATTCATTGAGAGTTGAGGAACAAGAAGAACATCAGGCAAAGAAAGCATGGAAGATGAATTAATCGTCCCAATATGACTAGCAGTAATAGTGGATCCATTTGCAGTATAAATGACAGGAGAAGTAATCAGTCGAGGATTTTGAAAAGAGTGCATATCATAGAACATGTGATGAGAAGCACCAGAGTCAAAAAACCAATTATCTGAATAAATACCTGAAGGTACCGAGAGAGCAGAGACAGTAGGAGTGATATTACCAATATGTGAGATAGCTTGTTGAATCATTTCCTGTACAATATCTGTTGTAAGTTGCCCATGAGTGGAAGAAAGAGCAGATGGAGCCTTCTCAGATGAAGCCGCTGTGGCTAGACGAGTATCAGAAGCATTCACAAAGCGAGTAATCCCTTTCTTTTTGTTGCGCATATTGTTAGAGGTAGGTGAAGGACAATTTTTAACCATATGTCCATATTCTTTGCAGTAGATGCATTGAATTTTGGACATATCTTGATATCCCTGAGTTGATTTTCCCTTTGAGTAATTCCCTCTTGGATGAGATGCGACAGCAAAGACTGAAGCCAGATTAGGAAGAAGACCTTTACGGGTCTCCTCAGCAAATAATTCTGATAAAGCACTTTCAACAGTTGGGAGGGGTGAGCGATGAAGAATAGTGGCACGGATTGTCTCAAAGTCATCTTGAAGAGCCATTAGAAATTGTACTAACCGCATTTCTTCTCGATAGTTGTACCACAATTCTGCATCAGTTGTCCATTTAGGTTCCATAAGGGCTAGTTCATCCCATATTACAGTCATTTGGGAATGAAATTCTGAAACAGATTGGCTCTTCTGATTCCTTAGTGAACGAAGATCTTGTTCCAACTTATACTTCCGAGCAAAATCAGATTGCACTTATCGGCGAGACAAAAAATCCCATACAACTTTGGCAGTTTCAAATCTACCAAATTGCAAGCTGATAGATGGGATAACAGTATTAGCGATCCACGTAAGGATTTCATTATTATTTATTTCCCAATCATCAAATTTTGGATCATCTTTTGCAGGGAGTTTAGTGTCGCCAGTGACATATTTCCAAAGACATTTCCCTTTCAAAAAACTTCGCACAAGAAAAGACCAGTGACTGTAATTTGTTCCATCCAACTTAATAGAAATTGGTTGGGCGATTTCAGAAGTCATATCTTAAATACAAGGTGGTGTCGATATCAACGGATTAAAGAAATAAGAAGACACCTACCAATATGACTTGAAGTAGGCGAGAAGGATGGGTGAAATCGCAACAGAGGTAAAGTCTTTGCTGTGACTGATTTCACGACGGAAGGATGCGGAACCAGAGGGCTTTGAATGGAAAACAGAGTATGCAGTGGGAGATTTGAATCCGGCAAGAACGCTTGGAATCCGGTGTTCTCGCAAGGAGCAGTGATATGATTTATGAGAAATTGGATCGCTCTCTGAGAGGAATCCTTTGTAGATGATCTGATCTGTGGGGTCGCTTGCGGCTGCTGCAAGGAATGGATCGAGAAAGAATAGAACAGATAGATCGATCCTTAAAGCTCTGATACCATGTGAGAAACCGAACAAGGTAATGAAGGAAAAGCTTTAATCACTGTATATAATCTTGTGTGCATGGCATATACAGTTATATATATATTGCAGAGATCTCTAATCCCTTGATCAGGGGATTTCATACAATGAGAATGGAAACCCATACATGTAATCTTCTATATAAGGTATGTGTGAAGAGGCAATAACTTATACAAGGCATATGTGGAATGGCAATAAGCTATACAAGGAATGTGTGAGCTGCACTTGCCGTTAACACTCCATAGCTTCCATCTACAAGGATAAAAACTGATAGTATCAAGGTGGACTTGCTCAAAGCTTTTGACAAATGTTAATTGGGAAACCCTCATTCATTTCATGAAAAGAGTAAAGACCAGGTTTTGATGAAGTATGGTGTGGATGGATTCGAAATTGCATCGGTAAACCATGTTAGAGATTTTGGATATTCAAAATCTTTAGTTTTAGTGAAAACTAGTTGCAGTCCCGTGCGATGCACAGGGCGTATCTGTTGATATAGAGAGAAAGAAAAGTGTTGTTTAGGTTTTGACTCTTGCTTAGGAATATGAAACGTGTTTGAGACGGGAACGGAACAATATAAATATCGATAATTTATTGATTAAGGCATTAGGAAACGTGCCATGTAATTTGGAAAGAGTAACTTTTGGAATTCCTTACGATATTATCCTAGAAAAAGACATTTTTTAAATAAGGGAATGCAAACGATCAAAAGCCGATTGAGTGTGATTCGAGCCGTGGAATGATGATTTGTCACGATCTAGTGGCTATAGGGAGGGGACAGGGGTTTTACACAACCAACAATCACTCTAATATCGACCTGGACCATTGAATTGTGGATGGGCGCAATCTATCGATCAGATTTCAAGTCGATCTGGAAAGCTGCCCTGTAGAAGTGCTTTTCACACTAAAAAGACACAAGAGGCTCTATAAATAAAGCAGATTTCTGCTATTTCAATAGACATATGAAAAATACACCCTTTCTAGTTTAATCTGAGAATTTCATAACTCTTCTACCTTCTTTCAAAGACCCCCATTCACGTTTTTACTTCTAGTTTCATTATTTTTTGGGTTCGCATTACTGTTATTATGCATAAACAGTAACTGGAACGTTCTCTAAGGCTTGAAACTCTTAGAGGGTGTTTCGGATTTGACTCCGCTTGTGTGAGGCGTCGTCAAACATTAGTTGGAGATTCTTACTAGGCTTCATTGTATTATGGAGGCAGTTCGCGGATCCCCTTTGCACATTACTGGTGGGGGCGAATTTTGTCTTAAGGAAAGCGATATCGCGCCTTGAAGTAAATCACCACCAACAAAATCATATTTACCCAACAAACCTTTCTTTTCAATTCTCTTCAACGGAGCCCCATTCAATTACTTCTCCTTCTCAAATGGTCTCAGACAGGGTGACCCGTTGTCCCCATTCATCTTCTGCATTGCGAAGGAAATGCTTTCCATCGTGTTGGGTGAAGCGGAGCAAAAAAGCCAAATATGAACTCCTTTCATGAAAAAAAGTTAATCTCTCTATTACTCACATTCTCTTTGCTGATGATCTTATGCTTTTTACTTCAATTGATCCAAAAACCACTCAATCAATCAAAGATGGCTTGTGAAAGTTCTGTGTGTGCAGGTTTAGAAGTAGATCTCAGGAAGAGCGAAATTATCCTCACGGGCACAGGTTAACCAATGAAGGATCACATAGTCAGCGAGCTTAGCATGAGAGAAGGGGAAATGCCACTGAAATACCTTGGTCTATTCCTATTTATTTCCAGATTATCGACCAAAGATTGTATCCCTCTCGTCGGAAAGATTCGCAAGAAGATAGCTTCATCAAACAACCACTATTTATCTAAAGCAGGGCAAGTAGAGGTGGTCAAAACCATTCTCAACTCCTTTCAGATAGACAGGACTCCAACTTTCAATATCCCTATATAGGAGTTCTATCAAATCCTTACTATTCTAAAAGCCTAAACCCATGTATTTTCGTCAACCAACTTTCTATATAATTCCCTACCCTTGTCTTTTAAATCTTCCTCCTACATCCCAATTTGGCCAGGACAATTTTGCCATTTCCTTAGTGATTTACCTTGAATGTTGAATCTTCGTCACGTGCTTTGACGTTGGTTAATTCCGTCTGTATCCCTCTGCTTGGGTTTCCTCTGCTTTCCTGCTATGTCCTTTTTTGCCTGGGCATATTTGTCATTTCAGTAGTTTTGCTTTTTCCCCGCCACATGTCTCTCGCACATCGCAGGTGTCGTCTCCTAGCTTTTAGCCTTTGTACGTGTCCCGGTTTTCCCTTCCTACTTTTTACGTGTAAAAAAACAAAACAGGGAAGGGGAAATTTTGGTCTGCGCCTTCTATCCGGGCCATTTCGGCATTTTTCATCTCTTGCTTTGCCTCTGAACATAAGTTCTAATCATTTTTCCTTAAATTTTCTTCTTTTTTTGTAAACATTTCATGAATCTCATGGTGTGGATGGATTCGAAATTGCATCGGTAAACCATGTTAGAGATTTTGGATATTCAAAATCTTTAGTTTTAGTGAAAACTAGTTGCAGTCCCGTGCGATGCACAGGGCGTATCCGTTGATATAGAGAGAAAGAAAAGTGTTGTTTAGGTTTTGACTCTTGCTTAGGAATATGAAATGTGTTTGAGACGGGAACGGAACAATATAAATATCAATAATTTATTGATTAAGGCATTAGGAAACGTGCCATGTAATTTGGAAAGAGTAACTTTTGGAATTCCTTACGATATTATCCTAGAAAAAGACATTTTTTAAATAAGCGAATGCAAACGATCAAAAGCCGATTGAGTGTGATTCAAGCCGTGGAATGATGATTTGTCACGATCTAGTGGCTATAGGGAGGGGACAGAGGTTTTACACAACCAACAATCACTCCAATATCGACCTGGACCATTGAATTGTGGATGGGCGCAATCTATCGATCAGATTTCAAGTCGATCTGGAAAGCTGCCCTGTAGAAGTGCTTTTCACACTAAAAAGACACAAGAGGCTCTATAAATAAAGCTGCTATTTCAATAGACATATGAAAAATACACCCTTTCTGGTTTAATCTGAGAATTTCATAACTCTTCTACCTTCTTTCAAAGACCCCCATTCACGTTTTTACTTCTAGTTTCATTATTTTTTGGGTTCTCATTCAATTACTTCTCCTTCTGAAATGGTCTCAGACAGGGTGACCCGTCTAAAACCAAATCTCCATTGGGTCCGTTAAACTACTCTTTTCATCCCAAGATCGGTTTGGACATATTATTATATGGAGGGTCATGGACCCATATGTGAAAATTGACTGCTAAAGGTGGACTTCACTTCCAAGAGTGCGTGGGTTGTCAAGAATAGTCAATACCCATGAGCAAAAACAAGGTAGACCAAAAGGGCATATTCTTAAACATGTTTTCGTATTGTGGTTGGCCTTACAAGTAGGATCCAAAGATTCATATTAGAGAGAATTTATATGATGGGATCTTGTAAGTGGACGGTCCAGATCAACAGAGTGGGACCCATTATGTAATAGTTAAGTGCAACCTTCCTTTTCCTTTCCCACAGTTGTTGATAATCTTGTTCAATAAGAAAACTTTTTGGCTACTGATATTCGCAACCCATGTTCTTATAATTGTACTAACTCACATTATCTTTTAGGGAAAAATACACTTAGACCCCCTGTGGTTTCTGACACAGTCAACTTAACCCCTAATGTTTAAAAAGTTACAAGTAGACCCCATGTGGTTTCAATTTGTGTAAGGTAGACCCCCTCAGTAAACACGTAAAAATTCAGAACGGGACTGCAATAGATAAAGCCAAGTATAACGTGAGTAATCATCAATAAAAATAACATAGTACTGACTACCCCCCATAGAGGAGACATTAGTAGGCCCCCAAACATCAGAGTGTACTAAGTCAAATGGAAATAAGGAAACAGAGGTACTTTTAGAAAATGGTAATGCTGGTTGTTTAGCCAGTTTGCAATTACCGCAACATAATTCTTTTTCTACTTGTACTGGTCCTAACAACTTTTTATTGATCATGTAACGGAGACGCGGTGCGGAAACATGACCCAGTCGAGAGTGCCATGACATGAAAGAAGAGGACCCTAGAGTGGAGGCAGCTGTAAGCGAGGGACGGAGAGTAAGAGAAAGATGAATTGCATCCAGGCGAAATAATCGACCAGCTTTACTGCCTGTCCCAACTTGCTTCCCCGTCAAGTGATCCTGTACAATACAACTAGAAGAGAAAAATATGACATCAAAACCATGATCACATAGCTGGCCTACTGAAATTAAATTCATTGAGAGTTGAGGAACAAGAAGAACATCAGGCAAAGAAAGCATGGAAGATGAATTAATCGTCCCAATATGACTAGCAGTAATAGTGGATCCAATTGCAGTATAAATGACAGGAGAAGTAATCGGTCGAGGATTTTGGAAAGAGTGCATATCATAGGACATGTGATGAGAAGCACCAGAGTCAAAAAACCAATTATCTGAATAAATACCTGAAGGTACCGAGAGAGCAGAGACAGTAGGAGTGATATTACCAATATGTGAGATAGCTTGTTGAATAATTTCCTGAACAACCACTTTTTTTTTTTTTTTTTTTACGATCCAAACCGTTCATCTGTATGGGCACAACGTAAATAGGTTGTGCCGCAAAAATCATTTCCATATGATGATCCTAACCCTCCGATCTGTAGAAGATTCCATAAATGATTTTAGAAATCTCCATTTTCAGATCAGTTCAGATCGGAGGGTTAGGATCATCCTATTCCATAAATGATTTTGGAAATCTCAATTTTCAGATAGATATGAACAAACAAAATTACCAATGATTGAGATGCTATCGGCCTTTTTAAAAAGCTAATGATAATGATGAAACAACAAATAATGATACGGAGAGTACTCTATTTGATGCTTTAGGGTGACAATATTGTTCTTTAAATGTTGGCTACTTATAGCGAACATAGCAACATGCAAGATGTTCCAACTCTCGAAGAAGAATGTTGTAAAGGAACAGTAATTACTCTTCGTTTCAAAGCAGCTTTGTTCGGTTTATAGGGATTCAATCCAACTGTGCATGGGCACACCAAGGGATTCCATAGTGTTACACGTATATGGTCCAAATTTTGTTTCTGCCTCTTATCTATTGTCCATTTGGGTTTTTTTTAGACCAGAGATATTCTTCTTGTGGTGTGTGGTGTGTTCATATTTATTTTTTCGTCTCTGTATATTGTCCGTTTGGGTCCTTTTTTTTTTGTAGACTACAGATATTCTTCTTGTGGTGTGGATTCTATCTCTCCGATGCATTATATCTATGAAGAATTTTGATTTTCAATGATCATTAAAAAATTCTTCTTATAGAAGGGAAGAAAACATAGAGTGAGAAGTCATTGAGTTGTAGTTCTTTGGTTTGAATTTTAGTCTTATTGGAAAGTTTGGGTTTTCATGATCATTGGAAAAAAATAAGTCATTTGCTTATAGAGAAAGAAAGAAAAACTTTATAAATCTTTCAATTCGTTGAGTTGAAGCTCTTAGGTTTGGATTTTAGTCATATTGAAGGGTTGGTTGTTGGGTGATCGAATAACTGACTAAATATGGGTAGTAGAAACTTCATCTTTTTATCGATAATGAAGAAGGACAGAAGGTTAAAAACTTCATCTTTCTGTAATTTGTTTGCTAAGATCAACACAAAACATGTTAGGTTTCTTATTTGATTTACCTTGAACACATGCAAATTGGATATGTTTGCTTATTTTCATTGATCTAAAGTCCCATTATTGTTAGTCATGTTGAAAAGTTTGGGTTATGATCTGACAGTATAGAGTTTTGGTTTCCAATAATCTTTTTCCTTCATTGGGTAAATCTATCTATGGAATGTTTTGGTTTTCCATGATCATTAAAAAATTATCATCTTATAATAGAAAGGAATAAAACTTTTCCTTCATTGGGTAAATCTATCTACGGAATGTTTTGGTTTTCAATGATCATTAAAAAATCATCATCTTATAATAGAAAGGAATAAACTTAGAGAGCATTTGTTGAGTTGAAGCTCTTTTGGTTTGGATTTTAGTCCGGTTGAAAAGTTTGGGTTTATGATGTGGCAGTATGGTGTTTAAGTTTGCAATGATCAGTAGAAAAAAAAAATCATTTCTCTAATAGAGAAAGAAAGAAAAACTTTATAATCTTCACTTCGTTGAGTTGAAGCTTTAGGTTTGGATTTTAGTCCTATTGAAGCTTTGGCTGTTGGGTGATTGATTAACTGACTAAACATGGGTAGTAGAAATTCCATATTTCTATAGAAAATGTTCATTAACCCAGGTCAAAAATCACCAAGGGAAAAAAAGAAGATATACCATGAAGCTAATATTGTAACGACTAAGTTGGAGCAGTCCCCTCTTTCCATTACTGATCATCAAGACCCATCGTGCTGTGATTCCCCCTTGGTAGATTGGCTCACATATTAGGGGTGGAACTCAGGACAATTTTCGGGAATTCGGGTTGAGATTTTACCTTAATATCGGGTCACGTTCGGATTGATTCCTATTCATTTTTTAGCATAAGCTCAACCCAACCTGACCCGACCCAAGTTGAACCCCTACCACATATTGAACCATATTTATAAATTTTATTTACAAGCACAAACTTCTTATGACACAAACAAATGTTCGCTGCCATTTAAAATCCTTGCAAAATATTATCTATAATATGACTGGATTTTTATTCTTTCATAGGCTTATTTGCAGGACATAACATCTGTAATATATGACTCCTTTAATCGAAATTGAAATGATTCAATAGGTCGTGTTTTCAATGGATTTTCTATTCAATATATATGTCCTAGGCTATGTGTTTGACATTGAGACATAGTAATAGATTTTTCTTAATTGTTCTCTTTTTAGGTTGTTGTCTGACTTATTGTCTCTGTAAAATGTTAAATTCAGGCGTTTGTTTGCTATGAAGATTTAGGTTGGAAAAGGTAGAGTTTGCAAACAGTGTTCCTCTGGACAAGAAAGTAATCCCATGGAAGCTTACCCTGCATCAAATAGGACTCGATGCTGTTCGTACTCACAAGGATTTAGTGTTTAAGGAGAAGGAAGAATATTTATCATTGGCTTGGGATATTTTTGTTGAAGATGTTGGTTACAGCCAAGGAATGAGTGATCCTTGCTCCCCGATTGTCCTTTGCAAATGCATTTTGCATCAATCACTCAAGTCATTGATCCAAAACTTCATCAGCACTTTGAGATGCTTGGTGGAGGAGACTATCTATTTGCATGCTGTATCCAAGAAGTGAGATGGATGTTCAAGGCTTGAATAAAATTTAGGTGCAGAGAGGCTCACTTTAACCTTGAGTTGGTTTTTGGATATCCTTTTTGGGCCTTCACATCCTGGTGACTATGCTGGTTCACTATGCTGCAGAACTCCAAACATATTTTATTCGTACTTCACAGTGGTTTTTTATGACATATTAATTTCTCAATGTTTTTGTTTAAAACTATGTTTAGGGTCCAATTTTGTTACCTGGAACTACTGTTCCTAATTACGGGAGTTGATGGTGAATTGTCTATGGTTGGTTGAATGGACCCTGATGCTCCATAATTTCTTTCTTAAACGTTTGTGGCTAAGTGAAGATGAACATGAGATGAATGTAAGAACTTTTTATTATGCAAATATTGACAAAAAGGTATATTTAGATTTATATTTATGATCTCAATTTTCATGAGATTAGCACAAGAGCTTTTTATAATGCAAATATTGACAAAAACATAAATTTAGATCTATATGTTATGCTTTCAATTGGTCTCGGAATTGGATGCCAAACATGTTTCTAATCTATTTGTAAATTTGGCGGTAGGTTTCTTGAGCAAATGGATATTACTCTTCTTTGAAAGAGTATGTGGAGAGGTTGGTGGCTGCTGTTTTAACAAACTTCAAATTTATTTTTCATGAATCTCTCATGTTGCCATCAGAGAGGAAAGACTTTCCCTACTGATGAAGCGTAACTTATATGGTGTGGGTTTATTTCTTGAGACTGATTGGAGACTATCAATTTGTCGAGTTTGTAAATGCAAGTATTTCTTGGTTTTGGATTTTTCGTACAAAAGTTTTACTACCTACTTATATTATTTTGTCATTGAAATTGCTACTAGCACAATGGGAAGATTATCCTCTCTTATTCGGGACCCGCAGGTTTTTCTGACGCAAATGAAGCAGAAGTCGCGGCTCTGCTTTTTGGGCTTAGATCGTTCGCGGCTAATAACCTCGGGCTATTACTTTTTGGGCTTAGATGGTTCGCAACTAATAACCTCGGGCCCCTAATAGCCGAGGGGGATTCGGCAAACACTATTGCTTGGGCATGTAATAGGAGCTGTGGTTTACGGGTGATTGCGCGCATCCGGAGGGAATTAGTCCCACTCTACAAAGTGGGGTGGGGACACCCTACTTCATCAAAAAAAAAAAAAAAAACCTATTGCATGTTAGTCCTCTATTGTAGTGATGATCAGTCATGTGTTTGTATGCTCTGTTTATTAGTGTTCTCTTGCCTTTCAAGTTGATAGATTGTTGAATGACATAGTGAAGTAAAAGTCTCATCAGAAGATAAGAAAACATTTGGAGTAGATGCAGTCGTTGCCATCTCCCTTGGAGTTCTGAAAGAAAGCCAAGTGATCCATAAAGTTTACTTCCTGAATGGAAGGAAGCAGTTGAAAAACTTGTTTCAACTTGCAATTGGAATTCATGACAAGACTGCATTGTATTTGGAGTTTCTGACAACTTTTTCTAACCCAAATGTGGAGTTTTTGTTTTTTAGGTACTTGCAGCAACATCTTTTGAATCTATTCATCTCCCGAGTCTTCACAAGGTGATTGCCTAGCCCGGCCAATGACATTGGGAAGGTGTCTGATGAAGATTGTCTAAAATAAACATGTATTTTGCAGTTTTATATAATAAAATACTTAAAGTCCCACGTGCAAGTGTTGCACGTTGACTTTTACTAGTACGGAGAAAATGTTGTGAAGGACTTCATCTTGTCAGGCTACGAGCTAGAGAGGAAACTCAACCCGGTGTCATGGAAAGATGTTTGTAGACTATAAAAAGGCTTACTTGGAATCAAAGATTAGTTGACTTAAACACGGTGGCCTTAACAAAACACATGACATGTTATCAATGGGGTTTAGAGGCATCCTAAAGACATATGACCACATTTGGTACATCATAGGGGACAACAAAAACATTGATTTTTGGACTGGTCTATGGCATCCAAATGGGCCCGTCTAAAACCAAATCTCCATTGGGTCCGTTAAACTACTCCCTTCATCCCATATGGAGGGTCATGGACCCATATGTGAAAATTGACTGCTAAAGGTGGACTTCACTTCCAAGAGTGTGTGGGTTGTCAAGAATAGTCAATACCCATAGCAAAAACAAGGTAGACCAAAAGGGCATATTCTTAAACATGTTTTCGTACTGTGGTTGGCCTTACAAGTAGGATCCAAAGATTCATATTAGAGAGAATTTATATGATGGGTGGCCGTGAAAACACGTGAAGTCTAAAAAAAGTAGGTACGGTCTGTATGGGCACAACGTAAATAGGTTGTGCCCCAAAAATCATTTCCATAGGATGATCCTAACTCTCCGATCTGTAGAAGATTCCATAAATGATTTTTGGAAATCTCCATTTTCAGATCAGTTCAGATCGGAGGGTTGGGATCATCCTATTCCATAAATGATTTTGGAAATCTCAATTTTCAGATCAGTTCAGATCGGAGGGTTAGGATCATCCAGTGGAAATGATTTTTGGGACACAACCTATTTACGTTGTGCCCATACAGATGAACAGTTTGGATCATCAAGAAAAGTGGGCCGTACCTACTTTTTTAGACTTCACGGCCACCCATCATATAAATTCTCCGTATTAGAAGCATTTAAAAGGATAGTGACATTGTCAAAGGTGGATCCCATCCGAATTGGGTCCCTAAAGACAGCCCTATAAATAAATCTCCCCTAACGACGACACATTCGGGATTCCAAACAGCTGTAGGGCCGAAACAGTCCTACAAGGCTCTTTATCCGGTTAAAGAAACCTAAACTCTCAGAAAACAGCTGGTCGCGTAATCCGCGCTTTGGAGAATGAACGGACGAGATTAGATATCGTGAATACGTAGTTCATTTCATTTAATGGGATTTTCATTTTGACACCAGAGAGAGAGAGAGAGAGAGAGAGAGAGAGCGAGCGAGCTCGAAATCTAGGGTTTCAAAACGGTATTGAACTCTCGTTTGAATATTTTCCCTTATTTATCTGTTTTATTCGAGATTTCTTGCATTGTCGTAGATCGATCCATGGAAGAACTTGCAGATCGGCTAATGTGATCGATCTGTGGTTTTTCTTTTTGTTTTTTTAGGTTTTAGAATGAAGAAGATTATTAGGGTTTATTCTTTTCTCTTTTGCTTGAAATGTCGATTAGTTAAGATCGATCTATGGAATGATGTGTGAATTGATAGTTATCATCGATCTGTTCATTTTTTCTTTTTCTGGTTATCTGAGATTTGAGGGCGAGGGTTTGGAGGAACATTTTAGGGTTTGTTGAGACGTTCTTTTTGCTTCAGTTTTTTTCTTTTTAGGGTATTTAGATGGATCTTGTTCAGCATTTGCAGTTGTGATTCATTTTAGGAAAATGCTTATTATTATTATTATTATTATTATTATTGTTATTGTTATTATTAAGTTATGGATCTGCTCCTATTGATTCGTTGAGATTCAAGGGTGATAAGGTGGGTTTGAGATGCAGTTTTTTTTTTTTTCGCATTTTAGTTTTTTCTTGCTCCATGCATTTTGATTATTATCATTTTGCAAGAAATGTTTTGGATCAAATACTGATTTCCGTGGAAGTGTAGATTTTTCAATCCTTATCTATGCTTTAGGTTTCTCTAGCCCCCTTTCATTGCATTTTGCAATCATTTTTATAGTTTTCTCATCGAATTGTTCTGGCATCAAATGTTTGCGAGGTCGATAGTAGTGGAATTAGTATTCCAATAATTTTCATTGGATTTTGTGGAACTTTATTTTTTTTTATCGAGTAATGTGTTTTTTTACTCTATTCATGATTTTGTGTCCTCCCATGAATTCTTGGGTTTGAAAGTTTTGATTTTGAATCTCATCTGCATGGTTTTTATGGAGTTTGCACATTGGATTTGCGGTCTGGATTATGGTTTAGAATTAATTGACGTGACAATTGGGTTTAAGATCTGATTAGTCAAAGTGTATGTGTTGGCATTCAAATTTGTTTTGTGGGAGTAGATGTTTATGCTTGTCTGTCTTAAGGAGATCCTCTCTTTGAACCTTTAATAGTTTTTGACATCTTTACGTTTTATCCATTACACGGTTTTCTGTTCTTTGTAACATTTTCATTATCCTATGACCTGAGTTGTTGCAACATTGGTCTGGATCATATATGTGTAGATTGGCTTGGGTAAAATGAAACTGAATCTACTGATATTGAAAACCAATTGTAGGAATTTGCTATTTCAGTGCTTGATGTTGAAAAACAAGATATTTGGGATGGGACAGTGATGCTAGGTCATATGTGATAAATTGGCAGAGGGAAAGGAAGGGATGGCAAACAACTATTTTTTTTGTGACAAGTGATCAACCAATTTCATAATAAATGATTTTTCACATTTTAATGATTTTGTGGCTAATCAAATTTGTGAGTGTAAGACCAGAAGGTATCTTTCTTAGTTTTCCTTTCATTTTCTGATTGTTGTCTTCTGAAGTTGATATTTTTATTGTAGGTGCTAGAAGATGGCAGACACCGAGGATATTCAGCCTCTTGTTTGTGATAATGGAACGGGAATGGTCAAGGTAATATTAGAACATTTTGTTACCAAGAAACAAAATTTCCTCTTGAGCCGTACTTCACCTGAGAGATGCAATATTAACCATAATGCCTAAAGCTATTTTACTTCTCTGAAAATCTATATTTTTGGATATTTTGTTAAGTTGTGACCTGTTCTGGCCCAATGATTTCACTCTAATGTAACTTCTAGGTTATAATTGGCTAAATCATCTGATTATAATCTTAAATTTGGTTCTTCTGTTTCCAGGCTGGATTTGCTGGAGATGATGCTCCTAGGGCTGTGTTTCCTAGTATTGTGGGCCGTCCACGTCACACAGGTGTGATGGTTGGCATGGGCCAAAAAGATGCATATGTTGGTGATGAAGCTCAGTCTAAGCGTGGTATTTTAACTCTGAAATACCCAATTGAGCATGGCATTGTGAGCAATTGGGATGACATGGAGAAGATCTGGCATCACACCTTCTACAATGAGCTGCGAGTGGCCCCAGAAGAACACCCAGTTCTCCTCACTGAGGCACCTCTCAACCCCAAGGCCAATCGTGAAAAGATGACCCAAATAATGTTTGAGACCTTCAATGCTCCTGCTATGTATGTTGCTATCCAGGCCGTTCTCTCCCTCTATGCCAGTGGCCGTACAACCGGTAAGCAAGTCCAATATTTTTTCTTGTATTGATCTCTCTATTCTAATGCTACGACAGTTATTCAGCACTGTGAAAGTTGGATCCTTTTCCATTCATATATAAAACAACTGTTGTGACAAAAATCCTTTTCTACCATTTTCTAGCTGCTTAAACCTTTGGAAAGTATTGGTAAATCATGTCATTTGAAAATTATGTTGCACTCAATTAATTTTCTCTATATTGTAATTCATTTATGTAAAGAAAAAGATTTGTTGACTATTTTTTTATACTGCATAACAATAATTGTTCTTGCAAAGCTCAGTGATGAGAAAAGCAGACGGGCGGTCAGAACCTGATGCCATGCTGAACGTCTGCAAATTTCCGCGTGGAATATCTTAGAGTTCAAATTTGTTGGAATCTTTCAAAAAAAGAAAATGTTCTTGCAAAGAGGGAAATTGCTCTGGTTTATGTGTTCGGACATGATTTATTAATCATTCTTCATTTTCTTGTTATTATTTGTTTATACTATTTGCATAGTTATATAATATATAGTACATTCTCTAATTTATATGTAACTTACTGATGTTAATGTACAACTTTCTACCTTCAGAATATTAACAAACGGACATGTCAATAGGTTAGTTTTCCATAGGTCTCTGTGGCTGAATTGTTTGATTATTTAGACAAATTATGTACACCTGTTCAAGTTACCCACACTATGGATATCTTGATGTCTTGGGTCTGTGACAATATAATCTGTCTTGGGTCTGTGACAATATAATCTGTCGGTCATATTATCAACTCTACTTTGTATAGTGTCTGAAGTCTAGAATTGGCTACTTATTAGTAACATTTTAGAGATTACTAGCAGAGGGGCCACCAAGACTTCTGTCTCTAGATTTTGACAAATGCCAAGGGGCCGTTTGGACACGTGGATTTTAGAATCTTGGATTTCCTCAAAATCCTGGATAGGAGATCAGAGAAGGAGACTGTCCGTTGTTTTCTAATTTCTTGACCTTCTTTACGTGAGCGAGAGAGAAGGAGATCATCCAATTTTTCCTGCTTTTAGAAATCTCAGGATGGGGGAGAAATTTCTAAAACCTGGATTTCTTACTTAAAATCTAGGATAATGGATTGTAAAATCCAGAATTTTACACTGCTTTCAGACTAAAACCTGGATTCTAAAATCCACGTATCCAAACGGCCCCTAAGTGTACTCTTGCCATGTATTTCTGGTTGCTAAGTGTATTCTTTCCTTCCATTTCTGGTTGTTGAACTTTTTCATGGATATAGAGCTGTTGCAATGCCAGATAATGTTCATTTTGCAGGCTCTTCCCCATTTGTAATTTGCTCATTTCCTTAATAAAGTTGTATGCATATTTGTGCCTTTGTAGGTATTGTGCTGGACTCTGGGGATGGTGTCAGTCACACAGTCCCCATTTATGAAGGGTATGCCCTCCCACATGCAATTCTGCGTCTCGACCTCGCAGGTCGTGATCTGACCGATGCTCTTATGAAAATCTTAACTGAGCGCGGCTACTCTTTCACCACCACCGCCGAGCGCGAAATTGTAAGAGACATGAAGGAGAAGCTGGCCTATATTGCCCTTGATTACGAGCAGGAGCTGGAAACATCCAAGACCTCTTCTTCAGTGGAGAAGAGCTATGAGCTGCCCGACGGGCAGGTGATCACCATCGGGGCTGAGCGTTTCCGATGCCCGGAGGTTCTATTCCAACCATCAATGATTGGGATGGAGGCTGCAGGCATTCATGAGACTACATACAATTCCATCATGAAGTGTGATGTGGATATTAGGAAGGATTTATATGGGAACATTGTTCTTAGTGGTGGATCCACCATGTTCCCTGGTATTGCTGATAGGATGAGCAAGGAGATCACGGCATTGGCACCAAGCAGCATGAAGATCAAGGTTGTGGCTCCCCCTGAGAGGAAGTACAGCGTTTGGATTGGAGGCTCCATCCTGGCATCCCTCAGCACTTTCCAGCAGGTGCTGCCCTTGTCAACTTAAAGCTTGTTCTTTCATCTGCCCTTGTCACATATTGCACCCTCCCTATTTGCAAATAAATAATAGACCTGTTTGCAAATACATAATAGATTCTGCATTTGCAAAATGATAGGATTGTGCATGGTTTCCCCCTAGATTCTAACTGGTAGCCACATAAAACAACAAAACATTAGAAACATTTCCCCAGTATTCCTTGCCTAGCTATACAAAGAACATCCTTCAAGAGGACTCATGTTTTTGCACCGGCTTGAAAGGGTTGCAGGAATATTGATATATTCTACCTCGTTTACTTTTCAAAAAAAAATTTACTCTACCTTGTCTAACCAGAAACAATTAAAGCAGTGTTCAGATATAACACAGCATCACAATCCTTCTTATGGCGGATGAAAAGAAATGAATTCCTTTTAAATGCACATGCTTGCCACTGTGGGACATGGCTTGTGAATGTGATTTTCCAGTCAAGGGATAGCTATTTTTCTATCAGTTCACAGTTTTTGCGTTAGTGATACTTCTTTCTTTCTTTTCTTTTACTTGTTGAATACCTTGAAACAATTTCACTCGTTAATCTGAGGAGGTTTTGTATATCTTGCAGATGTGGATTGCAAAGGCAGAGTATGACGAGTCTGGTCCATCAATCGTTCACAGGAAATGCTTTTAAATCATGCTAGGTGAGAAGTACGCTAGTTTACATCTTGAAATGAGACCAATTGGTTTCTTTTTTATCTTTCTTTTTTTAAGTTCATTTATGTTGGACAATTACCTTGAAGTCCTCGAAGCGCCAAATACCCCTACCCATTTTTTCATTATTATTCTTCAAAAGTCATGGACCTGTGTAATCTGAGGGGCAGCTTATTAATACTGCTTTTGGTTTGGTGTTTCTGTTTTTAATGGAAATCAATAAGAATGTCTGTTGCATGTTTGAACTAATCTTAGGCCACGTTTGGATACCTCATGTTTTTGTATTTGGATTTGGATTTGAGTGTTGGATACAAAATACATCAATCATCCTGATGCTCATGTTGTATGAGAGAGAGGGAGAGAGGGCGGGAAGGAGGGATGCCTCGCTGCTGCTGCTGCAACAAGGTCAAGAAGCAGAGAGGGTGAAGGTAATTGCCCCAAATATTGATTTCCAAATAATGTCTTGCAGAACAGATTTGAAAATCAGATTTTTTCTTTTCCATTGTTGTAGCTGATTTGGAAATCTAAGGATCTGATGCAGTTCCAAATCTCAACTGCTAATGTGAGAAATCCAAATCTAAATCTTGTGGGTATCCAAACGTGTCGTCATTGTGTTTTTCACGACAGTACTAGCTTAATGATTGATTATCAGCAAACAAGTATTCTTGGAATATTAAAAAAGGTTTTCCAAGGTCACAGCTGAGCCTTATGGCCATTGTGGAGAGTCAAGCCGAACGTTTGGAGGTGGTGTTTTAGTTTCGTAGTACTTGAAGTTGAATCCTTTCTCAAAAAAGCATAAGATCATCAGCAAAGAGAACGTGAGTAATAGAGAGATTAACTTTTTTTCGTGAAAGGAGTTCATATTTGGCTTTTTTGCTCCGCTTCACCCAACACGATGGAAAGCATTTCCTTCGCAATGCAGAAGATGAACGGGACAACGGGTCACCCTGTCTGAGACCATTTGAGAAGGAGAAGTAATTGAATGGGGCTCCGTTGAAGAGATTGAAAAGAAAGGTTTGTTGGGGAAATATGATTTTGTTGGTGGTGATTTACTTCAAGGCGCGATATCGCTTTCCTTAAGACAAAATTTGCCCCCACCAGTAATGTGCAAAGGGGATCCGCGAACTGCCTCCATAATACAATGAAGCCTAGTAGGAATCTCCTACTAATGTTTGACAACCCCTCACACAAGCGGAGTCAAATCCGAAACACCCTCTAAGAGTTTCAAGCCTTAGAGAACGTTCCAGTTACTGTTTATGCATAATAACAGTCATGAGAACCCAAAAAATAATGAAACTAGAAGTAAAAATGTGAATGGGGGTCTTTGAAAGAAGGTAGAAGAGTTATGAAATTCTCAGATTAAATGGGTGTATTTTTCATATGTCTATTGAAATAGCAGAAATCTGCTTTATTTATAGAGCCTCTTGTGTCTTTTTAGTGTGAAAAGCACTTCTACAGGGCAGCTTTCCAGATCGACTTGAAATCTGATCGATAGATTGCGCCCATCCACAATTCAATGGTCCAGGTCGATATTGGAGTGATTGTTGGTTGTGTAAAACCCCTGTCCCCTCGCTATAGCTACTAGATCGTGACAAATCATCATTCCACGGCTCGAATCACACTCAATCGGCTTTTGATCGTCTGCATTCCCTTATTTAAAAAAATGTCTTTTTCTAGGATAATATCGTAAGGAATTCCAAAAGTTACTCTTTCCAAATTACATGGCACGTTTCCTAATGCCTTAATCAATAAATTATCGATATTTATATTGTTCCGTTCCCGTCTCAAACACGTTTCATATTCCTAAGCAAGAGTCAAAACCTAAACAACACTTTTCTTTCTCTCTATATCAACGGATACGCCCCGTGCATCGCACGGGACTGCAACTAGTTTTCACTAAAACTAAAGATTTTGAATATCCAAAATCTCTAACATGGTTTACCGATGCAATTTCGAATCCATCCACACCATACTTCATCAAAAAACCTGGTCTTTACTCTTTTCATGAAATGAATGAGGGCTTCCCAATTAACATTCGTCAAAAGCTTTGAGCAAGTCCACCTTGATACTATCAGTTTTTATCCTTGTAGATGGAAGCTATGGAGAACACGGGTAAGAAGGACATTTTTCCGAATAAGCCGACCTTGATTGAAAGTTGATTGCGCCAAGCTTATGATCTTGTCCATTACTTTTTTCAGCTTATTTGCCAAAATCTTTGCAATGATTTTATACAAAAATAAATTACAAAGGGAGATTAGCATGTACATCTGAGGAGTGGAGGCCTTGCTGTTATATGGAGTGAGTGCTATGAATGATTTTTTCCATGGAATTTTTTCCAAAATTGAAATTTTTTCTTATTTCCTTGGAAAATTGCAACCCCACAGACCCATGACTTTTTTCATAATTTTCTATTTCCTAGATCCAAATTGTATTTTCAATCAATAAATATTCCATGGAAAAAATTCCAGTGTCAGGTGAATGATTTTTCCAAGAATAAATTTCGCCGCAACCCACACAATCCTTCGATATTTATCAATAAATCATTAATCCATGGAACATATTCTAACTAGTAATTGGGAATCATGATTTAACTTAAAAGTTTTAAAAAAATAATTCGAACAAGTTCATAAACAGTGCCTTTAAAAGCATGTTGTTTTCCATAAATAAATTCTACATTCAATTTTAAATAAATATATTAGTGACTTTAATTGTCCGATTAAATGCATTTTATCCATTAGATGCAGATCAATGGTCAGGATTACTCAATCAGAATTCTCCTTGAATGATTGTATATAACAGATGGGATCTTGTAAGTGGACGGTCCAGATCAACAGAGTGGGACCCATTATGTAATAGTTAAGTGCAACCTTCCTTTTCCTTTCCCACAGTTGTTGATAATCTTGCTCAATAAGAAAACTTTTTGGCTACTGATATTCGCAACCCATGTTCTTATAATTGTACTAACTCACCTTAGCTTTTAGGGAAAAATACACTTAGACCCCCTGTGGTTTCTGACACAGTCAACTTAACCCCTAATGTTTAAAAAGTTACAAGTAGACTCCGTGTGGTTTCAATTTGTGTAAGGTAGACCCCCTCAGTAGACCCCCTGTGGCCCACTGTGTTTTTGGTAGTATTTGGATTCGGATATGGGCCTACATTGTTTGGATGATCCAAAGCGTTCATTTGATGGGCCATGACAGAGGTAGGGTGTGCTCAAAAAATCAGCTCCATAGGATCATCCTAACCATTCAATCTATGGACGAACCGTCAACTGAAGGAGGGGGGGCTACCTTATACAAATTGAAACCACAGGGGATGTACTTGTAACTTTTTAAACATTAGGGGTTAAGTTGAATGTGTTAGAAACCATAGGGGTCTAAGTGTATTTTTCCCTATCTTTTATTACCCAAAAAGCTCTCAAATCCTATTAAAATAGAAAAGACGAAGTGAATTAGTGCACTTATCAAAACATGGTACTGCCAATATCTTAAGAGTTAAGACTATGGTTTAGGTCTGTAGGAGCTTCTGGAATAAAAAGAAGAAACGCTGATAAAGTATTAAAAAAGGAGTCTGTGAAATCTATTAATAGATCTCATCCCTTCAATAACAAATCAAAATCCAACCGTCCGTTCTATACCCTCCTTCTATAAAAGCCCACCTTGGGGTTCTGAAAATGTCCCAAAACCGTTTCTCAAGATTTCGTTCCTCTGCGCGCGCGTGAGAGAAAAAGAGAGGGTTTTTTTTTACTGATTTCAAAGTGAAAACTAGATCAGATCTACATCGAAATTAGGGTTTCGTTTTTTCTTGTAATTCAATCTCTTAATTTCAGTTCAAAGCGTGGGATTTAGGGCTTTAATTTCTAGGGTTTTTTCTTGAGAGAGAGAGAGAGAGAGAGAAAGTTTTTTGTTTTTTTTTTCGAATTTCTCTTACCCCTTTTCAAATTGAAACTAGATCTACATCGAAAATTAGGGTTTCTGCTTTTCTTGTTTTTTTAATTCTCTTCATTTCAGAGCAAATCTTGGGATTTAGGGCTTTTAGGGTTTCATTTCTAGGGTTTTTCTTGGTTTCCTTTTTTCTAGGGTTTTGTTCTTCCTTTCAAATGACGAATCGAAATTACGGAATCTGGCCACCGATTTCACAGCCAGAAGATGCCATTATTTTTCAAAATCTGCCTCGACAGGTTTTCCCCGGTAACAAACCGGAAGATTCCTTATCTTTCGGTAAAAACCCTAACCCTCGCCCTGTTTTTGCCTCTTCAAACCCTAATCGTATCAATTGGAAGGGCAAAAAAGCCGCTGATAAACGGCGAAAGGACAAGCTGGCAGTGGCCGGAGGGTACAAACCGCCAGCTGGCGGTGGCCCCACCGGCTACAAACCCCCAACCCTAAACGAATTACAGTACCAAAATCGTATGAAGGCTAGGCGATTTTACCCTAAGAAAAAGTTCAATAGATTTGCCCCATTCGCACCACGAAATACTACTTCTTTCATAATTAGGGCGAAAAAATCAGGGGGAATTACTGATCTCGTTTCTCCTTGTCCAGTTACCCCTGCGATTTTACCGACGCCGAATTTTTCCCCTTCGCGCGAGGTTTTGGTAGATATGGCAAAAGAGGAATGGGGGGTTGATGGGTATGGGACAATGAAGGGTTTAATTAGGCTTCGATCGCCAGGTCATGAGGTTCGTGATGAGGAAGATGAATATGATGGGTCGAGCGACAGTGATGTGGAGGAGCATGTTGAGGTGGAGAGGAGATTGGATCATGATTTGAGTAGGTTTGAGATGGTTTGCCCTAATTTTTCTGATGAACACGCGAATTTGTTGGAGAATAGGGTTGATGATCAGGATACACATATAGCCCAGTTGGAGGAAGAGAATTTGACGCTGAAGGAGAGGCTGTTCTTGATGGATAGGGAAATGACGGACTTGAGGAGGAGATTGCAGTGTTTGGAGACTGAAAATTTGGTGAAAGATGAGAATAATGATGAGGGGTCGGAGAACGAAGGTGTTGGGGATGTTTGCTCGGAGAAGAGTGTCGGTGACTGTTCACCTTCGCGGGTGGACTGATCATCGTTGCCACTTGGAGAAGTGAGTCGTTTTTGTTGTATATATTTGGAAATTTCTGGACATATGGCTTTGATGTCTGAAACTTTTGGGTTGCTGTTTTAGTATAGTTGTATTAATTTCCTCTTTTTTGTTATGTTTTCTGAACTTTAATGCCATAAGACTTCTAACCTAAGCTAAGGGACATGCTGTTCTGTGTAATTGGTTTTATTCATTAGCTTAGGTGTTGGATTTGATATGGGTTTTAGGTTCATGTTTGGCATTGCTGGTATTTCATCTAATGTTCATTTGATGTTTGAAGATTATGTGTAACATAATTTCTGGATGCCTGGTTTGTTAGCATTTGATCAGTTAATTGATTAAGAATCGATTACATGTTGATTGAATTTGGGATGGGATTGTATTAACATTATACTCTTGTCCTTAGTAAAGTAGAATTTTATATGGGCTTCTGAGGATCATGTTAATTGATTAAGAATCAATTATATATTGATTGAATTTGGGATGGGACTGTATTAACATTATATTCTTCTCCTTATCAAAGTAGAATTTTTTATGGGCTTCTGATGATCATGTTTATCATGTTCTTTAGTCTGATCTTTGAAATTTATGTATAATTCCAGATTAGTGGTAATTTAGCCATTAGTCTTGTATATTCTTTGACAGGAGAAGGCTTTACTGTGTTGATTGAATTGGAACGGGGGACTGTTAGATTGTCAAATGCATTCAAATTTGACATTTATATGCCTATTGTGAATAACTGCTAAATTGTAGAATGAGAGACTGATTTGTTCCTTTTAGATCTGCAAGTCTCGGAAAAGTTGAATGGGGGAGCAGTACTTTTTTCTGATCTTCCTACCATTGCAAGCATGCGCAAAGAAGTGAGGTTGTTGGAAATCAAGGCAATTGCTTAAAACCATTTTAAACTCATCCTCTCTACATTCTGATCTTCTTACACTGCAGGTTGGCTCGAAAGGTGTGGTGCAGCATTCTTAGTAGATTTGGCCTATCTTGAGTTTTGCCGACCTTTGGAGTGTTGGTCTTTTGTCCCTTGGAGGAAGAAAGGTAAATTACTTTGAAATTTGATTTTGCTAGCCACCATCTGGGTCATCATGGAAGAAAGGGATGTGCAGGTTTTTAAGGCTTTATAAAGGGACTGCTGCTTAGCTTTAGGTTTGTCTCAGCCTATGACCTATGGCATGGTTGGAGAAAGATGTTACAATGGTGAAGTAGGCAGCCATCCCAGCCCCTTAATGGGAGCCTCCCGGCCTTATTGAAATTTAACTTTGATGGGTTTAGGTGTGGTAACCTTGAGCCCTCAGTATTAGGAGTGCTTAGAGATGAGCGCGGAATGACGAGTTGGGTCTTTTTCTGGTCCAATTGGGATAACTTTCTCTAGTGAGACGAAGGTTATACAGATCTACCTTTGACCATCTAGTAGTAGGGGAAGATTCTCACAACATCTTAAGGTGGCTGAAGGGGACCTACTCCCTCTCATGATGATTCGCTCATTGGCCCAATGAGATCTAGGAGCGAGTGGGAAACTCCTCGATTACTTATCATGTAAGAAGAGTGGCAAACAGCGAGGCGGACATGTTGGCTGGAGATGGAGTAGCCAGAGACAGGATAGAGTTTTTTTTACTTCCTCCCTCCATGAGGGTTATGACCACTTTGTATTTGTCTTTATTCTTAGTCTTTATCTTTCCTTTCCTTCCATTTGTAGCAACCATCACGGTCCCAGTGTTCTCCCCCTATTCTTTCTTATTAATAAAATTTTTCATCATAGTTCAACTAAAAAAAAACCATACGAAATTCTTAATGGTGCAATGCTATATGCATCTCTAATTTTTCTGCAGCAGGTGGGATGTTGCAGGATTTTGAAACCATGGGATAGAAAGACCCAATCGAGGTTTGGTGCTTAAAACCAGCACAACCGGAGCAGCGGTTGGATTTTGAACCCATGGAGACCCAATTGAGGTTTGGTGCTGAAAAGATGAGTATTGGAACCTCTCCTGCCTGGCTGCAATTGACATGATACTGAAAGCCTTGTTGAACTCAAATACTTGTTTGTGTCCGTCTTACGAAAGTATCTGGACTTGCAAGCTTGTTTTCTGGAAGCTTCAAGAAAAGGATTCTCTTGTTTCTAGTCCCATGATTTAAAAATTTCTGCTGACCCTTTCAATCATCAGAGGAGGTGCTCAGATTCTTCAAACTGCCAACATTTTTTTAGTCTCTGAAGGTTTTGTTCACTCTCTTTTTGGATAAGAAGGCTTTCCAAATAATCAAAATGAAATATCAAATATATTTTTCTTCCACATCCAATAAAGAAGAAAAACCCCAGCTCATACAGGGACTCGGCTCGGCTATTTATCGTCATATCAATGATTAATTCTTTGAGGGATGACTCTTCTTACAGTGATCTTGTTGACAGTGCCATTTCTTACTTCTTTCTCAAGAAAGCTTATTTAATGTCGTATTATCGTTCCGCACCAGAGTTTCTTACGCACACAGATAGAAGAGAACCCAGACTCAGAGAAACTTAGCATACTCATGCTCGGGTTGGGTTAGGGTTGAGGCCTTGGCAACCCGACCCAAACCCAACCTTCGTCCTCTAATTTTATCTTGATTTTCTTTGGGTTGTGTTTTTTTTATTGTATTATTCTGTTTGGCCCATGTGAACCCGAACCCAGCTACACCCAATTTCGGGTTAGATGGTAGCGTAAATAGAAAAATGGAATCTTCTGCGGATTCTTCTTTTGGCTGAAAAGTGCAAGAGCTTTATTTCTCCACCAATCAATTAGGAGGGGTCGATGTAAATTTGTAAATGTTTGTTTTTCTTTGTAAATTGAGAATTTTTTTAAAAAATACCCTGCAAAGAAATAATAAATAAACGTCTAAATGATGTCTGATTTGGTCTCCATGTGTTTCAATTCAAAGAGGGGACTCCCCTTCCTGGTGATCCAACCATTCATCCACCTTGTTTACCACCTCAGGCTGTAAAAGAAATGACTAGGTGCATGTCATGCAATACGTAATGCCAATATATGTTAGGTTTTGGTCTTCTTCCTTGAAATGTGAGACTGGTTTTGTGATTCAAAGTTCAGAGATTTGAACACATGTTCTTTTATTTATGTTATTTGTTTGACTTGTTTCTTCCATTTCCCTCCTTTTAAGTCAAAAGTATCCCATAGTTTGAAATAAGTAACTAGAATTTTGTTAGTAAAAATCATTTAAAAGATAAGATCGAAAGAAAAGGTACTAAAAGTGCACAAGGCTAATGGGATGTTTAGACCCTGTTTGTTCTGGGCTTAGAGAATCGATTGAAATACAAAATTGATTATTGGACTCGAAATTGTGAGAAGATTATTGAGATTACCATCTTATTTCTACACAAGTAATATCCCTTGAAAGACTCGCGGTAGTAACTTCTGCACTTCATAGCCTGTTTGTTGCAGATTTTGACAAGCGATGGTGACTGGTGAGGGCCTAACTGATTATTGGCCCACGCAATTAACTTCTCCATTTCATAGCCCGATAAATTCTGACATCCGATTGTGTAATTAAACGCATTATTGGACTCAAAATTACATTTAATTCTGAGTCCAATAATCAGTTTGGGACTCAAATTGGTTATCACCAATGTTTTAAATTTCGGTAGAAATGCCAAGGTGACGACCGAAATTGAAACATTCCGAAACCGAAATTATTAGAAATTACAGAAATTTCGGTGAAATATTTGATAAAATATTATTTTTTTATCCTTTACAGAATCTCAGGGAGAAAAATATGGGATTTCGGTATCTTCTACCCAAATTTTGGGATTTCAGCTGAAATTTCAGTTTTGGCGAGGACCGAAATTATAGCCGAAAACGAAATTTAAAACCTTTGTTGTCACAACCACAGTTAGCAAAACGTAATTCGCCAAAAAAAACATGACGGCAAAAATTCAAGTTTAATACGGTACTGGTTAAAAAAAACGTAGTCAAAAAAACAGAAACACAAGATAATGAGTTTAGAATTTTGTCATTTACAAAATATGCTGAAACCATGCGTGCATAAATTGAATGGCATGATTAGCAAACACACTTGCCTTGTTTTCATATGGTGTCTGCAATTACATCCACAGAAAACTCAGTAGAGCCCAAATTAATAGATGATCCAAGCCGTTTCATTTGTTGGGCACCAACTTAAATCTGTAGATTTTTCAAACAGAAAAAAATGCACTGTATTTTTCATGGCAGTCTATTTAAGTTTGAGCCAAACAACTGAACAATCTAGATCATCCAATAAAATCACAAAGGGGCCATTTGGATACTTGGATTTTAGAATCTTGGATTTCCTCAAAATCCTAGATGGGAGACAAGAGAAGGAGACCATCCATTGCTTTCCAATTTCTTGCCCTTTCCGTAGAACATAAGAGTAGGAGATCGTCCCGTGTTTCCAAGTTTCAGAAATCCCAGGTTGGGGGACAGATTTCTAAAACCTGGATTTCTCACTTAAAATCCGGGATAATGAGGATAATGCATTGTAAAATCCAGAATTTTACACCACTTTTAAACTAAAACCTGGATTCTAAAATCCATGTATCCAAACAGCCCAAAAATATATTAGTTCCTATATAAGCCCTTGCAAGTCACAAAATCAACAGATAGCACTTCTTTAAGCAGACCATCAAGTAGGAACAGTGGTGAGTACTAAATAAGAAGTTCCACAGAATGTATATAGCGATTAAAGTGCAATCCCAAATAACACAAAAATAGATGTAAGAGGTCTAAACATGGAGTTGAAAGCAAAGGAGTCCTGCATTGCTGGCACATAACAAAAACAAAAAGGTTGGAAATGATTTTACGCAACTGCATCTAAAAAGGCTCTTCCTGGCTGACGTGCTGCGAGTGGCCCATGGCAACTGAGAAGCTGCATCCAGAATCAAGTAGTCGTCAGAATTTTACAAGCAAAAGGAATTTCTAGAGTGAAAAAAAATCATAAACAGAAATCATAGGGAGCAGAGTGGGAAAAAAAATAACACTGTAAAGAGAACAAACCTTGGCATTCACTCCATCGGGTTGGATACGGTTCTCGTCCTTCCATTTCAGATAATCGTTACGGTTATATTTAGTAAAACCCCTGAAAGGAAAGGAAAGCATAAGACAGTGAGGTTTAGCAATGTTCAAGGTGACTTATAACACAAAGGAAAATTACACCAAGATTTGACATCCCACAATTTATCCAATAATTTCTGAGTAATCTAATCATCGAGACATGAAAATTTCAATTCTTCGAATAAATTTCATTTTCCACAAAAGCATGTCACAGTCAAATTGATAATGATTGGATTGAGCTAAGTTGCTCTTATCAATGATATTAACGTTTAAAAATCACTCTGGGTCTACTAGAAACTCAGCCAAATCAAACTCGGTTTGATTGGCTTTCCCAGATGTTGAAATCCATCATCTCATCTTATTTTATAAAGATTTGGAAAAGCTAGTTAACAGCTCTGCAATAAATTTGTAAAATGGTTTTTTCATTCACTGGCGTGAAATCCAATATCAAAATACCAGTTCCAAATTGTATCCGGGTTCTTGCACATTCGACAATGGCATTATGTGTCCAAAAATTCCACATGTTTTGCTTAAGAATACCCATATATTTAATTTGAAGAATGCAGTTTCATAATGGGGTAGAATTGTTTAACATACCATTTCCTGCTGACAATGATCTTTTGGCGGCCAGGAAACTTGAACTTGGCCCGACGAAGGGCTTCCTGAGCATGAACACCATTGTTATCCTTGCAGCGAACAGATAGGAGAACCTGACCAATGCTCACCCTCGCACAGGTCCCTTGAGGCTTTCCGAATGCTCCCCTCATTCCGGTCTGGAGCCTATCAGCTCCGGCACACGACAACATCTTGTTGATTCGGAGAACATGGAATGGATGAACCCTAACCCTCAAGTGGAAGGCATCCTTTCCAGCAAACTTTGTCATATATTTGTTGCAAGCAATACGGGCAGCCTCCAGAGCCTCACTTGAGACATTCTCCTTCTCCCAACTCACCAGGTGGACGCAGTACGGGAACTCATCTACTCCCTTCCTTTTCATCCCCACGTCATAGATCCTAATTTTTGGGTCGGGGACACCACGGCAGTACCTGGATTTTGGGTACGGCTTGTTCTTAATCTGGCGGTAGCATCTTGCAGGTCCTGCAATTAAAAGGAAAATCAAACGGCATAAAAACATATATTATACCCTTCAAAAAAAATTATATCATGTCAGGAGCAGCAAATTACTGTTTACATAAGTTCTACATGAAATAAAGAGTGATCGGTTAAATGTACATTGAGGGAGCCAGAAGTATTTACTTCTATGATTTGTGGACACGGACACGTGTCGAGTGTCGACACGGCAAACCCCCAAACTTTAGAAACGGAGACACGGCTAAAATAGAAAGTACATGTAATCATGAAATAAAGAGTGATCAGTTAACTGTACATTGAGGGAGCCAGAAGTATTTACTTCTATGATTTGTGGACACGGACACGTGTCGAGTGTCGACACGGAGTGTCGGACACGGCAAACCCCCAAACTTTAGAAACGGGGACACGGCTAAAATAGAAAGTACATGTAATCATGATTTGTGGATATGGATTCGTGTGTCCAGTTTCGACATGGATACAAGTTGCCTAAATGAGGTAAACACAATATTCAATAAAAAAACAGAATGTCACACTTCACACGGTACAAAAACATGTCCACACACCCATATTAACTCTAACACTTCCAGCAATACAAGTAAAAGTGTCCAAAGGAGTGTCGACACGTGAAGAGTGAGGACACGCATGTCGTGTCGGACATGGCAGGACACGTGAGTCGGCAATAAATTCGAAGTGTCAGCCAAATCATAGATTTAGTATTGTTCAAAAACAGGATCACTTTGGATTATAAACTTTACAGTTGGAATGAAATCATAAAACAGAATTGTAAATGGTAAGAGTGATGAATTTTTTACGAATACTCGCATAAATATCAAAAAACTAAGAAATGAAGAAAGATTAAGGATAAAGTGAACTTTTAAAATGATATAAATCAGATTCATATTATAACATTGGACTGTAAAAATTTATGAGGTGTATAATTTAATAGATGCGTGGAACTTGAGTGGAAAACTGTCAGGGAGCTGGTCAACAATGAGGAGCTCATCTCCATAACCACCCATTGGTGACTATCTACAATGCCTTTTTTTTTCTTTTTTTCTTTTTTCTTTTTAAATGGTAACTATCTACAATGCCTTACTGCTCCAAAAAGGAAACTGATATTTCCACCGTTGTGGGTTTGGCTTTCCAAACTCTATTCATCTAGGAAAATTTGCTAACGGTTGTTACAATTCCGAATGCGTATCACAAATCAATGAAAAAAGATTGAGGGTCGGAAATAAGAGAATGCAAACATAAGCCCCTCAAAGATATCATACTTCTAAAATTTGTCACACATTTTAGAAGTAAAAATTACAAGATGTTCTAAAATTTGTCACACATTTTAGAAGTAAAAATTACAAGATGGAGCTGATTCAGTAAAAATAACCAAAATTTCTATAATTACATTTTATAAAGTGTACAAGTGGTTGACAACCTCCATCCAATAGCCAGTATCTAGTTTCTACTGCACTCATATCTAAATGATTAATAAGCATTAATTACATTCAATTGGTTCTTCAAGTTCAAACATGTGCATATGTTAGCACACAATAATACATAAAATCAAAAGACATAGCATATAATGATTTTGTGTGCACTTGGGAAGACTGCAACCCGAATCAAATATAAACATGTCATTTTCTGCTGTAAACGAGCAACATAACATGGAATATGATGATTAGTTCTACCTTGCTCAACAAAACCAAATTATATTGATAAGCCCAGCTTAACATGCATATAACAACTTATACCGTGTTACCAACAGATTGAAAGATGGCTTCCAACATAAAATTTAGTAAGTAATAGCTATAGCTAACTTGCTTGCAAAGAACTAAATTTTATTGAAAAGCCTAATTAATCCATGCCATCTCCCCGACTAGAAGATAGCTTCCAGAACAATTTACGTTGAGTGATCCTACTTGTTTTCTTGTATTGCTAAAGATCCATTAAGAGTAGAGTATGTGAATGACTACATCCACACCCAGTTTTTCTCTTGATTATTATTCATTACTTTTGTAACATAAACACGCCAATTTCAGTTCTTGCATTTGGCAATCAAAAGTATTTTTTATTTGCAAACTTAGTCTTGAGGTAAGATTTGAAACAAGAAAAATTCACTGTTTCCTTATTTAAGATAGCATCAGGTTTTTGATAATACAAAAATACTTTTGCTCAATCCATGCCAAACCCACCATAATATCTCAACAACATGATTCAAATGTGGATCGTGGAACTGGATTTACACGAGAGAAAAAAATCGTTGTTTCGTTTGCTTTTTTAACTCACCTTACAACTTTTAAGCGGCTGTATTTGAATGTAGAATATGGGCATTTGACAAAAATGTACAGAATATACCATGTTTGCAATTTTTCTAGAACCAGGGAATGTGGAACTGGGCATGTATTCAGACCAAATAAACTAAACATACAGTAACAAGGAAAGCCTTTCCATAACAATTAATCTTTTCGACCTAGTCATAGGGTTCCGATAAGAGTCTCATCCATCAATAAACAAGCAGAAACCCACAAAAAAAATAGGATGCTTGCTATCGCCAAATAGGGCTCTCATAAACCAATATTCACGGTATATAGATTTCTCATACTTCAGCCTCATAATTAGCTCAATACAGCAGGTTAAACATTAGACGCTACAATTTAGGCCCTGTTCGTTTTAGATTGTGGGGACCGATTGTGAGTCCCAATACCGATTATTGAACTCACAATCGGTTCCCACAATCTAAAACGAACAGGGCCTCAGTTCATGAAATCCAACAGTAATAAACTACATAATCATTTCCTGAATCGATATCAACAAAAATTATAAAACCCAAGCATCGTAAACTAATTAAATATATAGAGAAATCTATGCGTTTTCTCCCTTATAGTAGATTAAACGACAACAACAAACAATCCAATCACGGAGAGATCGATATTCCAAATAGAAACTGTTCGAAGATTAGGACAAACCAAAACAAGTTAAAAAAAAAGCCCTACTCTGACGAAATCTTTCATATCTAACCGGTAAAACAAACGATTTGAAAGACGAAGAAGATCTACATAATACGAGATTAAAAAGATGGAGTTACATACTTCTACCCATGGCGTTCTTCTTGTGGAGGCTGGTTAGGGTTTTGGAACAGAGAAAAAGGAACCCAAGATGATAGAAGGAGGCGTGGCTTATATAGTAAGAGAGAGACGGTTTATTTGGGAAGCCCTAATTTGAGCCCACCTCAATTTGACCACGGAGGAATGATCTCATGGAATGCGAACGTCGAGGAGTAATTTTCAATCCCGACCGTTCAAATGGTGGGCCCTACTTTGACCATATAAAATCGGACCATCGTAAAGCTGATTCGTTTCTATATAGAGGAAAGTGAAGCTACACCGCCGGGTAGCTAACTTAGCTACACCGCCGGCTTAAAATACAATGGGCCCACATTGTTTTGGTGATCCAAACCATTCATTTGATTGGCCCTCACATAGATAGGGTGTCCACCAAAAATCAGCTCCATAGGATCATCCCAACCCTTCAAATTGTGGAGGCAAAAATGGACAAATTTGTGAAGGTTTTTACACGTTCATTTTTGCCTCCACAAATCATAGGGTTGGGATGATCCTATGGAGCTGATTTTTGGTGGACACCCTATCTATGTGAGGGCCAATCAAATGAATTCTTTGGATCACCAAAACAATGTGGGCACATTGTATTTTAAGCCAGCGGTGTAGCTAAGTTAGCTACACCGGCGGTGTAGCTTCACTTTCCTCATATATATATATATATATATATATATATATATATATATATGTTCTTACAAATCTGTTCTTTCCACCTTTGGATTGCCGGAATCAAGAATTGGAATCGGTGTCTTATTCCGATTCCGCTTTGATTTCGGCGTTTGATTTTATCAAAAAATGGAATCTGAAGGGAAATGACACCCGAACATAAACCCGGCAAGAAGTGACCCGGCCCGCCCGTATTTTCCGTGGTCTGGGTCACTCATTTGTGACCCGTTTGAAAACAACCCATAGGTCCACCCGGCACGTGAAAACTGGGCCAGTCCGGTTGGACCCGTGGGTGCCTGCGGGCACGTGAAATGAAACTTTGGGCTTTTTTCCATAATTGTCATGTTTTCATGCATTTTCTTTGTAGTTTTTTCCGTAGTTGTCATATAAAGGAACCTTATTTCGGCACTTTTTTCTGTAGTTGTTCTACTTTCTATCCCTTTGTCCATAATTTTCTCCAAAACTTAGGACTTACGGAGTGAAGGTGGCTAGCAAATACCTATAAAAACAACAAAAATCTTAAAAGACAGAAAAAAAACAAAAATTTACCAAAAAAAGAGGTGACCCGCGGGTCCACCCGGCCAGTATGGGTAGGGTCCGGGGCAACCATTTGTGACCCGTAAATTTCCGGGTCATTTTTTGACCCGGACCCGTACAGGTCAGTTGAAACCCGGCCCGGCCCACCCGTTTGCCAGGTCTACCCGGACAGAATGAAAGGCGGACAAAAAAGCCAACGTCTGTTTCCAATCCACACATGTGGTCGGATTCAACCTTGATCGGAATGAAATTTTTATTGAGAAAGTTTTATGATAAAAGACAAGATGAGTTACTGTGGTTATCAAATCCTGGTAGTGCTAGTATCAGTAGCATAAATTTACCCTTGTAGATATTTGAACCGTCTATTTTATACTAAATAACTCTGAGGGCTAGGATCATCTTCTCAAGATGATTTTTGGAACACGAATTATCTACAATATAAACAAATAAATGAACGGTTTAGATCATGCAAGTAAAGTGGGCCCTACTATAATTTCAGTGCATGAATTATTTGTAATGCTAAAAATCAGGGCACTTCTCTAATCAAATTGATTATTCACTCCTTGTCAACAAAAGAGAGAGCAAGAGTAAATGATCTTGATAGATTTGAACCACAATCCTCCTAAGAAATGTTGAGGTTAGACCTCATTTCTGAAGGGCTCTACAATTTGAGCTAAAGATTTATCTCATAGCACTGTCCTACGTTTATGAAATTTAATATAAGAAGAAGAAAGAAGGCACAAAACTATGATGAAAGGAGTATTGCTTTTACTAATTCTAGTGTATATTGCTTTTGATCTTAAGAAACCAGACATGATTTGGACACAGTAACTTCTAGTTTGCTCATAGTTAGAGAGAAATTTAATCCCGAATGGGATGAGAATTCCAACGTACTAGCAAGAATTGAGAACGCGTCTTCAAATGTTAGATCTTATGTGGGCAAGATAAACAGTATATATTGATGAATGAGATCAAGTGTGAAATTGCTGGAGTTACCCATTGACCAGAGTGAACAGTAAAGGGTATGAAGGTAATTAGTAATTAGTGTATATCATCCTTATTGAGACATGGGTGGTTAGTGTAGCCTAAAGTTCAATTACATCATTTCATTAAATAGATTAAGCTAGTCAAAGTTTAATTATCGGTGGAACTCTAGGTCTTTTTCTATAAATAAAGGAGTTGTCTGTGTTGCCATTTAATTGACCGAAAAGAGAGGTCGGCCAGAGAGGTTTTTGTGGCTATGTCTGGGTCACGGTCCAATATAATATATAATTTGAATCCAACCGAACAAAATTCAGATTATAAATTCAAGATACGGTCGACTACAAAGTGGTCTTGGGAAGAAAAGGGGGCGGATATATCATTTTCGTAGACGTAGGTGAACAAGAATATAAAAGGCATTTTGTATATTGGCACCCTTGAATTGGATCTAGGATGCTCTCCATGGGATTTTGTGGCTATGTTTAGGTCACAATTCGAAATAATTTTGGACCTTAGGATATGGATCCAACCGGCACATTTGATTCCAACTGGTGTGCTCAAAATGACAAAATCCTATCCATTAACGTTCGGATCATTTGGATCCATTGAAATCGTCTAGTATCTCCTAAAAATGGACAGTCCAAAATTACAACCGGGCAACAGTTCAGATTCAGTAACAAAATAAATAAGTTAATGGACGTTAGATATTTCAGGGCTATGGGAGATTCAAAGCAAGGTCTATCGAATGGACGGTTCAGATCGCATTCTATGAACATAACACCCTCTCTGCTATATAGGCAATTAAATTACATAATCAGAACTGCTCTTTCGGATACAGAAGCGGAATAAGTCCAATAACTATATCTACCTCAATCCAAACCACATTACGATTCAATTAGAAACTATCATATTCAAGAAAAAAAAACAAGGTAACCTCTTTTTTTCTGACTGGGTCAGTAAGGTATTGAAATATTTCGGGAAGTGCTAAATGCGCTCCTTTTTCATCACTTGGGAGACCCAGCTGCATTGTACGTGGCAATCAGGTCACTTCATTCCTTCAAATGTGAAGTACACCAGCACCTTTGCAATCGTAGATACACTGTAGCTGGGTGTCCCTAATAATGAAAAAGGGGTGCATTTATCATTTCCCAATATTTCAACTTTTTTAATCTCTTATTTTATATACTATGGATTAACTTAGACCAATACATGATATTCTTTAAGTATTTTTGGGATTGGACTATAAATGGCATCTCTTGTTTCAATGATACCATCTTCTTCGATTGAATGACGTCTCTTATGTCAATGACACCATATGGATCTTAAATGAATGGAATTGGGATATGGATGGTCCTATTCGAGGACAATTTTTTCACATTTAAATCATGGACAGGTGTAACCCCACCATTAACTATTTCATTTATTAATTTCATAGTAATAGAAATACATGTCCTACCGAGACAGGATTTGTAACTTGCTATCCTCTTGCCTAGCAGGCAAAGATTTACCTCCGTGGAAAGACTGATTCATTTACTAATATAATATAAAAGAACTGTTTTTTCTATTATACTAATAGTATATTAATCTAGATGGTTCGAAAGATCCGAACATGTGGAAACAACAAGTATATAAGGGCTCCCATTTTGAGTCAAGAGATACATAAATAGACACATCCCATTGCACTAATTGGGGGGGGGGGGTGTAGAATTTCATGTTCTTCCGGTGGCAAAGCGGGAAAGGGCGGAATTTCACGTTCTTCTGGTGATTTATATCCATATAGTAATAAGTAAAAAGAACTACACCAAAACAGTACTTGATTCAGAGGCAGCAAAGTGACTTTGCCGCCTACTGCTGTTAAATCACCACCACCCCAAGTCAAGCTGGTGCTTGTTGATGAACCAGGAGATGTTGCACCGGGTGCTAAAATCTGGGTGTCTTATACCCATTGAGCAAAGATGGGTTGTAGCTGAAGCTGAAGCAACTACTTTCGAAGTAACAAAAAGAAATGTAACGACTGGAGTTGGAGAGCCAGAGTCGAAAAGAGGATTCCTCACTTCTCTATCTCATTCAAAACCGTGCATGAGACTTTCATCTCGCATGGCTCATAAAAAAAGAAATAGGGAAAAAACACAAATTTTAGTTGTATACTTTGACTGAGGACATAACCCTCTAGTTTCATATGGTCTATGGGGGCTTATACCCCGTGAACATGACTGTTGAACTGACACCATACCACTTGTTGGGGGTAAAAACTAACACTCAATAGGAGGGCACCAATAGATGATGGACACGTGGCAAACACGCAACCAGTGGTAAAGTGAGGACCCTAATATTTTCTATAGAGAGAGGTAGAATCTCCAAAGGTGAGGACTTTTTTCATTTTTTATGTTCAGTCAATTTTTAGAATTCTCTTCAGAGAGCTCACATCATGGTTGCCAATTCTGACTTAAGCATCGAAGAGCCTTCGTGGAGTCCAAAACTCCGAGTGGCTTTCTGACCTTTTGATTGCGAGTGCAGATAATCTCCTCAAGTGTGCTTCCAGGTGGGACCCCTTCAACCTCAGGTCAGGTTTTAGCGGCAACACCACTAGATCGGCCACAGCCTATAAATAGGTTGTGCCCCGAAAATCATTTCCATAGGTTGATCCTAACCCTCCGATCTATAGAGGGTTAGGGATCACCCTCTAAATATCAGCCCCTCTATATATCGGAGGCTTAGTATTGAAGTATAAAAGAGTAATAACGCATTTCTCCAACAGCTTAATCTTTTGGAGAAGTTGGTAATTTAATACGGTATCATAGTGGATAGCAAAAATCCCCATGCGATGGTAGGCCAAAAATGGGACCACATATGCCTTGTGCTTGCCAAGTGGGCCACACGTGTGGGGAGTGTTAAAGCTTAAAGCTTAAGCTTTTGGAGAAGTTGTTAAGTTAATAGTTATGATCAACCTATGGAAATGATTTCTGGGGCGCAACCTATTTAGGCTGTGGCCCATCTAATGGACGGTTTGGATCATCCTACGGTGTAGTGAGGAGTGCCATCATCAAAATAAGGTAGTGGGGATATCATTTCCCTTTGCAAAATGAGAAAAATGTCCTCTCTGTCGGTAATAACAGCCGAGGGAGGGAGTGAGGGTTTCTCGTTCCTCTAAAATCAGATTCAGTTTCGCAGAGAAATCCATGGTTTTATATTGGAATCTTACGCGATTTTCTTCATCACTACATTTCTAATACCCAGAAAATAAAAAGAGCTTCGCTTACTCTATCTAGCTTTCATTTTTCAATTGCAGACATGAATAATGCCATGAAAACCGCTTTCAACAGCTCTCACATGGCCTCCATTAACTTGAGAGCTGCTTTCTTTCATTCGACCCATGTTTCTGAACGAAGGAGGAAAACCCATTGGGAATCTGTAAGTTTTTTTCCCTCTTCAATCCATAGACTCATCTGGGTCCCTCTATTTCATTGCTTTTTTCTTACTTTTCTGATCTGGGGTATCAATATTTGGCTTTATTTATTCAAATTAACACTAGTATTAGGTTTTGATAACTTTGAAATGCTTATGCTTTTCCTATCATCATGGTCGATGATAAATTTAATCTAAACTTAATGTTTCCTTTCTTGCAGAGTGGGAGTTCTTTTGGCTCAAAAGTAAGTCCTTTATACATATTTCTTGCTTCCTTTGGTATGACACACACAATTTTTTTTAAAAAAAAACCCCACTAAGGCCCTGTTTGGATTGCAAGAATTATTAGGAAAAGTTTGGAAAGGAAAAATATTTTAAAATAATTTACTTTTAGATACACAAAAAAGATGACTTGAATAAACCCTATTCAATGTTTACTTAGAGGGACCTTGAATTTATGATAATGTCCCTCCAAATTAACCATAATCATATCATTTCCCACTAAATTATGGAAAGAAAAAAAAATCCCATGTAAATATTTTCATTCAGAAATGTTTTTCTTGCAATCCAAACAAGGCCTAAGGGTTCTGAACTTTGTAAAGCATGTTTTTTGCCTATTGGAAATGCTCTCAACTTGTTTATAGCGAATTCTGTTATGTGTTTCCTGGGTGGGAAGACTAAACTTGAAGATGAGTTCCCATATTCTATTATGCGCTTTTGTTTTTTTCTTTAGAAATTTGGATTCACACTTCATAATATTCGTCTCAGATCTTTATTCATTCTCACATAGGATGTGGTACATCAGATTCTTTTGCCTTAAAAAAAGAACTAATACAATCTAAACTGCATATTAATTTATTTGGCCTTTTGTTCAGTGGATAGAATCTTATAGCACTATTACTCATGTTTGTTTGTATTAATTGTATATTGCTCACTGCTTTTTACTAGTTCTTTGTTATTTTCTGTTGTAATTTGACATATTATACTAAGAAATTGGTATCAATGATAAATTTTTTGTTAATCTAGCACTAGAATGTATCCCCATGTCCTAGATTTTATGTTAGACAAAAACCTATTGGATCTTTGCTGTACCAGTATCCTAATTCCTAATTTGACATATTAAGGGGATCTGCATACCTGACATCTTACTGTGTCAGATACCTGTATTTCTGTATCATGAATAAATGATAAACAGTGGACGGGTCGAGTTACAATGTATATACAATTCCATGATGAATGCCATGAAATGCACTATTGAATAGTAGAAGTGTAAAACATCTTGTTACTCTGACTCCTTTACACTCTCAAATATACATTTTCCTCTTTTTCAAAGCTTGTAAAGATGGGGATCTATAGGCATTTATACAATTGATATTAATTGGGTACTAATTTTTTGACTGTATAGATGAACAGTTGGGATGAGTTTCACAAACTGAAACCCCAGAACAGAAAGGGTCATAGAGGTGGGTTAGTCACCTGGTTATCACTTTGACAAAATGAGTAAATTGATAGTTCCATTGCCAAGCTTCTCAATGCCTCTGAACACACTTTGGATGTTGTACTTGAACCCACTAGGCCAAGAAATAGACCTTTGGTTTTTTAAATATGGATATCTCGGAGTTCCATTCAAGAAGTTCAAATGGTTAGTGCCAGTGGGCATTTTCTAGGGAGATGTGAAGCTCGCATCTGAAGCAAGTTCTTCTCGCTTTCCAAAATATAGGGGAAGCACGCTTCCAACATACTTCCTAGGGCTGCAACAGGGTCGGGTTTTCAAAACCCTAGCCCAACCCTGGATCCCATTATCTCGGCCCTGACCCGCCCTGACCCTGAGTCAGGGCCGGAAAACCTCAACCCATTACCCGCCCTACAGGGTATTGTGTTGGCCCTGGCCCGGGCCCGCCTTGGTTGGGCAGGGCCGGGCCGGACCGGCCCTAATTGACCCTAGTGCGAATACATGTTGAGAGTGCCAAAAATAAAGCTACCACTTATCATATGGAACAAATGATCAATAAACAGAGAAAGTGAACAAAATAAGAAAATATGAATTCAACAACATGCGGGCAACAGAGACAATTAATAATAATAATCTAAAGAAACATCAATCCAAGATAATAGAAAACATTAGCAAAAGAAACAAGCACAGATGGTTCAATTCTATAATAGAAAACTCAGGGTCGGGCCGGGTCAGGGTACCCGAGGCATTAACCCAAAACCCGCCCGACCTGAGTCAGGGTAAAAAAAAAATTAACCCTGACCCGCCCTCAGGGTTAGAAAATCCAGCCCTGACCCTGTTCGGGCTCAGGGTGGGTCAGGGCTGACAGGGCCAAACTTGCACCCCTAATACTTCCTATTAGGGCTGCAATAGGGTCGGGTTGGGTCGGGTTTTTCAAAACCCAAGCCCAACTCTGGATCCCATTATCTCGACCCTGACCCGCCCTGACCCTGAGTCAGGGCCGAAAAACCTCAACCCATTGCCCTACAGGGCTCAGTGCTGGCCCTGGCCCGCCCTGATTGGCCCTGATTGGGCAGGGCCGGGCCGGCCCTAATTGACCCTAGTGCAAATACCTGTTAAGAGTGCCAAAAATAAAGCAACTACTTATCATATAGAACAAAATAATCAATAAACAGAGAAAGGGAACAAAATTAGACAATATGAATTCAACGACATGACGGGCAACAGAGACAATTAATAATAATAATCTAAAGAAACATCAACCCAAGATAATAGAAAACATTAGCAAAAGAAACATGCACAGATGGTTCAATTCTATAATAGAAAACTTAGGGTCGGGCCGAGTCACGGTGACCCGAGGCATTAACCCAGAACCCGACCGGCCTGAGTCAGGGTCTAAAAAAATGAACCCTGACCCGCCCTCAGGGTTGGAAAATCCAGTCCTGACCCTGTTCGGGCTCAGGGCGGGTCAGGGCTAACAGGGCCAAACTTGCACCCCTGCTTCCTATGCTAATTAAGAGTACTCTTTCTATTAGGTGATTATTTTTCCTAAAAGCGTGCTTTCTCCTTTTGATTATGGTCATAAGTTTCAAATAAAACCTATGTGGATCTTTTTTCTAGAATCTTAACATTAAATATACTTGAATATAAAACATGTGAAACAGTAAATCCCCAAAACTTGTAATTCTAATAAGTGGTGAAGTCTTCTTATTACTTGTAAATTGTAGTCCTTACACGCATTATCACTCCCCCTAACCTAATCTTAACCATACACTTTCTATATACTTCTTTTTTGCTTCCAATGAGTCTTATTACATACTTCATATTGACTTTCAATGAAACTTCCCACATGTTTCCTCTTTACTTTCTTTATAGCTTTTCACTTCTTGCATTATTTCTTTTCTAAATCTCCTGCTTCCCGCTTTTGCTTCTTGTGTCGCTTCTCGCACTCGCTTCCCACTCTGTCAACTACTTCAGCCATCCTTTATCAAGATTCAGAGAGGCTGTTTGGATACTTGGATTTTAGAATCCATGTTTTAGTTTGAAAGCGGTGTAAAATTCTGGATTTTACAATCCATTATCGTGGATTTTAAGTGAGAAATCCAGGTTTTGGAAATCTCTCCCCCATCTTGAGATTTCTAAAACCTGGAAACATGGGACGATCTCCTACTCTCTTGCTCGACGGAAAGAAGGGTGAGAAATCAGAAAACTATGGACGGTCTCCTTCTCTCGTCTCCGATCCAGGATTTTGAGGAAATCCAAGATTCTAAAATCCGCATATCCAAATGGCCCCAAACTTTTCTACACAATGCAGGAGTTTCTGCAACCACTTTTAAAATGGGACCCAGATTATTGGCAAAGGTTGGAAGTGATTCCCAAAGTCATTTTTAGATAACAAGAAGAATCCTCTAAAATATGGTTGTCTTTTGAAGCTATCCCATTATGCTTTAACAACCTAACCGCTGAAAGCACCTTAAACTGTTATTTTTTATTGGGCTGGCTGCTTTTCACTCAGTGATTCATCTTCTCTTCTTACTATTTTGAAGTTCTAATCTTCAACTGTACACTATAAAATAGTGTGTCAACCCCATCTTATTATTACACTACAATGAAGTTCTTGACGGTGCCACAACATTCTAGGGTACCAGGGTCGTTGAAATTGACACTGACAGTAAATATCTTTATACAAGATTACTAGAGAAAAATAGAAAGCTTGCTGCCGAGAAGCATATCACAGGGATAAAGGAATAAAAAAAAAATACAATGCTAGAAAGTCAAAAATATTGAAAAAATTGCAGCATTAAGGAGTATAAGATGCCTACATACAGTAATGTTATCACTACCTAATATTTTATTTACACCATACCAATTGATTACCATCATTCATCTTTAATGTTATTAAAAAATGAGGGATGAAGACTGAGATGGTCAATACAATACAAAGGGAGAGAACCAAGAAAAGAAAAATACAACATAAACCCACCACCACCCCTAAGGTGGAAAAAAATAAGGACACAGACTCAAGGAGGGAGGAAATCAAACAACTCCAAGCCCTCTTTATTTATCCAACTCCTGGCAAGGTTATCGGTAACCCCATTGGCGGATCTCTTGACATGCTTCGTTGAGGTAGAATATTCATCCACCCGGTCTTGGATTTCATCAAATAAAGGTGCAAATCTCCACGGAAAGGCATGAGAACCCCGAAGCTATCTAATAACATTTAAGGAGTCCCCTCACAGTCACTTTATCCGTGATCTCTCTCTCTAGTAGCTTAATTCACTAGTGAGCTGCTCTTACCTCAGCCTCGGAGGAGTCTGTGATCTCTATTGGACCCGAGAATGCCCATCACACTAGTCCCGACTCGTCTCTTAGGATGCCACCAATTCCTATTGGGCCCGAGTTTTCCCAGCTCCATCGAAGTTGAGCTTTAAGAGGCAAGAGGCAGGAGGCTCCTATTCATGCAAAATAATGAGGTCCTGCTTTGAACTAAAACAAATATCCCTCCATCCATTCTATAAGTCAAAAGTTGATATAAACGAAGCAAAGTAAAATCTTTACCCAAGAAATCGTTAGGGCAATCACTTTGAAATAGAGAAATGAGGGGCTCCTGGAGTATCGTTTAAAAATTTGAGCGTTTCACTCTTTCCAAAGAACCCAAATTGTTGCGACTTGCGAGTAAAGAAACATTCCAAATGGCCTTTTTTTTCCTCCATGCAACCGTTGACCAACACTACAATAGGTCTATCGGTTTTGCTAGAGAGACCCAGTTTTGCTGGAAAGACCCAAGACATCATTCATCTTTTGGCAATAGAATATGTTTTTTTTTGTGTGATAATGGTAGCCAATTTTATTGAAAAAAGCAACCAAGATGGTCAATATACAAAGAGACAAAAGGAAAATGAAAGAAGAAACAAGAAAAGAAGAATTAAGAGGGAAGATAGTGAAAGAGAGCTAATGCTTCCTTAGAAACTCCTTCTCTCGCGAGGCAATCGGCTACTTGGTTAGCAGATCGACGAACATGAATAAAGGACCACGATGACCGAGACATTCAGTCAAACATTTCATCCAAAAGATGACCAAATCCCCAAGGCGGATTTTGAGATTTCTTCAACCCCCTAATGACATTCAACGAGTCTCCTTCAACAATCACATTTTCCACCCGGTCTCTCACTAGCAATTTCAAGCCTTGGTGAACCGCTTTGACTCCGGCCTCCGTTGCATCGGCTCTCCCAATGGGGCCTGCAAAAGCCCACATGACCTCTCCTTCGCAATTTCTTATAACCCCACCAATTCCGGCCGGGCCCGGGTTGCCTTGGCTTGAACCATCAAAGTTGAGTTTCATAAAATCCTCTGGCGGAGGGATCACCGATATACACACCACTCTCCACCCTTCCCATAGATCATAAGTACAAACAAAGCTAAAAGAAGGGAGGATCTTGCAAGACTTTGATGACCTCTAGAAGTCTCATGTCTTCGTAATGAAGGTATAACAATGAACATCGGGATGATACTAGGACATATGGTCTGAATAATCTCCAATTCCATGAACAATCCTTTGTGGGATTGGATTCATTTATAGTCGAAATGCCATAAAGTGCTAACCAACATCGTTGATACAAAAACCAAAATCAGAATGACGAAGAATAGGATATCGTGATGCAAATCTATTATTCGTAGCATCGTAGGTGTGGCTGAGTCTTGAGATCTTAATTGACATGGATCCGCAACAACGCAAGGAGTGGCGATTGTGAGGATGAGGGATAGTCATTTGTAAACAATCATGTGGTTTGGTGCATTCAAGGATGGTGCTGCTTCGAAAAGTAAAAATAGAGTGCTTTTTTTTGCATGACACAAACATAATGGGTAATAGGGGTGTTGGCTTTTCCAACAAAAGTATGGTGGGAGAATGTAATGCAATGAATTCTTTTCGATAAAACACCAACAGAATCTCGATGAAAAAACAGGAAAAAAAATACAACCTTTATTTTTCGGATTTGAATCAATGACTTACGCACTCTACTCGCGATGACTGAATGATGAAGCCAACGATGAAGCCAGGAGCTGAAAGAGGGACTTGAACCCTCAACCTCAGCCAAGGTTTTAAATTTTGGTTTCAGTGTCGGTTCAACAACCACCGAAATCAAAATATTTCAGTTTCGGCAGAAATTTCGGCCAAAATCACGTAAAATTAGGTTAAAATTTTCTGTATTTTTAAAATTTATGTTGAAATGTCTAAAATTTCGATGGAAATGTCTTAAATTTCGGTGAAAATCTTTTACATTTCAGTGGAAAATTTATGAATAAGGGTGAAAACTAAATTTCAGCAAAATTCTTCAAAATTCCGATTCATGGTGTATTTCGTTCCGTCTAAGGCGGCAACCGAAATATTTCAGCCGAAATTTAAAACTATGACCCCAGCCTCGGCAAGGCTATACGCTACCCATTAAGATATTTTCGCCAGCGGGACAACTTCAAGTAGCAAAGCACTTTTGAGCAATTCACGTATCGCTTGAAACATACAACCTCTGTTTTTCCTCCGGAGTCCAGACCAAACTCTTGACCTCTGATCAAGCTATGGGCACAAGTAGGTAGGTGGTGAGTGAGCCCGGGGTGGGGATGACCTTCTTTTTGCTTCGCTCCATATGAGATGATGATGAGTAGGTCAGGGAGGGGCCTGTGCACAGATGCCACAAAGCTTTTTTGGTTGTTAAGTTATAGCAGCTTGACATCCAACAGCTCTAGTCCTCTCTAGTCCTTCTGGTTTGCACTGAAGTGCCTTAAGCAGCCCTCGAGGAATCCATGTATTCTCTCTGTTTGAGCTTTCAAAGATACACCGACAATAGCTATCTGACCATCAGATGCCGCCAACCATCCTCTTCTAACATTACTGACCTTCAAATATTGGGTTTTCATAAATTTCACATAGCATAAAAACTCTTTTCATCATAACAAACAACCAAATTTTCTACTTGTTGCACACATGCATTGCATTGCCAGGACATTTATTCTTGATTAGCTTACTGACACTAATGTTAGCACTATCTATTATTTTATATACACCATAGCAATTGATTTGCACTATGCAGCTTTTGGCAATAGAATCAATTGCTAGACTGTGATGACCTCTTGCAGTCTCATGCGTTTCTATTCCTATGAAAACTATTTACCTGGTCTAAATGTTTCCCTTGTACATGATATCTGATAACTAAAACAAATTATATGGAAACAAATCTTATATATTTGTTTATCTTTTTATTGTTCATGTGGCCTGAAGCAATCTTATTTTCAGAGATTCAATAATTATGCAAAAAGAGTTAAAAGGATGGAAGCAAAAAAGACATTATTGCGCAATGTTGGTGCATATGCAGAATACCTATTTCAGGTTTTTATCAGTTTTGTGACATTATAGTTTATGCTGTTTCACTGTCATGATTGTTTCTGCTATTTAATCTCTAATTTCTATAATTTGTTTAGGGACAATACTTCTACTATATTCTTTCTGAATACTCCTGGAACAATTGGGACCTGATATCAATTTAGTTAGATGCTCTGAACTTATGTTTATCCTTTTCGTTCTGTTTGAGAGGAATTTTATTTGAATTTTGACATGTATGCCACCCCTTGTATTGTCAACAAGAGTGTGGGGTGCCCCAGTTTCCCTAGGGTGGAATCTTTTGTTGGATGGCTCTTTCAGAAAAGTTGAATACATGTGATATGCTCATGAAGAAGAGATTCCTGCTTGCTAATTGTTGTATTTCAAAAAAGTGGAAGAATCGTTTAACTACCTGGGATTTGTAGACCTTTCTGAAATGCTTCGACACTTGATGGGTTTTTCCAGCTAAGGTGTCGTACCTCTTTTCTTGGTGGGATTTTGCTCTTTTGGGCTATAGAAAAAAGAATCTTATGGATTATGACCCTGTATGCTATTCTTTGGGGCTTATGGACTGGAAGAAAGTTGTGACTAGATGGACCCCTCTTTGGGAAACAATCTCTCCATTGCTAATTGGGCCCATTGCAGAAAGGAGTTTTGGGGATTGTTGGTAGTAGACATCTTTCCTATTTGGGAAATAATTTCCATGTTTTGGGTAGGTAAGCTGGATTGAACCTCTGGCTTCAAGGTTGGAGAACAAAGCTAGAGGCTCAATCCTATAAATAAGTTCTTGTGGGATACCTGGCTCAGTTGGGATTGAAGGTGTGATAAGAAATTGGAAAGGAGAGGTGGTGAAAGCCTCATCTTTCCCAAGGGATAAAGGGTTCATCCGAAGTGGAAACTGGCTTTTGTAACCAGCGTTTGTGTTCCTGGGATTGTAGGTGTGGTAAGAAATTGGAAGGCGTAGTGAAACCTTTTTCCTGCACCAGGAATAAAAGATTCAGCCAAATCAAAACTGGCTTTTTCAACTGGGTTTTGTGTTTCTGAGAAGCATTTTGGGTACCGGGTTGGATTGATGAAGACTTGTTGTTAGGAATGTCCTACCTTTGTTAAAGCTTGCCCATTGTTTTTCTATTTCTTTCTTAGAGCTTGATTACAATTTGAGCTTGAAGACGGCTGAAATTTTCTAGTTCTTCATGAAATTTGTCTTAAGGATTCATTTAGCCGACCCCAACTAGTTTGGGACAAAGGCTTTGTTGAGTTGAGTTGAGTTTTAGTAATTGCAGTAGTTTTGTATTATAATTCTTTGATTGCAATGTTCTTATAAGCTGTTGACCCAGCTAATTTGCATATTCTACCAAGTAGTTCTAATTATGCTATGTTCTTTTTGTTCCGAGACACTACCAGAGCTGGAAGTCTGGTGATGACAAACGGGAGGAGTCATCAAGGGAGGGCCCCTCGTGGTTCACAAAGCATCACTCGACTGGGGGAACAAAAAGGAAGAGTTATGGATCTCAGGAATCTCAATGGAAAAGTTATAGGGGTAGAAGTTATGGTACTGCAAATTTTCATCATCCTCTATTGTTCTTGTACTATTTTCTACTGTGGTCGTTGTCATTTTTATTTCTGGAGATATGTCTCATGCTTATATCTTAGTAAGGAAATGACTCTTACTGAATGCTTATCGGTAAAGGTAAGTAAAATTGCAGTATATAATTGCGATAAATGCATTTCTGTAGGGACAACAAAATATATACATCAGCTTGCTTTTGGTTTATCAATTTTCCTTTCTTAAATCCTGGGTCTTGTGGGGAACTTAGGTCTTCCTTCTATGAAGACATTAGGCACTGGCCACAGATATGATAACACTACAATAGTTAAAAAGTATGGACTTTTCAGTGTATGCCAAAGGATAAATAAGGATGGACTGTAGGAGCGTATCAGCTGGACTTAACATTCTCACTTCTGGGAAGAAGGAAATGAATGTCTCCAAAAAAAAAAAAAAAATTAAAAATGGAAAACTGCATTAGACATGAGGAAGAGATGCCCAACACAAAGCTCAGCCCTGGTACAAAAAACGATGAACTTTAGGTGGAGTGAACATTCTCACTTCTGGGAAGAATGAATTGAATTTCTCAAAAAAATATATTTAAAAATGGATAAGTGCTTTAGACAAAGGGGAATAGATTGCCCAAAACAAAGCTCCACCCTATTTACACATTCTCTATCTAATCAAGAAGCTACATCTGCATCCTCTCATGGTTTATGCCATAGTTTCAAAACTCCTCCGCGTCGTCATCGACTCGCCCGAGTCAACTCCCTTTTTCCTTGGCCAAGTCCGCATTTACCCTACAAGGTCAATCAAAACTCCTTTAACTCTCCCGAGTTATGTCCGCATCAACCAACTACTTGGCCGTGTCAACCGACTACTCGATCGCGCCGCACCAAGTCGACTAGGATTTGCTTTGGCCGCGTTTGACCTGCATCTGCGTTTTTAAACACTTTTACGCAACGATTTTTTTTATTTTTTGCTTTTATGCAGTAGTTTGTGGCTGAATATCGTATGTGAACCTTTGAACTTAATGATACAACATTATATCTCATTCAGGAAGAGGTTTCCATTTCTGCTTCAGTGATGATGAAGGAGTTGAGACTATATTTCGATCTGCATTTGGAGGAGAGCAGTACTTCTACTGGTCCTTTGATAGTGCAGATAATTTTCAATGGAGAAACTCTTCAGGATATTCCAATTATAGAAACTCTTGGAATTCGAGGTACAGGCTAGACGACGAATATGATTCATCTGCAGACTATGGCAGTTTGGAGTCGGATTTAATTTCTGATCGCCTAGCCCTTGGATTGAGTGCCTCCGGTCCACTAAAACTCGAACAAGTCAAAAGCGCGTAAGTTTTTTTTTTTGGTTGGTAAAAGCACGTAAGTTATTCCTTAATTTTTCTCTCCTCTGCTTCATTAACTTGGGGAATGTTACGGCATTCTGTATCATCTTTGTTACAGATATTAGTTGGCTTTTTAAATGCCTATTAGAACCTACTGACGAAGGGATTTACTCATTTACGGGTTTGACTTTTGGGTGTCACTTTCTGTTTCAGATACCGTGCCTGTGCTTTAAAATGGCATCCGGATCGTCACCAAGGTTTTTTGAAGGTATTGACTACTACTAATTTTCTTTTCCCTTAAATTTTCTTCTCTGCATCGTCAAAGCGAAAACCTAAGGGGCTGTATGGATACGTGGATTTTAGAATCCAGGTTTTAGTTTGAAAGCAGTGTAAAATTCTGGATTTTACAATCCATTATCCTGGATTTTAAGTAAGAAATCCAGGTTTTAGAAATATCTCTCCCCATCCTGAGATTTCTAAAACCTGGAAACATGGGACGATCTCTTGCTCTCTCACTCGACGGAAAGAAGGACGAGAAATCCGAAAACGACGGACAGTCTCTTTCTTCTCTCGTCCCCCATTTAGGATTTTCTGGAAATCCAAGATTCTAAAAGCTGCATATCCAAACAGCCCCACTTGAGTTGTATTTTCTTGTGCTGTCTGCTTTTCACGTGATTCATTGATGAGCGGATCCACAGAATAGGCTACTCTTATTTCTTTGTTTCATGATATGAATATAGTGTTGACTATTGAATGAATTGACTCCAAGCTTACAACTATGATATAAATTAACCAAAGTGCTCCCAAATCTTTCTCAACGTACACCACTGCTTCAAAAAACAAAAGGAGAAACTTTAGGCAATTAATCATTTGTTTATTGCCGTCAATGAATAGCAAAAGCAAGTCTGAAGAGTTAGGAAGTGAGATTAAATGTGTCGTCAAAGATCTGCTTTCCATCTTTGAAGTCAATATATATATATATATATATATATATATGTGAAAAGGGTTCTTGAGGTGGCGCTAGCGCTACCTTATATGAGGTGGAGCTCATAAAACATAGGGGCCCCCACTTTGTTTGGATGATCCAAAGCATTCATTTGATAGGCCCTCACATAGATAGGGTGCCCACAAAAAATCAGGTCCATAGGATCATCCTAACTTTTCCATTTGTGGAGGTTTAGATTTGTGGAGGTTTATACCCATCCATTTTAACCTCCACAAATGGAAGGGTTAGGATGATCCTATGAAGTTGATTTTTTGTGGGCACCCTATCTATGTGAGGGCCTATCAAATGAATGCTTTGGATCATCCAAACAAAGTGGGCCCCCTATGTTTTGTGAGCACCACCTCATATGAGGTAGCGCTAGCGCCACCTCAGGAACCCCTCTCTCTCTCTCTCTCTCTCTCTCTATATATATATATATATATATATATATATATATATTAACTCTATATTTCTTCCATGTGCTCTAGAAGAGTTGACACACATAAGGGGAAACATATCACAGTAAAGTTTGATGTCTAGGTGAAAAATGACTGCAACTGTCAAACTCAGAAATCTGGTAATTTTTTGTAATTTTCAGAGGTAATCTGGACTCACTAATTCAACAATGTACATTGCACTGGACTTATGTTTATGGATGCAAATGTCACTCAAAGAGGAAAAAAATTGTGGAGGCAGATGGATAATCTGCTTAATGTTAAATACTAGTTGAGATTTCACAAATGAATCTGGCCACATATCCTGCTAAAAGGTCAAGAGGCATCTTTCCATGGCCAAACTCATTGTCACTTTGTCAGTTCTTTCTTTTCCTATACTTTACCGACACGGCAATCAGATTTATTCTCTTGGTTTACCTTTATTTTCTTTATTTTCCTTAGATCTGAATTGATTATACCGTCGTTTGTATTTGTGCTGCTATATGTAACTGAATCAGCGGGCTCATATGTCTGTCTTTATGTTAGTATATTTTCAATTTTATATTATTCCAAGTTTCCAACTAACAGAACCAAATGCAAATTTCTTGATGCATAAACAGGTAGAAGCAGAGGAAAAATTCAAGCATTGCAGTGCAGCATATAAATCTTTATGTGACAGATTTGCTATCAATTGAGATAAAATTCTGGAGCCATCTAGTCAAGTCTGAGATTCATTTCCTTGACGGAAATTGAAATCTCTTGTCCATGTTAAGACATAGGCGAGCATGCATTTACATGATTTCAGCCATGGATTTCTCTGATAAATTAATTCTGAAGCAATTATAACTTTATCAGGCAAGGAAGTTTTTTTTATCAGACACTACATTTCACTGGTGATAGTGGTATGTTGTTCTTTATGCCCTTCTATATTATCAATAGTTGTATGAATATCTAATTATGTATTCTGAGAATGTAATAATGGTTAGTATATATCCTTGTGATTTTTAGAGTTGGAAGGATCAAATTAAAGGGTTGGGTCTTATCTCCATTGAATAAACTAGCCCACATGTTGGAACCAAAAGTACATTGTTTCTTTGTTATTCTGCACAAGCGGCGTTAGTTAAATATTGTTCATCAGAACCTTATTTGTGGAACTTGCTTTTGGCCAAGCACAAGATATAGCAGGACGAATTCTTCGGCTCCAGTACAACCTTTGCATGTTGCTTAATCCTAGACGTTTTGAAGGAGGACTCTCAAGAGTCTTTAAGTGCTTGGATACTTTTGAGTCAGCTTCCTAGTTAGCCATGGCATATGTATCTTTTCTTCCTTAAAGGGTGCTGATTTTCACACCCCATTGTTTTCATAGATATCATCATTATTTTAGGCTTCTCTCGAAAACTTCAATTTTTTTTCTTCTGATCTTTGTATCTACATACATGCAATGGATGCAACTAGTGTCAGGACTAGACTTAGTCGATGCTTTCAGCTTTGTATCTACATGCTTTTGCCCATTTTCTATTTGGGTAATATCAGCTTTTGCCCATCATAAGTTATATGTAACCCATGTAGACGAACACAACTAGTGTCAGGATTAGACTTAGTCGATGCTTTCACCTTCTTCATGAAAATTTTCCAAAGGATTCACTAGCCGACCCAGCTAGTTTGGGACAAAGGCTTAGTTGAGTTGAGTTGAGTTGAGTTGATTTGAGTTGAAGTTATATTTAAACCAGTGTTTCAAGAACTCGGTCTTCGTAAAAAAAAGTGGCCAAGATACAAGGGAGTTGCCGACTCGGGTGAGTCAATGATTGATACAGTTAATTTTGATTTTTTTATTTTGTGGAAATGATATATTCTTCCTCTTTTCTTCCCCGGGCCAGCCCCTCTGCCAGTGTAAGAAGAGTAGTCATAAATACAATAGGAAGGTTAGCTCAATCATTTGAATGCTGATTAATTTGGTGCTGAAGAGACTGATTCAAGGGTGTTAACTATTCCACTTCGGATCAGATCCACCTCTCTTGGTCACGATCCTTTTGGATCCCTCATCGGTTGGATCCTTTCTTGGGGTGCCTTTTCATATCCCTACCTTTTTATATCCTGTTCGTTTCCGATTGTGATAGCCGATTGTGAGCCTCAAAATTAAACGTAAGGGATTTGCTAGGCAATTTCGTGGAAAGTCATTTTGCGGCTGGCTTTTCCATGTGAGAACTGCCACACAGATTGACTTTTTGGCAGATTTTTGTCTTATGCATATTTAACTCATCTTATGTGTGGCAGTTCTCACATGCAAAAGCAAGCCGCGAAATGGCCTCCTACGCGTAATTCTGAGCCATTAATCGCAATCGGTTGTCACAATCTGTTCAGAAATGAACAGGGCCTCAGTCCTAAACTCCTAGTTTATTTGAGATTGTGAGCGCCGAACCTATTATCGGGCTAAAAAATAACGTATTTTTATATGTTGAGACCCTCAATTTAAAATAATTTCGGACCTGAAGATATGGATCTAACGGACATGGTTTAAATCCAACAATTGTGCCCAAATCCTGTCCATTAACCATTCGGACGCTCGGTCCGTTAACTAAAGAAGGGGGTGTGCGTTTACCAAAAGCCAGGAGACTCGTAAAAAAATCTGCTTCCAATCCAAAGTCTTTTTCTTCACCTGACTGACCGAGTCAAGTTCCGGAATCGGGTGTCTTTACCATATCTCCACCTCTCTATAGATTAGAAGCTCGATCATTAGGGTTTTATATCTCTTATAAAAGTTGAGAATGAAATTAGAAGCTCTTGGTTTGGCAACTGATTCTAGGGTTTCTTCCTAAAAGAACATGTCTTTCAATAATCAAATTCCAGAAGATGAATCTCAACATCCGTGGAATGGAAATTTTGGATTCGGAAAAACTGATCGGAGATTCGCTTTTTCCCGTCAAAATTCACTCCGTCAATCCGATTCTCACACTCCAATCTCGATCAATTCGAATAATTCGCATACGCCTTTGATTTCTCGGAGTAATTCCAGTATCAGTATTCCACCAGAGATTTATCCATCACACGAGAGAGAAAACATGTGGAAAGGAGGGAAAATAAATTCTTCGGAAAAAATTTCCATTCTCTTGATTTTGCTGTCTTTGATTCGGAGTATAAGATCTGGGAGTAGACCTATGAAGCGCCTTTTTGTGATGATCTCGCTCAATGTGGCTTATTCTACTACTGAATTGATTATAGGTGTTCTTACTGGACGTGTAGGTAAGAATTCTGATTTATTCATGCTATATGATCTGTCAAATATTTAGTTGAGCTGTCATTTATAAAAGCCATGTCCCATGCTATTGATCGATATAAAATCACGAAAATTGGGTCAATGTATTGTCTGCAATCTTGAAATTTATTACTTTTCTGGTATGTTTTCTGAACTGTTAACTAACCAACTTCTCCAAAAGCTTAAGCTGTTGGAGAAAGGCGTTATTTATCTTTTATACTTTAACATGAACTATTTTATTTCTTGTAGGCTTGGTGTCAGATGCTTTTCATTTGACATTTGGTTGTGGGCTCTTGACATTTTCATTGTTTGCAATGGCATCTTCGCGAAAGAAGTCTGATGGTGTTTACACTTATGGGTGAGATCAGAACCTCCGGATTTACAGTCTACATTGTAGGCTTCTAGAGGATGCCATTTAATTACATTTTTAAGGCTCCAATTTTTAGATGATTGTATGTTTTTTGTGCTTTTATTTCAGGTACAAAAGGCTGGAAGTTCTATCTGCTTTCACTAATGCTGTAAGTACTTGTCATTTTGATATTAGGGGTAGTAACAATACTTGCTAAAGGAGTATCCCACTCTGTTTTATGTATTTGGAGATCTCTTTTCTTGATTTAAATATTTTCTTTAGAAGTAACTAATTGGGTGTCATTTTCCAAAAAGGAAAATAATTGCATTATCAGGGCTAACATATGAATGTGTTGCTTCTGTTGCATGTGTAGACAGCTGTTTCTTTTGTTTATGTCATTCTCCATAGCAGTGGAGGGACTCCATGCATTTATACAAGATGAATCTGAGCACAAGTAAGTAGCTCACCTTGAGTTGGATGAATTGAAAATTTGAAATGCTTTGAGAATGACTATGTGGTAATTGCTAAATAATCAGTCTTACTCATGAGTGGCTCCTATATTAGCTGCACCCCAAAGAATCATCTTACCAGCATTTCCACTGAGTAAACCACATTTATTGGATAATTGCATAATTGCTACTTTTTCAGGTTAAATATTATTTCATGGTTCTATCATTTTCTACTGTTTTATATAGGTCGTAATGTTATTTGAGGTAACTACTCTTCTACAAAATTGTCTCAGACAAAAACTTTCTCAACTCTCTTTTTTTGTAGGTAATGAAAACATTCTCAGCTGAGACAAATGAGTTTCGGGTTTAACTTTAAGTTCAGCACTCTGAAAAAGGATGGGGTAAGGGATTACTTCGGAAAGAGACCAGTAAGCCCTCCGGACATTTTCTACTAGAGGAGAAATATAGCCAACAGTACTTGTAGTTGTGTCTATAATAGAAAGCCTCAAAGATCTATACCAAGACATAAGAGAGGCTGGATATACGGTAGTTGAAGCTCTGCAATGGGTAGAGATTAGTAGGGAGTGTTGCAGGAGAAACTTGATCCTACTAGGTAATGGTTGTAGGTCACTACCCCCCAGATCAAGGCCGAGAAGTCCTTGCGAATATGATTCAAGGCCAAGAAGTCCTCTTGAATATGATCCATGGCCTAGTAGTCCTCACGAATATGATTCAAGGCCGAGAAGTCCTTGCGAACTTGATTCAATCACAGAAACCAGAGGAGAAAAATCACCTGATTTCTATCCAAACCATAGACAGCAGGCAGGTAATCGGACTAAAAATCACCCAGACAACTGGACCTGTTCATCATGTGAGTATTACAACTTTGGATCGCGCTCTAGATGCCGCAGGTGCTCTAGAAACAGAGAAAATGAGATGGAAAGGGAAGAAAGAGAGGAACCAAGAATGGATAAGGAAGAGACTTTTACCCATTCCGGAATGGACTCCCTGGGGAAATATCCAGAAGTAGAGGTGGCCGGCAAAGTAGTGGAAGATCGTAAAAAGGAACTCAAAAAATGCTTGATAGGTTGTATGAAGTCTGGCTTATGGGGTCTAGAAGAGACTTGGTAATGGGCTATTAAAGAATGGCACCTACCACTACGGCCGAAACCACTCGTCATTAATAACCAGGAGGTGCTATTTAGATTTGATTTAGAACAACAAGCACTGAGGATACTACAAAAAGGGGGTGAAGCCCTAGGTCCTAATTTATCCTCCTTGTCCTCTTGGAATCCAGCGACACATGCTGGGTCCAAAACGGTATGCATCAGATTTTACGACATCTCGCTCCATGCTTGGTCATTATCAACGGTTGAAGCCTTGGGGAAGTTGTTTGAGCATGTGACTAAAGTGCAACTATCAGGCAACCATGACTATTGCATGGCTTTTGCCTCAGTGAAAGTCCTTACAGAACACTGGAAATTGATACCACGTTTTGTAAGATTAAAAGTGGATAGTAAATTCTTCCTAGTTCAAGTGAAATGTATGCTGGAGGTAGAAGGGGAAGAAATATCCTCCCAATCATCAGAACAATTGGGAATTAAGATCACCAGCCTTTGTCCTCCGGCACCGGAGGAATGCTCAGTTCGGGAGGGGGGGAAATCCTGCAGGCAAGAACCGTCGAATTTTAAATTTCCACCTACCCTCTGGGTGGCAGAGGCCTCACTAGCTAGATCTCTCAGGCCAAGGATGGAGGCTAACAAGCAGGTAGCATTAAATGCCAAGTCCCCTGCAGATCCTGATCAAGAGATCTGACTCCGTGGAGGCCTCAATCAAGCTCTGACAAATCGATAGTCAAATGCTGCCCCCAATCATAAGGGAGGTAAGGATCTGAGGCTAGGAATAGCCTAAAAAAAGGTAAGGTTTGGCTTTTAAAAGACCCTACGCAATCGAGACTTCAGGACCCTTGGAGAGAGACGTCACATCGGGAGAGGTGGAAGAGTATGAAAATATCGCGAACACAAAGTTTCCGATAAATCTAAAATTCCGTACCCTCCCAGAGAAGGTTGGAAAGACGAACACCAATCCCAAAGAAATCGATGGAGAAGTCCTCTGGACAAAAAAATCCAAAAAAAGAAACACTTTGTATCAAACATTATCAAATGATAGATGAAAATGAGCAGTCAGGAGTTGCATGGCTCTCAGATGATGATGAAGAAAGGAGTAAAAGGTACAAAGAAAAGGAACACCAAAAAAGAAATCGGAACCAATGGTATGGTAGATCTCACGACGGGCCCCCATCGAGAAGTGAGATCGCAAGAGAATTCAAGAAATACCAGCTATCAAAACTAAGGCCGAAAGCAGTGTGGCCTTTGCTGAGGAACCTTCGGTTGGTCAAATTCAAGCGGATTTAGACTGTGCCCTTCCGTTGCAAGGGAGCGAAATTAAGGAGGGCAGGAGATAGGGAAAAAGAAATGGAGTTACCACCCCGAATGAGGGTTCCAAGACGGTGAGAGACTCAATGGATGTGGAGCTGAGAAGGAGAAATACAATTTTTTTTGGTAATGAGGAGCATCCTTCAGAAGAAAGAAGGTTGGAATCTTCTGGGGATGAATCTTCAGAAGAGGAAAGAGGAAAGAGGAAATTCAACCCATTCGGAGGATAGAATGTCATCGGAGGAGTTTGAGAAAATGTCTAAATTGGGAGATCAATTGGAATTAGGCTTTCGAGAAAATATCGAATAAACAAAGAAAATGTTCCTAGATATAGAAAAAGGGCCTCCAGACTAAGAAAAGGAAAAACCCGCGTAGAGGTAGAAGAGAACTTAAGGCTCTAAAAAATTATAAGAAATTATGGGATCCTCTGCCTGGTATCAGTAGAATATTTTGGCCTCTTTGCCGGTTGTTTTTTGGATTGTTTAGAGGAAGCCATTTTTTGGCGAAAGGAAGTGCAGTCAGTCCTCTGCGACATAAGGGTCATGTATTCCATGGGAAGCTCCTATGCTGATTTCTTGCCTAGTATTTTGAAGATTGTAAAGGAAAATGTAAAGCTAGCTACTGGTTCAATTCCAGGAGTAAGGGTTTTATTTCTTCCAAGGAGAATGTTACTGGGTGGCTCATACTATGTATATTCAGTGGGACTACTTGTCCCCCTTGTAATTTTGTTAGTATGAATACAGTTGTCATCTTTTAAAAAAAAGAAATTTGGGAAGGTTGAACTATACGAAGCATACCTCAATTTTAATTATTGTACATAAATTTGGCATTGGATTCCTCTCCTATGATATTTGAGTAGAATTGTGAACTAGTATTATGTTGGTTATCATCTTATCTCTTTATAATATATTGGTCAATTGCTTGTGGACATACTATGTAGCAAGAAGACCTTTTCTTTTTCTACAAAAATGCTGTTTCCCATGTTGGACGTGTGGACACCCACAGATGTGGCTATCAGGAAAAAACCTAATTATGTCTTTTTTTCTTGTACTTTAGAATTATCGATGAACTCTCTCTCTCTCTGTGTTGTAATATAATTGTACAAACATATCTGCACGTCCGATTTAAAGTTCACCTATTTGACAACTAGTCTCCTTTTCTGAACTCGGTACTTCTCATTGTTTATGTTCTGTAGACAATAGATAATTGATTGGTAACCGGGTCCATTGTAGTGTCAAATTGAGAGGCTGTACATTGTGTGTTCCTGTACTAGTAGTGGCTTTTGCCTCAATAAAATTGCTCTACGATTCAAAAAAGTGCATGTACTTTTAGATTCTTGTGTTGTTGTGTGCATTAATGTGAAGACTATAACTATCGACTCCATAGGGTGTTTAATAGGTTCTTTCCAAGGAAGTGCTGATAGAGGATTTATGGCAGATATTAGTAGGGTATCTATTTTAGTGCTATATTATCATAGAGGTGGTTACATGTTTATATCGCAAGACGCTAATGTTCCTATTAGGTTTTTGGTGGACTTTGTTTTGGATGTGACCGAGGTCAGAGGTTTTCTTTATCCTTTCAATCAGGGTGTGTCATGTGGAATTAATTTAACAGTCTGCTATGGTGCTATCTCAGTACCATAAGATATGGCTTTCTTGTGCAGATATGCTTGTAGCCTTGTAGGGTATTTCTCATTGCTGATTAACTAGTGAAATGCTCATCTTTATTTTGATGAAAATCTTTGAAGAGTTACATGAGTCTTAATATTGGTGGAAGGTCGAGCAGAAATACTGTAGGTAAAGCTTTTGTTGAAAATAGAGAGATCTCTAATATTTCAGAATATGATCAAACATGATGTGTAGCCAACGACAAGATGAGATGCAAGAAACACAGGCAGACAAAGCAAGAAAAGACAAAAATTATGTGGTTTGACAGTTCATAGCCTGTCAATCCATCTTCAATTTTGTCCATTCCATAGGCCAAGCCAACACATGTAGTGCTCCATAAATATCTGAAAATCCACTCCACTGCATCCCATTGCTCCTTTCACGTATTTGTCATGTATCTACTTACAACATCTGCCATATATGGCCTCGTGCAGACTATAGTATACACTAGACAACCGATAGCCCTAGCATAAGAGATGTTAGGTATGTTGACCCGTTCCTCATCAGTTGGCATAAGTGCTTGTCCAGTTTGAAGTGATCTGCCAAAGGAGTGGTAACTGGTTTATCATTTTTCATGTCGAACTTCTCTATCATCTGTTCAACGTATGTGGTCTATGAAATCCAAAGCACTCCCTTTTCCCTGTCTCGTCCCATTGTCAAAACATGTGCGGATATCCAGCCCCTCCCCCGTCGTCTCTCTCTCTCTCTCTCTCTCTCTCTCTCTCTCTCACACACACACACACACACACACACACACACACACATGCAAATCCTTATATTTGAATTTACTATGAGAGATAATTAATAATTAAGTGATAAGTTAAGGTCTAAGCAAGAATGCTTTTTCACTTAGCTGTCATTGTGGTTCAGAATTAGAAGTGTGAGTTTCAGATCTGATTATAATGCAGATCTGATTATAATGCATGCATGTTTTGTATCGAAGTTGTTTTCTTCTAGTCCCATGTCTTTATAATGTTTTTTTGGACCTTTACATATGCATTCAAATTATGTTGGTCCTGATTTTTGTGCTTCTCTTATGAAGTCCAGAAAGTAGATGTATAACACAGGATTAAGAGTTCAGAAATTTATCATCAATTAGCTTAATTTTGTCAAAATTACAAATTTTGTTTACCATTAAAATTTGAGGTAGTTCCTATATTCGTATGTATCATAATTTTGTTTACCATTCTGTTACAGTCCCTTTTTGTTTCACTTTGTTTTGGATGTGCCTCTATAGTTGCTAATGGACTTTTACTTGCAGGCATTATCTGATTGTTTCGGCAGTGACAAATCTGTTGGTGAATTTACTTGGTGTATGGTTCTTCCGAAGCTATGCTCGCATTTATATTGGTAAGGTTATTATTGCCTGTTTTTCGAGATATTTTATATTGCTTTTTTAAATGATAAATTTTATTAAAGGGAGGATAGATATTTTATCTTTCACAACCTAGTTTATTGTTTTTCTTCAACTATTCAATTCTCTAGAAGCTACTTTCTTTTCTGAATCCATGATATCTGCTGCTATAAAAAAAGTTCCTTCAAATCTTTCTGATGCGTAAAAAAAGTTACTTCAAATTTTTATTTGATTGTAGGAAATATGGGTGTTTTAAGTGCTGCGATTTCTTATTACTTTTATATTCTGATGATATTGCATTTCGTTAACAGTTTACAGGAAAGCTGAAGATATGAACTACCACTCAGTCTGCTTACATGTTCTTGCAGATTCCATCCGAAGGTTTAAAAACACCAGCCACTAACTATACAATCTAGATTTAAAATCATTTACCTTTTTTTTTCCTGCCACATTCTATTTATATGCTCTTTCTTCTTGATTTCTTTGTTGAAAGTTCCATTCTAATTTGACTTTTTTAATTGTTTCTCAGTGCAGGTTTGATCCTAGCGTCATGGTTTCTTAGTCTTGGGTAAAATTTTATATTCTCCCCTGTTTACTTCAGTGTCAAGAACCTTCCCTCGAAATTTGTTTGGATAATGTTTTTCCAATATTCATTTTCAGGGTTAAGAATGCTGAGGTGTTGTGCTTGGGACTTGTCTCGGTTTTGGTGTTCATGGTCGTCATGCCCCTTTTTAGAGCGACTGGTGGGACCTTACTCCAGATGGCTCCCCCCAGCATTCCTTCCTCCGCTTTCAGTAAGTGCTGGAGACAGGTATGTTTCTTGCTTTCTTCTCTTTATTTATTTCTTTGTGTAATTATAACTACTTTATTACTATCAACTTACCATGACATAAGGTGTGTTCTGGCTAGATAACTGCACGGGAGGATGTTTCTGAAATTTCGCAAGCTAGGTTTTGGGAGTTTGTCCCTGGTCATGTAGTGGGGTCACTTGTGATTCAGGTAAATATAAAGAAAGTAGGTATCAAACCATGGAATTTAGTTAGTGCATGGTCTAATGGCCATTCTAGTCATGTCCTTATTGTGGATGCCATGAAATTCTTCTAATAGAGTACCTCGTAAGTGTGTTTTTTCATGTGCGTTATTTCTGGTGATTGCACCTGGAAATTGACCACTGCTTTGCTTTTTCACCGTTTTTTCTTTTTTCTTTTTTCATATGGTAAAATGGCATATGACTTGATTTATGGCAATGATTTTAAATTTCGGTTGAAATCCAAAATTTTGGTTTCAGCTGAGACCGAAACGAAATACGCGTTGAATCATTTTTAACAGGATTTCGCCTTGAAATTTCATTTTCACACTTGTTTATAAGATTTCCATCGAAATTTAAAGATTTCCAACTAAATTGCCGGAATTTCCACCGAAAATTTATACATTTCCACTGAAATTTTAAAAATACCAAAAATTTTAACCGAATTTTGCATGATTTCGGCCCAAAATTCCACCGAAACCGAAATTTCAAGCCTTGCTTATGGCTGTATCATAACATGCAATTTGTATCATAATATTGAATTTACAATTTAGTGATTTCTTTGTGGAACAGGTTAAGAAAGGGGCGGATGATCATCCAGTACTCCAGCATGTGCATGGTTTGTACCATGACTTGGGCATACAAGACCTGACAGTGCAAACTGATTTTGTCTAAGCTTTGGCTCCATCAGCGGTGGTGGGTAAGAAAGAGCTTCTGATTCAAAAAATGCAACACAATTTTTATCTAGTAGTTCATACTTCACAATCAAATGTCTGTTGATTTATTGAAGGACTACCCAACCTGGAACAGTTTATTGCATATATAGAATCTGATTTTTTTTCCTCTTTTTGAATCAATGAGGTTTAACTTGCATACCAAACTACTAGTTTTTGTGGAGTTCCTATTACATGTTTGGGCTGGCGCTGAATTGTGTGACCCCCTAAGAGTAGAGACTAGAAAATTCATTGATTTACCAACACAAACTTTTGAACAAATAAATCCTATATAACAATATTCCATTAAATATTGAAAGTAACATGTAGTGAAATATGTACCTGTAATATGCATATGTAATGTAGCCATATATAGTGGAAATGATATCTGTGCCAAGTGTTTCAATAAACATGCGCTCCACTTGTTTGTCGTGTAGTATTCAAAGGGTTTAAAGAGCTTTTTGAGAACCGTAATATCCTCTGAAATTCCTTTAAATACTACACGACAACAAGTGGAGTGCTTGTTTATCAAAACACCTTGGCGCATATATCATTTCCCTATATATATATATATATATATATGAATGATAGCAAATTTTATTGAGAAAGGACCGAGATGGTCAAATTACAAAGGAAGAGAAAATACAATCGGGGAATAAGAGACAGAGATACAAAAATTATGGAGGAAGAGAATCAAATAGAGCTAATGCCTCTTTCGAAACCCCTATTCTTGCCAAATTATCCGCCATCTCTTTAGCCGTTCTCCGAACATGCTTGAAGGATAGAGATAACGACTTAGCGCAGTCATCATTCTCATAAAAAAATCTATCGAATCTCCATGGTTTTTTTTTAAGGCCTTGGAGCCAACTTATAACATTTGAGGAGTCTCCTTCAATAATCACTTTGTCAGCACCCTTGATTGCAAGAAATTTTATTCCTTGATGGACGGCTCTAAACTCGGCTTCTGATGCATACACAATCCCGATCGGACCCGCATAAGCCCAAGCAACAATACCAAGTTCATCTCTATGAACCCCGCCTATCCCAGCTGGACCCGGATTGCCAAAGCTAGATCCATCAAAGTTGAGTTTAAGATGACCAGAGGGAGGGGGATCCCAAGGCTGGACCACCTTTGGCTTCCTCTCCACACTCATGCAAATCTCCCGCCAACCTTCCCATAAATCATATGCTGACACAAACTCAAATTCCGGAAGGGATTTTGCCCAAGCTATGGACAAAGTTATCACCTTATTGAAAAGGAAACTAGCTCCTCTAGCAAAACCTTTAAAAATTCTTGCATTGCGTTCTTTCCACAAAACCCATAAAGTAGCTAAGAAGGAGATCTCCTAAAGAATTTTCCCTTTCTTTCGCCACGAAACCACAAACCAACATTGCAAAAGCTCCATCAAAGATTCAGGGAAAACCTAATAAATACCAAACCAAGAAAGAAGATTTGCCCACACCTCCCTTGCTACCTTGCAGTGGATTAGAAGATGATTTGCAGATTCTCCTGCCTCTATGCACATAGAACAATGGTTGACGATAATCATTGTCCTCTTTCTCAGAAAATCCACAGTTTGAATTCTTCCTTGGCAAGCTGCCCAACAAAAAAAACAAACAACAAACTCTTGAGGGCTTTAATAGTTCATACTTTGGCAACATTGGCAACAACATTAGATGACGTGCAACCAACTAAATGGAAATAAAAGGATTTGACCGAGAAATCCCCAGAGGAATCCCAGGTCCATACCATCTTGTCTTCACCATTTTGCTTAACATATCCTTCTTCTAGAGTTCCCAACAACCGAACTAAATGTGATATCACCCAATCGAAAAGATTTCTTTTGAACACCGGCTTCCAAATGACCTTGCCATCCCTTTTTTCCATAAGTTCCTTCACAACTCCCTCTTTATTTACTGCCATAGAGAACAATCTTGGAAATGTAATTTTTAGGGGCTGATCCAAGCACCATTTATCAATCCAAAATATATATATATCTATATATATATATATATATATATATATATATATATATATATATATATATAGGAAAAGGATTGTACGCTCGACCGTACCTAAGGTTAGATACGGTAGAGTGCCAAATCACATGGGTCCCACATTTTTTTTGGTCATCTAAACTATTCATTTGCAAGGCCCCATCATAGATAGGGTGTGTGCCAAAAATCAGCACCATTGAATCATCCTAACCCCTCCAAAACTGAGGGCAAAATGGGCAGATTTGTGGACAAACAGTGTCCGTCCATTTTGACCTCCACAAATGGATGGGTTAGGATGATCCTATGGAGCTGATTTTTGGTATGCACCCTATCTATGATGGGGCCTTGCAAATGAATGGTTTAGATGACCAACAAAAATGTGGGACCCATGTGATTTAGCACTCTACCGTACCTAACCTTAGGTACGGTCGAGCGTACAATCCTTTTCCTTATATATATATATATATATATATATATATATATATATATATATATATAATGTTTAGGAATAGCACCATCTTGGGTGTTACCAAGTCTTTCTTGTGTCGGTTGGGTGGGATTGCAAACATTTTGTTGGTCAGAAAGGGAGAACTATGGAGCCTGTGCCCGTTTGTGGTAATCAGGTGCCTCTGGTTGGAAACGAATCGCAGAATGTTCAAAGGATAACTAAATAGCACCTCCTGGTTATTAATATTACTTTACTAGTACTATTAATGAGACTAGGAACTTATATGCTCATTATCAGGGTGTTAAGGAGAGTAGATAGCGATTATTTGTATGTGGGGCAATCTCTGCCCCTTTTGCAATGGTTCTTTCTTGTTAATGTAATCTTACCTTATCTTTAAAAAAAAACCAAAAAACAAAAATAAAATTGTAAAATAATCTTAGATGCATTGATGAGAAGAATTATTGGGTTTAAATTCTGGTATTTGTCAAAAATCAATCCCTGGAAAGAAACTTGATATTAATATCCCCTTGTTTTAGTAGACACCGCTGTCTTATTTTATATTTTCTTTAGGGATTTGCCAGGGACCATTGCAGAAGGCATTTTGCGGACAGGCTGTTGGGCCGTCCATGTATTATTATAATTATTTTAGTGAAGTGATGTAATCGCCCCCTTTTCTTCACCGAGCCATCCCCTCTAGTGTATTTATAGCCAAGGTTTTAAATTTCGACCGAAATCTGAAATTTTGGACTGAAATTTCGGTCAACACCGAAGCCGAAACGATCGAAACCTGAAATTTTGGAAAAAGTATTAATTATTTAATCCTTTACCAAATTTCAGTCGGTAATTTCGGCCGAAATTTCTGCCAAAAAACGATATTTCGAGCGCCCAATATAGAATTTCGGTTTCGGTGAGGACCAAAATTGACCCCGAAACCGAAAATTAAAACCTCGTTTATAGCTACTCTTTCTATATTAAAGGTGGAGGCATGGGGAAGAAAATGGGGCGAATATATCATTTTCCTTATTTAACTTGTAAGAAAAGAGTACGACCTTTCATTTAACAAGATTGAGCTTATGCTTGCATTTGACAAGTACACCAGGGTGGGCCTACCATTTATTTCATTTTGTGAACATGTCAACGGGGATACCATGTGATTCCATAATCATTCCAGTTTTTTCTACAACTGTGGCCCACCAATTATTTTAGCTTTTCCCATAAGCGTGCACACCATATCTCCCCTTTAGTTGGGAGAATTTTTCCACTAGAAATATTTCTTGTAGGGAAATGATATATTTGCCCTATTTTCTTTCCCGGCCCCTTCTAGTGTAGTATGAAACAAAGGTTATTTTCGATTGGGATTTGCCAGGGGACCATGCAGGAGGCATTTCACAAATGGTTTGTCGCATGTCAGACCAGCCACCTCGTGAATGATGATAAAATCTACTGAAAAGTGAGCCTCTGTGGCTGGTCTGACATGCAACAGTCCATCTTCGAAATGCCTTCTGCGATGGTCCCTAGCAAATCCCTTCCCGATTCAAATCGGAGTCCATTTCAGGGTCACAAAGCCTTCTTTTTTTTTATCTGTATCTTTCTTCCACGGATCTTAAAGAAAGAGACCATTATATTATTTCTCGACTCCCCTGAAAAGATGGTACATGGATTATTCATGGATTTTATCTGTATCTTTCTTCTATGGATTCCATTGCAGTTTTCACAATATAAGTAGGTGGCCCGAGGAAGAAAAGGGGCCGAATATATAACTTCCCTTTTTCATGCAATCCAAACAGGCCTATAGGAAAAAATATTTATGGAAATCGGGGGCATATATTAACCGTTGCACAAACTCTCGGCCCACTTTTGCAGGAGACAACAGCCACCTCAGATGAAAAAAAAGAGTAAGACAAAATCTGCTAAAAAGTGAGCTTGCCAAATGGCTTCCCGTGACAAAAATACTAAGATCCTTAGAGCCAACTCCTCAGATGCGGGCCCCCCATTTTAGTAGTCCTCTGGACTTTGGTCCCATTGGTAAAATTTGTGGGGCCCATCATTCCCACGACTTGAAGCAATCTAAACAAAAGTCGGCCACTTCCAACCATCTCACTTTAAACGAAACCACCAACTAAAATGAAGAAATACGCGCTTCTCTTGTCCCCCCCCTTCCATTGACTTAGTCTCTTTATGCAACTCCCCAATCTCTTGTACTTCATATAAATAAACCAACTGCCACACTCCAGATAAAGAGAGAAGATAACATAGATGGGGAAGCTGAGCTATGAACCACAGATCCAACATTTCAGCCATCAACACCCCTTAGAACTCACTACTCTTCCACACACCCAAATAACATCTCCTCTATGTTTTGGGTGCAATCTCAAACTCTCTGGATGGCTCTACACTTGCAAACCATGCAACTACTACCTCCATATCTCATGCTCCCAGTTACCTCACCTCATCCAACACCCCGCGGATCCAAACCACGCCCTCTCCCTCCTCCCTTACCCTGCCTACCCAGAAGGCTACTTTAACTGTGATGCCTGTGGCCGACGAGGTGATGGTTTCTCTTACCATTGTGGCCGGTGCAACTTCGATGTCCATATTCTTTGTGCTTCAATGCCACTCTCAATTAACCATCAAGCTCATTGCCACACTCTCAACCTTGCTTTCTTCCCTCCTTATCAGAATAAAGGTTTCTCATGTGATATATGTAAGAGATTGGGCTCTAACCATTGGCTCTATCGGTGTGAGACATGTGAGTTTGATGCGCATTTGGGTTGTGCCACAGCTAAGACTATGCCATTGGCAGATGTTCAAATTCAGCAGCTTCAAGTGATCCAACAACAGAGAATGCTTCCACTAGCCACTCCCCAGTTCCAAGCTGGAGTTGGATTCATGAATGGGTCACAGCAGAGATATTCACCTAACTATTACATGAATAACCCGAGCCCGGGTGCACAAGAGCCCATCCGGCCTCTCACTGAGAGGCCTGGACTGGGTAATAGGTTGATGGATCAAGCAACAGAAGGATTTGTTGATGGTGGTGGTACAGAGAAAATAGGCCAAAGTTTGGTGCAGAGTGTCATAGAAGGTGGTGGTGGTGGTGGGGGTGGGGATTCTTCTTCTTCTACTTTGTTTTTGGATATGGGCTCTTCAAATTTCAGTAGTGCGTTTGGAGCATCGAATTTGTCAATGTCAGATGACTAGTTTAAATTTGGGTTGGGATGTTTATGATTTTTGTTTCTTAAGGTTTCTTGATGCATATATCTCACCTTTGTATAGATTGTATATGTTAGTGTATGTATATGCCTATGGGCATATTGGTATTTTGCATATCTCTCGTTATATATAAATACATAAGTGAGGGGGAGACTCTCCAACTCACTCTTTCTCTTCTTCCTCTTTCTTTCTCCCTCTTTGGTGGCTTCTAACATGGTATCAGAGCCCTAGGGTTGAGGCCCTAGGGACCACCTTGCAAGCCCCCTTCCTCAGCGACGCATATCAGTGGCACTGCCATCTTGGACATCCCAACCTTGATCGTTTGCGGTGGACATCTATTGTTTCTTCTTCTGTTACCCCTTTTTCGTGCGAGGCCTGTGAACTTGGGAAACACCATAAGGTGTTCTTCCCGTCTAGGCCTGTTAGTCGGGCCTCTCACCCTTTTGATTTAGTGCATTCCGATGTATGGGGTCCCTCGCGGACTACCTTTGTTTTTGGACATCATTATTTTGTCATTTTTATTGATGATTATTCACGTATGTGTTGTCTTTATTTATTGAAATATCGCTCAGAAGTGTTCTCTGTTTTCCGTACTTTTCATTCAGAAGTTACTAACCAATTTAATTGCACTCTTAAATGCCTTCGCACTGATAATACCAGGGAATATTTCTCAAAATCCAATGGTTTTGAGGAATTTCTTTCCACTCGTGGTATCCTACATCAATCTTCCTGCGCTCACACCTCAACAGAATGGTGTTGCTGAAGGGAAAATGCGATCATTATTGGATGGGGCTCGCACTCTTCTCTTCCAGATGCGAGTTCCCAAGTCTTATTAGGGTGATGCAGTTCTCACTGCTAACTATCTGGCGAATCGGCTTCCTTCCTCGGTTCTAGGCAGCTCATCACCTTTCTCAATTTTACGTCCTCATCATGAGTCATTTCCTCTTACTCCTCGGGTATTCAGATGTGTTTGCTTTGTCCACAACCTTGGGCATGGTTTGGATAAATTTAGATCCTAAATCTGAACGATGCCTTTTTCTCGGCTACTCACGCATCCAGAAGGGTTATCGCTGTTATAGCCCTCGGTTATGTCGATCCTATGTCTTGGCAGATATTACCTTCTTCGAGACTGAGCCCTTCTTTCTGAGCTCTCCAGATACAACCCCTCTCTCTCATTCTTCAGATTTTCCTCTACCGGTTCCTGTTCTTCCTGACCCGGTAGTCTGTCCATCTCCATCATCTCTCTTACCTTCCCCTTCTGTGGTTCCTGTTCCAGAGACCTCTCTTCCCTTACAGGTACCTGCTCGATCTCCAGCTCCAGTCATCAGAGACGAAGCGGAAGCGAGAATGTCGGCTTGAGTAACGCAAACATTGGTGAGAATCCAATGCCCCGAAAACCTAAGGGTTCCTCCGCAAGGTTCGTCCACGGAGGGTGAGTCAGGGCCTAAGATCAAGCCGAAAGGCGTAGTTGATGGACAAGAAGACCTATCAGCACCGCCATACTTCTGCAGCTCATCCATCTCTGGCAGCCCATCATGAGCTCCCCCATTCCACATCTGAAGTATCTATTGACTCTCCTATTGCCTCCCGCATTCATTCTCATAGTACTGCTCATCCTATTTCGTCTATTGTTTCATATGATGCTCTCATGTCTGCTTTCGGCAGTTTTATGTCCTCTCTATCTTTTGTTTCTTTGCCAGAGTTGCCGCACTTGATCACCCAGGGTGGCACGCTGCTATGGACCTTGAGATGGATGCCCTTCAAGCCAATCAGACTTGGGATTTAGTTCCTCTGCTCCTTGGTGCACGTCCTGTTGGGTGTCGTTTGGTCTATACGGTGAAGTATTTGCTTGATGGCTCTGTTGAACGCCTTAAGGCGTGCTTGGTTGCCAAAGGGTACACTCAAACAGACGTTTGGGGTGGACTACGGTGAGACATTTTCTCCCGTTGCGAAGATTCCTTCAGTGCGTGTTCTACTTTCTCTTGCTGTCAATCAGGGTTGGCCTCTACATCAGTTGGATGTCAAAAATGCTTTTCTCCATGGTGAGCTCAGAGAAAATTTACATGGAGCAACCTCCTGGGTATGTGGCTCAGGGGGAGATGCCATCCTCTGTGTGTCGATTAAAGAAATGCATTACGGCCTCAAGCAGTCTCCTAGAGCATGGTTTGGAAGGTTCAGTGATGCCATTATGCGCTTTGGTATGAAGCAGTGTGCAGTTGATCATTCTGTTTTCAGCTGTCAGTCTATAGTTGGGTGTGTACTCTTGAAAGTCTATGTCGATGACATCATCATCACTGGCAGTGATACAGCTAAGATCCATAAATTGAAGACCTTGCAAAATGAGTTCTCTACCAAAGATTTGGGTCGTCTTAGATACTACTTGGGCATTGAAGTTGCATATTCGACATAGGGGATCTCTCTCACAAAGGAAATATGTCTTAGACTTGCTTGAGGAGACAGGTTATCTTGGACTAAAACCTGCCTCAATTCCCATGGACTCAAATGTGAAGTTACTACCTGAAGAGGGAGACTTGTTAGAAGACCCAGGCAGATACAGGAGGCTGGTTGGTAAACTTATCTACCTTACAGTCACACGCCCAGATATCTCCTTTGCTGTTGGTGTTGTCAGCCAACATATTAGTTCACGTCGTACTTCACACTGGGCAGCAGTTCTTCAGATTCTTTGGTATTTGAAAAGTGCTCTAAGTAGAGGGTTGCTATTCAAGAAACATGGACATCAGAAGATAGAAGGGTACACAGATGCAGATTGGGTATGATCTCCAGCTGATAGGAGACCTACCATAGGATACTGCACATTTGTGAGAGGTAACCTTGTGTCATGAGAAACATGGTGTTATCTCCAAATCTAGTGCAGAGGCGGAGTATAGAGCTTTGGCACAAAGAAGTGGAGAGCTCATTTGGTTACGCTCTCTCTTGTCAGAGATCGGCTTCTCCCTATCATCTCCTTCTCAGTTATATTGTGACAACAAGGCAGCGATTCACATTGCTACAAATCCAGTCTTTCATGAGAGAACTAGACATATCGAGGTTGATTGCCACTTCATCCGGCATCGGATTAAAAAAGGAGAAATATGCACAGTGTTCACTAGATCGGTGGACCAATTAGCGGATATGTTTACCAAGCCATTGAACAAAGCCAAATTGAGTGATAATTGTAGCAAGCTATGAATGTTTGACATATACATTCCAGCTTGAGGGGGACTGTTAATGTATGTATATATGCCTATGGGCATATTGGTCTCTTGTATATCTCTCGTTATATATAAATACATAAGTGAGGGGGAGACTCACCAACTCACTCTTTCTCTTCTTCCTCTTTCTTTCTCCCTCTTTGGTGGCTTCTAACAATATACATTCTTCTCTTTCAGTTTTAAGATTCAGTACTTCTATAGTAACTTCTATTTCTTCACTGCTACAAGAAATGCACCATAGATAAGTTTTCAGTCTCCGCCATACCTTCCTTTGTCTTCGTCGGCCACCACTAATCTCTTTTGGCAAAACAATGAAAGTTGACTAAAGTCACAATAACCCTTCAAGGAAGAAATTGGAAGGTTGATATTTCAGAATGGCGTAAAGCTCAAATATATTATTCTATAAATTATTAGCACAAATTGTAGTTTCTGTAGTGCTTAAAGATAGAACTCAAAACCTTAAAGATATAACTCAAAATAGCTCTTACTCATCCATGCATCAGATGGTTACAACAAAAAACCAACAAAGGCAAAGGGGAAAAAAATTAGACAGAGGAAGCTTTCCTCAAATGTCCTCAGGGCTCTTGATCTCCTGGTCACAACAATCGTTATGTATAAATAAATATGGAAGTCTTCCATAGTAAAACTGCAGTAAGGAAGAGAGAAAAGAGAGAGAAGAAAACAATGGTACCTTGTTTGCCAGTACAACTCCATCAGGAATTTCCAGTTTCTCACCAGGTTTGGCTGTGATACTCACATTCCCCTGAAAGAAGATATCACATGGAGTTCAGGTTAAAAGAAGAGCTGAAGAATTAATTGAGACGGTAAATGTGGCTAAGGCACACATAGATGTGTAATGAAAAGCAACTGGCGCTAGTTTTAACAGTTTATGGAATTTGATTGAAAAGCTAATTTGTATGAAATTCAATTCCTGAAATTCTAATAGAATTAGTAATGCAAGTAGAGACAAGAACTCGCTCTCAAGAGAAAAAAAAGGCAGAATCTTGAATTATATTTTCCCCTGCTTTTTTCATGATATTTATATACATTTTACATAGCTTTACCATGATTGTTGTGCATTTTGTCTTGTATTCTGCCAGTCATTCATCATCTGAAGGATTTTTTTTTCTCGGATCATTTCTTTAGGAGCATTTTGGGAATTCTTGATATATATATATATATATATATATATATATATATATATATAGAGAGAGAGAGAGAGAGAGGAAAGTGTTCCTAAGCTATAGCTCAAAAACACATGTGGCCCCGACATTTTTTGGGGGATCCAAAGCATTCATTTGGAAGGCCCTTCCATGGATAGGGTGTGTACCAAAAATCAGCCCTATAGGATCATCCTAACGCAATCAAAGGTGGAGTGGAAAATTGACAGACACTGTGTGTCCATGTTTCTGCCCATTTTTTCCCTCAACTGATGGCAGGGTTAGGATGAGACTATAGGGCTGATTTTTGGTATCTTATAACCCTAAAACCAAATATATATATATATATATATATATATATATATATATATATATAGAGAGAGAGAGAGAGAGAGAGAACATTTCCTACACACTTGTGTAGGTAAGTTACCTACACACTAGCTTAAAATACAGTGGGGGCCCACATTGTTTGGGTGATCCAAACAATTCATTTGAATGGTCCTCACATAGATAGGGTGTCCACAAAAAATCAGATCCATAGGATCATCCCAACCCTACGATTTGTGGAGATAAAATGGACGTGTATAAACCTTCACAAATTAGTCCATTTTTTGCCTCCATAGTTTGAATGGTTAGGATGATCCTATGGATCTGATTTTTTGTGGACACCCTATCTATGGGAGGATCATTCAAATGAATTGTTTGGATCACCCAAACAATGTGGGCCCCCACTGTATTTTAAGCTAGTGTGTAGGTAACTTACCTACGCAAGTGTAGGAAATGTTCTCTCATATGTATATATATATATATATATATATATATATATATATATATATATATATATATAAGAAAATGGTTTGTGAGCAGCTTATCTGAGCAGGAGCTCACAAACACATGTGGCCCCACATTTTATTTTATTTTTTTTTTTTGGGGGGGGGGGGGGCAAAGGATTCATTTGGAAGGCCCTTCCATGGATAGGGTGTGTACAAAAAATCAGCCCTATAGGATCATCCTAGCCCTGTCATTTGTGGAGGGAAAATGGGCAGAAACATGGACACACTGTGTTAGGATGATCCTATAGGGCTGATTTTTCGTACACACCCCTCCAAATGAATGCTTGGACCACCCCCCGCCCCAAAAAAAAAAAAATGTGGGGCCACATGTGTTTGTGAGCTCCTGCTCAGATAAGCTACTCACAAACCATTTTCTTATATATATATATATATATATATAGAGAGAGAGAGAGAGAGAGAGAGAGAGAGGAAAGTGAAGCTACACTGCCGGTGTAGCTAACTTAGCTGCACCGCCGGCTTAAAATACAATGGGCCCACATTGTTTTGGTAATCAAAACCATTCATTTGATTGGCCCTCACATAGATAGGGTGTCCACCAAAAATCAGCTCCATAGGATCATCCTAACCCTTCAAACTGTGGAGGCAAAAATGGACAAATTTGTGAAGGTTTTTACACGTTCATTTTTGCCTCCACAAATCGTAGGGTTGGGATGATCCTATGGAGCTGATTTTTGGTGGACACCCTATCTATGTGAGGGCCAATCAAATGAATTCTTTGGAACACCAAAACAATGTGGGCCTATTGTATTTTAAGCCGGCGGTGTAGCTTCACTTTCCTCATATATATATATATATATATATATATATATATATATATATATATATTTGGTTTTAGGGTTATAAGATATAGAGTTTGAGTTTTGGCGTTTCTTAGCTGAGAGAAAAGGTGGAAAAGAGAGTTTGTGACGACAATATAGAAATAGTGAAACTCTTTTCTCCCATCGATAGAGGCACACTACTGAACCATGTAACTTATATTTCTTGATTTCTGTGTTTGTATTTCTTGCATCTCATCTTGCCATTGGCTGCACATCGGTTTGATCATGTTTTTTTGGGAGATTAGAGACCTCTCGTATTACAACAATGTTCTTTTTTATCAGAATATGTATATTTTTTTATCGGTAAGCTGGGAAGGTATGGGATTGAAAACCACAGCCTTTACCAATTGAGCTAGAGGCTCAACCCCCCTTATCTGAATATATATTTCCATACACAATGCAAGCACCAACTACTAGCTACATGTAGCAGAGCAGTACATCGCATGGGAATCGTAGTCAGAATAAGACATTATTGAATTAATGCCATCAAAGATGATTATGTATAAATATAGAAGGGGAGATATCAGCAACACAGATGCTATGATACATAAGAAAAAAAATTCAATTACCCTATAATGGTTTCAAGGTGTAAAAATTAACCCCCAAGAGAACAAGTATTATAACATTGAAGGCAAATACCTTGAGTGTTATGCCGGAACCAAACCATACATCACCAGACACCTTCAAGCTGTCAAGCTCAATGATACTAGGAATGGACTTGAAGCGACTTAGGAAGTTGCCAACCTATAAAAGAGAGAAGGCAAAATCCAGTGGTAAACTTGAGAGAAAGCCGAAGGATCCATTGATCTGAATAAGCATACCTTTTTAAATTCAGGCCCCAATTCAATAGACGGGTTTGCTGGATTAGCTCGAGCTTTGTTTTGGACTACAAAGCCATCAGTCAAAGTATAAAGATCCGACTACAGAACAAACAAATTTGTTAGCAAGACCCATTAGCAGTCAATTATCCAAATTTCGAAGATCAATCTCACTAAGAACTTTCAGTTAACCTGGACAAGGAGCAAATCGGATGTTGCCTTTACTGGAAGGAACCGAGACCGGGGAACATTAATGCCAATAGCATGATCGAAGAACTGGTACAGAGGAAGAAGCACTAAACTGAGGTAAGGAAGTGCAACAAGCAACAGATATATAATCTTAAGGGTGAAATAATCCATTTAATGAATACCTTTATTGCTGCACCGGCTGCTGTTTCTAGCTGAAGAACTTTCACACCATCAACTTCCTGGAAACAAAGTATCTTCATCAGACCCTTGAGCGCTGATATCTGACAATCCAGGAAAATTTATCAGCAGGAGAGAAACGTAGCTACCTTAGGGTTTGGAATGATCTCCATTTTAAGGGCATCAGCCTCCACAAGCCGTTTAATGGCCTTCAAATTCACCCACCTGTAAAAGAAGATAATATCCATCATTGTACGTTCAACTGTTTGAATAAGCAGATGCACAGGTGTGAATTCACGTACAAGTTATTGGTGTTGAAAATCTTGAATTTTTCGATTGACTTGAATTCATTGACCTGGATGAGGCACATCGAACACCATGTATTAGTCTTTTATGGCCCCTTTTAAAATTTCAAGAAAGTTTGCTTTCTATGAACATGTAACAAAGTAACTAGAAAGCAGTGTGGATTATCCAAACAGAATGCTTTATAGGAAAAACAGAAAGGCAAAAGGAAAATAATAAGAAAATTGTCTTGTCGCATCATAGCTTACATGTGCATCAGGAACCTGCGCAATTTCCAGGAGCTGCATTTCATAATTGGATGAAGAATGTCAGATAAGGTTCAGCATTGAACATATCAGGCACAGAAAAATAATTCAGACAAAGATAGTAGCCAATTAGCACATAAAAGTGCATCTCTGATCTCTTATACAAGATTATAAATGGACCAATATGACAAAAAGACAAACCAGTTAACCTACACAGGAGATTTCCTAACAAAAACTTCAGATAGAACTATGCTAGGTATTTTTCTCTATTCAAAACGTACCTGAACCTTTCCTTCATATGAAATAAGTGTGCCACCTTTTACATCTGCCAAAGTCTTCGGGGTAACCTGCACAAAGTATGGAAGTGTTAGAGCAGGGTTGAGGCTGAAACCATAAATTGAATAATGGGAATGTCGGATACCTCCATACAGTATTCATTCTTGTGTCGGATCAAATGATTAAGAATTTCTATTGCATATAGTCAAGGAGAACACATACACATGTTGATTCTTAATTATTTTTTTTCGCAAAAGATGTTGATTTTTTTTTTTTTTTGAATGGTAAAAAAGATGTTGCTTTTTACATGATTATATATCATAAAAAACTGTGAATAATAAAGATGAACATAAAACATCTTAGACTGGTAGAGTAAAATATTATTCATTCAAGAAGACCATAACAAGGATACTCAAGTCAACAATAGCACCCAAGTTGTCTGAGTTGGCTACAAAAACATATTCTTTTCCCTGAAAGAAAGAACAATAAAAACAAAGAGGGGACAATGTAAGTTGAAATTTGGGTGTAGGCATGTAAACATTGGAAAATGTGCCAAAAAAAATGTGTAACCCATGCAAACCTGTGATAGTAATGCATCAAGCTTTCCACTGTTCTTCAAGGATGGGAAGACATCACCATGTCCAGGAGGATACCTTCACAGTTGTAGACTGGGATGAGAAGAAGGTAATAACAGAAAACTGCATTTGGTATTGTCCAGTCTCAAATCTGTTCAATAATTAGATAATAAAATCGTATGCACCATTTTGGGAAAAACAGTAATTAAATTTATTCAAAAAGCAGCAGCAGAAATACAACATGGCACACAATCCCAAACAGAAGCAGAAAAAATTACAAGTGGGGCAGAGATAGCTCCTCAACTAATTCTTCACAATTGACCCCATCTTTTGGCCAATGAATCAGCGACTTCCTTAGCCTCTCTAAGCACACGCTGGAATGTGCAGTTCATTGCTCCCGATCGATAACGACCAAGTTAATAACCAAGAACAATTGCCACTGACCCCTGCTCTATATAGCCCCCCCATCCATTATTCAACCATCCTTACTGAGAGGTACCGGGTTTTCCTGTTTGATTACTTCCTCCCAGAGAAATAAATCTAATGTAATATAGATGGTCAAATAAAACTGTCGTATCATTAAGAGAATGACAGATGAATGCCGAAAACGGTGGCACTGGTATCGTAGTAGACACTAACTGTTCAGAACATTTTGGGTAAATGCTCATTACAACCATAAGGCACATTATAAAAAGAAATTACCAAGCCGTTAAAAGAATGAACATTATAAGACCTAAAGGAACAGCAGCATACAATATCCAAGGGATGAATTAATAATACACACCTTGATGCAACCCAAATCCTACGGGCTGATTTGTTTCTATTTTCTTGCATATCATTTAGGCTATATTTATTTCCATTTTCTTTCATGCCAATTAGGATAGATTTATTTCTATTTCCATGCACGACCAAAAATAAGGAATTTGTCCATTCCATGCATAGCTAAATAATGTCATTTAGGATTGAGTTTACTTTTTATATTTAGGTTGCATTTAATATGAAGGTGGCAATTTTAGATGTTTCTTTTGCTTGTATGAGATTCCATTTTTAGAATTCCTCCTAATCTATAGAAGGAGGTGGATGAGACATGCAATGGGACTTTTGATTATAGAATGAAATTTGCCTTTGGCTTTTGAGTTCTTTTGAGAACTTTTGGTTGCTTGGATTAGCACCTGCAGGAGTATTTTCTAGTTTCGCTCTGAGAAACTCGACTTCGACGGGATCGAAGTAAATCACATCCCCTTCGACTGTGATCGAAGTAATATATTCCCTACGACGGTGTTCGAAGGGACATTTTTTCATTTATTTTATCAATCTTGCATCCACTGCTGCGCCACGAAGAGCGTCCAAATTTTTGGACTGCATTCTCGAAATGTATCTTATCAGCCTCATAAGGGCATCCAATGCTCATGGCCAGGATTGCTAGTCTAAAGACTCAGCATACCAACTGCAAAGGCTAAGTCTGGCCTAGTGCAACACATAACAAACATGAAACTACCAATCAGTTTAGAATAATCTAATTAAATTACACATTGTCTCTTCCTTAGAGAACAGCTTCTTGGTATAATCATAAGGTGTCTCAATCAGTTTGCACTCACTGCATCCCCACATGGAAAGTAGTTTTTCATATAAGGGGCTCGGGCAAGGGTGATTCCTTGCCTTTCAAAAACTTACTTTCATACCAAGAATGATGTTAATAACACCCAGGTCTTTTCATGTCGAATTCTTTACCCAAGTTTAGTTTCACATTACTCATCACAGAGAGAGATTGGAAACAAGAATCAACATCTATCAACATCTACATACAAGCAAATAATCATGACCTTATTCGACACAAAAAGATAGTAAAGGCATTTATCCGAGTAACTGGTCAGAAAACTCAAAGCTCTTTACTACTTTGTCAAATTTCTGACATCACAATTTAGGTGCTTATATAAGACCAATACAAGGATTGTTATGTCATAACATCCATACAAACTTTGTATCAGTTGGTATCAGAGCAAATTCCTTCCTTGGGTTGAAGAGGAAAATTGGTGGCGAGATTTGCGTGGATTCGCGATGGCTACAGACTATCTTCGGTCACTTCAAAGGAGGGTTTCTAAATTCCAAGATTGGGAGGTAACACCACAATCAAAATCGTTTTATTATTACCTAGAAGAAGAAATCATAAATTGGGACTCTCCACCAATCTATGATGAATATTCGGAAGACGGGTATTTAATTTTTCCTAAGAGTTCAGATGAATCGTTGATTCTTGATGGTGATTAAGTGATCAATGATTCACTTGAAAAGCTAGTTGATGCGCCCAATGAAAACATGAATGTGGAAATTGAGGAAATTGGATATGACGGCTTGGAGATTGAAGTGATGGGCCAATACGGGAATATTATGTTGAATTCTTCAGTAGTTTATGTCGATCCATTTTTATTAGATCATACAGTGGCGGCTACCTTAAAAATTTATAAATTCAAGCATGTTCAAGATCAACAGACATTATCTTTTCATTTTGGAAATTATAAGTATGGCTTAGTCTGTGTCAATTTCAATTGATAATCTTTCTCCGTTACTTCAAAACTAGAGGACGAGTATTTTTAAACCACGGAAGAATGATGGAGGCGAAGACCACCGAAAGCATGTGTTGTTTGAAAGATTCAAATCCGATGACAGATTTTCTCCAACCCGGGGAGACTGATGCAACCCAAATCCTACGGGCTGATTTGTTCCTATTTTCTTGCATATCATCTAGGCTAGATTTATTTCCATTTTCTTTCATGCCAATTAGGATAGATTTATTTCTATTTCCATGCACGACCAAATAAGGAATTTGTCAATTCCATGCATAGCTAAATAAGGTCATTTAGGATTGAGTTTACTTTTCATATTTAGGTTGCCTTTAATATGAAGGTGACAATTTTAGATATTTCTTTTGCTTGTATGAGATTCCATTTTTAGAATTCCTCCTAATCTATAGAAGGAGGTGGATGAGACATGTAATGGAACTTTTGATTATTGAATGAAATTTGCCTTTGGCTTTTGAGTTCTTTTGAGAACTTTTGGTTGCTTGGATTAGCACCTGCAGGAGTATTTTCAAGTTTCGCTCTGAGAAACTCGACTTCGACGAGATCGAAGTAAATCAAATCCCCTTCGACTGTGATCGAAGTAATATATTCCCTACGACGGTGTTCAAAGGGACCTTTTTTCATCTAAAAATATCCAAAGTTGTTGGAAAAAAGAAAAGATATCTTTAGAAAGTAGGGATTTGACAGGCAATTCCGTGGGAAGCCATTTCGCGGCTTGGCTTTTCAACAGATTTTGGTGATATTTGCTAGGACCATTGCAGAAGGCATTTTGCGGGCATGATTAGTGCATCCACATAGGCTCACTTTCAACATATTTTGTCTGTATTCATTTAATTCATATGAGGTAGTGCAAACGATTTTTTTTTTTTTTTTTCACAACCTATCTACATGGGAGTCTAACAAATGAATGGTATAGATCACCCAATAATATGAGCCACAAAAAGAGGAGATGATCTGGTGGAACGATCCCCTTTGTAGGTGGTTTCCATCCAGATCCTAAATATAGGAGTCAAAGTGTTGGATGTTCATGCCCAGCAAAATAGTTGAGTAATGGCCCCACTTACGTTGTGTCGCAGCCAAAACTTTTGGTGGTTTATGGGTTGTGAAACATGAGAGGGAGAGAGAGGTGGCAAATAATCTAGGAAATCATTTCCAAACACAACTGGAAAACCTTAAAAAAAAATAAGAATTGAGTAAAAAAAATAATTAAAAGTACCCAAAATCTTATGGGCTCTTTGGTATGGGAATAAAAATCCTGGAATGAAACTCACTTCCAGATTCCTCACTCATCCACTGTTTGGTTATGGTACAACGTGGGAATCTGGATTCACTTCAACCCCATTTTCCCACTCCTCCACAGTTTTTAATAAACTCACGTCCATCATTTGGGGTGAGCATGAGTCAGAGATTAATTTAACTTACAAATTCTTATGCTGATTATAAACAGCCCAATTAGAGTAACTGTATTTCTATATTGCGTAAGCAAATTAAAGCACACCACTTGGCTAATGTAGTCAAATTGTATTTCATATATAAGTTCCAACATTAGTATAGGCATATAACTTTACATCTATTCAGTACTACAAATGGTGCTCCTCCAGCAAACCACAGAATGAAGGAATGACCTGAAGGATGCTACCCTATTATACTGTGCACCAGAAGTTGCATACCACGGACATATTCCCGTACCACATACCAGAGCAAGCCGCATTCCAGGTAAGATAGTTCCCATTCACAATAAAGGATGGCTCTCAAGGGTTACAAACAAGTACTGTTAAAAGTCACTCAAGAATGTTACATAGTCCAAAACTGAAAATCACTTGTGCAGTGTGAGAAAGGTTAAAATTTCGGTTTTGGTCGCCAGGGAAACAAAAACGTTTTGTTTTTGTTGCAAACTTTGGTGGACATCTTGTAAAATCACGGAAACGTATAGAAATATATGCAAATGATAGAATTTTAAGATGAAACTTCAGGAAATACTAGAATAAACACAAATACACACTTAAAAACCATCACATAAGCAAGATATCCATTCATAATGGTTAATAATATCGAACACCTAGTGACCATCCGTTGTCGCGCATATCTGATAATTCAGTATATATCACATTTCACATGTAATTCATATAAATATGTATACATAGTACATAGACGACACTTCACATGCAATTCATATAAATATAATTATATAACAGGTAACAATATAGTATATCACCATTCAAAAAAAAAAAAAAACAATATAGTATATCACTTGTGCACTTACGATTTTGGTGTCATTATTGCGTTTCAGTTTCGGTATCATTTCGGTAGGGATGGAAATGGAAAGATATTTTGGTTGTTTCGTGTTGGTTTCAATGGAAATTTAAAAACATGGAGACTGCATATTTTCTTTTTAGCATATTTCTGATATTTTCCAAATAGAAAGGGGGTAGGTTAAAAAGGAAGAAATTTTAGACAAACCAGGAAAACCAATAAATGGCTGGCCAAGGGAGTGCTCTCACAATAGATCTAATATGGAAAGAAAATCACTCAATGTTACGGTCCAATGTATCTCAATTCTCATGGCAGTGGCATCTCTAAAATGAAACCTCCATAAGTACAAACTGTAACTCCTAGAATGGACCTTCATATTCAGTTGCAAGGACATTGCTTGGAAGCATTACTAATCATGAGATTGTTTCCAACCATTGATTACAGTTGCTGACCTTGACAAATACTTGAAAACTTGAAATCATTGGTGGTAGATGCAGTTCCCCTTGAACTTCATTCAGTTTACATGGCCATGGAGATTGGCGATTGCCTTGTGTTGTTTGCAGCCCTATAGCTGGAACCTAGAAGTCTTCATTGGAAATAATGCAGGAAAGCTCGAGGAAAAGATAAGGTGACAGAGCCTCCATCAAAATTCAACTCAAGGACTCTTGGGAGAAACTCATTTCTTAGGATTCACGATGTTGGCCGAGGTAGAACTACCATCTTCCACTTTCTACTCATATTTTTTTTTGGATGACATAGGGTATCCCCACCCCATTTTAAGGTGGGACTAATCCCTATGGATGCACGCAATCACCCGTAAAGGCGTAAACCACTTGCATCGGGTAACTCTGAGGGGACTCGAATTCGCGTCTATGGGGAGCAAACCCACTTTCTACTCAAATCGTTCACCTTATCACCATGGAATCTGTGTAGACTAATAGACCCCAAGAGGGCATAAAATTTCGAACCACAAACAATGATGCCTTGAGTGCATGAAGATTCTATCATGACCAAGAATACTACCGGAGGGTAAACTCGGTGGTGTTTATGGCACATTGGCACATTACCAGGAAGGAACCAAAAGACCAAAACTCCATAAAGGAAATAGTCAAAGCTGGGCATAATCCACGACACCCCAAATAGGCCAAGGTGATACGTTCGAGAAGCTGTATACCACTTACGCAGCAGATACATGTGGGAAGAATCATCCAGATGTTGAAGATGACTTATTCACAAGATCTTACCCAGCAAATCATTCCAACAGAAAAGCTGAACTCTATGGGGGGGGTTATAAAACTGCATGCTTAGCTGAACAATGTGTTATATGAGCCTTTTGTTTTGGAAAATTAATTGCACAAAATCTAAATTAGTAGTATGAACATTTTGATAATAAAAGATATAAAATTATTAGCCACTCATCAATCAACTTTTTATAAAACCAAAACTTATAAAGCTATAGGGCCGAGAGCCTGAGACGAACATTAGACACATCCGTTTTTTGTAGCAGTGACAATAAGTCCTCATCCACAAATTGCGCACAGTTCCTTACATTATTCCCATTGAAAAATACTGGCTTTATATCCACAACATTCTCCTTACCGGAATTACTACCATCTTCCACTTTTCGCTTAGATTGTCCACCTTAACACTATGAAATCTGTGCAAACTAGTGGACCACAAGAGGTCATTAAATTTCTAACCACAAACAACGATGCCTCAAGTCCATGAAGATCCTATCACTACCAAGAATATCACCATAGGGTAAACCGGTGGAGTTTATGACACAAAACTGGGAAGGGGAAAAATGACCAAAACTCCATAAAGGAAATAGTCAAAGCCAGGCATAATCCATGACACCCCAAAAAGGGCAAAAAATAAACGCATGACCCATTGGTAAAGATCATTGGAATAGGATACGTTTGATAACCTGCATACCACTTGTCACAGCAGATACATGTGTGAGAACAAGAATCCTGATGCTGAAGATGTCTTATTCAGATGATCTTACCCCCAGCACAGCATACCAACAGAAAAGCTGAACTCTATAGGGGAAGTTCTAAAACTGCATGTCTAGCTGAACAATGAGTTATATTAATTAGGCTTTTATTTAGGAAAATTAATTCCACAAAATCTAAATTAGTAGCGTGGACATTTTGATAGGCTTTTTTTATTTTGGAAAATTAATTCCACAAAATCTAAATTAGTAGCGTGGGCATTTTTATAATAAAAGATAAAAAATTATTCGTCACTCGTCAGTCAACTTTTTGTGAAACCAAAAGTTATAAAGTTATAGGGCCGAGAGCCTGAGACGGACATTAGATACATCAGTTTTTTGTAGCAATTACAAGAAAACTATGATGAGCATGATTAATAAGTAATAACTAGTTTGCCTTTCAGCACAAATCTGAAAATTGTCGACAAATCAAGGCATATGTGATTCCTCGACATTGACTGATTGTATAGGATGCAAAACAAACCCATGCTAAATTCCAAATTCAAAACAAGAAGTTTGTATGCATAGCAAAAAATATCCCTCATAGGTACCACAGTAAGCTCTCCCTTAACAACAGCATGCAACATAAGTACGCATAAGAAGCTAATGTATATGGATTCAGGAGTAAATATTGAGAATAACATACCATCCATCCTTGCCCGTCTGGCCTTTGCAAGGAAATGGCATTAAATCATCAACAACCAAACGAGGATATTGACTCTAGAGAATCACATTAATTTAACGGATAGGTTAGAAAGTATGATTTTCAAATGACCTCTAAGTAGATATTTAAGCAGGATATTGTGCATAGATTTCCATACCTGATTGAAAGTATGAATCTCAATGTTTGAATTAGAGTATTTCTCCACAATCTTCATAAGAAATGTTCAATGGGTCAGTTTGCTCCTAAAAACTCTATCCAATATAGTCCAACCAATGCCAAAGGTTCAACAAAAAAAACAGTGAAGAGTGTTCACCTTCGATGTATCATCATGTGTATTGAATGAGTTCATCAGAAGCAGTGGAACTTTGCATCCATACTTGGTATTGAGAGACTATACATAACAATGACAATGGCATATCATGTACGAACAAAGATGGAAGTTAGGAAACAACAAACAATTACTTATTTTCATAAGCTGACCTCAATTTGGATAACAATTAAGTCAAGAAATGTCAACCCATTACGAACTTCAATGACAGACCTGCAATGGGACAAGAAGATTAGGCAGAAGACATGAGTTAAGAATCAAGCCTAGGTGATAACGTATGAGAAGAAAATGAAAAAGCATATTTATCAAGTTATAGTTATCAAGACTTAAGCTACTACCAAAAGATGAACACTATCTAACAAAGTTTTAAAACTCCCCGGTGTCATCGTGGGCTCCCTTTTCCCCTGGCCACATTCCGCATTTTGCCACCGTGTTCCATGTTTTGCCCTACAGAGTCAATAAAAACTCCTTTGACTCTCTTGGGTTATGGCCGCATCAACCATGTACTCAGCTGTGTCAACCGCATTCTTGGCCTCGGCCGCACAAAGTCAACAAGGATTTTTCTTGGCCGCATTTTGACCCGCAACCGCATTTTTAAACAGTGCTATCTAATGAAGTTCAGAGAGTCCAATCTAAAAAAATCAACTACGAATTTGGCATTAAGCTAGATCCAATTCATAAAGCAAGGATCTTAGTCTTACTACAGTTCTTAAAGCAAAAACGCCTCCCATTTCATATGAGAACAACGTACCAAGCTTGTCAATGTCAAGCCTCAAAGCACTAATTAGTTTTTTTTTTTTTTTTTTTTTTTGAATGATAGGCACTACTTAGTTATATAGAGGGGAGGGGGCTTGAATTACCATGGAAGTTCAGCTTCGCTGACCCCAACTGAAGATCCTCCCACTCATCAAAGGAACATACAACAAGTGTGTAAAACACTTAAAGGAACATGTACAATTTGCAATCAATTGAGTCGGATAGGCGTCTAAAGCATAGTCATAGGGAAGTGTGCATTGATTACATTCACAGGCCTTTAAGAAATCCACTGATTGTGTCATGACAAAGGAAGATTTCTTATATCTAGACTCCCAACCATATCTAACTAACCTAATGTCTCTCTTCATTCAGGCCAAACTCAGCTTCCACCTAAATAAGTGGAGTACAAGAAACAGCCCCTACCTTTTTGAAACAGAAGAAACAACCCCCAAGAGAGAGATTTTAACTGCTTACATGACAGCTGTGATCTTTTGGTGCAACAAATTAAACCATTTTGCCACATCAAATACCTTCCAAGTTAATAAGCCAGAAGCTTTATTTTGGTGAGTTCATGTCAAGTTAGAACTTAGAAATACAATGCATGACATGAACACTCCCCCTGGTACATTTTTTTTTTAGTTTTTGGGCGAATAAAGTAAACTTTGGTGGAGGAATCACTTAGTATGAATGGACCTTTCTCTTACATTATATATTAATTTAGAGCAAATGTTGGGCGTGTTTACAAAGGATCAATTCATACAAGCCTTTTGCTACTAAAGGCTCATTTTTTTTCTCTAAATAACAAATAAACGTATAAGGAAAATGAAAATATTTGAAAGAAAAACTAAGTAAAAGAAGCCTGCAACTCAAGACTGACCTAAGCCTATTTATTTACGTGGCGACAAGAAAGGCCACATTTTCCTGAAGCTTTGCACATGTCAAGAAAAACAAGACATGTAAAGCATTTGGAATTTAGATTTCTACAGATTTGTTCCATAAGTACTAACGTAATCATTAATATGCTAAATTAATCATTAATACACATTTCAAGAAAAACTAGACATGTAAAGCTTTGCCATGTATCTAAAATAGTGACTTACTAACCTCTTTTAACAAAATATGCAACAATCTATCCCTGAATTGGCATAGCAGGCAACTTTTTAAGTACTAACGTAATCATTAATACCGCTAACCTAATGTTCATCACAAGATATCTTTGGCACTATAGTGCAGCTCAAGAGCAATATTATTCATGCAAAGAGGCCCTCAAATGCATGCGTGGATCATAATATTTAAGGCTATCAAGTTCTTTCATAATATTAAGGCTATCAAGTTCTTTTCTAATAAGGAGAGGTGCGTGACTTCATGCAGACCCTGTTTCAAGTTTTTATAAGAAGTGGTGTCTTCTTACCATTCATGATCTACAGTAAGAAGTTCCAGCAAGAGCAAACATGTATCTGTTATGCTTACACAGACAGAGGAGCTCAAATAGATTATTGATGGCAGGAGAGAGGAGCTTGATATGGGTTCAGAGTCTTCATTATATCATGTGTGTGGGTGGGGGGATTGTGTCGCACACGTGCTTGTAGGACACCACCAATAGATGGGCCCACCATGGATACATGGCCCAATAGGGGACATCGATGGTAAGACCCACATATTGGTTGGGTTCTGCTTGCAAAACATGTGCCCCACATATTTTGGTTAATCACCTGGTACGACTCGAAATCGTATTATTTCAAATGCCGTAAAAAGAAGGTAACTCAACTCAACTCAATTCAACAAAGACTTTGTCCCAAACTAGTTGGGGTCTGCTAAAATGAATCCTTTAGAAAAACTTCATGAAGAAGGTGAAAGGAATCTACCCGGCTCTAATCCCGGCTCTAGTTGGGTTCTTCTACGAGGATCATTTTCTTGCATTCTATCCTATCCAAGGTCATGTTCTCCGTAAAAAGAAGGTAATTGTTAACAAAATTAGATAAAAGCTTACTTGGGGCCAGTACAACCCATCGTAGTCCCCAAACCTCCATTGAGCTTTAACACAACAAGCTTGTCCAGAAGTTTCTTAGTTTCAGAAAGATCTGCATTCACTGAATAAAATTAGTAACACTTTTACAATAATAATATGGGATCAACTTCAACTGTATATAAACAATTCACAGGAACAAACTTAATTTTACACAATTAACAGTTTCCAATTAAATAAAAACATGTAAGAAAATCAAATTATGCAGTTACCCTCGGGAGGAGGCGCTAAGCTTTCATAAGGAACAACAACTTCGTCCGTCGGAGTCTTAATCTTACTCCATTCGATCTGTTGAGCTTCTCCACTTCAATTAATTCAACCGAGGCAAGCAGAAAAAAGAAAGAAAGAAAAATAATCTCAATTTTCAGAAACAAAATAGAAAAGTGAAGAAAAGCACAAATCAACAGAATATCATCAAAAGTAATTACAATTTCATGGATAAAGCATTAAGAAAACTTGATAGGATTGTGTTTCCACCTGAGATAGCGAGATACGAGATTTACGAAACCAGATTTCTCATTTTCGCTGCAGAAAGATCAGGAAAAAGGCTCAGATCACAGATCTTATAAGTTCAAAACAAGAAAAAACGAACATGATAATGAATTTCAAAAAGATCTAAGCTCTGTCCTAACAAAGGCTCGTAAACAAAAGATCAGAAAGCCAGCTCAGATCACACAACTTTTAAATTCAAAAAAAAAAAAAAAAAACCTAACACGATAATGAAGTTCAAAAGATCTAAGCTCTGAGCTAACAGAAGCTTCCGAACAAAAGAGAGAAGAAAAGTAAAAGAGGAAGCAATCTACAGCAGAAAAATTCATCCACGATTCTCATTTTCACCGCAGAAAGATCAGAAAGCAAGCTCAGATCACAGATCTTTCAAATTCAAAATGAAGTTCAAACGATCTAAGCTCTGACCTAACAGAAGTATCAGGATTCCTAATAAATCTTATTATGAAACATAACAATTTAGAACAATCTGTACAACTCACTATTAGAAATGTATCACAGATCTTTTAAGTTCAAAACGAACATAATAATGAAGTTCAAAAGATCTAAGCTCTGAGCTAACAAAAGAATCAGGTTTCCTAATAAATCTTACTAGGAAACCTAACAATTAGAAAAATCTGTAAAAATCACTATTAGAGTTGTTCCTAATTGTATGCCATCACATCTATTCAATCAAGGATCCTCATTAGAACAAGAGAGAGAGAGAGAGGAAGAAATGTAAAAGACAAAGGAATATGCAGCAACAAAATGTTTCTTCGTACCTTATCTGATTCAGGCCGGAGACAGCAGAACGGAGCTTCGAGATCTTTTCAGTATCGAGAGGAGTCGCAGTAACAGTCGCCATTAGAGACAGAGATCGAAGGTTCGAGAATAGGAAATAAAGAAAGGAATTTGAAAGGTTAGAATTCAAGGGGACTGAGATATGAAAGGGTTTCGATATAGGAAACGGAGGTCGACGATTTCCGCTAGAATTAACGGAATATCCTGGCGAAGATTCAGATCGGGAAAGAAGGTGGCGCCACTGGTACGCTACGCCACGTGGCAGAAGAGGTGACGTGGAAAGCGGTGAGGGGAGGCCTTACGTTTTGAGATTGGGATGGGGCCCACTGGCAAGGGGGACAAAGGGAATGCGGAACGTTGTTTCGTGTACCGTTGGAAATGAATTACACGTGGCAATGTTGGGAGGGCTGTTTGGGAGAACCCTGGCACAGGCGTGTGTTCATATAGTGCGTCGTGGTTTGTTGTCACGTGGATGTTGGGATTAGATATCTGGACCATCCAGTTTGTGGGGCCTACTTGAGATAATTGGATGATTATTTTTCTATCAATGGATATTTGGCTAAGGAATTTGGATCAATGCCTATCTATATATCTATCTATCTATCTATATCTATATATCTATTACAATCTACTAAATCCATCCAGCTTATAAGCTGGATGGAAAAGAAGAGAATTTTTTGATTTTTTTGAAAATTCTATAAGAATTACATATCACTTTTTTTGACTTTTTTTAACAAATGCACCCATTCAACTCACATATTTTCAATCTTACCCCCTCCTTTATGCTTTTAACAAAGGCACCCCATTAAACCACATAATTTCAATTTTACGCCCCTCCTTTATGGTTTTTTAATAAAAAATCTATAGGGTGATCTTAACCATCCGATTTAAAAGGAATTATGAAAACCTCTATAGATTGGAGGGCTAGGATCAACCTATGGAAATGATTTTTGGGGCACAACCTATTTATGTAGTGTTCCATCACATGGACAGTTTGGATCAACCTATGATGGGGTCCGTACAGCTCTTTGTGAGCCCGTGCATCGATTTTTTACTAGTACTATAATAAGCTGGGATAAAAAGAAGAGAGTTTTTTCCATTTTTTTGAAAATTATATGAGAATTACACGTCACATTTTTTGACTTTTTTGAACAAATGCACCCATTCAACTCATATAATTTCAATCCTACCCCCTCCTTTATGCTTTTAACAAAGGCACCCATTAAATCATATAATTTCAATCCTACCCCCTCCTTTATGCTTTTAACAAAGGCACCCATTAAAACCTATAATTTCAATCTTACCCCCCATCCTTTATGGTTTTTTAATAAAAAATCTATAGGGTGATCTTAACCATCTGATTTAAGAGGAATATAGATTGGAGGGCTAGGATCAGCCTATGGAAATGATTTTTGGGGCACAACCTATTTATGTTGTGTTCCATCACATGGACGGTTTGGATCAACCTATGACGTGGTCCGTATAGTTCTTTGTCGGCCCGTGCATTGCACGGGTTTTTTACTAGTATAAGTAATGCTGAATGTGGGAAGCTGAGGTTGTGCCATGTGTCACACCCACAACTTCCCAAAATTAAATACCGAATTAGCATTCCGAATTGTAAAACATTTTCTACGCATCCCTAATTAATTTCCATAGCTTATCTATTGCGTTTATTCTTCCCTAATTTATTTTCACAAATATAGTGCATTGGTTTCCTCTTCACGTTTTAAATAAATTTTCTATTAAATTTCCCATATCACATACTAGCAAAAAACCCCGTGCAACTGACAAAGAATTGTACACACCACATCATAGGTTGATCTAACCGTTCATGTGATGGAACACAACATATATAGGTTGTGCCCATAAAATAATTTCCATATGCTGATCCTAGCCCTCCCATCTATTATTGTTCATAATTATTGTCCATAATTATTGTTCATCTTAAGGTGCTCATAATTCGTCAATATTTTTACAGGTGTCCTGCATTCCTAATATCAAACTTTCCGTAATTTGACCCGCACATAGTAAAAGTAGTTCCCGATTTTCAACCCGACTGGGTTCAACCCGACCCAACCCGATTTGCAATTTCCTCAACCCGACCCAAACTGATTTCCAATTCGGGTTGGGTTGGGTCGTGTTGACCCGATTTGATATGGTACCAATTGTTGACCACCTCAACTCAAGCCGGGTTGTTTTAGATTTTGAGAACCAATAGTATGTCACCAATAATAAGTTTTTAACTCACAATCGATTCTCAAAATCCAAGCCAAACAGGGACTAACAATTAACAAAGGGAAATGTTATCCTCACTAATATATTTTGATGATCACACTCCTCACTTTATTAAAGTACGGTATGGCCCGCACTATAGGATTATCCAAACCGTCCATTGTGGACTGTGGAGACTATTTCAATGTTAAAAAAGAAAAACACATATACAGAACTTCTTCAGATGGAACCCAAATTCGGGTTTCGGGTCGGATCGGGTTGATTTTTCCCAACCCGACCCGATCTGATTTTCAATTCGGGTTGATTTTTCCCAACCCAACCCGATGTGCGAAAAAAGCTTAACCAAACCCAACCCAAATTCGGGTTGAACCCGACCTGCGTGGGAACATCCAAGTAACAACGATGGTTTCAAATTATATATAGTGCTAATGTCCTCACTACCATATTTATAATGGCACTACTCACCGTATTTTGATGATCACACTCCTCACTTTATTAAAATGTACGGTATGGCCTGTACCATAGGATGATCAAAACCATCCATTAGATGGGTCACTGCCTACATAGGTTGTGCCCCAAAAATAATTTTCATAGGTTGATCCGAACCCTCCGTTCTATAGCGGGTTATAGGTTGATCCAAACCGTCCATGTGATGGAACACGACATCAATCGGTTGTGCCCGTAAAATCATTTCCATAGGTTGATCCTAGCCATTCAATCGATAGAGGTTTCCATAATTGTTGTTCCTCTTCAGGTGTCCGAAATCCGTCAATAGTTTGCAAGTGTCCTTCATGAGTAATATAAAGTAGTTATTTTGTCATTGTCATATGTCTTTACCTCTTCTTGGTAGTTTTGTTTCGTAATTGTCATAGACAGGTACCCTGGGTTGGTACTTTTCATATGTAGATTACGATTTTACCCTCAAATAAATTCTCATAGAGATAGATGTTAGATATCAGCAAAGGGGTTAATGGTAAAAGAGTAATGCGGATGTGTAAATCTAAGAAAAAGAAACGAAATTCCTTTTGGTACCCGGGTTTGTACTTTTCATATGTAGATTACGATTTTACCTCAAATAATTTCTCATAGAGATAGATGTTAGATATCAGCAAAGGGGTTAAGGTAAAAGAGTAATACTGATGTATAAATCTAAGAAAAAGAAACGAAATTCCTCTTTTCTCTAGCTATATAGTAGCAGATAACCCTTCCATTTAGTGCTGGAATTTTCCAATTCCAAACCCATGGAAAACGAACAGATTTGGAAACTATTTAGTATTCCCAGATTTATCGCCTCCAAATCCCCATCCCCAAAAAAGGAACGAGGATTTGGAAGAGGAAGGAAACCACTTTCGTTTCGTTCTGGGTGTTTTTTTTCTGACTGAGGCTCAAACACCAGAACGGAGACATGCAGATGGACACGTGCGCTTCTTCTCTCTCCGGCGGTATGTATTTTTTCCCGAATTAGGGATCATGCCCGCCCGCAAAATGTTTATGTGAAACTCATAATACACAAATTTTTGTTTATGTAAAATATTTCAGTTTGTAGATCATGCCCGCCAAATGTTCCATGGAATGCCTGACAGATGAAATTACTTATCAATCTTGAAGAGGATGGGTCTTTCTGGATTGCCTTACTGCACTTGGTAGCATGAATCTTGAGGATGATTGTTGTGCATCTATCGAATGCAGAGCACTTGGTAGCAACATATTCTTTCTATGATATAACACTGCTATTCTGATCTATGGATTCAGTTTCTTTTCTTGACGTGTTATCCATAGAGAGGGCTACTACATGCAATGGATATTTGTGGAAAATTCTAAAAATCAGCATTACATGGGCCTTATTTGGGTTGCAGTACCTCATATATTTTTCACTTTTACCATTTTCATTTCAATAATCTGTTATCCATAGAGATGCAAGTGTATTTGAGTAAGAAAGATTGTGCTTTATTTAATTCTATTGATTTCATTACAGTTTTTTCCCTTTTTAATGGGTGTCTGATTATATGGGTGATATGTTTGATAAGGGGACTCGACACTCAGATGAAACCCAAGTTTTGTCTTGGTATTTTCTTTTAAAAATTTTAAATGTTGTAGGTTTTTTTTTTTGATTATTTATGTTTTAATGCAGGGATTACGATCGAGCTGTGATAAAGTTCAAGGGAATAGATACCGCCATCATTTCTAATTGAGGGATTATGATGAAGATCGGATGCATGTGTACAGTTGAGTGCATGTTTTTTTTCCAGCCTGATTCCGATTTAAAGCAGTGAAAGTTCTCTGTATTTTCAACGAACAATATCAGTAATAGATGAACAATTGATACTTTCAACAAGCAATATAAGTAATCAATGAACAAGGTAAGTTTTTTCTTGAATGATATCAATTATCTTTTGTTCTTTCTCTAGGAAATTTTTTTTAGTAGTGCCAAATATCAGTAGCCTATATCCGTGTGTGCGCCCGCACTTTTTACACAAAAATTGGGATTTAAATTAATTAGGCTGTGGATGTTACTGTTGAATGCTCTCAAGGTCACTTTCCTGGATATTTTATTTATAAGTTGAGAATTTATTTTATGGCTTGCATTATCATGGTTATGTATTGGTATATTATTTTAATGTCATAAATGATATTGACATAAGGTCTATTAGGTAACATTTTATAGGCACTGTGGTTGTGATTGTAGAATCATTAGCTAGAGATATAGTCTCAGTCTACTTCTAGGCCTAATCCGATGTTGAACTAAATATTAGTTATAAAACTAAATTTATTTTCGTGTAAACAAAGTGATTTTGAAAAGTCGTTTCAAGAATAAAATTTTTGAAAATAATTCTAACCCATATATAAAGAAAAAATCAACAAATCCGTCTAACTTGGAATGTGATCCCTTAACAAATTTTTTTGAAATATTTCATAGCTTGATCATATATCATGCAACTTTTGCATATAGCTCTATGCGGAATTTCTAAAAATTGACACGTATTCCTCTATCACACGTAACCTTAATAACGAAATTTAAAAACCTGTTAAGGGGATGTGGCACCCGGAATTTAAAACGCCTAAAATAAAGGAATGGAAAAATTGCCAAAAATCAAGGATTAATTAAAATAATATCTCTCCACAGATTAAATCTCCTAAAATAGTAAAATACGCTTCTTATTTTGGATTTGAGAAAAAGGGCTAAAATCAAGGAATGGAAATATCGCCTAAAATTAAGGGTCTATACACAGAACTGGCACGTATATTTTGTCTCTCTTAAGAGAGACGATACATAGAAGTTGCGTGTATAGATTAGATACACGCTATATTTATGGAGAGTAATGCCTATTGGACTTCTATGAATAGATACACACGAAATTAAAATAAATAAATTGCAATTCCGTAGATAGAGAGAGGGTTATATATAGTTTTTTAGAATACTAATTTTTCTTCTCCCCGTGCATCGCACAGGACTTTATTGTGTATACACAACAAAATTAAGGGTCTATACACAGTCCCCAATCGCACAATAAAATTAAGGGTCTATACACAGAACCGTTTCCAATTGTAGATTTCCCTTCCAATCACAAACACTCCCATTATTTTTTGCTAAGCTGTTTTCCCATTGTAGATTTCCTTCCAATCACCAATATTTTTGGCAAAGAGTTAGGAAAAAATATAAAGTAGTAACTCTCCGATTATTTTTGCCAAAAATTCTTCAACAAAATCTTCAAAAATTATTATAAAGATTTTGGTCTGTTGCCCATTTTAAAAATTTCTAAAATGTTATTTTTGGTCATCGGCCCTGTTCATCGCACGGGTTGTCGTTTCCTATTGCAATTTTACTCCTATTTTAGGATATGTTATTGACTCAATTCTTAACAAACCTAGAAGTAGAATGACATCTCAAGGTGGGTTTTCTTCTGAATCTCTGATTTTACTTCTTTTACCCAATCTCAGCTCTATTTCATGTTCCTCGTATCAGAATATGGTATCCTCATTCATTTTTTCTTTTTTTTTGGATTTATCTACCATGTTTGCTATATTGAGAATTGATTTTTGGAGTGCAAAACTGATTTTAAGACTGAAAATTACAATTAGTTTTAACCCAATAATCAGTTTAGGACTCAATCAATTCTAAAAATCCAAAAGAAATAAGTCCTAAAAGTGAAGGATTCAAACTTATTAAATGTTTGTTATCAGCCGGTGAGCACATAAACAAGAGCTACTTGATTGTACACAGCCTTCTTAAATTTCTTAAATCAGCAGGCCCATTAAATCCTTACATGCCCTATGCACTTATTTTGTTGCTTCTATGAGTTCTATCCACATAATCATGAATTCATAGACATGAACATTCATAAAAGTATATATGAAATACTGTTTAATTCTTTTTCCTTTTTTTTCCCTCGCCCGCCTGCAACTAGTTTTTTAATGTAATTGTTCATGTGTTATGTGTCGATTTGAAGGTAAAGATGATTTAATTAGAACAATTTTGGGGAATATCTAATCTAAGATCGGGCCCACTAAGTAGACGGTCTAGATTGGCTCGAGGAATAGTCAAGTGCTTGTAGGATGGATGTAGATTATTTCTATTGGATCATTCTTGCTTTATAAAATTAACAAAGGGAGTGGTAAATTCGCACCTCGCGCAAGATAATACGCATCCCTTGTACCGTGAAGTTTGGGAAGACTTTAACGTAAATTGGATGCGAATTATCTTACAGGGGGTGCGAATAAATCCCTGCCCTTCAAAAAAATGACAACTTTCGTCAATAGCCCGAAACAAAAGTCGGCCCATTAGCCAATGGGCTGGCTAATGGGCCTGATTTTTGTCATGAAATTGAAAGGGGCCACGTTGGAAAGTTGACTATATTTAATAAATCAGGAGTGGGATTATCAAAATAAGGAGGTACGGAACTAATTTTCCATTTCATTTCTCCTCTTTTGATCCGTAGAAATCAGAAACCCCCCTCTTGAAACCTTCCCTCTCATCCTGCGTTTTTACTTTTTGACTCTTTTCATCTCCTGAGAAGTTTCTTAGAACACAAAAACCTATCTTAGGAATGTTATTTTCCCCCTCTGACGGATAAAATCCCCCCCCTTTGACGTTATTCGTTTAGTTTCAAAGGCAAAGAAAAGGGGGTGAATTTATTTTCAAGCAGTGAATCATTCTCACAGAAACTGTTAAAGGGTGGATTTTAGCCGTAATCCTCTCAATTCGTTTACTTACCTTAAATGGGTACCTGCTCGTGACAATATTTTTTTGATGTTTTTGATTGATATCTGAGAAGGATAGTTGGAGTTTTACAGATTCGAAGTGAACAAGGTAAATTTTGGATTCTACTGCAACTAGTTTCTCTTTGATGTTTATTTCTTTTAGGGCATTAGCATTTTGTTTTTTTTCACTGTTAGAAATGGGTTTTGTTTTTTGATTCATGTAACATATAGAGAATTTATTCATAGGAAATGATACACGTACTCCCAATTTTGATAATGGTATCCTCATTTTATTAAGCACTTTTCTAATTGGTTGTTAATAGATTTTCTGAACTGTAAAAGTCTATAACAACTACTTAGAGAAGTGTAAAATAGAGGGAACAGTGCCATTATCAAACAATGGGAGTATGGGTACCATTTCCCTTTAATGTATTTCATTTTGAACACATAATTTTATTTTATGTATGTGAGCTGGTATTTCCATTCCTACTTCCACCATTTCTTTTTATTGTAATGCACTTTCATTTGTTTGTACTTCTCATTAGGATACAGCCACTGATAGAGTTTAGAATGAAGAGGGGGAGTGAAAGTGACAAACCAAAGGGTGAAATGCTAGCTTCCTTTATTATTATTATTATTATTATTATTTTTTGTTTAGGAAATATGAACCTTTCCTATCAATTCCTTTTTTCCCCCTTCAACCATATGCAGAATTAGTAGACTCTTTAAGAGGTATACCTCAAATGCAGTCATAGAAATTTGAATTTCATGTGCATTTTTGCAGTTAATACTTTCTTCCCCAATTTTGTCCCATGTACGCATGATCTACCTTTTTCCCCTAAGTCAAACAAAACCCAAAAGAGAAATTCATATGTTATTCTAAGTATGAATGATCTAGTGGATCCTAGTTCCTAGAATACCTGTGGGGCTTACCTTGGGTCAATGTGAAACATCCCCTTGTTAGGTCCCAGCTTGGATTCAACATGACCCAAAAATTGTATGAATAAATGATCCTTAGGATAATCTAATTGATGGTCTTTTGGCCGTTGGCTGCGATTTGTTGTATGCCCATTTGCCTCCTCTTGACAAACAATTGAGACCATACAATCAGATCAATTTTGGGTCATATACCACTGAAGGTAGGATCACCATGTGAACAGTTCAGAACTTCAGATTGATTAAAGCATGCCCATGTGTATGGTAGGTGCTAGGCCATAGGACCACCCCCTCCTGTTCCATATGCATCAAATACTCTGTCTTAACCGTTTTTTATTTTGGTATGGAATTTGAGAAGATTGTATTGGCCCTGCTTGCTTCAAGAAAAAGATGATGTATAAATTGTTTCTCTTTTTTCTTTCACTCTTGCTTTCACCCTGTTGTGTCATTGATGGGTTCCAATTATGCATCTTAAGTCAGATTAGTGTTTGTGGCAGGGTCTTGTTGTCTATGAATGCAATGGAAGAACCAAAACGACAACATATTTTGATGGTGTCTGATTTTTTCTACCCCAACTTTGGTGGTGTGGAGAATCACATATATTATCTATCTCAATGCTTGCTTAAGCTCGGTCACAAGGTAAGAGAAATTATATATTTATAGAACTATATATGTACAGTTACTGATTCTTTATGTTGCATTTTACTGTAGACTATCTAAAATTAGAAATGCAGATTGCATTTCTGTTTCTACCTCAAAAGTTTGGGTAGAGGAAGGACACTGAAATATATATATGATCCTCTTATATTATTGGAATTTTATGTATCTAATCTTGGTTTTGTTGATTTATGTTGGGTTTTGGTTGTATGGATGGCTCAGGTTGTGGTTATTACACATGCGTATGGAAACCGTTCTGGGGTACGGTATATGACCGGTGGTTTGAAAGTATATTATATACCTTGGAGGCCATTTCTTTTGCAGAATACATTGCCCACCTTTTATGGGACACTTCCAATTTTAAGGACAATTCTCATTCGAGAGCGAATAACATTGGTGCACGGACATCAAGCTTTCTCAACTCTCTGTCACGAAGCATTAATGCATGCACGGACTATGGGATACAAAGTTGTATTTACTGATCACTCGCTCTATGGTTTCGCCGATGTTGGGAGTATCCACATGAATAAGGTGCTACAATTTACTTTGGCGGATGTGAGTCAGGCTATATGTGTTTCTCATACAAGCAAGGAAAACACAGTATTGCGGTCAGGTTTACCTCCAGAAAAGGTGTTTGTAATACCGAATGCTGTGGATACTGCTATGTTCACTCCCGCTCCAAAGCGACTCAGCTATGATGAAATTGTTATAGTTGTGATAAGTAGATTGGTTTATCGGAAGGGTGCAGATCTACTAGTTGAAGTCATTCCTGAAGTATGCCGTTTGTACGCAAATGTGAGTTATTTTAACCTTAGGAGCGCTTATTTTATTTTCTTTCCATTTTTCTTTTTGGCGCTATCGTAAGTCAAATGCATGATATAGTTAAACTTTAAACATAATTCATGGATTATACTTATAGTGATTCAAATAAAATCTTGTTCAATCACATATGTATCACATATAGTAGTATAGAGAGAGAGAGAGAGAGAGAGAGAGAGAGAGAGAGAGAGAGAGAGAGAGAGAGAGAGAGAGAGAGAGCTTTACATTATCTTTAGGGGTGTAAACGAGCTGAGCTGAGCTTGGCCCAGCTCGGCTCGTTAAGCTCAATAACTCGGCTCGGGCTCGAACCAAGCTGGAGCTCGGTTCGGCTCGGCCAGGCTCGCGAGCCTTACCGAGCTCGGATTATATTAAGGGCAATGATATATTCATAATAGTCAGTGCTTAAAAACTCGTTGACTCGGCTCGGAACTCAGCTGAGTCAACGCTGAATGGTGGTGACCGCGTCATGGAGTTACAGACTCGGGCGAGTCCGCGCCATCTCGGCCGAGTTCATACCGAGTCAAACAAGAATCCATCCTTTTACTGGATGTGATCGACTTTGGCAATCATTTTTGTTCATCCATGACTCCTCGGACCTTTAATCTTTCCATATACTGCTTGTTATTCAAAAGAAAAAAATATCTCTGTAAAAAAATCATACCTATAAATTTGGGTCAATGTTGATTCTTATTCAATCTGTGCAAAAGCTCGACAACCTTTGTTTCTCGTCAAACCATTTTTGCTCATAGGTTTTTGATTATCTGAAAGATTGGTGCTAATTTCTCATTTATGCTGTTGCTACTTGGTTTATGTTCTACCGGTAAAGGGTTGCTTTTCGTTTCTCAAGGTAAGAAGAAGACGATGACCTAAGACCAAAAAGTTATACCTTTATTTGTTTAAAAAACAATTGCAATAATGGTTAAAAGGTATTTGAAATCTTAGCCGTTGGATCAGCATATGCAAAACCCAAAATTTTAGAAATGAAATTTAGAATGTATAGATATGATATGTTATATTCGCCCCTTTATTACATGAGACAGCCCCATGTATTATAAAAGAGTAGTAAGAAATACAGTAGAGGAGGCTGTCCTCAGTAAAAATAAGGGTATAAATGTAGACAGGCAGACACAGCTGGAGAAATAGTTAGAGTGATAAAGCTAGCTATATGACAGCTAGTATGTTGTCCTGTCTTAAAGCTGGCATCTCACCTCTCTCCCTCTCGCCTGTCAAATTTGACACTTTTCCCATTTGTTAATACTGCACTGCCCTATATATATATATATATATATATATAAAATCCTTAACGAGTCTTAACGAGCCTGGCCTAGCTTGGGCTCGGCTCGTTAAGCTTAACGAGCCTGGCCAGCCGGCTCGGATCGGCTCGTTAAGGATTCGAGCCGAGCTTTTACCGAGCCGAGCTCGAGGAGCTTCCGAGCCCGAGCCAAAATTGACACCCTTAATTATCTTATATACATTTGAACTGAAGATTGAAATTTTGAAATACCCTTAATGAAGGGCAGCCACATAACTTACATGAGGTGTACATAAAGCTATTTTTTGGCACTCCCCCTCAAGCTGACATGATCTCCTGAAGATGATAAGCTTGTCAACTAGATGCATATGATGTTTTGTAGTGAGAGTGTGAAACCCTTCGTAAAATATCTGCAACTTGGTCATGACTCAATATAAACCATTGGAGAACCTCACCACTTTCTACTTTCTCTCGAATGAAATGATAGAATCTATATGTTTGGTCATGACATGAAAATCTAAGTCGAAAGCTTGGAAAAGGGTGTTGAGGCCCCTTTTTCTCTTTTCAAACCCTTAATCTCTCTTGCTCACGCTAGTAAATCTGCTTTCCCCTCTCCTTCATTTCAAACCATCAATATATATATATATATATATATAGATGTATATCTGTTTCATTAACTTCGGATTGCAGCGTTCCATTATCTTATATACACTTGATTTGATAAAAAAGACTGAAATTCCCTTAATGATGGGCAACCAGAACTTAAGTGAGCTAATTTTAACAATTCATTTTATCATTTACCATCTAAAATCTTTTAATCCTTGCATGCATCTTTTCTCTTCTTATTGTGTAATGGATCAAGTGGTGTATCTTGTTTCATGATCTCTATTTGTGGTGTGGTTCATTATTTTTTCTCTCATGAAAATAACATTTGCCTTGGAAGGGATGTGCTCGGGAAAAGTGGTGTACTATGATAACTTTGTTGATTGAGAGTACAGAAAACACACATACTTTTAGCATGTAATTCTGACTGTTTTAAATGCAATTATTTCATACTTAAAGGAAACTTCTGCCTGAAGGTGCGTTTCATTGTGGGAGGAGATGGGCCTAAACGAGTGCGGCTGGAAGAGATGAGGGAGAAACACTCCCTACAAGATAGGGTTGAAATGTTGGGGGCTGTTCCACATGCTCAAGTGCGATCTGTCCTGATTTCTGGTCACATATTTTTGAACAGGTACTTTGATGGACCAATCTCTTTTATCATTGTCTTCTAAATAATACTGTGCTGGTGTATTGTTTAAATTGACATTGGGGGTTCCTGCACAAGCCCAAATGATATAAATAAAGTTTTTCTGTGATCTGGTTCATTGGCTACATGATTTGTTATCTTTCTTTACATAATTTATAGTTTTCACATTATAACTATATGATTTGGATATGTACATGTGTGTGGGTACTGGACACAGGCATGATGTGGCGGACATGGAAGCTGCTTGGAACCAGTCATACTGAAGTGTCTTGAATAATATATTATTAGTGAAATTTATATTTAGTATTAAGATTTATGTTGTAACTTAAAAAAGTACAACATCAGTCTGTATCAATAAATTTACTAATATAGAGAAAACTGAAGGTAATCTTCGGACTGCTTCCATTTCAAAAAAAATCTTCGGACTGCAAATTAGGTCGTCCACCCTCATTCATGGCTATTGTAATTGGTCATCTGATAATCCCTTCCCCTTGCAGATACCCCATTTTGCAAAGACCGGACTAATGATAGGTTGCTGCGATGATGACTCCAATGATGATCCCCAAGGTTTCGTCTTCTTGAATGAATTGGTTACTTTCCACTTTTACGGTGCGGAGAACAAGTGATCCCCCAACAAACCTTGTGAACCTAAGTTTCTTTAATCGGGATCCTCCCACCAATCATATCGTACTCTATTATATTCCCTCTTTTAATCGTATCCTACGATTATGGCACCTGACCTAATTGTAACAGCGCGAAAAGCTTTAGTTCCACATAGAAAGTTGTGCGGATTCTCTTCGTTTTCGCACTTATAAAAGAACAACTAACTAATGCATTTGGGGAGAGGCTTCTAGGGGTTCCCCAAGACACTTGTGTGGGTCATCTCTGACCCTTAGTTCTTTTGGAGCTTCTAGCAAGTTTTGAGACGCCAGAGCCTTGCCAGAGTCTCATGGAAATTCTAAGGAGTTGGAGTGACACCCACCTTTGCTGGAGGAAAGATCGAGGGATTTCCCAATCCCTACGTACGGATTACTCATTTATTTTTTGTTCATTTTGGTGTTGTAGTTGGGTAGCTATGGGATTTGGGGATCATTAAGCCCCAAATCCCATGGCAAAAATCGTCCCAGTACATATAGGATTAGTGTAAAGGTAGTGTAATTGTGTCCAATCTTCTCTCTCCTTCCTTGCCCTCTCTATCTCCTGCCCCATCATAGGGCATGGGGATGGAGCTTGAAGCTTCAATGCTCATTAGGGTGAGGGAAGGGAGAGACGGGCCCTTTTCTTTTGGTTTTCTCCTCTAATCGGGTCATTTACCCAATTCCATGGGTTACATAACCTAGTTTTTTTTCCAAACCCTCTCTCAAATAACCCTGTTGAAGGGCACATTCGCAAACAAGCCCTTCCCCATGGGGATTCAAGCTTGTCCTTGCTATTGAGATCTCTTTACCATAGGAGATTGCCACTCGCGGCTTTGGTTCTCTTAAGACTTTCTGTTCGTCTCGGTTTTCTGAAACTTAAGTTGCAGACAACCCTACGATTATAATAATCGTATCCTACGATTAACCACGTTAATCGTATGCTTCGATTAAATACCCTAAAGGTAACAGAGAGCAAAATCTGTAGGTTTCCAAAATTTGTTAAGCCAGCCAATTTGAACCAACAGACCAGGTAATCCCGGGCAAGGGTGGTGCCTAAACCCTCCACCCGTGTAACCACGCCCTTACCTAGATATAGGTTTTGGACCATGCCTAAATGAAGTCATTGTGGGTCCTAGGCCCTATCCTAGGTGGCGACTCCATTTCAATCCCCACCAAACCCTTGTTTGTGTGTAGGATAAGTTTAGTTTATTCTCCGGTTTCACTAAAATTGGGAGTGAAATATACTACTAAAACCTAAAAGAACACACCCTCAACCTAATGGTAAGGTGGAGGCCCCAAGCCCCATCTGGCCTGAACCAACCTACCACACCCCCATGAATGGTCTGATGTCCAAATTTTGCGCCAATTTGGATGATCCTAACCATCTGATCAATGGACATTTTTTATGATGTTTACTTTTAACTGTCTGCTTTGAGGCCACTGGTCAGATGGCTAAGATAGTTCGACCATTGAGATTTTTATTACTATGGTATATTCATGGAGGGTCCCCATCTTTTGGACAGTTCCAATCACCAGAAATGTGCCATATGGCCACTTGTAGAGTGGAGACTGGGAGAAATTTCATGATTTAGTAATCTGAGGACTACTAAAGAGGCCTGATATTGAAAAATTATCTGGTGGCCTCTCACTCGATAATGAATTTCTTCAATGGCATTTGTAAATCTATATGGATGCAGATTGCTATGGTCCATCCATCTTATCGCATTCAAGGAATCTCCTTACACTATCAAGCGATCTAGAATTCTAGACCTCTAGACCTCCTTATACCTTGTAAAATATCCATCACCTCCTCCTCGTTAGAGTCCTTGATACCAATTGGGTCATAAAATGCCTACTTAGTTTGTCCATTCTCATTCCTAAGAATCCCTCTAACTCCATCTGGGCCTTGGTTACCTAAACTCGAACCATCAAAGTTGAGTTTCGATTTACCCTTGTCTCATAACAAATATATTGTGCTGACTGTTGACACAATTGCCTAGCACTGCAATTCTTTGTGAAATTAATTCCATTATTACTTAGTTTGATCATTCAGATTTGCTTTCAACACATTTGCCCCTGTGTTTTTTTCTTTCACGAAAACATTTTGTAAATATGATTCTTTGCTAAAATATGGCACTTAGACATTATTGTTTTTGGATTCAGAGAATTTCCCTTTCACATGTTAACTGGAATTTGTTTAGTAGTTATTTTCATAATCACATGTCATAATGCACTTATCTGTTAAGAATAAGGAATATATACTGCTTGTTTTGCGCTATAATCTGCATATTTGGGGACAAGGAGCCTCTTATATTTCTTGGTTAGGATGCAAATATTAATCTTGACTATAAAAATGATGATAAAATGTGGGCATAGGGTTCGTTACTTGTTTCTTTGCAGCATCTGGTATGGGTGTGCTACCCATATTAATCATGCATGTAACTATCCATCATATTTATGTTTGTGTATGTATGCATTTTCATGTTAGGTGACAGAGTTTGATCAACTCATCTGTCTTTGCAGTTCTCTTACAGAAGCATTTTGCATAGCCATATTGGAGGCTGCTAGTTGTGGATTGCTAACTGTCAGTACACGAGTAGGAGGTGTACCCGAGGCATGCTCTTTATGAAATTTTGTCTGCATTTTTTAAATTTGATTATTTTTTATCACTTTCTATTTATCTTACCCACAAATCATTCATAGGCAATAATTGTTTATAAAGAATGGTAAATCTAAGACATTTCGTAAGTAACACATCAATTTGGTTAACCATTTCATTGCCTTTTTTTGGTGGCATCAGGTTCTACCAGATGGAATGATTGTACTTGCAGAGCCTGTGCCTAATGATATGGTATGTGCAATCAAGAAAGCGATAGACATGATTCCAAAGATCGACCCACATTCGATGCACCTTCGTGTAAGTTTCCTAGAAAGTGCATGGCTATAGATGTTTATTTTTTCAATTGGTCCATCATTATATAAGCTTTCCATTATTCAACAACATTCTCCGTAGGAAGAAAGTTTATGGCTATGTAGCTTATACAGTTGTACCTGGGATTGCCGATTTCTTAATGTTGGCATCAAAATTGTTCTTTTTTTCAATAATATTTATTTATTTTTCTACCATTTTCCGTCAGATGAAAAATCTATACAGTTGGCACGATGTGGCCAAAAGAACGGAGATTGTATATGAACGTGCATTGAGATGCCCCGACGAAGATCTTCTAGAGCGCCTTTCACGGTATACTATTGTAAATTTCTGTTTGAAATAAAGATCTGGATGCCTTCTACAGTTAGCTTTCTAGAATCTCAATTCAGTGGTTCAACTTTATTTTATCATTTAGTTTTATAGTATATAGAATGATGTTGTTTTCTACCTCTTAGTATTGAGCTGTTTGTTGTTCTAAAATTTCTAACTGAGTAGGTGGCTAGCTAAGTTATGAATTCCATTTCGTTCCATTCGTTCCATCTGGAATGGAGAAAATATTCCATTCTATTTTGAAAACTGAACAAATCACCAAATGAAACTTTCTGCCCAAAAATCTGGTCCAATTTCTTCCAATCTTGGTGAAACATAGCGAAATTGCCTGCTTTGGACAGAATGGATCGAAAAAATGGGAAAGATTCCAGATTCGTCATTTTACAGCATTTTATTGGGTTTCCTTTTTTTTTTACCACTGTCTAGTGACTGGTTTCTTGTTCGTTCGAAGGGCAACTGATGTCTTTCCCTCCTCAAAAAATAGAGGGTTAAAAACACATTAAAACCCTTCATTTCTACACTTTTACAAAACCCATTTTTTCCCTAAAACCCTACCCCGAAGCTTATTTTTTAAACTATTAAAACAAATCCATCGATAGCAGCATCTTTCCCGGAACAAAACACCAGCACATTCCATTCCAGTGACCAAAATGAAATGCACACCTGAACGAAATTAAAAACTAAGGTGGCTAGTAAACATTTTGGTCTTAACTAGCTTCCTTGTACGTTTTACTAGTTGAAATGCTAAAGTCTATCAAGATGGTCTGGTTTTTTTTCCAGTCCTGAATTTTTTTTTCATTGATTCAACATTTAACCAACTTAAAAACCCTGCCAGAAATATCCGCAAGTTCACGCAGTACCATAAACTGGTTTACAACTTCATAGTGAAATTATATTTTGTAGGTACCTCAAATGTGGCGCATGGGCAGGCAAGCTTTTTTGCTTGGTCATGGTTGTGGATTTCTTGTTATGGCGTCTTTTACAAATGTGGCAGGTAATTTGCTTGTTTTTCTTTTTCAAGGACTGCATAGGCAAGACAAATTTAGACCAAGTATAACTGTTCTAAAATATTTGCTAATTATACCTGTTCTGCTTGAATTTTCTATTAGCCTTCAGAAGATATAGAGGAGGTACCTGATTTTCGTCTTTCTCAGAAGCAACATGAAGAGATGCATCATGATTTTAGCGAGGGTCAAGGTCAAAGTTGATTCTCTAGAAATTGTTGAGTTCCCTTGATTGGTATAGTCACCTAACTTTGGTCATATGCATTTCCATGAAGACCCAAAATTTTTTTCACCAAGGAGGAATATGCTTTTTGTTCTTTGGGTTAAGTCTAATCCTCCTCATGTCTTTATGCAGTTGCTTGTGAAATCATTCATGCACTGTATACCTTCCGAATTTCATTTTTTTAAAAAAAAATCATCTGCTGGTGCATTCAGATGGAAAAACTTTGAAAATGCATTTTAACTTCCACAAATAATATAACTTGACCTCTCTTCTTACTTGATACAAAACTTCGCTATTTTAAGATTTTGTTATTGCTTTATTTTTTCTAGTAAGTGTGACAGACAGTAGCTTGGGGAGCTCCAAATGGGTCTAATAGTTTATTCTAATGTTCTGAAATTTGAACTAGATTGTAGAATTATAACAGGGTTGGCTTGAATCAATCATTACTCGTATGAATACAAAAACGAAAAAAAGAAAAAGAAAAAGAGGAACTGAAAAGCCTTGAAACAATGGCAAGAAATACAATGAAACTGTTAAATGGACGATATGTTGTTTCTCGGCACAAAAAAATGGTATCTAATTAACCGTGTCTTAGTTTTGATTTTTTTTTTTTTTTTTTTTTTCAATTTTGGTTGGTTGAAATTACATTAATCTTTCTTTTCAAATTTGTTTTAATTTTTAATTTTTTTCTCTTAGAATTAGTTTTACTAATTAAACATTTGGTTCTTTTTTTTTGAAAAGGGCAATAGAATATATATATATATATATATATATATATATATATATATATATATGTAAAAACAGAATCGAGGTGGTCCTGAAGGAACAAAGATAATACAAAGATAGCAGTACAATAATTCAAGGAGGTAGATAGTCAAAGCACTCAAACGCGGCCCGAAAGACTCCTTTCTTGGCAAGGGTGTCTGCTTCCGCATTGGCTGATCTCCTGACATGGCGAAAAAGTATTGAGGAGCCCTTAGCTCTGTCCTCTATTTCCTCTAAGAAAGGCAAAAATCGCCAGGGGGGAGAAGCGGCGCCCGAAAGCCAGCGAATAACATTTAAGGAATCCCCTTCGACGATAATTTTGTTGCACTCCAGACTTGGCATCGAAAGAAGCCCTCTATGAACGGCTCGGACCTCTGCCTCGTTTGAGTCTGCCACTCCGATAGGCCCCGAGTAGGCCCAGAGGACTTCCCCTTTGTGGTTTCTACATAAACCCCCCTACTCCTGCCACTCCTGGATTGCCGATAGACGATCCGTCAAAGTTAAGCTTCAGGGACCCCGGAGGAGGAGGAATCCAGGAGGGGAGGATTTTCACTTTGGTAGCCGATTCCAAGCATATGATTGACCATCCTTCCCAGAGGTCGAAAGCTGAAACAAAACGAAACAGAGGAAGGCTTCGAGCCCAGGATATGACCGCAGCTATCAACTGAATATAAATGCAATAGGGAGATCTAGCCTTCCCTTCAAAGATACGAGCATTCCTCTCTTTCCACAAGAACCACCATAAGGCCAGGAGACACATCTTCCACAGCGTTCTGCCTTTCCTTTTCCAAGGAGTCCAGGCCCAACTCTGAATGAATTCAGCCATAGAGTTGGAGGGGACCCAACTGATTCCAAAACGAGAAAAAATAAGACCCCAAATATGGCGAGCAACCTTACAGTGTATGAAAAGGTGGTCAATGGATTCCCCAGTGGATAAACATAGAGGACAGTGATCTACCAACCACATTCCTCGCTTCCTCAAAAAATCCATAGTTTGAATGCGGCCTCGGCTAACCGACCACCCAAAGAAAGCAACTCTCGGAGGGCAAGATTGTCTCCAAACCGAGGAGGACACATGCTCCACTAAAGAAGGGATCAGATGGTTATAAAAAGATTTGACTGAAAATATCCCCGAAGGATTCCAAATCCAAATCCGACGATCTACGCCCGAAGACTTGATGAAGCAAGAGTCCAATAAGGAGAGGAGGGCGCTGTAAGAGCTTAACTCCCTAACAAAGAAGTCTCTGCGAAACGTAGGAGACCAAGCCACCTTCCCTTGTTCCCTTGCAAAACATTCCGATACCCAGGCCTCTTTCTGAGATGAAACGATGAATAAATCAGGAAACATCACTTGAAGAGGATCATCCGAACACCAAGGATCCTGCCAGAACCGAATCCGATCCCCCTTATATACTTTGAATCGGACGCCAGGAGCAAATAACGACTTCAACTTCAAGATGTCCCTCCAAACCGTTAGACCTTTGAGTTTAAAATTATCAACAGAGTCCCAATGCCCATGATCTGAACCATACTTACTTCCAATGACCCAGACCCACAAAGAGGATTGTTCTTCGCCAAATCTCCACAGCCACTTGCCCATAAGGGCCTGGTTAAAACTCTGAACCCTCCTGATACCCAAACCTCCATTTTTAGTAGGCAAGCAGACCATACTCCATTTAATCAGGGAGACCCTGATCCGCCCCACAGGAAGCGTCTCTGAATTTGTTCGATGCGTTTAGCAACCGAGGCGGGACATTGAAAAAGAGATAGAAAATATATTGGCATATTGGATAGAACGGCCTTTATAAGCACTAATCTACCTCCTTTGGAAACCAACCGGCGCTTCCAGGTGGCCAAACGTCGCTCAATCCTTTGAATAATAGGAGCCCATAGGTTGTGTTTCGGTCGACCCACACCAAGAGGAAGACCCAGATAGGTTGCTGGAAAGACATCTAAACCACACCCCATAATTCCGGCGAAAAAGGATGCATCGCTCTCAGAAACGTTGATCGCGAACAACCGAGATTTTGCGAAATTAGATCTTTGACCCGAAACCATCTCATAACAATGAAGCATAGCTTTAAGGTTGAGAATCTGGGATATGACCGGAGAACAGAACAGTAGAGTGTCATCCGCAAACTGAAGAAGCGATACTTCCACCTTACTCTCGCCAATAAGGAACCCCTGATATAGCCCCAACTCACTTCCTTTTTTCAGCAGTCTGCACAGTGATTCGGCCACAATCAGGAAAAGAAAAGGAGAGAGAGGATCTCCCTGCCGCAATCCTCTAGAAGATTTGAAGAATCCTTTTGCTGATCCGTTGATGAGGACAGAGAACCAGGCGGACGATAAGCAGTTCCGGATCCACCCTCTCCACCGACCCCCAAAGCCCATACGACCCATGAGAAAATCTAATGCTGCCCAATCCACTCGGTCATATGCCTTCTCCATGTCAAGCTTGCCTAGGATGCCGCCTTCCCCCTTCCTCCGATAATAGTCAATGGCTTCATTGGCTGTTAAAGAACAATCAAGAATTTGCCGGTTGCTTATAAAGGCACTTTGACAGACCGATATAATTGAAGGAAGAACCACTTTGATGCGATCCGCCAGAACCTTTGCGAGGACTTTGTAAAGGCTGCCCACCAAGCTAATCGGGCGAAAATCCGAGCTTTTTGTTGCTCCTTCAATTTTTGGAATGAGGACGAGAAAAGTTGCACCTGTCCCTTTGTCAAGGATGGCTCCCTCAAAAAATTCTATGAAGAATCGAAGAATGTCCGATTTGACTGTTTCCCAGCAAGTTTGAAAGAAAGCCAAACAAAAACCATCGGGTCCAGGGGCTTTATCTTTTGCCAGAGAAAACAGTGCTGATCGGATTTCCACCTCAGAGAAAGGGATTTCCAATCCGGCTGAGGCTTCCAGGCTTAAGCTAGCAAAACAAATGTCTTGAGGAATTGGGCGTAACATCCCATCAGCTGAGTATAAAGATCTGTAGAATGCAATAATTTCTTCAATAATCCGCTCCCTGTCAGATACAATCTCCCCCTCCACTTCTAAGGATTCAATTCTGTTCCTTCTTCTGCGAGCACTAGCCATGGCATGGAAGAAGGCTGTGTTTTTATCTCCCTCCAACAACCACTTGACTCGAGATCTTTGGCGCCAAGAGATTTCTTTAAGCATCAACAACTCTTTATGCTCTTGAATTAATCTTCCTTGTTGCTCATAATCCTCTGCCGAGGCCAAACCACTATCTGCCAATGTATTTATCTCCATCAATCTGTCCTCAAGAATCCTCTTCCTGCCTTGGTCCACTTCTTTCTGCTCCTTATCCCACTCTTTTAATTTCCCCTTAATGAAGCGTAATTTTTTGCCTATAACTACGTCCCCAGGACCTTCGAAGACGCTTTCAGACCACCATCGGACTAAGAGAGCCTCCATTTGGGGATTTTCCAGCCAAGCTAATTCAAATCTGAAGGGGGGCGGGCCCCAGAACTCCATTTTAGGAGACAAAAGGAGAGGGCAATGGTCGGAAACTGAATGGGGTAAAGCCTGCTGATAGACTTCAGAAAGAATTGCCAACCAGTCACCCGAGAGAAGAAATCGGTCAAGCCGACTCCGGTTCGAACCTCTGGCCCAGGTGAAAGAGGAGCCACCCAAAGGTAAATCTGCGAGCTCGTTGATTGCGATGAAATCAGCGAAAGATCTCATGCCCGCAGTGACTCGCTGGCCCCCAAGGCGATCCCTTGATCCTAGAACTTCATTGAAATCCCCCCCGATACACCAAGGAGCGGAGCATAGGCGTCGCATCTGATTTAATTCTTCCCAAAAAAGACACTTCTCAGAGGATGACAAAGGACCATAGACGCCTGAGAAGAACCAGACTGAATTATCATTGCATTTTCGGAAAGCAACGGAGAGAGAGAAAACTCCACGCTAAACATCCGTGCTGGCCCACAAGACTGAATCCCAAGCCATCAAGATGCCCCCCGAAGCTCCTTTGGATGCTAAGAAAGCAAAATTCCAGTCAGTATTGAACCCCATGCTTCTCATATCTATGTTACGGATTTGCTCCATCTTTGTTTCCTGAAGACAAACAACCTCAGGGCGCCGATGTTTAACTAATGCTTTGATTTGAATTCTTTTCTCCCGAGAGCCCAAGCCGTTTATATTCCAGGATAAAATCTTCATTAACAACTGTATTCCGATGAATTCCTCCCCGCCCTGATACGAGACTTTCTTCCTTTTTTCTGGGATGTGAGACCTTTGCTATGCGAGCCAGAATCATAATTGATATCCGATTGAAGTCTCACCAATTCACGCTCCGTGCGTTTCAGGTTTACTTCGGATATGGAGGCTGGAGATGACACTCCAGCGACCTCCCGTAGTTCTGCCGCCTTTATGCTAGACCTATATTCCTCAACGGGACCCGGAAATATTAGACCCAGATGAGAACTAAGGTGCATGGTATGATCCACCATCAATTCAAGCACCTGTTGGGGAGAAACCAAGTCCGAGTCATTCCGTGGAGGGACATAAGAGAGTTCTGAGGCACAAGGCAGGAGCTGAAAATCCGCCTTGCTACACCATCTCAGTGGACAAAGATGGGAGAAACTTCCAAGCGATACCCTGACGAGCGAGCGAAAGGACCACTCCCTAACTTCACCAGAGAATAAATGCTTCATACCTCCCAAACCACTATAATCAATGATCACCTTCCTTTGCCCCACCCAGCACTGAATGAAGAAACGGTCATCACGAGAGATAAGGATACACCTACTCTTGTGACGTTGCAAACTATACCCCCACTCCCGGTTGTCACCGAGCTCCTCCTCAGTCTCAGAATACGTGCGAGTAACGCTCATTGTGCTTGAGTCGTGGAGGAGGCTCTCCTCCTGGTTCCCAGGGCTCACCAGTGGAGAAGCCCAAAGATCCTCTGAAGCAACTTCTCTTTCAGAAAATTCCATTGAACCCGAATCTGGCACGTAGATTACATCTATTCGAGGAGAGTCGCTGTGGTACGGAGGGGATAAGGCTGAGATAATGTCTTCAAAGCTGTTGACCTTAGAGTAAGGAGAAGCTGTTGCTGATGAGTCTTGAATAGGACCAGCTACACTGGACCACCTGTATGCATGTGGGGGACCCCCTTTTTGAAATTCAAAATTTTCGCCAGGTGAGATGCTGCTAACCGGCGCCGCTTTCTGCGCGCAATAGGCTGAATGTGAAGGAATCTCCGACTCCACCAACCCGACGACCCCGGCATTTATCTCCGGCACAGACAGCAATGCTGAGGCTTCATTGATGGCATTGAAGACATCCTGGATTGCAGTTATGGGATGGTGACCTACTTCAGCTTCACTTACCCCTTCAGTAGTAGTATTTAAAGGAAGACCCAACTCTTCTTCGGAAACCTTCTGCCCAGCCGGAGAAGGAGAGGAGATATTTGCAGAGTTCGGGTCGTCGTCAACTCTTTCCCGGGAGGCTAGAATCCAACGAATTGTGCCATCGATAGAGCTTTGGAGAGATAGTTCACTTCCGGGGCGTCCTTCAGACATGATCAGCATCCTACCCGCTTCATATCCGAAACCCGCATAACACGACAAATCTACCTCCACCACCTGGCCTATTTTCCGCCCTATACGCCGAAAATTATCGGCGCACTATGCTTCAGGCGGAACTCCTTCTATTTTCTACCAGGAAGGCTTCCCCGCCTTAGGAAATTTTGTATCCCACTTCTGTAGATCTTCCAGAGGAGAATGGGATGGAGAGCACCAATCTCTGATTAAGTGAGATTGATTAGCGCCCGCTGGGATGGAAATTTGGATTTCTAAAGGAGCAATTTTATACACCACAGCTTCAGTCCCATGACTGCTATTGCGAGAGAGCCAGTCTTCCAGCGCATCCAGATCACCATCCCACCCTTCCTTCATCTTCCCCCATAAGCCCAAGTCTGCATTACTAATAGACTTAAGGGGGACTACTTCAAGGTTGAAAGCTACACCTTCCGAAGTTGCAGGAAGCAACGGTTCCATTCTAACATTCTCTGCTTGAGGCGCTGTTGGTTTAGGAACAAGCCGCCTCCTCTCCACCGGATCTGCTGTCTGTTCTTGGTGCCCTGGAAAATTGAAGTCCGAACTGGACCAGACTTTATGACACTTCCAACATCTAACCCTCCTTCGAAAATTCCTGAAAGCACATCTGCAACATCTCCAATCTCCCAGTTCTCTATTCTTTCTTTTGTGGAAGGCACTCTCCATTCGTCTTCCCTTCTTGCTTCGGACGGGTAGCCACTCCTCCTCTTCAGATCGGTGAGGCCAATTTCTCTGCCCAACTGCCGGCTCAGAGCCAAACTTCTTCCAACCTCCTACAGAATCGCCCAAAAGGCCTACTTCGGGGTTGATCCGCCGGACCCCAAGAGGGATCAAATTCGCCCCACTGGCCCATCTAGGGCGATCTCCCCCAACACCTCTCACCCCGACGGAGATCATAATTGTCACGGAATCCTCCACCACTCTGCAAAATGTGCCGACCACCGAGCCGTGAGAATCCACCGGATTCTGGATCGGAAACCCACGCGGAGACCGAGATGGAGGAAGACACCGAATCTGAAAGAGCTGAAGAAGAAGAGGTAGAGGATACAGATGAGGAGTCCGATGAGGCCGACGACTACCACGAAGAGACCTCTGCTTCTGAAACCTCTTCGCTGGCCATTTGCAAGAATCAGATCCCCCAACCTCTGCCCAGTATCCATAGAGAAATAAACCCTAAATCAAATTGGAACCCCATTGCTCAGAAACCCTAAAAACTTATCACAAGATCCCCCAAACTCAAGGATTCTTTGTTTTTGCTAGATCGCTCCCCTTTTCCACCGAGGATCCATGGCCAAATAAACCCTTAAATCCAATTCGAACCACGTTGGCCAGAAACCCTAAAAACTTTTCACAATCGAACCCTTCTCCAGATCACTGCAACAACGATCCTAAACCACGAAGAAGAAGAAAAATTGGGTAGAAAAAGAGATCGAGAATCGAAACCCTAGATCTGATTATACCTTCTTCCTCCCCTTACCTGTTTTCTCTAACAACCCAGATGCCAGAAATGAAGAACAGATCACCAACATAAATACCCACTTACAGAAAAGTAGAAGCAGAGGGAGAAAGCACCAGTTCCCAAACTCCAAACAGGGCAAGAAATAAAGATATCCTTCAAAACCCTTCAAAAACCCCCAAAACCCATCTCAACCGATTCTAGAAGCCCAAAAGTATTGCAGCAGATGTTCTTAAAGAAAGACTAGATAGGAAAATAAGAAGAAGAAGAAGAAGATGGGTTCTTTGAAGTGATTTCATGGCTCCTGATCTGCTATGGCTCCTGATCTTTGCAATGCCACTTCTACCGATTAATCTTTGTCATTAATCCGATCAAGACGTATTTACATGGCAGAAATCATTGATTGTTGAGAAGAGATACGTAGCAGAAGACTTCTATGATATTGACTATGGGAGCAGTGATAGACTACCATGAAGACGAAAATGGTGGTGAGAACTACAGCGGCGATGGGATAGCAGTGATACAACCGATGGACCCCGAGTGAAGGGCCTTGCATAGGAGAGTTTCGTGTTTGACCCCGGCATTGGCATCACCATTCTCTTTGGCCGAGTAGTAGAGGGACATCATCCCTACCAGCCCATTGAGCTGTATTTATACCTCTTCTTGCAAGAAGGAACAGAGCTTAAGGACAAGCTCTTTTCTAAGGGGAGAGTATGACTTAGAGCGAGTCCCGGCCAAAGAGGGGGCAACATTTGGTTCTGAATTGGGTTATGTTGTTCATGTGGGTAAATCTCATCACAGTTTCTAATTTTGGATTTTGTTTGAAGTAACTGATAAGACGATAGTGCAAGTAAGGAAATTCTAGTAAACAAATAACCTGGTTTTGTTCCTTGTTTGTGGGTTTACATGGAACCCAATATGTACTGAATGTCTCATCCAATCCCACAAACAATTGTGATTTTTATTTCAAATTCCTTTTTAAGGTGAAATAACAATGTATATGTGAGCATGATATTTAAGGATTGATTTTTTTTTAATTTTTTTTTATAGTTTGAAATCTCCTAATGGTAGTGCAAGAGGGAAACCCGGACCTGCTGGGATAGGATTGCCGATCCGTGATTCAGATGGGACGACGTCGATGTGTTTTTTTTGGGTCCCATTCGCATTTGCAACTCAAACAAAGCAGAGTCTAAAGCGCTTTTATGGCGCGTAAAGTGGTTTATGGCAAATATATCCTGTCCTTTGATAGTGGAACTGTGGAAGGAGACTCTTCCAACATTATATCATGGGCTAAAGAGGGGGTGAAAAAGTTGGAGCTGGAAGTCACAAGACTCATAAGTCATAACTACATATCTCAGTGCGTGGGATATTGTATAAGGAAATAGGAAGGGATAGTACCCTAACTGTAATGCGGGTGGGTGACACCTTGTCACCCGCTTCAGAGGACATCACTGTATCTTTTTGTATTGTTCAGTAGTCACCTTTTATATCAAAATAAAAAAGGAAGTTTGAAATCTCCTTTACACATTTTACACATTTTAAGTGGAAAAACCGTCCATTCTTTATTCTTACTTACAGGAGGCTCCTGCCCATTTGAATCTCAGAAACCATGTGAGCAAATCCATAGTTTCAATACTTTCCCGCGTCATTGTGAACTACCCCGGTCGACTCTTTTTTCCTTGGGATGCAACTTGGGTCGGGCTCAACCTGAACCCGACGGTTTCAACCTGATTTTGGCTCGAGTTGTGTTGGCATTTCCGCGGGTTGGGTTAGGGATGGTAAAAGCCAAGCCTATTTAATTTTGGGTTGGGTTAGATTTGAGGCCTTGGCAACCCGAGCCGGACCTCCATCCTCTAACTTTATCTCCATTTTCTTTAAGTTATTGCATTGCCTTAGGTGAACCCGAACCCAACCCGACCCGATTTTGGGTTACATGGGTTGGATTAGGGTTGAGAGATTCAGAGGTGGGTTAGGTTAGGGTTGAGGGAATGCTACCTCAGGTTGGGTTAGGGTTGGCCTCAACTCGATACAACCCGACCCGAGTTGCACCCCTAGTTTTTGTGAGAGTCAGTTTTTTGCGCTACAAAATCAATCAAAACTCCTTTTGACTCTCCCGAACAATTAATTGTTTCGTGCCAAGTCGACTAGAATTTGCTTTGACCACATTTTGATTCGAATTTGAGCTTTGAAACACCGAGAAAATCTCATGGTCATGGACTGTTGATGAGGGTAAGTTGTCAAATTCTTTGCATGAGCAACCAACAAATCACCGTGGAAGCTATCTATCGAACATTATTGATGAGATAATGGACTTTGAGTGCCTAAGTTTCAGCATAGGTGACTCTTGGTGGCCAATCAGGATGCAGACAAGCTAGCAAATGAATGGAACAAAATGGAAGACGTGCAAATCCTACTAGCTGATTGCTAAGGATGCAGTAACTTGGTTCCAGATTTTAGGTTTAACTAGATTTTATATGATGCATGGGAGTAGAGTCCAATATTTTTCAAAATATGCATTGGGACCCACTTCATAGGATGATCCGCATCGCTTATTTGTTGGGCCACATTGTAAATAGTCTGTACCTCATAAGTTATCTCCATAGGATGATCCTAACCCCCCGATCTCTATATGAGCTGCACATTATAAGAACCTGTATGGATCAGAAGGTTAGGATCATCCTATGGAGTTGATCTGTGTGGTATGCTGTGGCCCCACAAATGAACGGTTTGGATCATCCTATGAAATGGGCCCGCTGTACTTTTTGGATCAACCTATGAAGTGGGCCCCACTGTATCTTTTGAAAAATACTAGACTTCGCCCGCACAAACCATATAAAAATCTCTATTATTATGAAAGCCAATCCTAAAACTTTTTAGTTTTGTGAATCACTACAATTTAAAAAGGCAATTGCTTAGCCATCGGACCACCTTTTGCCGGCCAGGATAGACTTTGGTAGCGTTGTGTCACTAATATTGCTAGCCATTCGTTTGAAAATTTAATCTGGAAATAACAACGGTCACATGCAAAATGATGTATGGTCCCAAGTGACTCGTGAGTACATGCCATGGGGCCATGGTTTTAAATTTCGGTTTCGGTTGGGTCTGAAACCGAAATTTGGCTGAAATCCAAATTTCACCGATTACCAGATTTCCCAAAATTTTAGCAATTTTGGAAATTTCGGCCTATAATTTGAAATTAATAAAATATTACTTTTTTTTATTACTGGTTTTTGGCCGAAATTTTGGTTTCGGTATAAATTTCAGTTTCGGTAAGGACCGAAACCGGGAAATTATTTCAGAATTTTTCTGTGGAAAATAAAATATCCAGAGGCTATGTTTGGCAACTATGAAAAATTATTTCATGGAATATTTGTTTGCCCAATTGTCTAAGAGGGGCAGAGGAGGGAGAGGAAGAGAATTGAGTTGGCATAAGGAGAGTAGGGGTGTCAATGGATCCAGACGGTCCAATGGATCGTCTGAATCCGAACGTTAATGAACGGGATCTAAACATATGAATAGTTAATGAACGGGATCGTCCGAATCCGAACATTAATGAACATGGGCATATTTCGGATCATCAAATCTGGGATCCGAAAATTTTTGGATTGTGTATGGGTACGCCACATATGTCCATTGGATAGTCACGATCCGAAATGGTTTACAGAAAAACCCTCCAAATTTTGTTAATGCTAACCGTTCTATGAAGGGTATTTTGGTCAAAAGCTCTCTTATCACTTAATGAATCGGATGGGAATGCGATTTCGCACTTTTCAGTCATTTCATTTCATACTTTCAAGAAGGAAAAGAGAGGGGTTTTCTTCTTTATGAATCATATTCTTTGATAATAGTTATATATTATATTTGTGTATGTAATTTTGATTAGTTTTATTGTTTACAAGCATTATTATACACATAGGTTAAACATAGATAAATTTTTAATTTAGTTGAAGAGAATGCATAGAGACAAACTAACAGTGGACTGCCATTCTCTCTCTTTTTTAAAAAATTAATTGCTTACTTAGCCTAGTGGGACATAATACGACACTCCGATGGACGGTCCGAATTAAAATAGATCGTGATCATGACGTGGAAAGTAGGATCCGAAGAACAATCCGACTCCGACCCGACCGATAAGGAATCTGAATGGATTGTGACTGTGACATAGGTGGATCCGGCCCGAAGTGGATCCATTGACACCCCTTGCTCTGTTTGGTTGCCGGGTTTTTTTTGTTCCTGGGAGTTTTGTGGGAGAGTAAGTTAAATTTTGGTCCCATCCCATGTTTGGTTGCCTTTTAGCACTAGGTTTATTTTAATCCCACTCTTGATTACTTGTGGGGTGAATTTTTTAATCCCACTTTTGTAATGATTGCCTTTTCATCCCATCCCAAGATAACCCCAGGAACAAAAATAAACTCAGGAACAAAAAAAAACCTTTATAAGAATTTTTTTCTACCCAACAGTTCAAGCAACCAAACAAAGGTTTTTTTTTTTCCCCACCATATCTCCCAGGGTATTTTTTTCTCCCACATAACCAAACATGGGATTTTTATTTTACCAGGATACTTCCAGGACTTTTTTTTTCCCACCTATCTCCCAGAGTATTTTTTTCTCCCACATAACTCCCGGGACCAAAAAAAACCTGGCAACCATACAGAGCAAAGGAGAGCATAAAAAATTCCCCAAAAAAAACTAATGAAAAAGATTACCTATTTAGCATAGGTTTTTTGTTTTCTTGACTTGACCTTTTCATGTTCTCCTCACACCCAGCGTCTCAAATCTAGGGGTGCAACTCGGGTTGGGTTCAACCCAACCTGAAAAATAGTTGGGTCGGGTTTGGGCAACCCTAACCATGTGAGACCCGCCATTTTGTATGAAATTTGTTTTTCGTAAGCTTAAAATCTCAGGTCGGGTCAAACCTCATAGGGTTGGAAATTGGGCCCGGTTGGGGTTGGGTTGGAGAAAAAGGGTTCCTAGGGTCGGGTCGGGCTGGGTTGGACCCAACCCGACCCAGTCTCTCGAATCTCTCCATGTCCTGCCCATCTATCACGAGCTCACCACCGGCCCCACAAATATTCCATGGAAGGTATTTTCATGGTGGCCAAATATGGCCAGAATGTTGGTAAACTCATTTTATGGATTAAAATAAAAATAAAAAAATCGTTCTTTCACATGAAAACTTCTAGACCTTGGAATATAATTTTGTTTTCCATGGAATATTTTTTCATAGAAAATGGTATTTTTCATGATTTTCTTTCCCCTATATCCAAACACCACTCACGCCCACCCTCTCAAATTTCTCCCTGCCCGGCCCGGCCCATTTTCCACAATCAAGAGAAATAAATGATTCAATGATCTGATCAATAATATTAGTATGGTTCGAGAGGAAGTAGCAGTAGGACAATATTAAAGATCTCATCGAAAACTTACAGCAGCTTGCCAAACAAGGGCTAAGAGAAAAAAGAGCACAGGTATGACTGGCATAAAATCTATGATTGGATTTTCACCTCATACGGCTCCTCGTTCAATTCTTTCGAAGTAATTGGATCCTTTTCCTCGTTCGAGAATCTCCTCCCTTCTTCCACTCCGTCCCGAAGAGTAACTAGGACCAATTGCAGTTACTAATTCATGATCTGGCATGTACAGAATGAAAACTTCATTCTCGATTCTACGAGAATTTTTATGAAAGCGTTTCATTTGCTTCTCTTCCATGGAAGTTTCATTTTACCTGGGCCAATACATGATATTCTTTTAGTATTTTTGGGATCAGGTCTTATACTAGGGGGTCTAGGAGTGGTATTACTTACCAATCCCATTTTTTCTGCCTTTTCATTGGGATTGGTTCTTGTTTGTATAGTGCCACAGAATATTCCATATAATATTTTGTGAAGTGATATACTTGCCCTCTTTTCTTCCCCGGGCCACCCCACTAGTGTATTTATGAATTATAACTTCTCTTTTTACACTACAATAGGGTGGCCCGAGGAAGAAAGGGGCCAACATTATTCAACTTTTTCGTCCAGAAGAGGTTGGAAACAAGACTTATCAGATGGACGGTTCAGATCAGTCAAAGGTGGTATCCACGGTGCCATATGGGCGAGACCACATTGTAAAATACTCGTCTCCCTTTCTTCCCCGGGCCACCCCCTCTAGTGTATTTATGACTTCTCTCTTTAGACTCCAAAGTGGTGGCTCGAGGAAGAAACGGGGGCGAACATATAAAAAAGCGCTATTTATAAGACCAACACAGACACTTAATACACAATGCCTTTCAAGTTTCAACAGCCAAAAAGAAAAAGAAAAAATAATCTAAAAACTAGTGCATTCCAAAGACAGCTGGCACGTAACTGAAAACTCCATTAAATCCGCCCTAAAAGCACCTGAAATTTGTGGCCTACATTTTTTCTTGTTTTTTAATGCAAACCCTCCTACACTTGGTGAATAAGCATCCATATCCACTATCTATCTAACCCCCTTCTTTTTAGAAATTTCCACCCCCCATCCAATCAAACTATCAAATAAAGCCACATACACGTGGCAGTTGGGTGTCTAGTGCTGCTGACGTGGCCAAAAGTGCATAAAGCCCCTCGCTAGAGGCTCCAGATATTTTCCACCCACTAGAAAAATAATATAATAGAGCAGAAAATATTATAAAATGATATCACCACTCCCCTATTTTGATGATCACACTCCTCACATTATTAAAAAGTACGGTATGGCCCGCACCATAGGATGATCCAAACCGTCCATTAGATGTGACACAGCCCAAAAATCATTTCCATATGTTGATCCTAACCCTCCGATCTATAGAGGACTGACTATTAGAGAGTTGGTCCTAATCCTCTATAGATCGGGGGGTTAGGATCAACCTATGGAAATAATTTTTGGGCACAGCCTATTTAGGCCGCTGCACCATAGGATGATCCAAACCGTCCATTAGATCTGACACAGCCCAAAAATCATTTCCATAGGTTGAGCCTAACCCTCCGATCTATAGAGGACTGACTATTAGAAGGTTGGTCCTAATCCTCTAGATCGGGGGGTTAGGATCAACCTATGGAAATGATTTTTAGGCACAACCTATTTAGGCTGTGTCCTACTATCTAATGGACGGTTTGGATCATCCAATGGTGCGTAATTTTTATTAATAATGTGAGGAGTGCGATTATCAAAATAAGGTAGTGGTGATATCATTTCCCTATTTTTTAAGTTTTTAAAATCTTATTATCCGTTCTTCGCTCTCAACCCCCACAAAATAAGAAGCCGAAATTAAAAATCGGGGGATAAGACAAGAACGCGCCACGTGTTGTGTGCTCGGTAATCGTCAGCCACAAGATGCGATGGATTTCTCGAATTTTCTAGGGAAAAGAGCGGAAAACAATGCTGACGTGGCGAGATTGCCTTCATCTTGCCTCAAAAGCCAAATATTTATAAGACTCTGTTTCTAGTCTCCTCTTTTCTCTTCATTTTCCTTCTCGTCTGAATTTTCCGGCGAAAATCCTAGGGGTTTGTCGTTTTCCTTTTTGAGTTTCTCTCATCGGAGATAACGAATCAGAATCCTAGATTCCGTTTTCCGGCGACATTTTCCGACGCAGAGGAAGTTCCGTCTGGTTTTGATTCAGCGATCTTTTTTTTTATCTGTTTTGAATGGATTCTCAACGGATTTGTTTGGATCTTGTCTTTCAGTATCATTAGGACTCTGAATTGTGTTTGTTCGATCATTTCTTTTTCTTTTTTTTTGCGGTGGAAAATAATCAAATGAACGGTTTTGTCTCTGCTTTACTGTTATCAGAAGAGATTAGGGATTTAGATCTTGTAACAAAAGCGAAAATTCTGTTGAATTCGAGTTTTTTTCAGAGTTTAAGCACCTAAAAAGGCGTTTTTGTTTTTGTCGGTGTTCAGATCTATCATTCCTAGGGTTTCTTTTCCCATTTTTAGCTGAAGAAGGTTAAATGAAGGGAGGAATTCGTTGATACAGACTTTCGATCTTTAATATTAGTTTTCAGTTCGTTAGATCGCTGTTCGATGAGTAGAAGGACATGAATTCGCTTGTTCATAGATCTTTAGGGTTTTTTTGTCTCCAAAATACTTGCTTAAGGAAGGAATTCATGTTATTGATAGAAGATTATATGGAGAGAATCGTTCTGAAGTAGTACGATTTGTAAGTTGAGATCTAATTATCTTTCTAACGAGAGGGAATTGCTATTTATGCGTATCCTTGCTCTGTTGAATTTTACAAGAAGACATATATATAGAGAGGTAGGAGACTAAGAAGCAGAAGGTTCTGGTTATCTGGAGCTAACAGGAGAATTTATTAAAGGTTTCGGTGGTGATGGCTGTTCAGGTACGCCTTGAATTGCCTCTACTCTTCTTTTAGTTGTTCTTTCTCTTCTTTTAGTTGTTTTAATGCCTGTTGATAGTAGAAAATGTTAAGAGTTGAAAATTCAGTATTTCTTTCCCATGTCTGATTTACATATCCTGTTCATATCAATGTTAAGCTGTGAATTGTGTTTAGTTGTAAGACTTAGGTGTCACGCTGTAACTTCGAAATCAGATCAACATGGATGAGATGTTGTTCATGGTGGTTCTTTGTATGCGACTTTGTGAAGTTAGAAACTGGTAGTGTTAGTGTTAAAATTGAATGAACGTGAACAAGATTATTTTTAATGTAAACCATTTAGTTATATTTATTATTTTTTGCTTCTGCTCACTTATTTGTGTGTTGCATCAGATATTAACAGTAAGTAGAAGAGTTGGGAGTCAAAGTAGTAAGTAGGATTATCTTTCAGAAAAAAAAGTAGTAAGTAGGATTTTGTTATGCTAATTGCCTTGTGTAGATTTTTGACTGATTCTGTTCTCTTATAAAGTTAAGGGGCTGGTTTGAATATAGGAAAAAATTGGAGGCACGGGTACGAATACTGTTCTTATTCCCAACAATCGAGTATGTTTGGATGCCAACAAACCACCGCCAAATGGGTTTTCACCGAAGGAACTGTATTCCTCAGGAGATGAACACACACCTAAGGTTTCATTCTTTCAATCGCTTAAGACTGGTTTGAGTTGTTATTCGACTGAACCCTTTTATTTTCTTTCCATTAATTTTTTATTTATCCATTTCTTCGGTGTGAATAGGCTAGAAAACCCTACACAATTACAAAACAACGAGAAAGATGGACGGAGGAAGAGCATAAGAAGTTCTTAGAAGCTCTAAAACTGTATGGTCGTGCCTGGCGTCGAATAGAAGGTAGCTAACTTGAAACTTTGATCTTCTCTATAATTGATGCCTTGCTATGGCCTTTTTCTTTATCTCTATTGAAATAACTCCCGTGTTTATTCAGAACACATAGGCACCAAGACCGCTGTTCAAATTCGAAGCCATGCCCAGAAATTCTTCTCTAAGGTTCATTGTTCTTCTTCCGGTACCTATTTTCTCCCATTATGAATCCATGGTGATCTTACTTGATATTCAAAGTAAGTCAAAGGTCCATGAGGATTATCCGCAAAAGATCTATGCGGTTTTACGACCTTGTTTGTACTTCTTTCTCACTACTTTGCCATCTCTGTGGTGTAGGTTGTTCGGGAATCAGGAGGTTGCAATTCAGACTTTGTGAAGTCCATCGAAATTCCTCCTCCCCGTCCAAAAAGAAAGCCCATTCATCCATATCCTCGTAAATTGGTCCATTCATTTGGGAAACCAATCTCAGCTCATGAGCAACTGGAAAGGTCTACATCACCAATTCCATCAGTCTCTGAACCAGAGAATAGATCACCAACATCTGTTTTATCTGCAATTGGATTGGATACAATGGGGTCAACCTGTTTGAATCCATCCACTGCTGGATTGAACTCAATATGTTTGATACTTGCAGAACAAGAGAACAGGTACCCGTCACCCAGTTCATCAACTGAAGAAGAGAACAGGTTCCCATCACCAGTCCTAGTAGCTGCTGGTACAAGTTTGCCAGACAAATCTCCCATGGTACTGCCACATTAGATAATAAAATCCTTCATTTTACTGATCAATTGAAACTATTCTTCCTGATTAGGTTTCATTTCTCAGTTTAATTCAGTTTATATGTATGTTTCCAGAACTTCGAGACTGATTATAAAGATAATGTATCTACCACAGAAGGTTCTTCAGTAGCACCCACAACCAGTCTTAAGCTCTTTGGAAGAACTGTCCTAGTCACAGATTCTCACAGACCTGTTGCCGGAAATATTCCAAAATCTCATAGACCTGTTATTGACATAGAAAGCCACCAAGAAAACTTAGACATGGATGTGCAGAAACCTGAACAAACATCATCACCAAGAGACTTAAAGCAGAGAGATTTTTCTCTGGATCCATGCAAAAGTGCTTGGAATCTATGGTCTTCTCGGGTTCTGCCATTATTCTACTGTCCATCATTCCAGCAAGAAGGATCAAATTCAGCAGAATCTACCACTCCTTTGCCTTGGTTGTCTTTGTATGGAACTTTACCATTTCCCCTCGTCCCATCAAACAACATGAATTCAAGAGAGACACCTCCTGATATTCATATGGGAGCCTCTGATGATAAAGAGGTACAAGAGGAAGGTTCTGGGACTGATTCTGACACAGACTCTATCAGTGAGGTGGGAGTAGGGGAGAAGAACAGTTATTTTGTTGAAGCTTCTGATAAAACAAAGGAACCAATAGTGTTTTTTTGCTTGAAAGCAAGTGAGAATTCAGCCTTCTCTTGTCGACAAGCATGTTCCAAGAATTCTGCAAAGGGTTTTGTGCCCTACAAAAGATGTGTAGCGGAAAGAGATGTCCAGCAGTCACAAATTGGCAGCGAAGAGAGAGAGGCACAAAGGATCCGGTTGTGTTTATAGTAAAACTCACTCCCTTTCCCTTAACTGTTCTTTTTGCCTTGTCTGCAGAAAGGTTTTGACAGTTAAAGGCTAGTTTTGGTAGAGAAACTCAACTGTGTGTAGGTTTCAGCTGAGGGATTGAAGTACCATGTCTTCAGTTTGTAAATCAAGTGTTCTATCTCTCTACCTTCAAAGGTATATATCCTTCTTAACCTTCATTTCCCCTGTATCTTCCGCCGTAAGGTAATAGTCCTCTTTTCTTTCTTTTCACCCTTGAAATCTTGTAGTCTTATGTATGTTGGAATACTTAAATTTTTTGCGAAATGCATTCGTGTATCTTCGTTTTAAAAGAAATTCCTTGTAGCTTTTGTCTTACTCTCATGACTTCTACTTCTTTTCTTTTCTTGTTCTTTTACTTGATTAATCCTGGTTCACAGTTAAATCCATAAGGGATTTGCCAGCGTCCATCGCAGCAGAAGGCATTTCGCGGCTGTGGCATGCGAGAGCAGCCTCCTCATGAATGAGGACAAAATGTGCTGAAAGTGAGCCTGTGTGGCTGCTCTCACATGCAGCAGCCCATCCGCGTAATGCCTTCTGCGTCTGTGAGCCTGTGTGGCTGCTCTCACATGCAACATCTGCAAAATGCCTTATGCGATGGACGCTAGCAAATCCCCAAAAATAAATATACAAACACCAAAAACAGTTCATTCACTAGAGAATTAACCCCTGAATTAGGGGCATGTGCCGTGTTATTCATTTTGTAGTACAGTTCCTTGTCTATAGGCATCCCATCCATTTTGGGTGGTCTGGCACACATGTAATCAAGTTTCTCCCCCCCCCCCTCTCTCTCTCTCTCTCTCTCTCTCCATGTTTGACAGTAGTGAGAGTTTTTTCCATGGATATCAGCTTATCAAGTGGTGGGAAAGGGAGAAAATTTAGAGGCCACAAGTTAGAAGAGGGTGAGAAGTGGCTGAAAAACCTGGAAAAAGAAAAAACTTAATGTTGGATCTGTATTGGCCCGAAAATCAGGCAGGTGATAAGCATACGTTATTGCTGAATGTCGATGGTAAAAAACTACATGCATCTACTGTTAGCATTTAGGCCCTGTTCGTTTGAGATGTGGAGCCCTCAACCGACCGATTATCAGACTCAACAAAATTAACGTAATTTTGAGTCCAATAATCGGATTGGGATTGTGATTAATTTTGATTGGGGGCTCACAATCGGTTGTCTTATCTCAAACGGACAGGACCATAACGAATCAAGATTGGATTACTATTTACTAGGCCCTGTTCGTTTCAGATTGAGACAACAGATGGTGAGGGCCCCAACCAAATATTGGCGGTTGTCACAATCTGAAACGAACAGGTCATTAGAATTGTGAAGTTGTGTGATTTATTGGCCTTAGAGATCCAAAGTGATTTACAAGATGAACAGAAGTCCTCAGTAAGGTGAGGTGGGTATTATCATAACAAGGGAGTGCGGATATAAAATTATATTAGATCATGTGGGGTGGGGGGAAGGCATTATCGGTTCAAATGGTAGATATTCTGTTTCAATCTATCTGCCAAATGCAATTGCCTTCATAAATGTATGCAACTATATTAAAGCTGTGAAAGAACCAAAATTAGTCCTGCAATAAAAAAAAGGGAGATGCCATTTTCACCCCGTCTGCCGTACGCATTCGCCCCGTTATAACGTGAACAGAGGGCAACTTTTAACGCTTTTTGATGTCAAATCATGTTAAAAGGGGGGCGAATGCGTACTGCCGGGGGTGAGGAGACCCGATGTAGGTCATTTTTTGGCATAGCACATCTATATTGAATCCAAAACAAAAACCAATATTTTGTGTTCAGTTATCAGATAACAGCTCTGATTCAAAAAGGATACCAAAACCTAATGTCCTTGGTTCAACAAAGTTTACAAGTTTCTCTGGATACATGTATTTCATAACTATAGATATCACAGTAACATTTCATACTTTAACAGATAAAAATCAATGGCATTGATAAAAATCAAATGGCTAATTAGATACCAAAAGAAATTACCATCCACTCTAGTAATAATTCTTGTAGAATGAATAGGAATAACTACTACAGTTCAATAATTAGACTCCCAGTAACAATGCTTAACTCGATCTTGATGCTTCTATGGTAGCCAACTTGATCCAATGTAATACATGCAAGACTCACAAACTCTCCTCACTCCTGCTGTTTAGTACTGTCTCGGGTTTTGCTGGCGCAGCTCTAACCTCGGTTTTGCAACTTCCACAAAGATGACCCGCCCATCCAAAAACTGAGCAATAAAACAAGGGAAGTCATCAGTCCCCGGCAAGCAAATTTGGGTATAAAATATTAATGCATTGTGCACGCAAGAATACAAATGTGCACTTTAGAAGTGGTTTGAATTTGGCAGCAAGAAGAGTTCAAAGCTGCGAAGAACTTAAAGGACGTGTAAGTATAAAGGTCTGGAGCATCAAAAAACAAAGTATGGATTTGTGCTCAGAAGATTACATTCCAACATTTCATTTTGCGCTGGGAGTGAAATATCTCAATCGTGAGATCAGACCAGTTATGCATCTCGAACCAGTTCCATGACCCAGATAGGTTAGAACATTGAACGAGAGAATAGCAACAATGTCATTCACCACTTCTCACAATTATAAAATATGATTCCATGACAGTTTTAACTTCTAATTACTTGTAAAATTAGGTTCTGTAGTCACCTGTAACTTCCTTTATTCTAGAGTGGCAAGAGTAATTTTGTTATGAGGAACCAGCAATACAAGAAGGACAAGTGGTCTCAATGCAACAAAATAGAGGCCACTTAAAGGGCCCTACAATCTAAAGAGGAAATCCATCTCCTATAATTAGTACCTCTTTCCACTCCTTCCTCTGCTAAGGTGTCAACCATCTCATTTGTGGATCTTGGCTTTTGCCAAAAAGATGGAGATATCCAAACTCACAAGCCGATAATCTCCCTAATGATGCCCGCTAATCTCCAAGGTCCTATTGAATTCCTTTGTGCTCATGCAAAGGTGCCGGAAAGATGGAGATATCTACACATTTGAGGAATCACCTTCTATCCTAATTTCCCACTCATTGATGATGTGAATATACGAAATCCGCAAAGTGGAGCCTGCACACCCCTGATTCATTTGAGTCATGTTCTCCAACGGGGCCGGAGAAAACCTCAAGAACGATGGCATGATAATCACGAAACAGCTCCTACTTTGGCTAGTGCTGATTTTCCTCTTGAACTCCCATCAAAGTTTAGTTTTATCCATTTATGAAGTGGTGGCTCCCAACATAGTTGTGGAACGTTTTGAGTGCCTCTTTTCCAAATGATGGTTTTCTAATTCCTTAATATTTTACTGATCGGGACTGGGGGAAACAACTTGGTAATCCAATCTCATTGCATCATGTCAATTTTAAGTTCCATTATTACCCTTTCCATGGGTCAGTGGTGATCTTGAAAAAATTCAATTATTCCTTTCCGGTTTTCCCTCCAAATGTGCCAAGCCATAACATATGGAAGAGGACGGCAAATGATTTCTGGCACTACAGAATGGTACCCCTCCCCAATCAAGGAACGATTTTTTCGATTGAGCCTGGGAACACCCACCTCATGCCAAAAGCTCCCATGAGTGAAAACCGCAACTTAACGAAAAGAGACAATGAATCATCATAACATCTATGGTTTCCTCGGCCTTCAAGCAAAATACACATCTACTTTCTACTCAAAGCCCGTTCCTTTTAAGTATTTTACACGTGTGCCCAGAAACCCTTCCTTTTAAGTTTTTTACACATGTTAATTTTCCTTGCTGCTGCTATCCAAGCGAAAGCTACCACCCTTCGCCACACATTCGTGAGAGGTGAATTACCACTATCTTCATCCAAGATACTTTGGAAGAAAGAGTGAACGGAGAACACACCTTGAGTGTTTAGTATCCAAATCTTCTTATCGGGTTCTTGAATTGATATGTAAATCTATCTTGTCAAGAACCCCTAATAGGTGTGCCAAATTATCAATCTCACTTCGTTTTAAGTTACTCCTAAGACCAATTTCTCTTAAAAGAAATCCATTTCCTATTCTCTCATAACAACACAAACTCTCACCCCTAAGGTTTGCTAATACATACAGGTCTGTCAAAACATGATATATTTAACAAAAGTCAAAACCAGAGCTTAACTGGATTTAATAGTGACAGACCTAGATTTTGTGGCTTTTTTGGCACTTCTCCATTGATTAGTAAGGCAAATTAGGCTGGACATTGGTTGGTGTCACCAGAACTGTTTAACACATCTGAGACTACAAATACATAGGATCTTCAATCAAAGAGCTTGGGCAAGGTATGCAATTATTTTCACCTAGATCTTTATTGCTTAGAAGTACTTTAATTGTATTTCTGATATCTGAAAACTCAAAATGAAAATGACTGTAGCTCCCAGTCTAACATATTTAAAATAAAGAAAAACTAAAAACATGAAATATACATTTGATCCTACAACTGCAAGGAAGCCCTCCCTTAGTAGGAGAGCATCTGGTAAAAAAGCAATGGAAAGAAATCTTGAAGATTGCTGATATTACAATATTCAGAAAGGTCCTATACCAATGTAGGATACTAGAGAAGTCAGGAAAAAGGGAAAATAGGTGAAAATTGGCATAAGGCATTTTTTGAATATTTTATTAATATTTGTGAAACCACCAATTACTCCAAAAGCTTACGCCGTTGGAGATGACGTTATTTAATATTTTATACTTTAACACTCCCCCTCATGTGTGGGCCCTCTTTTTAGGGTTGACCTACACGTGGCACATGGTGATTTTGGGTTGGCCATTACATGTTGATTTTTTAATATCTGCGAGGTTTGAACCGAGGACCTTGGCTCTGATACCATGTGAAACCACCAATTACTCCAAAAGCTTAAACTGTTGGAGATGGCGTTATTTAATCTTTTATACTTTAACGATATTATCATTTTTTATCCAGAAAAAGGAAACTACTGCGCTGTTCTGAATACAAAACCTGTAAACCGGCCCTGTTTTCAGTATTGCTATACTTAATCCATACATGCGCTATGTACGAACTTGACAGGATCAAAGGCACATTTTTGCAGATTTTGGGTAAGAACAATAGGTGAAAATCAGGAGACATTGACCATTTCAGAAGGTTAAAAGAGGACTATGGAAAAGGTTGCAGCTGACAATAGATGCACAGATTGATACAAACTTACATGTGCACACGCACACATATTCCATTTATTAACATACATACATACATACATACATACATACATATGTCACATCTATGGAATCTGTTGTTCTTAGTATACATACACACATATTAACATACGCACATATTCCATCGATGCACAGCTTATTGATCTCCTTCTTGGTTAGTCATCGGTCCCGTGGAAGAAGAAAGGGAGAATCTTATCGAACATGTCATTCTTAGCTACTATTTGGGTTCTGTGGAAAGAAAGGAACGCTAGAGTATTTAAAGGTGTCACAAAGAGTCCCCTTTTCCTTTATTTCAAAGTTGTGGCATTGGTAATTTCCTGGGCAAAGACGCTCTCATGTTTCAGTTTTATTTCTGCATTTGATCTTTGGAATGGTTGGAAGGAGGTCTGTCTTAGTGTGGAATATAAGGCTAAGATGGTACAAGTTTGGTTGCCGCCTGAACCAGGGTTCTTGAAGCTTAATCTTGATGGATCTAACTTGGGGAATCCTGGCCTTGTGGGTATTGGAGGCATATTGAGGAATGATTTGGGCTTTTGCGGGATCCATTGGGGTTGCAGATGCGTCTGAAGCTACACGGTCCACCAAGGTCTAAAGTTATTATTAGACAAAGATTTCCTGGATAAGGTGGTGGTGGAAGGGGACTCCCTAAACGTTATTTGCTGGCTTAGGGGATCCCATAAGCCCCCTTGGAGATTTGCCCAATTCTTTGATGAAATGCTTGATTAGGTGGGATCCTCCTCTATCGTCTTTCAGCACATCCGGAGATGTGCCAATAGGGTGGCTGGTAGACTTGCTAGAGAAGGGGTTTCTAAGGAAGATATGGATTTGTTCGATTCCCTCCCTCCCTAATTCCTTTTTTTTTGAAATGACTCCCTCCCTAATTCCTTCTTATGTTTTCCTTTTCTCTTGTTTGTGTCACCCCCTCTCTAGGTCTTCTTTTTCTTGTATTGACCATCAAGGTCTGCTTTTTTTGAAATAAAATATGTTGCCATTCAAAGAAAAAAATGCCACATCTATATGTATATATGGTGTGCATACTTATACTTTGTGTGTACACGACTAGGTATGAACATATGCATTTATGTTTATGGGGATGGATTCCAAATTACTATCCTTAATTCCTGTTTGATAATGCTCAACTTTTTTTCTGGATCAAAATAATAATAGTAAAATGGCCAAGTTGTTAATCTATCATGTGTTTCTTGCTCCCCAAATAGGAGCTCTTGCTGGTATTTTTCACACATCCTGACTATGCATTATCTACACATCATTCTTTTTTGAAAAAAAAAACCAATTTCATAACAAAGAGAGAATTTACAAAGGTTGAAACATCCCAGAAAGAAATTATCTCCATATCAGTCCGGCAGGCATACCTTTCCATGCATCCCTTCTATGGCTTTTTTAGACTCCTCCTCTGTCGCATAACGAAGAAAAGCAAAGCCTCTTGGTCTATTCGCTATTCTATCCATCACAAGGTTGACTGTAAAATAAGCATAAGATAACAGCTCATCATTCCATCAGTCTAAGCAGCAGATTTTTGTTCTATGTTTTACTAGTCCATTAACATATTTCATGAGAAAACCGTTTACGATACATATGAATTCTCCTGAGAATGCGCAATTATAATATTCTGGGGATGAATTATGTTTGAAGCAATTTCAGCAAACTTCAAGCACTATGTAGTGAAAGGTGACAGAGATATAAAGAAATCAACATGATCAATACTATTTTCACCTTCAACAAGTTGACCAAAGTTTTGGAAGGCATTTCTCAAGCTTTCATCAGTGGTACGAAAAGAAAGCCCTGCAAACAATGGTGCACATATCACTTACAAATTTCAGTTAGGAAGTAAGGATAAAATGTCAATTTATCTCAAGCCCAATGTATATATAGACCCAGATCAAACCCAATCGAGAGTCAGCTAATTCCACTCAACTCAGATGTATGGTCATGACAACTCAGTTGTTTGAAAAGCAAAAATTGCATCTACTGATGTGGTTTGGAAATCATGGAATTGGTCATCTAATCATTGAAGGTGATTCGTCAAACGCAATATCGTGGGCTACCAACAAGTCAGTAGGTCCATGGGCACTAGTGGATGTCGTTACAGAAATTAAGGATCTAGTTACATCAATTTTCCCAAAATTTCAGAATAAACGTCGGTCTGCTAATGACGAGGCCGATGAACCAGCAAAAGACGGAGCAGAAAGAGAAGAGATGGTCATATTCCAGGCGATTTTTATTTTTTTTTGAGAGGGGGGGGGGGGGGGGGCACAATTGAAGGGCCAAGAGCTTAGTGCTACCTGTCCATCCTGCCTAGGAGAAATCCAGCACCAGGCCAATCGTGAGCCGGGAAGAATATGTATTCCAGGGATACTGTAATTGCTGTTACAACAGTGGGACATATTGTTCCCTTGATGTAATATGATTATAGATTATCAATAAAATTGTTACCTTTAAAAAAATTGCATGTACTGAGGGTAACAGAAACAACCCTGCAATGCAAATTTGTGTTCTAAAACACCATGGTTTGCTAACACATTTGTACTTGTCGATACACAGATTGTGAGTTGGCAGACGATATGTTGAAAAGTGAGAAAGCAGTCTAGGATTCACAATTTTTTTTTTGAAGAAGATACCACTAATTAAATAAGAGAAGATTACAAGAGCACTTCGGGGGGAAGAGACAGTCCCATATACAAGTAAGCTCTAGAAGCACCCAATTTGGCAAGACGACCAACCAAATCATTGGCATTTCTAAGAATGAGAGAAAAACTGAAAAAGAACAGACAAAATGTCTAAGAATATCATCTATCCCATCCAATAGATTGGCGAGTCTCCACATGCCAACATTACTTCCTTTGACCCACAACACAGAATTGGAAGAGTCTCTTCCCACTTCCAAGCTCCCATCCATCTGGTTGATAAACATAGACAATCCATGGTGGAGAGCAAGGACCTCGACAAGTTCTTGCAGTCTCGCCGGAAAATTTAAAGTCAGGGCAGGGCCTTACCGAGTTCTGGTTGATAAACTCGGCAGGGCCTTACCGAGTTCTGCCTAAACCATTTGCTAAACAGTGTTGCTGAAACCGGTTTTTTAAGCACTGTTTGTTTTGGATTTTGAGAACTGTTTGTAGTCCCAAACCGATTGTGGGTCCAAAGCCAATTATTGGACTCAAAATCGGTTGTCACAATCTTAAATTTAGATTGTGACAACCAATTGTGAGCCCCAAACCCTATTATTGGAGTAAAAATTACGTTTAATTTTGAGTCCAATAATCAGTTTTTGAGGCTCACAACCGATTATCGCAATCTAAAATGAACAGGGCCTTAATTTTGAGTCTAATAATCAGTTTTTGGACTCGCCATCAGTGCTCAAAATCCAAAACAAACAGGGCCTTACCGAGTTGAATTACTAATAGGAACGTCTGATTAAATTATATGCAGTAATAAACCCAATTGAAAAAAAAAAAAAACATTTCATATCAATACATCTAAGCACATGATTGGGTTCATGTACAAACATAGAAAATAAACCCAATTGAAATGCAAACCTAAACTACAACAAGAGATTGGCATACCCATTTAAGCATACTCACAAACAACAATGGAAAGAAAAACAAACAAAAATCAGTAACAGAACATGATAGGAAACGAGGGCAAAGAGAAAAAAGAAAAACCCCAACTGAGATTATGGATAAACACTGCAGTTTTTCTTCAAAATAAACAAAGAACTCCAACAAATCGGTATGCCGATATAAATAATACAAAGAGGGCAGGTTGGATAAAATATAATCTTACCACTGACATAGAGTTTGGTGGAGATTGTTGTACTACTCTTTGGAGAAGGAGGAAGGCATGCTACCACAAGGGAGCGAGTTCGAGTTGTAGAGAAAGAGAGAGAAGGATATTTCAAAGATGGGGAAGATGAAGAAGAAGAAGAAGAAGAAGAGAGGGATTTGAAGAGAATGGGGAAATTGCAAGAGCTTTCATTTTTTCTCACTGTTAGAGATTGAGAAACAGACACAACAACTGGAAGAACAGCTGATCCCATCTCTCTCTGATAAAAAATCCAGAGGGGTGTTTGGATAATATGGAAGGGGTATTAACAGAAAAAGAAGGGGACAAGTGAAAATCTAAAATATGACGAAACTACCCCTGGTTTTATAATTAGTGAGAATTGAATGTGACCTTGCACTGAGTATTAAGAGGAGTGGAAAAGAAGTCGGGTCGGGGCAACCCGACCCGAGTAAAACCCGACATTTTTTATGAATTTTTTATTTTATAAGCTGAAAAACTCGGGTCGGGTCAGGTTGGGTTTGGGTTGGAAAAAATGGGTTCCTCGGGTCGGGTTGAACCCAATCGGGCTGTAAATAGGGTCGGGTTGGGAAAAAGGGTTTCTCAGGTCTGGTTGTCTTTTAGTATTTAAAGGTTGTGATAAGGTTATTATAGTTCCCAAAAAGCTCTCACAGTCACAGGCCATTTATATACTAAAAGATCGACGAGAAACTTGAGCTCCAATATCATTGGAGCGCTGATATCATTTTCCTTTTTTCTTTCTCGGCTTCTCCTGGTTATTGTCTACAGGGCTAGTTTGAGGAATTTGGATCGCCTGAGATCCTTTGTTCCTCCCTTTCTTTTAGTTATGGTCTCTATAGATATAGATAGGGGTGGTGCTTTGTGCTCTTGATTGTATCATCTCTTTTTTTTATATTAATACACTGGTAGGGGTCTTGCCTAGCCCCAGCTTACCTATGGAAAAAATGAGAAATGAATGTGAGGGAATATGTAAAGTGTCAAGGATAAATAGGTCGTTTAGTTTTTCTGTAGAAGGAAGCACATACAATTAGGATTATGTGATGATAGAAAAAGTCCACTTTAGGTGAATCTTATAACACCATCCATACATAATCAGTGGGTAACACTTGCTTTGACTTTTCATAAGGTGGTGGGGATCAAGTGGGCCGAAGTTCCTCCACCAATCGATCTTTGATCGGATGGTGGTAAGATTCTCTCATTGCAAAGTTCAACATGTCTGCATCTTAGACCATCCGATCAAGATTCAATGCTGATGTGAAGTGGGTAACAATTTGTTTGAAATTTTCAGAAAGGATGGATCAAGATACAGCTGCATACACCTCATTACAGTCATCTTGATCAAACAGTGACAAGATCTAAAAAATTGATCATCTTGGTTGGAGGGTTCCAGCTCCTCTAGAGTCTACTCCTTTGGTTATACAACATTCCAAGATAAGATCCAGACGGTCGATCACCGTCGTCATCGCCAAATGTTTATCATCAATCATTGTTCCCTCTACATGGAGGCAGAGGAGTCTGTGAATCACATGGTTATTCGTGTTAAAAATTTTGGGATTTCATGGTCTTCCCCACCGTTTTCCTTGAATTTTGGTTCATTGCACCATGGCCAAGGAAATGTATAATCCTTTGGAAGCTTGTGATGTTGGCCTCTATTTGAGTCATCTGGAAAGAAAGGAGTGCTAGTCATTCATTTAAGAGTGTGGTCAAAGGTGCTACCTTCACTTTTTTTTGATAAAGATTACTTTATTGATGAAATAAAATACAGGCAGGGACAAGATGTCCCAAGCCCGTAGGTACAAAAGCCAACGCTGCAGAACATAAACATATTTGCTTGCTATTAATGCCAACATCTCCAACCCTAACAAGCCACAAAAACCATTTATTTTGTTTTTGGTGATTTACTAACACTACTCTATCCCAAACATCTTCTTCATCATGCACACAAACTCCGAGACCTTGGCTGGGTCAGGAAGTGTCTTGGAAACAGTCTCCCTTTCCAAGCATCTCTTCATCCAAGCTACAAATAAAGGACACTCTTCCTCCATCTTGAAGCTCCCACATTGTTCATAGGCATAGAACCAAGAAGTGAAAGGGATTGCCACAATGTCTACAAACCCAAAGCTCTCACCACCAAAGAAATCCTTCTCTCCTAGAGCTCCCTCTAACGTCTTCACAATTTCAATAAACTCCTTCTTAGCAACCTCTTGTGCCTCTCCTTTGCTCTTCCATATCTTGCTTCCAGCATCAAATAACTGCATAAAAAAAACGTGGCACCAGCAGATACAAATGACATGTATGTGAAATTATGAAAAGGGGTTTGCTTATAAATCCTTAATTTGTAGAGGCTACTGATATTGGCTCTCTCATGTTTTGATAATTGCACAAACTGAGCTTGTCTTTTATTATTTAAATAAGCATTCAAAGGTTATTACAGTTCCCAAAAAACCCTTTGAAGCAATTTAAAAGGAAAAGACAAGCTGAGTTTGTGCAATTATCAAAACATGGTAGTGCCAATATCAGTACCTTATGTAAAATATGAGGTTTTATATGATCTGTGGATGTGAAGTTTAGTATTATTCAGAAAGTATATACAGATCGGAGGGTTACGATCAACCCAAGGAGATGATCTACATGATAGAACCTATTTATGTTGTGGCCCACCAAATGAACTGTTTGGATCATCCTAAGAAGTGGGACTGTACTTTAAAAAAAAGTCATTATATAAAATCTTGTAAAATATATACCTATTAGTAAAAATGAATCTTGGTTTGGCCAAAAAAATTAGTTTAAATTTTTTTATAATAATTCCTTAATTTTTTTTTGAAATGATAATATATTAAAAGGAATCGAGAAGATCCACTAAGAAAAGAATACAAGGGAAAAAGAGAAATTTTTTTATAATAATTCCTTAAATGCGGCTTATCTTAACATACATGACAAAAATGCCCTTCGACCAACTCTAGAAGCATGACTTTTTCTTGCCAACTTGTTTTATTTTCGTATCCCCATTAAACTTAAATTGTTTTTTATATGAGAAATGCTATGACAATTTCCTCTTAAGCAAAAAAAAATAAAAAATAAAATTTTTTTAGAAGTGATTTCAGGGTTTTTTTTGATGACGTAGGATGTCCCAACCCCCTTCGGGAGTAGGACTAGTCCCTACGGATACACGCAACGACCCACTCACCACGTGTATTAGGTAAGTCGGGGGTGGGATTTGAACAGTCGTCAACAGGGAGCAAACCCGTGACTTTATGCCGAAGAGCCAACGCCTCGGTGGGTTTTTTTTCAACACAAAAAAAAAGGGTTCAGTCTAGTACTCAGAGACTTTTCGAAAAGATTTCAAAAAATTAAAACCTTTTGACCATCTATCTTAGGTACCTAACCAATATGCTAAAAGACCCAGAGCTAATGGAATGCGTTGGACTATACCCTTAAAACATGTCCCACACACCAGATTGGGTCCGACCTAGTCCCATAACTAGGTAAGCCCCCACTTAGGTCCCTAACAATTTCACAGATTTAATGACTAATTTGAAAATTATTACAGATTAAGGATAGTAAAACAACCTTATGAAAATGTTCTTTTGGATTTCATTTACCTTCTTGTCGATGAAATCCGCCCAGAACCGATGTTGTGATCGCTCATACGGGGATGAGGGGAGCAAGGGCGGGGAAGGCCAGGTTTCTTCAATGTAACTGAGTATGACAAGAGACTCACAGACCGCCTTGCCGTTGTGTATCAGAACAGGGACCTTCTTGTAAACTGGATTAGTCTTAAGCAGCAACTCACTCTTGTTGTTGAACAGATCCTCCTCTTTTGACTCAAAATCAATTCCTTTCTCTGCCAATGCGATCTTCGCTCTCGCCGAAAATGGGCTCGCCCAAGAATCCAAGATTATAACCTCATCAGTTGACATTCTTTCTATATCTCCTCTCTTCTGTTCTCTTCCTTGGTGTTGTGTATAGAGAATAAACAGAAATACGGCAGTTATATAGGAGAGTTGGGCTTTGTTTTTTTCAGTAGAGTGGTCTATGTGGGGTGAAATTTTCAATGTTGTGTGAGCCACCAAGCTCTCCTCGACTCCTCCGAAAGCTTTGTTCTTTTCACTTCAGACCCCACAAGGAATTTGGATGGATAGTTTTTTGTTCTTGGATTTAGCTGAATGGATATAATGCCTAAGGATATTCCAGCAGCATTTTCTTGGTAGCATAGCGCAATGGGGTGGGTAACTGCCAAGTAGGAAAGACAAGCAAGCCTCTGAGATTAGAAGCTGAGTGTTGATCCAGTGCAAAAAGGCTAGGTTGGTGGGCCACGCCTATCGGTTTTAGGTGGTGACACACCCCACATGTGACAACCGTCCGATCAAGATCAGATGGACTATAGCAATTGCTTATACTGAGAACTGAGTGCCAATTACATCAGATCATTATTCTCGGATTCATGATGGGTTTCGCTTGAGAGAATTCTGGGAAAAAGAAGAAACAAATGTTGTTTATCGATTTCAAATGGGGCCCATTCAAAATAAAAAATATTCAAATGGGCTTGCTGTAATTTTACAGATGAAATTCTAAAATAAAATTGTGTAGGTGGACCTGAAAAATATTGAGTGCAGATGGATGAACTAAAATCAGAGTGCACAAACTGAACCTTTGACTATCACAGAGCAACTGTTTTTTTACAATTGTACAACAAATGATGTCAGGAACAAAGAACTGTGTGGAAAAACCTACAAACTATAGAGATCAAAGAGGAATCTTCGTCATCTCGCTTTAGCTTGACCCATTAAGACCGATAAATACACAGATATGAAGATAGAATTCAGTGTGCATCAAGTAGTTAAAGACCCAAGAGAAGGGAACATCCAGCGTAGCTTCAATTCCTTGAATACGAACTAACATAATTTCGGCCTTCTTTGTCAAGCACGATTCTGGACTTTGTTTATCTGATGCTTTTTCTGTCCCTTCATTCTTTATACAACTTATACTTTCTGGATAAGACTCAGGATGTTGTTTATCTGATGCTTCATCTGTCCCTTCATTCTTTGTACAAGTTGGACTTTCTGGATCCCCTGGAATGGGATCATCTCCACTGACATTGGGCACGTCCTCCAGCTCCAGTCTTGATATTTTCTCATCAATTGGGGGCTCATCCATGAAGAACTCGGGCAATAGGATCTTCAATGCATCAGCTAAAGTGAAGATTTTACCTGGAGCGTGAAGCACACATAAACCAAGAAATCAAAAGTGAGATTATTCTCGGCAAAAATAAAAAAAGCAATGGAAAAATAAGCAGTTGAAGATACGCGTAGGCTGTACATATAAAACAGAGTCATGATAATTGAAATGTGTTGGAAAATGCAGATCAACCATCAGCAATGAATGGGACACCAACAATAACAGAATTCAAGCTGGATAACAACCAGACTGCATCAGATTATTTTAGATATCAGAATTACCAAGAGATAGCCTAAATAGTAATGCTTCGACAAAGACAAAACAAAAGCAAATCAACATGTGCTCTTGAGATAACTCGAAGAACAGTGTGCGGTGTCAGACACATAGTTTTCTCTCCTTTTTCCCTTTTTTGTCGCTATCAGACACATAGTTAGTAAAAATTCATTTTAAACGTTTGCCGTTTTATACTTCGTTTAAAACTTTTCAAGCAAAAAAAAAAAAAAATAAAATAAAATAAAATATATATATATATATATATATATATATATATATATACTCTATTTTTGGCCAACTTTCCAATTTTACCCCTCGCTATGATGACAATTTTAAACATATTAGACGCAATTTTTGGGTTTTCGTTTATTAGAGCATTTTCCACAACATTTTTTTGACACAATACCGTATTAAACTTGAATTTTTCCCGTCTCATTTTTTTTGGCCGTATCACATTTTGCTTACTATGGTCAGACATACAAAACCAGGAAACCCAACATTTATGATATAACTGCAGCCATTTAAATGTTTTTTTTAAAGCATAACTTTATTGCTGAAAAACACAGAAAATTACATAATTATATTGTTGGGCAAAATCTGCTCAACATACAAAACCTCTGCCCGCTCCCTTCTTTGCCAACTTATCCGCTACTTCGTTTGCACTTCTAGGATTTTTTTTTTTTTTTGAATGGTGTTTGCACTTCTAGGAATATGCCTACAAGCCTCAACCACACCTGTCATTTTATCTCTTATCTCATTAATGTACTGCCCAACTCTGCACACCCCATCCTTGTTTCCTTTTATCCATGAGATTACAGTTGCAGTCATTTAAATCTTAATGAACAGAAATATATTAATGGATGATTTTAAACACATAAAAACCGGACATTAGAAACCAAAAATCATAGAGAAATTGTATCAATGTTCAGAGAAAATTTTCGTGTTGCCAAGTAAATGGAGCAGTTTTCTGAAAAAAAATGATATGCCATTGTTAAGAGGTGTTCAGTTGCGTACCTTCTTCCCTGTGAATCTCAACTGGTTGGTTTATGTACGATATTTTGTCCCAACTATCAACTGAAGCTATATCTTCTAAGTTGTCAACTTCCCCTTCAATGGTCCGTATATACAGCCGAACAGGAATTCTGCCTGACCAGAGCTTCAATAATAAGAAAAAATAAGGATCATACAAAAACACCTAAAATTTTGCTCTCCTCTATCTTCTTAAGATTTTTACATTATCAGCAAGTAGAAGGCATGGAAACTAAATCGAAAAAATTGATGGTGGATTTTTCATTTGATAGATTAGGAACACTCATTCAAAATAGCCAGCAGCTTCTCTTCTTCTTCTTCTTCTTCTTCTTCTTCTTCTCTCTTTTTTGACTCCCCCCAAAAAAATTACAAGGCAGCCTTAACGGGATGCTTCCATTTGCTTTGTAAAATATTATTATTATTTTTCGTAGGTAAGCTGGGATTGAACTTGCGACCTTAGGGTTGAGAAACAAAGCCTCAACCATTGAGCTACAAGCCCAACCCCTTTGTAAAATTTTATTGTTAATGCTCAAAAAAGCTAAAGGAATATCTTTACCATGTTGATTACGGAAGGCCAAATTGGTTATATACAATTTTACGAGAGATAACAATAAACACCTAGGTTCTTTTCAGCTTTACTTAACACGGCATTATACCATATTTGAAACCATGTTCAAAGGGAAAAAACATGATAGAGGAGGAGATATCCCTTTCTCCTGGCAAGTTTTTGTGACAGCTGTTCCTGTGGATAGCAGGCTCAAGGACATATTCAACCCCACCTATGTGCACATGTTGCGCTGTACCTAAGGAAGAAGAGCTGGATCATGTTTTTGTTGAGAGCGATTTGGCAAATTTTCTATGGGTTCATTTTGCCAACATTCTACAGGTTCCAATTATACACAACCAGTCTATATGTGCCAGGATTCTACAATGGTTTGAAATATCAAAGAGGAAAAGAAACTTGGATTATGGTTTTACGTTAAAAGTCATCCCATCCCTAATAACTTGGGAGATTTGGAGGAAGCAATGTAAACGACGTATGGAGGGAATTCCCAGGCCTATTAATGTAATCATGGGCGAAATATTGATATGGTGTAAGATGTTATCTAAATCCTTCACCCCGTCCCTAGAGTGTTCTCATTGGGAATGTTGGGCGTTAAGTGCTGTAGGGATTATTCCTAAAAGGTAAATTTTCCCAAGATGTTGAAAGTGGTGTGGGTTAAAGCTAGGCAAGGAGAGGTAAAGCTAAATATTGATGGTGCATCTAAAGGGAATTCCGGAAATTCTAGTGGTGGAGGAGTTATTAGAAATGATATGGGTAAGATGATCTTTGCCTTTTCACGTTATTATGATTTCGGCACTAGCCTACAAGCGGAGGCGAGAAGTATGCTTGACGGACTTAGGTATTGCAACTTGCAAGGCTCTGTGAGTTTCTAAAGTTTGGCTTGAATCAGATAGTAAAGTGCTAATAGATGTGATTAATACCAAGAAGGATCCACCATGGTCTATTACATATTACTGGCAGGAACTTCAAGATGTTTTTCTGGATATTAAGCCAAGGATATCTCATCAATATAGAGAGGCTAACCAGGTAGCCGACTCCCTTGCGAATTTTGCTTGTGACAATAAAGGTAATGGCACATTCTATCAATGGAGAGACCTCCCAAGATTGGCTAGGGGTGCTATGAGGTGTGATTTTCTAGGTATTCCTAGCATTCGAATTATTGTAGGGTTTTTTTTTCTGTTTGTTGGGTTTGAGGTAAGGTGCTATGTTCCCCTCATGTATTTTTTTCATTCATCTATAAAATGTAAGGTGCTGGCCTGGGTTCCTAGAAAAATAATAATTGAAAATAATGAAGAAATCATCTTAGAAAAAAAAATCCCTTTCTCCTGTTTGAAATCTGCCATGTAGGAAAAAAATCCAACAACTCCATTGAAAGAAAAGAAAATCCGACTCTGTTTGTGAAATTTTCCCTTCGACATAACTTTGCACCATATTTTTTCCCAAAAAGAAGAAGTGGATTGGAAAGAGAATAACTGAAGAAAAGATACCTGAAAGGCAATATTGTTGTTAAACTCGGTGACAGTGGTAAATTATTTGCACTCGTCTTAAAATGATGAAAAACAATATCTGAATTATGCTTTTTTCATCATTATATAAATAAGGTAGAAGTTATTTTTGAGAGCATCCTCCCTCTCTCTGTAGCCATTTGTTGACGGATAAAGATGGGTACATAGATTTTGTGGAGAGAGAGAGAGAGAGAGAGAGAGAGAGAGAGAGAGAGAGAGAGAGAGAGAGAGAGAGAGAGAGAGAGAGAGAGATATTTACTCTTTGGCATGAAAATACCTGTTCGGCTTGGTCCAGGAATATCAGTTTCACCAATGCTCTGTGGTGAATGTGCTGAGCCTGAAGTCATTCTCGTTTTGAACTCTTCTCCAATTATTCCAAGTTTAAGCTTAGATGAAATCCGGAGATACCCTTCCATGTTACCTGACACAAATCTATGTTAGGGCATGTTTAATCCTATACTAAGGTGAAATGCACATTCAATAAGCAACATAGGTTAATGAGTTAAACATACTTTTTGGAGATAAGAAAATATAAAAATTATGATAAAGAAAAAATAAGAATGATGCTAAAGACATTACTACAACTGATGGGTCTTAGGAATAAGAATGGGGCTAGGAAGAAGAGCCGGTTTTGGAAATAAGAAAATATAAAAAATATGATAAAAAATATAATAAAGAATGATGCTAAAGACATTACTACAACTGATGGGTCTTAGGAATAAGGATGGGGCTAGGAAGAAGTGCCGGTGACACTACTAGGCCCCAAAAAATGTTTCTTTTATTTGAATATTTGGCCCCAAAGAATGTTTCTGATAAGTTTTTATTTTTCGGTCATTGAGAGAAACATATACATATCCATGATACCCATAAAAATCATAAATGCATGACAAAATGTATTACATTTGTGTTATTATATGCTCTGTTCCTATTGTCCCCACAACTGTTTAAAAATCCTAGAGTCATTCATCAACTCTTCTGAGTTTACTCCCTTTAAGACTGGCCAAATTTTTGCCTGAACCTGAGCTTTGCCCTACCTAGTCATTCTAAACTGCTTTGACTGCCCAAGTTAATGAAATATTGAGCGTGCCAATCATTGACATGCCTGAGTCGACTCAATTCTACCTTGGTTGAGTTCTCATCTGACTCAAGTTTTGAAACACTACTCCTTGCAGGCTCAACTATTTGAGTCGCTCCCCCCTCTCTCTCTCTCAAAAAAAAAAAACCTTGAGTAGCTCCAACTACTAACTACCAACTACTATCCAAAATTCATATTTTTCTTGATGTCAAACTCACATTATATTTCACTAAACCCCAAGTCTAATGACCTCAAATAATTCTCATGTCTTCATAGCCAAGATAACTTAATGTTATATATTCAAAATCTTAAACAATTATAATGTGTTGATTTGTTGCCTACATATGTAAATATATACATCAAATATTAAATAAACCATGTTGTTCCAATTTCCAAGTTTGAAAACAATTTCAAAAGTTCAAACCAGCTTCATATGAAAATTAGTCATGTAATTCCACGAGAAAACTAATCCTAATTAATTTATCTAATACTGGTGTGATCGGGATCGACGTCCTTTGCGAGTTTATTCTTAGCGGGGCCGCCCTCGAGGAGTCCCGTAGAGATCTTTTTTTATTGATATTTGTGCCTCTTAGGGTTCTTTTTTATATTTTATTGTTATTAGGGATATTTTAGGGCATATTTGCTTTTATTAGGGTTATTTTAGTCTTTAGGGTGTTTTAATCTTTTAGGGATTCTTAATTTAGCAGGTTTCTTTCTTTTAGGATTGTTAATTGCCTATTTATAGGCAAAGCTACAGCTCTTTTGTTACCTTTGATGAATTATTGATTAATTGAGTGAGATTTCGTTCCCCTACTTGAGTTCTTCTTCTACTTCTCCCTAAATTCTTCTCCTCTACTTCCATCTCTTCTCTTCTTCTTCTTCTTCTTCTATTTCTCTTCCCCAACCTACATCAAATTTGGTATCAAAGTCAAAAGATCCAAGGCAACACCAAGTCCTCCAAGAATTGTTTCGACAGAAATCACGGCAGAAATTTTTCGAGCCAGTTCCACCATTTCCTGCCTACCAGACTGATGCTATACTTGCTGATGAGATCGTTTCATCACGCCATGGTGGTTTTCAACGCTATCTTGTCAAGTAGAGTTGTCGACCAGATTCCGACGCTACTTGGCTTACAGAGGAGGAGCTCCGTCGTTTGAACCCCGATATCTTGGAGCAGTACCAGACTCTTCACTCTTTGAAGGAGAGTTCTTTTCAGCAAAGGGGAAATGATGGGGATCGATGTCCCTTGCGAGTTTATTCTCAGCAGGGCCTCCCTCGAGGAGCCTCGAACCCCACAGAGATCTTTTTTTATTGATATTTGTGCCCCTTAGGGATCTTTTTGTTATTTTATTGTTATTAGAGATATTTTAGGACATATTTGTTTTTATTAGGGTTATTTACTTATTTTAGTCTTTAGGGTGTTTTAATCTTGCTTCGTTTGGTTGCCAGAATTTTTTTGGTTCTTGGGATTTTTGTGGAACAAAAAACTTCCTGGGAGATTGGTGGGAAAAAAAAACTCCCTGGAAGTATCCCGGTAAAATAAAAATCCCATGTTTGGTTGACCGGACTATGGTGGAAAAAAAATGCTTTGTTTGGTTGCTTGAACTATTGGGAAGAATAAAATTCTTCTACAAGCTTATTTTTGAGTCCTGGGAGTTTTTTTTCCTTCCTGGGGTTTCATGCAGGGTTATTTTGGTTCCTGGGATTATTTTGGGCCCACCAACCAAACATGGGTTTCCTGCGGAAATTCCACAAGAGTCCCAAGAATCAAAAAAATGCCGGCAACCAAACGTAGCATTTAGAGATTCTTAATTTAGCAGGTTTTATTCTTTTAGGATTGTTAATTGCCTATTTATAGGCAAAGCTACAGCTCTTTTGTTACCTTTGATGAATTATTGATTAATTGAGTGAGATTTCTTTCCCCTACTTGAGTTCTTCTTCTACTTCTCCCTAAATTCTTCTCCTCTACTTCCATCTCTTCTCTTCTTCTTCTTCTTCTTCTTCTTCTTCTTTCTTCTTCTTCTTCTTCTATTTCTTTTCCCCAACCTACATCATGGTGATGGTAAGAAAGATGGGGAAAAAGCAGTAGAATCATTGTAAATATTAGAATCATTGTAAACTAGAAACCACCAAGCTCTTTCTCATGAAATTTTTTTTTTTTTTTTTTTGAAACAATCTGAGGGACTTGAATTGACAAATGCCTACTTAATAGGTTTTCTCAGAATATGTCTTTCAGTACTGTTGTGGCGAACTTACTGATCAGAAACCTGGAAAAAATAAGCACTTAACAGTAACAAGTAAAGGCATTAATATAATATTTGATATTTCAAACTCCCCTGTTTTTACTTATAAAGTAGACATACCTTTCATCACACATTGCCAGAGATCCAATTGATCAGATTGTGACATATTCATGATATTCTTGCAGTTCCCGTTGATTATATATGCTGCCTACAAACATTATTAGAATGAGGTAAGAAAAATATAATTAGGTTTGATTTCTTTCTTTCTTTTTCTTTTTTTTGAATGGTTTTTAGGTTTGATTTCTCTCTGGCCAAATCCTAAGACAAAATGTTTGATTCTGTCTTATATGCATGATCCATTTCAATTACAGTCGTTTAAAACTTGACTGAATATTTAAGAGAAATTATAAAGAAAGAATTAAGCATCAGAGAGAAGTCAAGAAGAGGAGTCTCATTAAAAAAGATCTCCAATGAAACTAACATTATTAAACATAATTATGATTTGATATCATAAATTATTTTCGGGAATATGACTAGGAGAGCGTAGATAAGCATGGTTAAACTGTTAATCAAAAGCAATCATTGCGAACAAAATCAGACCTAACAGAACAAGAAGTTGATAAATAAACATGCTAAGTAGATTTTCCAAAGATGGAAGGAAAATATTGCATCATTCAATTTACAATAATGTTCAAAAATCTAATTGGAAGTTTAACAAGAATAATTAATATAGATGAAACAAATCATTGGAGAAGTCAAAACCATCCAAAAGAAGTTATTTTCACACCTCTTTTAGTGAATTGATGAAGCTCCATTTCACGTTGTCTTCACCATCACAGGGGCTCAAAAGATCCCCAGGATATCCTCTAAAATGAACCTGTGGAATCCTTAATCTGTCAGTCGGCTTTTAAAAAGGAAAAAAAGGAACCATTCAAAAAAAAAAAAATCGGTCCTGCTTCAAAATAAAATAAAATAGCATATTTAATAGAATATACTTGTCTTTGAAACCAAATAAGGCACCTCAATTAGTGATTAGTGAATCCATGTAGGAGTGGGAGGTTGACCAATTGAAGGCACGGTCAGGACAATTCAACACCAGAATCAACACACAATCAAGAACCAAGCTCAATGTATTAACTAATCAAACTCAACTGAAATGTGCAAGTTTTGGCAGGCTTTTGAAACTTGTTTCAAGCTTTTGTTCATGAGACTAGTCAGATTTGTGAAACCCGTCCTCTGAGCACTAAAAATTTGTGATAAAGGAACTACATTCAAAATACAACCATACCTAAAGAAAGAACCTGGTTCTGCAATAACGCTATCATTAGATTGTATTATATATTGCTAGGAACCACTCAAAAAAAAATTATATATTGCTAGGAATTAACTCATGAGTATGTTATATACTAGTATTCTTAGTCCATTCTATGCATGGGTGTAAAATAATGGCTTCCACCCCACATAAACATGAGATGTAAGTGGGCCACACCCTACGCATGGGCTTGGATGGAGATCGTGGGACCCACCCCATCAAAACATGAGGTAAAATGGTAGCCCCATCTGATGCATGGGTTTGACTTGGAGTTTATGGGATCCACCCTATCAAAACATGAGGTAAAATGGTGAGTCCCACCAGATGCATCGGTTTGGGTGGAGTTGGTGCGATCCACCCTATCAAAACATGGTGTAATATGCTATGTAAGGGAGTAAAATAAGGGGTCTCGCCTAACCAAAACATGCGTGATAAATGATGGCCCCACCCATGGTATGCATGGTGTTAAAAAAAATGGAAAATATTTATCCCCAAATTACCAAAAGTTTCCAAGTTTCACTCTGAACCCCGAACCCAAATCCCATGGAAGAAGTTAATTACCAGCCCAAAAAAAGAACCCAAAAAACAAAGATGTTTCAATCCAACTTGTGGCAGTTTTGTATTTGGGAGAAAGACACAAGAAACATTAATGGTGGTGGTTTTGTGTTTGAATATTAATGGTGGTGCTTTTGTAAGGGAAAATTGAATAGCTGGCAAAAGCGATTTTGTAGGGGGAAAGGTCCCACGTATGGCTGAAGGTTATCACCAATATCGAATTCCTAGGGAAACATTGGTAGGGAAACTGAATGCTAACACATAAAAATTGAAAGTTTGTGAACAAACCATAATTCGTAGTGGCAAAACCACTTTTATTGAAGAAAATTTTTTTCCAATAAAAAAATTTCTTGAAAAAAGGCAAATGACAGTGGAAACAAACATGCTTAGTAGCCATTCAATAAAAAAGAACCATGCTTAGTGTATATTATAGATAGCTAAACTGTATGCTCAAAGAGGATATGGATCGAACTTAAAATATTGTGCGTGCCATTCAAAAAAAAAAGAAGAAAACCCAGGTATGTCGATAGTGGACATGTGGCAGAACCTGGAATCTCATCAAGCCCTATTGGCTGAAAGTTTCAGAGGAGGCTGAGAGGCAAGGTTCGAATACAGGATTGTGGGAGCTGCTTTTAAGGGATCGTTCTGGCAAAAAGAAACATCAAGGCTATGTGTAATAGATCGACAATATTACTATTATCTCATTTGAATAATATACAGATTAAACGGAGGTTCTGCATACAATTTGCAGAGGACAGATTCTGAGTTGCCAAATTAGTAAAATATTGAATACTCTCTCTCTCTCTCCAGCTAGGGGTGACAGTGGGCTGGGCCACCCTAACCTAAATCAATCCAAACAGCTCTGGGCAAGGTTCCAGGATGGATATATAGGTACATTGGGCAGTGCCAAGTTCAGTTTAATTTAAGCTACAAAAAGTAAATGACCAGAGCCCGGGTACACTAAGATAATGCTCTACACATCCAACCAGGACAAGCAGCCCAGTCTGCTTGGGGCTGGATATTCAGCCTGCTGAGCCCATTCCATTTTTTCAAGAAATTGTGAATAGGCAGGGTCTGGAGTCTGGACGACCACCGAATTTGGGAGAATGGAAAACCCAACTTACTACATCATGGATTACGTAAGAGTCTCCTGACATAGATTACACCTATAGGCTTCTAGTCAGGCTTCTCTATAAAAAAAAAGTAGCAAAGATGAGGATATGTAGCCAGGGCTCATATAGATCGTCTTGGAAGTCTACGAAACAGAAGATGCAAGTTTAGAAAGATTTGATTAAGGAGCATGTTGTGATCAAATTTGACAACAAAGAGAGCCTTTTAGGGATTTCAAAATAACTTTTACCTATAAAAAGGGCTTAGAAAACCTTTGAAAAATTGTTTTTCAAGGAATATTTTTCGTGGTTCCAAACATGCCCAAATTCCAGGGAACTTCATATAGCATAACATGATCACTAAATCTTTTCATCATTTATTCTATGTAATGATAAACCAAATGTGTTAGGATCATGTAAATTCTAGAAATATGCAGGTCGAATATAGACCATGTAGTAAATTAGATTCTTGAAATGTTTACGCTCTATAACGATCATCAAACCAAGAGAAAACATAGTAACCTGGCACAATAGTTCACTGTAGAATCAAGATCATGAGTGATTTTGGAATCAATATTATCCATAAAACAAAACAGATTATGATGATTGTGGCACAAAGGGTATATATGTGATCAGGTAAGTCAAGGTTAAGCATCACGGATTCCTCGGCTGTATCATAGAGTCAAGGTATAGTTTGAGTCATGAGAACAGCATTACAATACAGGTGCTCAGTTACATCCCTACGGGTAGATCTTAAACTTAAGGCCTCCATCACTAGCTCAATATTATAACTGATATTTCATGCTAGTAGAAGCCTCAGATGGAAATGTATGTGCCCATGGTTTTAAATTTCAGCCGAAATACCGAAATTTCGGCCGGGGCCGACACCGAAAGTACAAATTTCAGAGTCGGCCCAGATTTTGGCAAAAATTTCCAAAATTTCGGCCTAAATTTTGAAACCAAAAATTCAAACCACGTATGTGCCAGCAAGCAGCAAATATTTGTTGATGCCATGAGTGGTGAATATCTTCCAGATGAATAAATATATAAGATAAGATGTCGAAAAACTTTGTTTTGATGCATATTAGTTCAAACAGTCATGCATAGAAACAAGACAAAAATTGGCAGAATATAATAGCTTTTGAATTTAAAAATCACGACAATAAAATGCTCTACTATGTAGCTAATAGCTGAGAAATTTTCATACTGCTTCAAGAATTGCATAAATTGCAAAGGTTATGCAAAGTTCACCAGGAAAAAATTGAATGGTGAACCTTTATTAGAAAGATCAAAAAACTTGACCGAGGTGGTCAAGAACCACCCCACAAAAAAAGGAAGTTTACAAGGAAATTAACATTGATAAGCTAAACCTCCTAAATTAACATCGACCAGCTAAACCTCCTACCGTCAAATTCCAAGGCCTTTCTGGTTCCACGCAGAGAAGATCATAGAGAACTCCTGTTGGTATATGCCTGCAAATCATGCAAAGGACCACTTAGTCATGTTGTAAGGGTATTTATTCTTAGGTACTGAAGTAAAGGTCTAAATCATGTAATAAGCAAGTGCGAAAGATACAAAAATCATTATTAGATCCGAAAATGCAAGCCCCGTGAAAGAAGCCCATTTAAGAGAGACAAGGAAATTGAAGAGACAGATGAACCACAAGTTGGATACCTGTATTTCAAAAAGACGACGAGTCCATTGCATATGATACAACCTAACTTGAAATTAGAGTCCAAATTAAAGTGCCAAGTCTGAATTGAGAGGAGTTCTCATATTTGTACATGGAAGGATGCACTTTGAGGAACTTCTGGAATACGAAATTTCGGATTTTGAAGTTTATTCTTTTGTCGTTATTTTCTCTTTCTGCACGAACAGTGATCCTACTGTTCTTGTGGATTTTGTTCAAAATCTATGAAATTTTTATACTGAAATAATCCAATGCTAGCAAGCCTACATCAATTATGCAACTGCTATAAGCATAAGTAATTTCGGCAATCAGTCATTCTTTTCAAAAGCAAAAAAAAAAAAATCACAAATAAAGAGAGCAAAAGATAGCATACCATTTAAGTGGCAACCCTTTGTAGTCAAACCAAACAGTGTCCACTCCAGGAGGAAGTGCACTATGGAAATGAGGCTTTATGAGAGGTATTAACAGAGGGAGGTACCCAACCCGAGGACCTAAAATCTGAAATTGCACATGCAAAGTGTAAATTAAGCATCAAAAGAAAATTAACGATAAAAGACATATATACCATATTCTAGGGTGTATCCAAGTGCTTGAATGGAGATGTCTCATGTCAATGCATGTGAGTTGTGAACATATATAATATGCATAAAACAAGAGACAACGCTTTGTTCTTACTTTTACCTATTTTGGGAAGAATGATCTGCCCAAGATAGAGTATAATGAAGAGATAAACAAGAGAGACGATTAGTAGTTTCTTCGAGGGAAACTAAACCTCCGGATGTGCTGGGCACAAAATATTCATAAGTCACCCCTTTCTCCTCTTTACAATGAGATATTTATAGGCCTTTACTAACCAACTACTAGTTCCCTGATTATTCTACCCCACAATCCCTATATACTAGGAATGTGATCCATTACAACAACTACCCAGACCAGACGTGAAGACTCCATTAGAAACAGTACTCTACCACAACTCCTAAGCAACAGACTCATATAATTACAAGCAAAAGTACCAAACAACAGCTCTAAGCACTAGACTTTATTGAAAAACAAACTAAGAAACCTGGTAACATAGCATTATGCCCCACTTAGGGTAGAATAAATTAGATTATAGTTTTTACTATATATTATGGAATTTTCTCTCTAGTTGTTTGGCATGGATATGAAGGGTTATCTAAATTAAGCTTGGGTAGGAGTTTTATAGAAAGTGTTCAAGTGGGTTTTCTATAAATAACATGTAAATAGCTTCTTTTTTAAAATCAATGAAGAAACTTGTTCCAGAAAGTGTGTCATTGTGCACAAAGGAGGACTGACCCTTCCCTCGTAGTGGGTCAAGAGGTTAATCTTCCCTCTAAAAAGATCAATCACATTTCAAACCGATCTGGGTTCATAACAATAGAATCAAAATTTTCTTGTCATCTTTACCCAAAAAAAAAAAAAACCCTTTCATATAGGGAAAATAAAAGGATGTGAATCAATGAGATGAAAACCAAAGTATAGAAACATAAAACCTAAGTAAGTAATGAGGGTATTCAAATACATGGAGTGCACACTAGAATTGAAATGGTTCAGAATCAAATAAAGAAGGAAGAAATTTTTAAAAAAAAGTGAGAGATGGGAAAGGAAGAAGAATTATACGAGAGCAGGTGGTGGAGGAGGGAGAGTTGTGACATCGGATTGATGGAGATGGATCTGTAGAGGGATCGCTCCTTCCCACACTAGCTCTTGGGCTTCCTTACCCGGATCCATCTCGGGCTTCTGAACGATCCACGAACGGTTGTCCGGGTCCGGCAAGCAAGACGAGAGAGGACTCTCTCTGCCTTTCTCTTGAAAAGCTAACAATGTAGTCAAGTTAATTAAGAAAGTGTTTAATAGAGTGAAGAGTGCCATGATCGAAACTGGGGAGTGCCGATACAATTTCCTAGTATAAAAAAAAGGGAAATGTTATTAGCACTACTACATTTTGATGAGGGCACTCTCAGTTTACTAAAAGTACGGTATGGCCCGCACCATAGGATGATCCAAACAGTCCATTAGATGGGCCACAGCCTAAATAGGTTGTACCTCAAAAATCATTTCCATAGGTTGATCCTAACCCTCCGATCTGAATGTTAGAGGGTTGATCCTAACCCTATATAGATCGGAGGGTTAGGATCAACCAATGGTAATAATTTGTGGTTCACAAACTATTTAGGCTGTGGCCCATCTAATGGACGGTTTGGATCATCCTATGGTGTAGGCCACACAGTACTTTTAATAAAGTGAGGAGTGCCCTCATCAAAATAAAGCAGTGCTGATAACATTTCCCTAAAATAATCATATGGTGAATGCGCGTGTGGATTGGTGTTGGTGGTACTGCCCTTGATATTTGATCTAATGGCAGGTACTTTTTCGTATAAAAATTTCCTCTCCTTATGTTCATCATTTTCAATGTGTGGTAGGAAGACACACTCGTGTCACAGGAACATCCTAACGGCCCTAGTTACGAAAAAAAAAAGTACCATATTTTTTTTACAGAAGGGCCCTATACAATGCTACAAAGCAGCCCTTTACCTTATTTTACTATAGTTGTGAATCCCACATCTCACTAGACACTCTATCTTTCATTTTTTCTTTTAGGGAAAATTACATTTACACCCCCCTCTAGTTTCTGACACATCCACTTCCACCCCTATAGTTTAAAACGTGACAAATACACCCCTGTAGTTTCAATTTGTATAAGGTAGCCCCCTCAGTTGAAGGTTCGTCCATAGATTGAAGGGTTAGGATGATCCGATGGAGCTGATTTTTTGGGCACACCCTATCTATGTCAGGGCTCATCAAATGAACGCTTTGGATCATCCAAACAATGCGGGTCCACATTATTTGGATGATTTGTTGGTAGTGTTTGGATTCGGGTATGGGCCCACATTATTTGGATGATCCAAAGCGTTCATTTTATGGGTCCTGACATAGATAGGGTGTGCCCAAAAAATCAGCTCCATCAGATCATCCTAACCCTTCAATTTGTGGACGAACCGCCAACTGAGGAGGCCTACCTTATACAAATTGAAACTACTGGGGTGTATTTGTCAGGTTTTAAACTATAGGGGTAGAAGTGGATGTGTCAGAAACTAGAGGGGGTGTAAATGTAATTTTCCCTTTCTTTTAACATGAATTGGCCCAATTAAACCTAGGCCCATATAATGCATTTGTTCTAAAAAAAATCATTTGAGCCAAAATTGTTCAAAAATCCAAACCGTTCATTTACTGGACCCCAAAATAAATAATATAATAACTTGGTATACTTTGTGTGTGTGTTTTGCATCAAAAGAACAATCTTGTTCTCATGAAACTCATCTTCTCCCTCTAACATAGTTGGTTTCATTCCGACAAAAAGAAGCACTCTGATAGATCTATAACCTCTTGATTAGTTGGGGTCACTTTTTTCTTCAGCATCCCAGATGGATGAATGGGGAATGTGAGAGGATAGGGTGGTAAGGGTGTCAATTTTGGCTCGGGCTCGGAAGCTCGCTCGAGCTCGGCTCGAATCCTTAACGATCGTTAAGAATTTAATATATTTAAATATATATATATATATATATATATATATATATATATATTATATATTAATATATACACTAAAAGGGTTGTCTAGGGAGTGAAAGGGGGAGGCAAAATATGTCACTTCTTTTTTGGAACCCCATTTGTTACTTGGACCACCCCCCTAGTGTAAAAAGAGTAGTAAAAAAACACTAGATAGAGCTGTCCAGGAAAGATGAGGGGTGTAAAATTAATATAAGTCGAGCTCGATAAGGCTCGCGAGCCTGGCCGAACCTGACCGAGCCGAGCCGAGCCTGGTTCGAGCCCGAGCCGAGCCTGGCCAAGCTCGGTTCGGCTCGGCTCGTTTACACCTCTATAGGGTGGGGATGTTCCAGAGGACCAGATATGTGAGTAGCATCAAATGAATCACAGGTGAAAGGTGTGAAGAGTCTTGAATCTTAAAAACATTAGCAAAATCAACTAAACAAACCAAAAATTAAATCAGATGAACAGATGGCGAAGGAATTATACCCTATGATCTTGAGTACTAAATGCACTATAACAGTACTTTGTACTGTTCATTGGTCTTCTTATAGAAAACTAATGGATCAAACTCAAAGGCGGCAAAGCATCCTGAACACAGACACCATCATCTTGTTTATATTTTTAGATAGTGAAATATAACGAACAGAAGAATTTCATGGGCTCAGAGAGAGCTCGGTGATAGATCATGTTGTTTAAGCATTTTCAACATTTTTCATGGGCCACAATATTGAAACACATACGTACCTTATTAGATGCCATGAGATGCTGTATTTGACACTTCCCTGCCTCCTGCAAATCACAGAAAAAGTTAGGCGTTTTCACATAGGAGGGGTGCATCTAGGGTCGAGTTCAACCTGAAAAAAAGTCAGGTCGGGTCGGGTTGAGGGTTCGGGCAAGCTGACCCCAGAGAAACCCTACATTTTTTTATTATTTCTTTTAGTAAGCTTAAAAACTCGGGTTGGGTGTGGTTGAACTCGGGTCGGAAAAACAAGGGTTCCTCGAGTCGGGTCGGGTTGGCATCAACCCGACCAGACCCTACCTGAGTTGCACCCCTAAATATATAGTAGTTAGGATCATGGTTTTAAATTTCGACGGAAATCCAAAATTCTGGATTTCGGAGGAGACTGACACCAATGAGGTTTTTGTTCACGTATGCCCATGACATAATGTGTGATGCATCGCATATGTAGACAGTGTTCACTGTTCAATTGTCGATTTGGGGTTTTCAGTACTTTGATTGGGTGATCCTAATTGTTAGACCTAAAATCGGTAACAGGTACAGCAGTGGCGTAAGAACTGAGAGCGAGTGACGAGGGAGGTTGAGTATGAGTCCTGTGGTGAGTGCTTAGTCCTGCACAAGGCAAACGAGGTCAGAAGACCAGACCGGATTTTACTCCGGACAGGTCCTTCGACACTCAAGTCAGTATGAGCAAGAGTGAAGGGAAATGTCAGTTTTTAGGGAGAAGAGGGTTTTTAGCATTACCCCTTAGTCTGAGCTTTAGTCCCCTATTTATAGGGAAGATCTGTTGAGGTGTCCTGGACAGGTGTCCAGGACAGGTGGTGGTCTGTGAGAGGCTGGATCTCACCTACTCTGGGACAGGTGGTAGCCTGTGAGAGGCTGGATCTCACCTACTCTGGGACAGGTGGCAGCCTGTGAGAGGCTGGATCTCATCTACTCTGGGACAGGTGGCAGCCTGTGAGAGGCTGGATCTCACCTACTCTGGGACAGGTGGCAGCCTGTAAGAGGCTGGTGTTTTCACACCCCATCAGTTGCCCCCCAGTTTTCCAAGTCATGGAGGGACTTGGGAAAGTGTAGTCGGTTGTTTTTCCGGATGGGCGGATGCTGTTCGGAGGTGAAATGGAAAGCCTGGAGTTCGCAGTCCGGAGGTCGCAGTACGGAGATCGCAGTCCGCAGTTCGGAGTACGGCTTCAACCGGACTGGCTCTTGACGCTTTTCAGAATGCGCCGTATCCAGTCCGGAGGTCGCAGTACGGAGATCGCAGTCCGCAGTTCGGAGTACGGCTTCAACCGGACTGGCTCTTGACGCTTTTCAGAATGCGCCGTATCCAGTCCGGAGGTCACAGTACGGAGATCGCAGTCCGCAGTTCGGAGTACGGCTTCAACCGGACTGGCTCTTGACGCTTTTCAGAATGCGCCGTATCCCCTGTTCGGTTTTTACCGGACTGTTTTTTGTCGTCTTGCGGCCAGTTCGGTGCGGACCGGACTGATTTTTGTCGTTTTGTGAGAACGCGTTATATCCAGTACGGTTTTTTCCGGACTGAGTTTTGTCGTCTTGCGGCCAGTTCGGTGCGGACCGGACTGATTTTTGTCGTTTTGTGAGAACGCGTTATATCCAGTACGGTTTTTTCCGGACTGAGTTTTGTCGTTTTGTGAGAACGCGTTATATCCAGTACGGTTTTTTCCGGACTGAGTTTTGTCGTCTTGCGGCCAGTTCGGTGCGGACCGGACTGATTTTTGTCGTTTTGTGAGAACGCGTTATATCCAGTACGGTTTTTTCCGGACTGAATGCGGAGTGCGGAGTGCGGAGTGCGGAGTGCGGAGATCCATTCTTGGGACGTGAATGTTTACGCGCGTGCTTGATCGTATTGATGGTGGGAGAATGTGTCCGTCATAAATAGGGGGCACGTGGCGCAATCCGGATGACCTCGAGATGCGTGCATCGCATTTATTGCCCCACCGCCTCTTAAAAACTATATAAGGAGGTTTACCCCCCTTCACTTTTTACTTTTTACTTTTCATCTTTTTCCTCTTCTTGCTCTGGGAGTTTCCACTTCTCAGTTCGCAGCTCGCAGTCCACAGATCGCAGATCGCAGTTCGCAGCCCGTAGCTCGCAGTCGCGTTCCAAGATCTTTACGAGCTCCACTCACCGGTATTCCTCTCAGCCCTTCCTTTTACTATGTCTGGTAGTACTTCCACTTCCGAGTCCGGTACGGGGTCCTCCACTAGCAGTAGTTCGGAGTTTAGGATGCCTCAGGAGCCTGTAGTGGCTAGGGCGTCTGATAGGATAGACCTTGTAGATAGTGACGACGGAGGGGATAGGGATGAAGTGTTCTTAGATCTGAATGCCACTCCACCCTTGACTGGCAGTCTCCCGCGAGCAGGAGGGAGTGTTGAGAGCGACGTTGCTGAAGCGTCCACAACATTCCTTCCTGGCCGGGCGGTGATCGCTAGAGCGCGGATGGATGCCGATCCAAAATACAACTTGCGAGCTCTAGTCGAGGAGAACTACCTCACCAGGTCTATGCTGGGAGATATCAGGGATAAATACTGTGTGCCCCCGAGATTTGAACTGAGGGCAGCTATAGAGGGAGACAGAGCCTGCAACGAGAGCCAGGACCTCTGTATTTATGAGGAGTCACTGAGGGCAGGACTCCGATTTCCGTTGCACCCCTTTTTCTCAGCGGTGCTACGATACTACGGACTAGCCCCGGCCCAGGTAGCTCCGAACTCATGGAGATTATTAGTTGGGTTTTTATACCTCGTCCACGGTCGGTTAGAGAGGAGCGTGACTTTGTCACTGTTCCGTGCTTGTGCACACCTGAAGAAGCATAAAGAAGGGGGCTGGATCTACATTAGCCAGCGCCCTGAACGGAAGATAATCACTGGCATTCCTTCGTCGATTCACTCGTGGAAGAATAGATTCTTCTATGTTGTGGATCAGGAGGCCAGTGAGCCCTGGTCCGTCCCTCTAGTGTGGGACACTCCAGATACCTCAAAACTGAGTCGAAAGCCGCTCCTCGAAGGTGAGGACAGGATAACATTCGCCTTGATGCGGAAGGAGATCGAGCAATCGGGCCTCATCCGTTGTAAGGAGTTTTCTGAAGAGGCGATTCTGGTCAGGCTGGGCGTGAGTGCCGCGACTCCAGAACGTATGTAGCTAGACTTGTCTGCAATCTGTTTATTTTTTATATGCTTGCTTCTGACTGCTTGCTTGTCTGGCAGAAATGAAGAAACAATCGACCGTCGAGAAGATAAGACAAGGAGCCCAGCCACGGGCACAGGAGGGTGCTGCACAGGCACAACAGGAGCGCCAGAAGAGAAAGGCGACTGTACTGGGGAGTCCGGCCCCGTCACAGGGCACTCCTCCCCCATCCCAGAGGCCCAAGACTACGGTGAAGCTAATAGGCCCCTTTGCTCAGGGCGGTGGCTCTTCTAAGTCCGGTGGTGCTTCTACCGGAGCCGGTTCTGGGGCTCGTCCTCCTACGGGGATTAGTGAGCACGTCTTTCGACCCAATTGGGCCGTTCTGAAGGATGACACTGCCCTAGGCGAGAGCCGAGTAGCAGCAGAGCTCATGAGCAAGTGTTTGCTGCGGAAGGACAAGCAACAGATCCTTTACGAGCCGCCAGCTACAGGAGAGGAGGCTGTGCTATCCTCAGCTTACCAGGTAAGGAAGTGGTGATCCATTTGCTAACTTTCTGCCCATTTCTTCTTTTCACCACACTGATGCCTGTTTCTTTCTTCAGATCTTGCTCTACTATAATGACCTCAAGGAGAAGAGTAAGAAGTTCTCCCAAGCCATTACTGCATCTGAAGAGGTGAACGGAAAGTTGGCCGCTGAGGTGCAGGAGCTTCAAACGAGCATCGGGCGAATAGAGGAGGAGAGGAGGTTGTTGAAAGAGGATCTGGCCGCAGAGAAGAGGAAACTGGCCAAGGCTGCTGAAGCCATGGAGGCTCAAAGAGGAAGAGCTACTGAGAGGCAGGAGAAGGCAGTGAAAGAGGCCACAGAGGCAAAGGAGGCTGAACTTTTCAGCCTGTCGAGCGAGGCTTATAGTCTTGGATACTACGACTGCCTCCAGGAGCTCCAGGCCTGCAATCCAAACTTAATGATGCAGAACATGACTCTCCCTGCCAGGCCGAAGATTACTGATGAGGAGCCAGATACTCCTGCTGACGCTCCTGCTGACATCACCTCTCTTCCAGATGCTTAGAAATTTTTTTTTTTTTGTTTTGACCTCTTTTTGTAATGGTCCTTGAGACCCTACAGCTCTTACCAGCATATTTAAAGTGAACTTTGTAATGGCCCTCGAGGCCCCACATATTCTGATCAATGAAATCACATTTGTCTGTCTCTGATACTTCTCAACTGAGTGATTTGCTTGACTTTGTCTTTTTAATTTTGATAACCTGTGAATGTGGCTGTTGATAGTCGAATTGTGACGAACTGGTCTTTTAACAAGTACCCAAGTTTGTGAACTAGGTTTCTAGTGAGTACCCAAGTTTTGTGAACTGGGTTTCCAGTGAGTACCCAAGTTTAAGAACTGGGTTTCCAGTGAGTACCCAAGTTTTGTGAACTGGGTTTCCAGTGAGTACCCAAGTTTTGTGAACTGAGTTTCCAGTGAGTACCTAAGTTTTGTGAACTGAGTTTCCAGTGAGTACCCAAGTTTAAGAACTGGGTTTCCAGTGAGTACCCAAGTTTTGTGACCTGGGTTTCCAGTGAGTACCCAAGTTTAAGAACTGGGTTTCCAGTGCGTACCCAAGTTTAAGAACTGGGTTTCCAGTGAGTACCCAAGTTTTGTGAACTGGGTTTCCAGTGCGTACCCAAGTTTAAGAACTGGGTTTCTAGTGAGTACCCAAGTTTTGTGAACTGGGTTTCTAGTGCGTACCCGAGTTTAAGAACTGGGTTTCCAGTGCGTACCCAAGTTTAAGAACTGGGTTTCCAGTGAGTACCCAAGTTTTGTGAACTGGGTTTCCAGTGCGTACCCGAGTTTAAGAACTGGGTTTCCAGTGCGTACCCGAGTTTAAGAACTGGGTTTCCAGTGCGTACCCAGTTTAAGAACTGGGTTTTCAGATATAAAAGTGACACTGAATTTGCAAGAAGATTATTTATTCATAACAACAAATATACAAATTTACAAGATCACCTTTTCACGCCGGATAATTCGACTACTGATAATATTTCCTGAGGTTTTTGAAGTTCCATGCGTGGGGTAATAGGTGCTCCTCCAGTGTCTCTAGCTTGTAGCTTCCTGGCCGGATAACTTCCTTCACTCGATAGGGTCCCTCCCAAGTTGGGGAAAGTTTCCCTACTTTCGTCGGCTGGGAGACGGCTGCCTTTCTCAGGACCAGATCCCCTGTCCTGAATTCTCTGGGGCGAATTTTGGAGTCGTGATAATTCGACACCTTCTGCTTATAAGCGGCGACCCGGATTCGAGATTCCTCCCGGATTTCTTCTAGTAAGTCGAGATTGGCGCGGAGTCCGTCGCTGTTCAGTTGCTCATGGAAACTGATGACTCTGGGAGATGGGGTGCCTATATCAACAGGTATCACGGCTTCGGTTCCAAAAGAGAGGTTGAATGGTGATTCACCAGTCGTCGTGCGAGGAGTGGTGCGGTAAGCCCACAGAACATGGTAGAGCTCATCTGCCCATCGGCCAGCTTTTTCATCCAGCCTCTTCTTTATCCCTTGAAGCAAGATCCTATTAGTTACTTCCGTTTGCCCATTGGTCTGGGGGTGAGCAACCGAGGTGAATCTCTGTTCAATCTTTAGGTCAGAGCAGAACTTCCGAAAGTTTCGGCAGTCGAACTGTTTGCCGTTATCTGTGATTAAGGCACGGGGAATCCCAAATCTGCAGACCACTGCCTTCCAGAAGAAATTCTGTATATTCTGCTCAGTGATCTGGGCTAGAGGTTCTGCCTCCACCCACTTGGTGAAGTAGTCGATCGCCACTACCACGAATATGCGCTTTCCAGAAGCCGGCGGAAAAGGGCCCAAGATATCCATCCCCCATACTGCAAAAGGAAGTGGACTGATAATTGGGGTCATCGCCACAGCAGGCTGGTGGATGGTGGGGGAAAATTTCTGGCACCTCTCGCACTTTTTAACCAGATTCAGCGCGTCTTGTCGTATGGTGGGCCAATACAATCCTCTGAGGAGTACCTTTATTGCCAGGGCTTTGCCCCCCAGATGTTCTCCACAGATTCCTTCATGAGTCTCTTGCAATGCGTACGCGGCGTCGCTTGGTCCCAGACACTTTAGGTACGGGAGAGTGTAGGACCTTTTATACAAAATGTCACTGCTGAGGGAGAATCGGGCAGCTCTCTGTATCACCTTACGGGCTTCCTTCTTATCTTCGGGAAGCTTTTCGTCCCGTAAGTAGTGAATGATCTCGTCCATCCAGCACGGCTCGTTCTCCACCTGCATTATTTCTGCGGCTTCTCTTTCGATGCTAGATCTTTGTAGGAATTCCATACGTATTCTTCCAAGGGTGGTGTACCCAGAGGCAGCCAGCTTCGACAGTACATCTGCTTTGGTATTTTCTGTTCGTGGTACTCTGATGACCTCAAAACTGGCAAACCGGCCGGAGAGTTGATGAACCTTGGCGAGATACTTAACCATACGCTCATCTCGAGCTTCATAGACCCCTTGGATTTGGTTTGCTACCAGCTGCGAGTCGCAGTATGCTTTTAATGTCCGTGCGCCGGTCTGAATTGCTAGGTTCATTCCGGCAAGGAGGGCTTCATATTCTGCCTCATTGTTGGACGCACGGAATCCGAATCTCAGGGCGTAGTCCGCAGTGAACTCATCGGGCCCGGTAAGGACGAGGCCGGCTCCACAGCCACTTTTATTTGAAGATCCATCGACGTATACCTCCCAGACTGGTGCGTTGGTCATGGTGTCCGGTTTGGTTGGCTGTCGCATGATCTCCTGAGGTTCTCCTGCTATACATTCTTCAGGGGCTGCCTTTTCTGTAACTGGGAGCTGTGCCGCTTCGGGGTCGACGACCTGTTGGGGGATGGTACACTCGGCTACGAAATCTGCTAGCACTTGGGCTTTGATAGCTGGTCTGGGCGCGTATTGAATATCGAACTCACTTAGCTCTACGGCCCATTTTACAAGTCGCCCGGAGATATCTGGTCGATGGAGGACCTGTCGAAGTGGCTGGTCAGTCAAGACCTTTACAGTGTGAGCTTGGAAGTATGGCCTTAGTTTTCTGGCAGCCATTACCAGCGCGTAAGCCAATTTCTCGACCCGCTGGTACCTTATTTCTGCGTCGTGAAGAACCTTGCTGACATAGTAGATTGGTTTTTGCTGGCGGTGCTCTTCGCGGACGAGGACAGCTGCCAGTGCCGTGGAGCTAACGGAGAGATACAGAAATAACTCCTCACCTGGCTCCGGCTTTGTCAATAATGGCGGGGAGGACAGATACCTTTTCAGCTCGTCGAAGGCAATCTGGCATTCTTCCGTCCAGGGCGCAGTCTTGAGCCCCTTAACCGCGCTGAAAAAGGGCAGGCATCTCTCCGCCGATTTGGAGATGAAGCGGCCCAATGCCGCTATCATTCCCGTGAGCCGCTGAACTTCTCTGATGGTTCTTGGGGCGGTAAGCTCTATCACAGCTCTGATCTTCTCAGGATTTGCTTCTATCCCTCGCTGACTCACCATGAATCCCAAGAACTTCCCCGAGCTGACACCAAAAGTGCACTTGGTGGGGTTGAGTTTCATGTTGTGCTTCTTGAGGACCTGAAATGTTTCTCTGAGATCAGACACGTGGTCCTGTGCGCTTCGACTTTTGACAAGCATATCATCCACATACACTTCCATATTTTGGCCGATCTGGTTCTGAAAAAGTCTGTTCACCAGCCTTTGGTAAGTAGCTCCGGCGTTTTTGAGGCCGAAGGGCATGACTCGGTAGCAATAAGTCCCTTGATCTGTGACGAATGAGGTCTTTGGTATATCCGATTCGTACATCCTGATCTGGTTATATCCGGAGAAGGCGTCCATGAAGCTCAACAGTTCATGACCCGCTGTGGCGTCGATGAGCTGATCGATCTTCGGGAGCGGATAACTGTCCTTGGGACAAGCCTTATTCAGATCAGTAAAATCGACGCAGGTTCTCCACTTTCCATTAGTCTTCTTGACTAGGACTACGTTTGCTAGCCAGTCCGGATATCGAATCTCGCGAATGAAGTCAGCCTTCAGAAGCCTCTCCACTTCTTCTTTTATTGCCTGTCGCCTTTCAAAAGCAAAGTGTCTCCTTTTCTGCTTCACCGGTCTGCAGGTTGAATCGACACCAAGCCTATGAGTGCTGATCTCTGGATCGATGCCGGGCATATCGGCAGGAACCCATGCAAAGACATCTGCATTGCCCTGGAGAAACTCGGTGAGTTGATGTTGAATGCTACTACTAAGGGAGGAACCGGTCAGAGCGACTTTCTCACCGTCCTCCGGGCACAGTGGGATGGAGAGCAGGTCCTCAGCGGGTTGAGTACCCCTGAGTTCGTCCCTTACATCAAGCAGTTCGATTGGCAGTGATTCCACTGCGTTTTTTCCTTTCAGTGCCATTGCATAGCACTCCCTTGATTGAGGCTGATCTCCGCGAACTTCCCCCACGCCATTAGGGGTTATGAATTTCATTTTTTGGTGGTAGGCTGAGGCGACTGCTCGGATCAGATTCTGGCCAGGCCGTCCCAAGATAGCATTATAGACCGAGGTGGCCTTCACTACCAGGAAGTTAACCATGGCGAACGCTTGACATGGTGAATCTCCGACAAGAACAGGGAGCTCGATCTGTCCTACCACTTTTACGACCTCTCCGGAGAAGCCGAACAAATCTGAGTTCGCCGGCCTTAGACGGTCGTCGCCTATCATCATTTTCTCGAAGGCATGGTAGTATAGAATATCCGCTGAGCTCCCGTTGTCCACAAGAATTTTCTTTACCTCCCAGTTAGCAACGAGCATGGTTAACACCAATGCATCGTCGTGGGGCAAAATAAGGCTGTCCAGATCTGCGTCCGAGAAGGAGATCTCATTCTCCGTTCTTGACTTTTTGCTGGTTGTGTGAACGGCGTTAACTTGCCGTGCATATGCTTTTCGAGCAGCAGAGGAGGTGCCCCCAGCGGCTGGTCCGCCCATGATTGTATTGATAACCCCCCTTGGTTGAGATCGGGGTGCCTCAGGCTGCGCGTCGGTGACCTGAGAAGTCTTATCTTGAGGAGGGGGCTGCTGTGATCTTCGAGGGCTACGGCCCTGGGGACTCTTTCCTTTGCGCTCTTGGGTGCGGCCGTCATTCTGGATGTATTTTTTCAAATAACCCCAGCTGATCAGCTGCTCAATTTCTCCCTTGAGCTGCCAGCAATCCTCTGTGTCATGGCCGTGGTCCTTGTGAAACCGACAGTACTTTGAAGGATCTCTTCTGTTTCCCTTGGAGATCATTCTAGGCGGCCACTTCACAAACTCCTCCTCACTGATTGCCGCCAGTATGTGCTTTCTAGAGGTATTGAGAGGTGTGAAGTTCTCTTCTCTTCTCTGAGGGGGTGGAGACTTCTCTTTCCTGGGAGGTTTATCCTCCCTACGCTGTTTAGGCAGATTCTTCTCTTCAGAGGTTATCCTCCGGTTTGAATTAAGAGCTGCCAGTGTTTCTTCCACTGTTATGTACTCTTCTGCCCCGGCCATGAGATCCGCCAGTGAGTGCGGATTTTGCCGAGCCACCGCTCGACGAAAATCATCAGATCTTGCACCGGTGAGGAGTGCGTTCATAGCCGCTGAGGGATCTAAATTGGGCACCTGTAGTGCCTCCCTGTTGAAGCGGCGGACGAACACCTTCAGGGGTTCATTATCATCCTGTCGCAAGGCCATCAGGGATGCAGTCGTTTTCTTCGGCCTACGGCTACTCATGAAATGGCGGACCAGATCCTCTCCAAAATCATCGAAATTGTTGATGGAGTTTGGTTTGATCCTGGAGTACCAGTCTCTTGCCGCGCCAGTGAGCGTCGTTGGGAAGGCTCTGCAGATGAAGCCGTCGGAGGCGCCGTGGAGGAGCATCATTGTTCTAAATGTCTCCAAATGATCCACGGGATCGGTAGTGCCGTCGTACTGAGGGACGGCAGGCATTTTAAATCCTCTGGGTGCTGGAGCACTCAGGACATCACTAGTGAACGGCGTTCTGCTTGAGAACGCTCTGGAGGCGGGCCGGCTCTGATCCTTCGCCAATTCCTCTATTCGGTGGTTCATCTCCTCCATTCTCTGTAGCAGCGGATCCGTTCTGCGGTCTGGGGACCTGATTTTTCCCACAAATGGGCTTGCCGCAGAACCGGACTGACTTTCCGGACTCCTATGACGAGGCCGAGATTTTGCCGGTGGCAAACGATCTTCGTGAGGCCGGCGCCTCTGCGTGGAGCGAGACCGCGATCTTTCGCGGTGATGAGGTTCTGTCTGGGCGTGCCTCACTATGGGGCGATGAACTTGTCTAGCGGAGTGATGAGTTCTGCCCTCCCCATGACGTGATGACTCTCCCCTGTGGACTCCTTGGGCAGATCGCGGGGCCTCTGGAGGAGGTGGAGGGGGTGCTTGAAGTAGTTGTTGGTACTGACCAATAAGGGCCGTCATCTGCTGGAAGAGGGCTTGGACTTGCTCCGAGGTGGGCACGGGATTGTGATGCTCCGAGCGAGGAAGGCTTTGGTCGGCAGATGCTGCCACTACCATCGAGGCGATTCGACCGCTCCGGGTCCTGCGGGGTAGCGCGGCTTGGTCGGTCTGCGCAGAAGCTAACCGCGCACTCTTGCGCCCTGCCATTTTTGTAAGTGAGATATGTAAGAACAACTTTTAGTTCTTAGTCCCACGGATGGCGCCAATCTGTTAGACCTAAAATCGGTAACAGGTACAGCAGTGGCGTAAGAACTGAGAGCGAGTGACGAGGGAGGTTGAGTATGACTCCTGTGGTGAGTGCTTAGTCCTGCACAAGGCAAACGAGGTCAGAAGACCAGACCGGATTTTACTCCGGACAGGTCCTTCGACACTCAAGTCAGTATGAGCAAGAGTGAAGGGAAATGTCAGTTTTTAGGGAGAAGAGGGTTTTTAGCATTACCCCTTAGTCTGAGCTTTAGTCCCCTATTTATAGGGAAGATCTGTTGAGGTGTCCAGGACAGGTGGTGGTCTGTGAGAGGCTGGATCTCACCTACTCTGGGACAGGTGGCAGCCTGTGAGAGGCTGGATCTCACCTACTCTGGGACAGGTGGCAGCCTGTGAGAGGCTGGATCTCATCTACTCTGGGACAGGTGGCAGCCTGTGAGAGGCTGGATCTCACCTACTCTGGGACAGGTGGCAGCCTGTAAGAGGCTGGTGTTTTCACACCCCATCACTAATCATTTGATCAATGTATTTTTCGTTCTTGAATGTTTCATTTATTTCGTTGATTCCCATTTGCGAGTTATTGATCAGACAATTAGTAAGGACCAATCAGAGCAAAGGTTGAGCTATGGTGATCCAAGGAAGCCTCCCTGAAGGGTAAAGTTCAGATCAATCAAAGCTAGGTCCCACTTTTGCAATAAAGGTCCAAATTATTGTAAATCATTCATAATCTTAACCTTCATTTCTCAAGAGGATGGTTAAGCAAAACCAGGTCAAACCAGTTTAGTCACTTTAGTGGAATGAAAATCACTAACAACATTATGGTAGAGCAACAAAAGTTAGGCATAGAGTAAATTTACGTTTGTGTGCTTGAATCTTACCAAGTTATTTGGACTTGGTCACTTTAACCTTATACAAAAATCTTATTATAAGGGAAATGAAAATCACTAACAACAATATGATAGAGCAACAAAAGTTAGGCATAGGGTAAATTTACGTTTGTGTGCTTGAATCTTACCAAGTTATTTGGACTTGGTCACTTTAACCTTATACAAAAATCTTACTATAAGGGAAATGATAAATGCGCCCCCCCCCCCCCCCGGATTGACCGAAATTTCGAAATTTCAGGGTCCGAAACCGGTACCAAACTGAAATTTTAAACCTTGGTTAGGATTGCACCATTTCAAACAAAAACTAGGTTGTGGCACATCAAATGGAGGGTTTGGATCATGCAATAGTGTAAGCCGTACGGTACTTCTTGAAAAATACTGGACCATACGACCACACACCATATAACATCGCCGATTCTGAAGTTGAATATCAACATGCAACTTCAGAAACGAAATCTTGTCTAAAGCAAGTAAAGCTCAGAAGAATGGTTCACTAACAATTGTTCTGGAGTTCACAAGGCATTGGTTCTTATAAACTGTTTTAAAATGCGGATGCGGGTCAAAACACGGCCAAAGCAAATCCTAGTCGACTCGGCACGATGCGGTCGAGTACTTGGTTGATGCGGGGCAAAATGCGGACTTGAACAAGAACATGGGCAAGGTAAAAGAGAGTCGACTCAGGGGAGTCAATGATGATGCAGTGGAGTTTTGAAACTATGCTTATAACCTTGTGGGCCTACTTCAAGACATTCTATGATTTGAATTAAATTCTGCAGGTGTTGTTTCTCAGGCACCATTTCTGCACAGTAGTTGGTTTGTGTAGCCAAGAAAAGTGCACTTATTAAGTTACTATTATCCCGAGACAAAATCAACAATCCTTGAATGAAAAGGACTAAAACCAGAAAGGATAATTGATAGGTCGAGCAGGGGACTGATGCATTCAATCCTTGAGCTGCAGTATCTTTTGGGAATTCATGTGGAGAAGGCCAATCCATGTTCTGAATAGAAGTACACAAAATCTGAATTTTAATCTTCTCAATTTTCAATTGGCACTACCTTATTCTGCCTAGTTATGGGATAGAAATGGTGTGGAAATTGCACCCATGTTGAAGTATCTTGATACTCAGGATTTGATTGAAGAACTCTGAAAAGAGCATTTTCTGGTTTGCCAATTACCTGCAGCTCTAGTTCCAAAGGGTTGTGATATTTTCTCCCTTAGAATTAGAACTTTTCTCACATGAAAACGTTGTGAATGGACTAATCTATGTTTGAATTCAAGTATTCTGTTATCTAAGTTTTGAAATGAGATTATGGAAAGCTATGTTTGCATTATGTATGATCACATTAACATGGAACTTTTTAGTGGAGTGTAACTGTTGACGAGAAGCACTACTCATGCCCAAGTTGAATTATGCCAAGTTACATTTTCCACACTCAGGTTTGAATGATGCAAATTTACATTTTCTTTAAGGAAGATAACAAAAATTCATTGGGGAAAAAAGCAATACAGAAATAGATTACAAGAGCGACTCGACAAGAGAATATCTGGTAGGCACTGTAAATAAGATATAGGCTAGGCAACACCAGAGAAATCCTTTTTTTTATTGAAAGGTGCCAGACCAGGGATATCCTCTGGGTAAAATTTCACATCTAGTTCTTGATACAATCTTTTACTAGATGGATTGTTATTACTGTATACATCATTGATAGAGATGAGATAAAAACAGGTCGATAAAATAATTAACTAGGCAATACTCTTTATTAGATCTCTAATAACTGAAACTTTCCATCTTGCACATAGCTGTAATCTGTTTTGGTACACTGTACAGAACTAAGGCATTCAAGAACCGTCCGAAACTGAGATGCACTGCATCACCCGCATCGAAATGAGCTTCTCATATTCTCTGTGGGTATTTTTTTTCTAGAATGGAGGGTGAGAGATCTGCAATACTAGGTGAGAACCACTTGTTCAATGATCCAAATCATTCTTTTTGGGCCTCATTATTGGTATGGAACTCCTCAAAACTTCTCCAGATTGCATGACTGAGGAGAGGATAAGAAGTGGCTAAAAAGCAGGGAAAAATAAATTGCATGTTGATTATAGTTGATCTTTTCCTTGTTTTTCTGACTTCTTTTACCCTCTCCTCACTAGTCTCTTTAGTCACTCCTCCTCCCACCCTCCACGGTCCTCTCTCACAACTTGGCCTGAATGAAATTTGAAAATTTTCATGACAGCCAAACATATGGCCTTCATGAAATTTGACTATTATGATTAATTATCCCAATGAGGTTTGGTTCACGTATGCCCATGACATAATGTGTGATGTATCGCATATGTAGACAGTGTTCACTGTTCAATTGTCGATTTGGGGTTTTCAGTACTTTGATTGAGTGATCCTAATCATTTGATCAATGTATTTTTCGTTCTTGAATGTTTCATTTATTTCGTTGATTTTCATTTGCGAGTTATTGATCAGACAATTAGTAAGGACCAATCAGAGCAAAGCTTGAGCCATGGTGATCCAAGGAAGCCTCCCTGAAGGGTAAAGTTCAGATCAATCAAAGCTAGGTCCCACTTTTGCGCCCCCCCTTTCATCACTTCATCACTCAAGACACCTAGCAACAGGCAGTGTATCAATGACTGCAAAGGTATTGATGTACTTCACGTCAGAAGTATTCAATGGATTTGATTTCCACGTACACTGCAGTTGGGTGTCCCATGTGATGAAAGGGGCGCATTTATCATTTCCCTAAAATAAATGAAAAGTTAAAACAGATTGCTCACTTCAGATTCTTAATGCAGAAAGAGGTTGGGATAGTCTTGAAAAATGCAGTCAGTCAATCTCCTCAAACTCAAACCTCCCAGCTCTAACAACACCAAAACCACTATTTCCACATGCTGTGAAAAATAAGTAACTTTTCCGTGCTTAGTGTAAAAACATGCACTTTACATGAAGACCCATATAAATTTTCTTCTATATAGTGATATTTTCAACCCCCACAACCTCCCCTCCCCCTCCTACTATCACAAAAAAGGGGGAAAAAAGAAGAAGAAATGGATAAATATTTTCCGTGCTTTTTCTTTCCCTCCTTGTATCTTTATGATTAGAATTGCTTGCCTACAAAGGTCTGGCCAAAATTCCAAACATTGGGTGCTACATTATAAGATGTGAGTGTGATCCCATCACTAGCAGTGACCTCAAATGAGAGGGGTTGATTCTTGAGATCAGCACTTATGTGCCAATTTTGGCCCCAAATTCTAGCCATTGGTAGCCACCCTGTTCTTGAACCTTTAATCTTCACAGCGGCAACATCTCCGGCACCTGCGACATTGCTGATCAGCACCGAATAGAAGTATCCGCTCCCGTCAATTGTAAAACGTATGCCGCCTTCCCTTCTACATTTGATCCTGTTGTTACCAAATCACCATGATTAGAAGGGTAAAATCTGTTAAAAAGACGGATTACCACATGGAATTAATAAACTCAGCTTAGGCAAATCAGTACATTTAACCAAAAAAAAAGCAAATAAGGCGCTTGATATTATGAGAAGCCAGATGTGGGGGTGAGATATCAAAACAAGGTTTTTCTTGCTGTTTAAAAACTCCCCACTTCAATCGTGGACTCGCCCGAGTCAACTCCCTTCTAACTTGGCCGAATCTTCATCCTTGTCTGGTTTTTGCCCAAGTTAATGAAAAATTGGCCAGGTCAATCATTGACTTGCCCTAGTGAACCTAACCATGATCGAGTTCTCGTCGGAGTCATGCGATGCTGGGATACAACCTAACCATTTATGCAAAATGAAACCCGATTCTGGTAATAAAATAGTGTTGGAAAGTTGCCTTAGTTCCAGCCAACTTCCCAATTTTGATGGGGAGGCAATATAGAAACAGCTTTAGGTTTTTAGAAAACCTAAGGCTATAAAAAGATAACGTGTGTATTCTCTTGTAGTGTGCGGCAAGAGTGGAGAGAGAGAGAGAGAGAGATTCTGCTTGGGTTCTTTTTTCTTCTTGGGGTTTTCTCTTGGGTTTTCTTTCGAGTTACAATACGGTCTTGCATTAAGAAGCAAGGAAAGGGTTGCAGGTTTTGGGTTAAATCTATTGTAATCCTTGTATATTGTTTTCTCACAGTGGAAGATCGTGTTTCTTGCCCGTGGAAGTACGCCCGGCCGAACCATGTAAATCTTGGTGTTCGTCTTGTTTTATTGTTTTACCTTTCCGTTTAATTTGTGCACGATCGGATTGGATTTGCCAGGCGGATTTTCTCAGCAAATAGCAATCTAATCAGTTGGGGGTATCAAAAGTGGGGAAAAAAATCACGCAATGCTTTGCATATTTTAACAAAGCTTGATGACATTTTGGTCCATTCTCATTTCTAAACCAAATTGAGAAACAGTTTATTTATGGCCTTTCCGATACGCGGATTTTTGAATCCAGGTTTCTAGTTTGAGAACAGTGTAAAAGATGGTTCATACGATCAAGCTAGTGCCGCATGCTCTCCGGGCAGTGTTTCTTGGATTTTAAGTAAGAAAATCAGGTTCTAGAAACCTCTCCCATCATGAGATTTCTAAAACCTAGTTTTCTTATCTAAAATCCAAGAAACGCTGCCAGGACACAGCATACAATAACCAGATCATAAACCCTCTTTTACACTGTTTTCAAACTAAAAAACTTACGATTCTAAAATCCGCGTATCCAAACGGCCTAATGTTGGCGCGTTTTAAGTAAAAAAAAAAGTGGGAACTATGCCAAACTAACCTCAATAACAACACAGTAACAAACACTTTTGTGATTTCAACACTAAGTAACAAAGGGAATTTTATGGTCATTTGGTACATTACCGACACTACAATTATTTTTCCAATCAGACAATACCAACGAAATGACCATAATGCCCTCTGTGTGAGTTCAAACCTTATTTGATTATAATTAATGGCCGACATCAATTCTGTCTGTCTTAGAATTTCATTAGTTTTATAATTGGTAATGAGCCGCACAAGCCAGTGAGAAGACTACAATAAAGGAGGGGGTGAATGATACCAAAATAAGGTTATTTTAGTCACTTCACTCCCCAAATTACTTACCTGTTACAACAAGCAACATGAACAAATCCACAGAGAAAGTGGGAAAAAAAGAAAAAAGTTGCAATTTACCTCCTACTTGTTTTGGTACTTTCCACCTATCTGATTTTTCTAGAAAATATTCTTAAATAAAAAACACATCCAATGACGTGTACTTTCTTTTGTAATGACACACCTCATTTTATTAAATACCGTTGATAACTTTTTTCTTGAATTATAACAGTCTTCAACAACTAATTAGGAAAATATAAAATAAAGGAGTGCCATTATAAAATCAATGGGCCTCTGATGTTAATTCACATAGTCTAAAAACTCATGAAAGCTTGGCCCGAAGTGAATCACTTAATAGGGATACTGAGAAGACACATGCCGGCGCACGTTAGCAGTGTAAAACAAAAAAGAACTAATGTGTGCATGTGGGTGTGGGATCCACATTGTTGTATCACTTAGCAGATACAAGGTTTCCTTGTTTGATAATGACACTCCATACTTAGATAACCATTATTTATCTTTGTCGTCAGACAACATAACAGCCTGAAAAAGCTGATTCCAACGGTACAAAGGGTTGGAGTGCCATTACCAAAATTGAGAGCAGATATTGATTCCCTAATCCCTACATGTAACCCAACTTAATTTAAAAGAGATGGGTGGAAGTATAAAAACAAAGTCGGTAATGGCACCATGTGCCGGCGCAAGTTGGCAGTGTAAAACCGAACGGAACTAATTCATACAGGTTGGTGTGGGGCCACTATGTAGTGGAAGAGTGACATCGTACCACTAGCGCGTACATAAGAAACTAATATCCACACTCCTCTTTTTTAATAATGGCACTCTATACTTTATTAAGCATTCTTCTCCTTTGATATTGAGAGCATCTTGATTCTTGGATTCTGCATCAGCGTCTACAAGCTGATTAGTGTGAGTACCAAGGACGGGGGAGTGCCATTACTGAAACGAAGGGTGTTGATATAAATTTGCTAGAATTCAAACTATTAATTTGAAAGAGATGGGTGGAAAGTATAGAAACAATAGCTGTGGTCGGCGATAAATAAAAGTTAAACCCAACACTTCCGGCGCAAGTTAGCAATATAAAACAGAAGGAAACTAAGTTACGCAGGGGGGGGGGGGTGTGAAAACTGACCTGCGGTATTGAACGGGCATATTACCGGCCTTCCAAACAGCTATCTTCTCGTAAGCAGCAATAGGCATCACAAAATGCTTATTAGGAGGGTTACAGTGGCCACCCCCATCAGCGGGCAGCCCGTAATTAGGCGGGCAGAAGTTGGTGGCAGTAACAATTTTGGAGGTGCCCGGAATACACCATTTAAGATCCTCAACACAACGTATCTCAAAACAGGCACCGCAGATCTGTCCCCGATCGAAGAGAGCGCTGCTTAATCCGACGGTTGCCATCCCATATCCGCTCTTTAGTAGATCCCCGTACCCACAGGCCCCACCTACTGAATCGATTGGGTCTGTTGCTGCGTAGTAGGTTGCTCGGGCAGATCTCCATTCGGTCAGTTCGGGGGCGGATTGGGTAAAATAGGGGGTTGCTGCTATTAGTAGAAGCAGAAATTGAAGGGTCTGATAGAAGGCCATTTTTTGTTTTGAGAGGGGGGGAGAGGGTTTGTTTTTGGGCATTTTTTTTCCGGTTGTGGGTGGTGATGTTGAGGTGTGAACAGAGTAAAGAGGAATACGGGAAGGTTCTGCTAAAGAACTCACTGCTTTTTTCCTGTTTGGGTTTACTTTTTGGACGTTTGAATGGCAGGACTCTGTAATTTAAAAAGGGGAATGATATATTTTCCCCCTTTGCTTACTTGGGTCACTCCCTTTTGTGTAAATGGTAGTCATAAATACACTGGAAGGGGATGGCTTTAGGGAAGTGAATGGGGCTAATTTATGATTTCCTTCAGAAAAAGGATAAAAATATGAACTTGCCAAGTGACGAGGATGGCAAAACCTAAGGGTGTGTCTGGTTGCACAAAAGCCAGGAGCCTAGGGATTTTGCTTTGCATTTGGGTGACGTGTTCTTGTTCACTTTCCAATAGAGCATTGACATCGACGTCACCTATTTAATCATTGCATGTCTACTGACATGTCACTCTTGTTCCCTCCTTATGAAATTCAAGCAAAAATCCAAATGAAGGATAGACTCTTACTTGAATTTCCTCATAATAGTTCTCTTTCTCACTCTCTCTCTCTCTCTATCTCTTTCATTATATTTGTAATGACAGCAGCCCCTGCCACTATTTTCCAACATTTTTTTTTGAAAATGATCGCTAATTATATTGATAAATGACCGAGGTGGTCATGATACAAGAAGGAACATAGAGAGAGAGAATACATAAATGTAAAAATAGGGTTAAGAGGGGAGATAATAAAAAAAAAGCTAGCACATCCTTTGAGACTCCCTCTCTCGCCAAGATTGGCCACTTGGTTAGTAGAGCGACGAACATGAGAAAGGGACCATGAAAACTGAGCTACCCAATCATACATTTCATCAAAGAGAGGATCAAACCGCCAAGGTGGAGAATGGGATTTCTTAAGCTACTTTGTGATATTGTCAGTCTCCTCCTATTCTCCGACGTTGACAACCACACACACTATTCTCCCATGTAAGTTCCGAGTAAATCCAATGCTCGTCTCCTCCCTATTGAAAATACCAAAACACCCTTATGATTTCTTATTATGATTTTTGCATTCTTTTTAGTCTTTTTAGAACAAATAGAAAGGAGGAAAAGAGAATTAAAAAAAAATCTTAATAATCGCATGAGGAGAAGAAGAATAGAATTTTTTTTTTTAAAGAAAAAAGGGCAAGAAGAAAGAAAAAGAAAGAAGTACAAGAATAAAATCTCCTAAAAAGGGAAGTGATATTTACGTCCCTTTTGATCACCAGGTACACCTAGCTCCAGTGTACGGGGCAATCAAACCCACTGGATTTTTCTGACATCAAGTACATTAGCCCTCCTGATTGTCATTTGTGGTTCTCTCTCTTTTGATCATCAAGTACATTCATTTGTGGTTCTCTCTCTTTCTACCATGTAGATGCGTTTTCAGCATCCCCAAGGGGTGGATCCTTGAGGGATTGGTAGGACACAGTTGTGGTACCAGAAAACAAAACCTAGAACTGGACAATATTTACACACTGTGGTTGGAGCGTGACATAATGGTACTAGAGCCGGGCCTCTCTCTGTACGGTGTGCCAGTGAGGATGCTGGGCCCATGGGGGGAAGATTGGGAGATCTCATGTCGGAAAGGGAGAGAAATTTTGAGGGCTATATATGTGCTTCTCTTTCTACTATGTACACGTGTTTTCAGCATCCCCAAGGGGAGGGTCCTTGCTGGATGGGTCTGACATGGTAGTGCTGCAGGAAAACAAAACCGGAGAGGATAGAAAAACTAGAACCGGACAATATTTACACAATGGGTCAGGGCGTGACAGACTAACAAAGGAAGACACAGATCCATGCAATTGTCAACAGGTCCATGTTTGTATTTATGACGAAAGCTAAGCCCAATTCTTCTTGTTCAATTGATGCCTTTTATTTTATATGCTGGCCCACAATAGAAATAGCACAAAGTATAGTGATCTGGTGATCTTGGCCCTTTATTTTGGATGAAGATTCCATCTACTCAATTAAGGCCATATAAAATCAACATCCAATTATTTATTTATTTGTTTTGGTAAAACTCCTCAAAGAAGCCCCTTTATGGATGGAGGGTTAGTATCATTTGTTTGGAGTGTAACCGGCCATCCCCATATTGATTGATGGTGGCCCACGAGAAAAAAAAAAAAAAAAACCCAACCCTTTGAGAGTGCTATAGCCATATAGAAACATGTTTTTTTGAATCGTCCACATAGAAACATGTTATACAAGTTACACAAATCTGTCCAATGTGTTACTCTCTCTCTCTCTCTCTCTCTCTCTCTCAAATCTTAGGAAATTTAAAATATATAGATAGTGTCGGAGAAGTAGAACCAAGACCTTGTATTATTCGATAGCATATCATTGCACTACCATCTCTGAATCAAGAATTGCATCAATTACCCGTATTTGAATTCATCATCCGGAAGAAAATAAATACATCCGAACCGAAACCTAAGTGGCCTCGCACTAAACGTGCATTTCAATCCTCGTCGAAGTTCTAGAACCGAAAGATTCTTCGAAAAAGTGGTAGATAGTGCAATTGTTGCCTGGCATATACTCAGGATTTTCGTGGACAACAACCTTGGAGCCAACAATATATTTAAATCTTGTGAACACATTTATGTGTGAATTGTAGGTAGGATAACTCTATGTGGTATTTACTTCACTCTTGCTTAAGTTTGTTTACCGCCCGCTTCATCCCTTGCGGGTCTGATTGAACTAAACTACTTAGGACCACTGCTCGCCTCAACAGTTCAAGGCCTTCAGGAAAGTTCACAAAGGATTGATACGAAGGTATGAAGGACGTTTTCCAGTTGTGAGCAAGGTAGGCAAGGTTTCATACAAACTTGACCTACCTCCCAACTTGATAAAAATTCATGAATTTAATATCAAATCTTAATGAAAATTCATGAAAATTTTTCAGTAAGCCACAATCATCCATATCTTGTTACTGGAAACGTTTCAACTGATTTGGAGATCGATTGCTTAGGGTTTCTGTGTAATCCTAGGGCCTGTGTCGTTGGTGAAGCCTCCGCGGCGGATGAGCCGTGGTGGGCCGCCTTGAAGCGTAATTCCTATCGAACGGCGGGCAGAATCCTTTGCAGACGACTTAAATACAAGACAGGGTATTGTAAGTGGGATCACTAGGAAGGATCTTGAGAGAACCAATCAGGACTCAAAAGAGTCATTCATAACTTTTGTCAAGAGATGGAGAAGGTTAGCGGCTCAAATGATGCAGCGTCCCTCGGCTCCTCTTTTGGGTTTACATAGCCGGATAAGAGATCTGCCGGTAAAGGTTAGGTTTTTTAAACTATTATTTCTTTGATTTCTCACCTTCCATTCAATGACTATAAAGCAGAGGGTTAGAATCATCTAATGGGGTGGATTTTGATCTCATACAAATTTCACCAAGAAAGGAAAAAGAAGGAAAAAGAGCTTGCGAGTCTCTTTTTTTCTCTTTAGGCCTTACTTTGAGATCACTTTAACTTTGAAAATTGATATAATTACAACTTTTAATCTACTCTCAACCTCTTTTATCACATGACACATCACCTTGTGGCTAGCTTGGCCCTACTTCAGTGGTCCTAAAGCGATGCAATTCGTTGTTACCAGGGCACGCTAGACGCTTCCATCATTCTATCTTTACCTTCATAAAGAGATTAATACTTTCCTACTCTACGTCATGATCAATGGATTCAGTCACTCTCCACCCTGTAAAATGGGAAAGTTCATATACGATGAATGTGCATATTTTTCAAGGGAAATGAAATGATATATTCACCCTTTTTCTAATTGAGACAGCCCCTTCTAGTGTAAAAGAGTAGTCACTCGCTCCGCTGTAAAAATCAAAAGTTCTTATTGGATGAATGCATATTTTTTTTAAGGGAAATGATATATTCACCCCTTTTTCTAACTTGAGACAGCCTCGTCTAGATCCCTTTTTCTAACTTCGGACAGCCCCTTGTAGTGTAAAGAGTAGTCATAAATACACTAGACAGGGCTGTACGTCCCAAATATTGATGATTTACTCGACCCACTAACTGGAAAAAATCCATCAATATTGATGATATTTTACCGATTTACTTGACCCACAAACTATTTATACGGCAATTGTTGTGTTAGGAAGAGCAAGTGAGACTTCTATCTTGAGCCCTAATCCAAGTGACACTAATATGAACTGAGAGTGAATGTCCTTAAGGATGATGATGGAAGATAGAGACATTCTAAATTCTAAAGGGGACTACAAAAGATTGTATAGTCTGCAAGTGATAATATCATTAGTCTTGCAAATACCAAAAGTCCCCACCTAAAAAGCCTTAGCTTCACTGTTCAATACCAAATTATCTTAAGTGGGAAAACCCAATATCAAAAATATATAAAAATTAGGGAATTGCTAGGCAATTTCGCGGAAAGCCGCAACCAAAATTTGAATTGGATTGGAGCTAATTTCTCTTTTTGCCCTTTGTGGGGGGGGGGGGGGGGGGGGGGCTTTAGATTCATGTGTGACAAAATTATACCAAAATTTGAACCTGGTTTTGTCATTTTCAAACCTTGCATAATGCAAAAGTAAGGTAATGGGCCGGGGACCTTTCGGTCCCAGATTCTTTGGTTCATTAAATAAAAAATAACCTGCAAAGCCTTTCCATTTACACTATATAAATACAAGACCTAATTTATTTCAAAGAAAAAAAGAAACCAATTCTCTCACGAATTAGATTGGTACGGTAGTCCACCCATTTATGGTGGGGCCATAGTTAGCAAAACTTCTTTTTAAACACTTTTAAGGAAAATGTCTAAAACACATTAAACATGTTTTTTTGGCCAACTCTCCAATTCTACCATCGCTCTAGTTTTGTAAGTGATAAAATTTTAAACACATTGCCTACAAAATTTAAAAAAATAAAATAAACGCAGTAAACATAGGGCGATGATTTTTTGCCCCCTCGGATTATGCGCCCCCCCTTTTAGTGTGATTTCACGTCAAAAATCGTTAAAGTCTGTCCACAATTCACGTTAAAAGGGAGTGCATAATCCTAAAAGGGGCGAAAAAATCATCTCCCTAAACATACTGTTTCTTGTTTTTGTTTATTTTACCGTTTTTTACAACATTTTTCAGAACCAATACTGTATTAAACACAAAATTGTCCCATCCTGATTTTTTGTAATATCACGCTTATAGTTAGCAAAACATGATTAGGCAATAAAACGGGACTGGAAAAATTCGAGTTTTATGCGGTTTTTGGTTTGAAAAAACATAGTAAAAAAAATGCAACACATAAAAATGCATTTAAAATTGGGAAATGATATTTACGCCCCTTTTATCACTAGTGACACCCATTTTCCAGTGTACTTTGCGATCAACCGGATTTTTCTGACATAAAGTACATTAATTAGCCCCGCTTTTGCCATTGATACACTGACGCTGGGTGTCCCCGGTGATCAAAAGGGGCGTAAATATCACTTCCCTTAAAATTTTGTAATTTACAAAATATAGTCCGGGTAAAGGTGGAAAGTTGGCAAAAAAAAAAAAAAAAAAACGGGTTTAACACGTTTAAAATGCATTTTAAATGTTTTGAAAACGTTTTCCTGTAAAAGTTTTAAACGGCAAACCATTAAAACGAGTTTTAACCGGCATTTTTTTTTTTAGAGAGAGAGAGAGAGAGTACCAAACTAGGTAGTCCCCTGAATTTTATTATTTATTGTTTTTACCATTTGGAATATGAAAGAACTTTGGTTGCCACTTTATGAAGCTAGCCAGAATTTCATATTGACACTCAAGGATTGATCCCAAATCCAAAAAAATAGTTGAAAAATGTATTATTAACATCTGTATCCTTATTTTATTCACGAAATAAAAAGGGAGGGCCCACTTGTACGCGGCATACATAACCTAGGGATGCACGCAATGCTCATCCAAGGGCCATAAATAAACCATTTTAATTTGTTTCTGAGAAGAATAAACTCGCAAGGAGAAAAAGCACCTAAAGATGGATTGACAAAAAAGGAAAAGTGAGAGGGAATATTGCACATCCAAAAAGGATATGGGGCCAGCACAAGTGATCCTGTCCTACCACGTGTCAGCTTTATAGCACGTAGCAAAAGTAGGCCCCATCTGTACCTATTTCCTCGGCGAGTTTCTAGATCTGTTTGGGAGAGATTATGAAGGATTTTGACCATGTAATGGGGATTACAATGGAACCCTTGTGGGCCAGCACATATACCCGGATTTTAGAATCCAGGCTTTGGTTTGAAAACAGTGTAAGAGAGTTCATGGTCAAGCTAATGTATGTTGTCCCGAAAGTGTTTCTTGGATTTTAAGTGAGAAATCCAGGTTTTAGAATTCTCTTCCCAATCCTGAGATTTCTAAAACATGGGACGATCTCCTACTCTCTGGCTCGACCGAAAGAACAGCGAGAGATCAGAAAGCGGCATACGGCCTCCTTCTCCTCTCATTTTCCATCAGGATTTTGAGGAAATTCAGGATTCTAAAATCCACATATCCAAACAGCCCCATAATATCTTATAAATGTAAAGGATTTGCTAGCGTCCGTCGCAAAAGGCATTTCGCAGATGGTATGGTTGCATGTGATAGCAAAAACCTCGTGAATGAAGACAAAATCTGCTGAAAAGTGAGCCTGTGTGGCTGGTGTCACATGCAAGACCATCGGCGAAATGCCTTCTAGTATAGAAGCTAGCAAATCCCTTCACAAGTGTGGACACCATAAGATATTAACATGTATAAGATATTAAATGGGAAATGTTATCAGCACCACTATTGTATTTTGATGAGGGCACTCCTCACTTTATTAAAAGTATTGGATGGCCCTCACCATAGGATGATCCAAACCGTCCATTAGATGGGCTACAAAATAAATAGGTTGTGCCTCAAAAATCATTTCCATAGGTATTTCCTAACCGTCTATAGATCGGAGGGTTAGGATCAACCTATGGAAATGATTTTTGGGGCATAACTGTGGCCCATCTAATGGACGGTTTGGATCGTCTTATGGTGCGGGCCATACGGTACTTTTAATAAAGTGAGGAGTGCCCTCATCAAAATACAGTAGTGGTGATAACATCTCCCTATTTAATAGCTATTATTAAGAGAAGGGGCAAATGATACATTAATAAAACCCTCTGAGAATCAAAGGTTCCCGTAACTACGAAGGCGTAGTAATCGGCGATATTTTGAGAACGAATTCCAGTGTGAAAGGGACAGTTTTTTGCGTTGGGTAAGAAAATGGAAAGCCGCCGAAATTGCAGGCCCGAGCTTTTTGCCACGCGGCGATTATAGGTAGTGATTAAAGAGACCAATAGATGGATGCCACGTGTCAAAATAAAATGACAACAAGAGAGGCTTGGAATATTTGAGGGAGTTAATTAGAGGGGGGAAAGAAGGGGCAGAGCTTGATATGAACGACACCAAGAATCAGAAGGAAGTTGAAAAAGATTGAAAAGATAAAGGCAAGGGTTGGAAGCCTCTCTTCTCTTTTTGTGTCTTTGGCTCTCTCTTTAAAACGGGAGATTACACCCAATCAAGCCCTCTCTTTCCTATTCTTCAATCAAATCCTTCTTCTACCAAGGTTCATCTCTCTCTCTCTCTCTCTCTCTCTCTCTCTCATTGGCACCTTCTTCTACCTTGCTCTTCTAAACACTAATGGGTTTCTTCTCTTCCTTGTAATTCTTCTTGTTTTCCTAATTCTATGTCTCTTTCATTTCCATTTTTTTATCAGGACTCATTGTAGCATTCATGGGTTGTTTTTTTTTTCAATTCTTGACATTCTTAACTCTCTCTCTCTCTCTCTCTCTCTCTCTCTCTCTCTCTCTCTCTCTCTCTCTCTCATTTGGACCTTCTTCTACCAAGATCTCCTATTAAAACTAATGGGTCCCTTTTTCTCATTGGGATTCTTGTTTTCCTAAATTTCTCTTTCATTTCCATTTTTATCAGGACTCATTGTAGCATTAATGGGTTTTCTTTTTAAATTCTTGAAATTCTCTCTCTCTCTCTCTCTCTCTCTCTCTCTCTCTCTAGGAGTTCATCTTGTTTTCCTATCTATGGGATTGGCATTTTCTAATCAAGAATCTGATTAGCATTAATGGGTCTTTTTTTCCTTCTTGGTATTCTTCTTGTTACACTAATTCACAACCCCATTGCCACCATTTGGTGCTCTCGTTAGCACTAATACACCTTTTTCTTCTTGGCATTCTTCTTCTTCTTCGCTCATTGGCAATTTATTTTATCAAAATTCATAAGCATTATTGCTGTTTTGTTTCCCATTATTTTCTAAATGTTTTTTTTTATGGTGTAATGTTGCAGGCTTTTGTACATTAATTGGAGAGTGTACAGTTGGTGATCTTTGAGACCAGTCTTCGTGTGTTTTTTGAATCGAAGGCTAGTCATCTTTTTTTTGTTTTTCTAACTTTGAAGGATTAATTTAGAAGAAGGTCAGCAGGAAATGGCACCAGTAACTTTGCCTCCTGGTTTCCGATTTCACCCAACTGATGAAGAACTTGTTGCGTACTACCTCAAGAGAAAGATCAACGGTCGTAAGATTGAGTTGGAGATCATCCCTGAAGTTGATCTCTACAAATGTGAGCCGTGGGATTTACCAGGTTTATATTCATATCTCTTCTTCATTATATTCATTGCAACAACCTAATTATCATATTCTTCATTGTCTTAGAGCTGTAATTGAATAGCCATAGTAGTAATAAAGATTTTAACATATAGGTTACCTATATTTATCCCATTTTCTCAAATTTAACAACATCATGAATAACAATAATTATGGTGATGATTTAGGGCTGCTTTGGATGCCGCCGAAATTGGTCCTTATTGCTGTTAGATTTGTGAGATTAATTAGATTTGATGAGATTTGATCATTAGGTTCTAGATTATGGAAAATCATTAAAGGTGATTAAGGATAGATTAGGCTTCTATATGATAAGATTAAAAGATTTCCACTAATCTTGAATGAGATTTGTAGAAATCATAGAATGAGATTAGCTTAATCATAGAAGGTGATAAAGGATAGAAATCTTAATCAAATCCAACTACCCCATTTAGCTCAGTTGCCTAATCTATAACACTAATGATCCAATGACCAAATCTCATCAAATCTAATCTCACAAATCTGATATATTCTAACAATTATAAATAATGTTACTTCAATTTAATCATTATGGCCTATTTCAAAGCCTCTAACAATATCATTGCTAGAACTACTTAACTATTATGATTTTTGGAGCTACCCAAAGAGGCTCTTGCTCCCTTACATTTTGGGTTAGTCATTCCCAGTACTATATGGTAGCAAACTAGCAATGTATATATTCAAGTAATACGTGTGACTAGAAAGAGACTAAAATTGCAGACATATCAGACCCAAATGAGAAATAACAATTTCATGCATTTCAAGAGAGAGAGAGAGAGAGAGAGAGAGAGAGAGAGAGAGAGAGAGAGAGAGAGAGATACTCTCTCCTTCAGAAAAATGGCAAATATGACATAATTAAACTTCAACAAAAAAGAGAAATTCGCTATGAATGAAAAGGTAGCCAAATCATATTAAGGACAGGTGATAAGATGGTCTCATTTTTAGGGTTTTAACATCGTTCATTTTGATTTTTTTAATCTAAATGGGTTTTCGAGTGTTAGACATGTTACAAGAAGATAAAAAGCTCCCCTACATATCTTCCTTTTGTTTTTTCTTTATCCCAAATAGTACTTGATATCTTTGAAGTTCCTTTGTTTAAATAGGAAAGAAAAGCGACAACTATGTAAAGCAACCCACGTACCCTAATATGCAGTTTTCATTGAAAGGAATTCTACTTGTTCTCTTGTTTGAAAACTGAGCGAGCACCTTTTTTTATCTTATAATATCTTCTAAGTGGGGTAGAAATAAGGAAATATAAAGAGAGAACCAAGAAGAAAAAAGTCAGGAAAGGCAACTTCCATGGTATCTAAGAGGCCTGGGAGCTCCACAAAACATGGTCCTTTACTATTCTAAAGTATATCTAGGCTTTGAAGATTTGTTTATTTTAGTTATTTCTCAGACTAAAGATCATAGACTTGTAGGTCTGAACTTTGAAGAAATAGCTAGAAGAACCCACAAAACTTATTTTAATGTTTACCAAAAGTTGCAAATATGGTGTATGAGTAAACTTTCTGAAATTATTATCAATGTAACCTTTGGTATTTATTTACTGCACTGTCTATAGACTCTGCGACATTTTTTCTACAAACTGGTCTGCAAAGAGAGTGTCTGTTGTAACCGAATTAATCATATAGTTTCTCAATTAATCTAGACCCTTGACTACTAGGAGTCTCTTTCATTAATTAGTTTCTTCTCCCTTTTTTTTGGCTTATCTACTCCATTATCACTACTATAATTGTCACCACCATCACAAACATCAATGTGATCGTAAACAGCATTGTAATGAATTTTCTGAATTGGGTCTGTAACAGAGAAATCATTCTTACCTAGCAAAGATCTTGAGTGGTATTTCTTCAGCCCCAGAGATCGAAAGTACCCGAACGGCTCTAGGACTAACCGTGCAACTCAGGCCGGCTATTGGAAAGCTACAGGAAAGGATCGGAAGGTGAGCTCCCAAATGCGTGCTGTGGGCATGAAGAAGACCCTAGTTTACTACAGAGGCCGGGCCCCTCACGGCGCTCGAACCGGCTGGGTCATGCACGAATACCGCCTCGATGAAAAAGAATGTGAAATTCCCACAGGCTTGCAGGTGCAATCTCATCTCCCTCTACCATTCCATTTTACTTTAAATTACAACAATTGAGGATTTCTTCCCATCAACCTTTCTGCTATTGTATCTATTATTTTGCACAATTCTCATCCCTACCATCTTTGTTTCTTTTGAGTTTGAGAGGCATAGTGTCATTGCATTTATTTTCTTTAAAGTCATCTTATTAACAAACCAATTGACAGGATCGGAATAAAATTCAAAGGCTTGAAACCAATGTTCATATTTAAAATGGATTGGAATAGAGAACGTCAATAACCAAAATAAGGGGTAAAAGATGCCATATTTATGACAAAGTGAAAGCATGAAAAACTTGATATTTTGGAGCTATGCTGCGGCATATAATGCAGCAACGTCTCCCAAAATCTTGATGTTACTAGGTGTATAGATCAGTAAGTAGTTTCAGGACCTACTATATATATTATAACTGGATTTTAAATCCAATACAGCTACAAGACCATGGAAGACTTCTCTACAAGTGGGTGTTATGGGGAACTTGTTAACAGGCAAATGCTAAAATATAACATGTAAACATGAAAATAGAATAGCTTAATTGAATGTTGAACTAACATTGTCAACACATAAGATGATGCAAATGGGTCAAATTGAATAGTAATATTCTTACCAAATATCCTTTTAATTAGGCACTTTAATTACCTTCAAGCAAAATATCACATGCTAACCAATTGAATGTTATTTATAGGATGCTTATGCGTTATGCCGAGTTTTTAAGAAGAGCGAACCCGGCCCCAAGATCGGAGAACAATATGCTGCGCCATTTGATGATCATTCTCAATGGGCACCTAATGATCATTCATCCACCATCGAAATCTCCTCCGAGGGAAGAGGAGAGGATTTGGAGAGCAGTGGTTATCCTTTCCCATCAGAGACATCCTCATCGGGTATTGTTCAAGGAACCTCATGGGACATCATCAATGCTCAAACAGATGGGAAGTGGATGCAGTTTTTGGCAGAAGAGGCATTTAGCTCCACAGACCCACCATTTTCAAACACTGGAAGCTTTAAGTATGTCCCATCTAAGGTAACATTTCATGTTATTGCATAGTTATTACTGAACAATCTCTGATCAAATGGATGATTTTAACATTGTAGTTGCGCAATTGACGTTCTAAACTCCTACAGCTAAATGTTCTATTGGTTCGATTAGTTTTTTCTTCAAATGTAATGTATTCACAATTAAAACATGCAAGGCATGACATTTTTTCTGTAATAAAAAAACATGCAATTATCAATACATTCACTAGACAATATTGTATGTTTCCTCTTTCGGGTTCCTGGAGCATCCTCCTGGTCTATCATACTATGTAATCTATCGTGGGACTACTGGTCCCCATGTATATTTCATGGTATGAATATAAATGTCACTTTTCAAAAAAAAAAAAAAAAACATTTACTAGACAAGGTAAGTGGGTGCAGATAGATTGGTGCAGATAGATAGGAATTTTGAGAAAAGCTTACTAGAATTGTATCCTATGTTTTCTCTTTGTAAGCTCATAGACAATATACATATATATGCATGCTATCTGACATATTACATAAAGTATAGGAAAACGACACAAATATTATAATAAGATATTAAAAATATTATTAACTAGATGGTATTAGAGATTATTAGTTATTAATTATGTGTTATGTGCTCAAATGGGTCCCACTCAGGGCAGAATAAATTAATTTAGATTTTTGTTACATGTGGAGTTTGCTCTACGGCTAGTTGCTAGGTATGGGTAGGCCTCTTAGAGATAGAAGGGTTATGGTATCTAGAAATTAGATTGGCTTGGGTAGGAGTTTCAGAGGAAGTGGTCAAATGGTTGCCAAGTGAGTTTTTTCATTTGGTATAAATAACATGTAAGTAGCCTTTTTCAAATTAATGAAGAAACTTATCCCGATACTTGTGTCTTTGCGCACAGATTAGGATTTGACCCTTCCATCAAAGTTAGTAGAGAGGTTGATCGACCCTCTAAGAAGATCAATCACATTGCAAACTGGTTTGGGTTTGTAACATTATGCAACTTAGTAGGTTTCTTAAAATTTTATAAAACATTATATATTATTCGTTATTAGAGTGATTACTTCATCTGTTAGCTATCACAAAATGTCCAAATTAATCTTGTTTTCTTTGAGAGACTAAAATGCAATTCCATATTCTCTGAATCTCTCAGAATCTCAATGTCTTTACAGATGGATGTAGCATTAGAATGCGGAAGATTGCAGAAAAGACTTTCGTTGCCTCCATTGGAGATGGATGATTTCCCTGAATTCGATCTCATGGACCCAAAATTTCCACAACCGATCCATCGAGAAGATCCGAAAGAAGCAGATATTTTGCAAGAAATTCTTTCAGTTGCTTTTGCATCTCAGGAACTAATAAACCAGTCCAATTATCAGGACATGTGGGCAGGAAATTATCCTCATTTGGATGAATTTGCACCTCTATCTGAGTTCAAAATGGAAGAAACTCAACTTACCAATGTGGGTTCTTCAAGTTCTATCTCCAAGACACATGGATTAGGAGAACAGACAAGATTTATACAGATAAGTGATTTGGAAGAGGATTTCAAGGAAGAAAAGACGGTAGAGAACCTAAGAGGGGTAAAAATGTCAGACAAAGATCAAGGGAAGGTAAGCTAAAAAGCATGTATTTTCTTCTACTAGTGTTGCTGCTACTACTAGCATCACTACTACTAATTGGAAATAATTCCAGATTTTCTATTCGTAATGACAAAAATATGAGAAAATGGTTGCTACGCTCGAGAGAAGCTAGGCTTAGCTGCGCTCGAGCACAGAAACCGGGGGGTGGGGCCATTTTGGGGGGAGAGGGGGGGGGGGGGGTGATCCTAACCATTCATTTGGAAGGCCCCATCAAGGATGGGGGGCCTACCAAAAATCAGCTCCATTGGATCACCTTATGGTGTCCATTTGTGGGGCCAAAAATGGACAGATACTGTTTGTCCACAAATCTGTCCATTTTTGGCCCCACAAATGGACACCCTAAGGTGATCCAATGGAGCTGATTTTTGGTGGACACCTTACCCATGAAAGGGCCCATCAAATGAATGCTTTGGATCCCACCCCAAAATGTGGCCCCACCCTGTTTCTGTGCTCGAGCGCAGTAACTGCTTGCTCCAAAAATATACTCATTATACTGGGGGAGTTTGCTAACGTGAGCCAATTGGTTGACAGAATACATTGGAAGAGCACAAGACTATTTTAATAGAAAGCATTTCAAATTTTCAAAGGGAGAAACCAGACTGTTTTGAAGGTATGTCTAGCCATCTCTTTTCTTCTTCTTCTAGATCATGCTTTCCTCCTTATTTTATTTTCTAAATCATCTCTTTAGATCTTACCACTGACTAAGAGTTAGACTGCAGGAGGAACCTATGAACAAAAAAATTTCGAGAACTTCCTTGGCATTGACAATAAACACAGCTGTTTGGAATATCAATCAGATGATTTCTCTCTTGGATTCATCAATGAAGACCCACATGCCATCTTCCAAGAAGATGAAGACATGAATGATTTCCCTAGTACTCCGACCTTCGAAGTTTACGAGAAGGTTGAAGTTAACCATGGATTGTTTGTATCAAATTGTAATGTAGCTGAAACATTCTTTCATCATGTTGAGCCCTCGAAGACGGTCAGCGTCCATCTGAATCCATTTCTTACACAAGATTTTGTTGTTCGAAAATCGAAGATGGCAGCAAAAGTCAGAGATATAGGCTCCTTTTTTGGCAAGTTTAAGGCATTTGCTAAAGATAAAATCATGGGAGTCAAGAAGCCCATGAAGCCATGGAGAGAATCTTGCCTAGTTAATGAGACAATGAATGGGATTATTAATATAGTTTCACTTCTGTTGACATCTTGCATTTATCTCGGAGAAGCTTCAGAGAAAGGTGGTATAACAAGTGATCTTTCTTCCAGTGGTGAAGGCATGATAGGAAGAAGACAAGAGGGTTGCTCAAATGAGGTAAAGAAGATGAAGAAACAGGGGACAACTAAATGGGGTGATAAGAGGAATGATGCTTGCCTCCCTGATATTAGAAGAAGAAGCATTTCCAAATTGTTCCTGAACAGGAAGTTACCTTTCTTCACTGCTGCATTGGCTCTTTGTGCCTTTGGGGTTCACCATTGTTTCTTTCCCTAGAAATCCTGATGGGAGCAATTAGTTTTATGATTCCATTTATGTTAGAATATAGGAAAGAAATTTATTAGACTTACATTGTGAACCATATGTGTTTTGATAAATTTGTAATAGTGGTATATTTGAATAGAGAAGAGTTAAAGCTTCTCAAGTTATAAATTTGTAATAGTAGTATATTTAAATTAAGAAGTGTTGAGCTTCCAAAGTTAAATGCTTGTTATTTTTTATTAATTAACAGGGGATTAAACACATTTAGAGATATATTAGATTTGCTAGGTAGTTTCAAGAAAAGCAACTAGATGGTACTAGATGCTAGGCAAATCGAGCATCATTTCATTCGGGAAAAAGTACCAGATGGTATAATCAGTGTGGCAAAAGTGAGGAGCAAATAGAACATTGCTGATATCTTTACAAAATCACTTTCCAAAGGATCATTTGAGCTGCTTAGTGGTAAGCTTAGACTTGTTTCCAAAAAATCACTTTAAGGGGGAGTGTTAAATTTTAAAGTGTATTTTTTGGAAGCATATTTTGTTTAGTTTTTATTTTATTTTATTTTGAGAGATGCAATGAAGACAAAAATGTTATTTTGTGCCCAAGAGTATTTTGGTCATTTTCCCTTTCCTGCACATGTGTGAGTCAAACTTGTTTGCTCAATCTTTTTCTCTATCTTCCTACTTCCCTCCCTTTTCAAATTCAATCCCTTCATTGAAACTCTAAACCAATTATCACTTTCTCAGACCATGAAGTCTCCACTTTTCCATACCCAACACCACTTCCCTAAGGGTCTATTCAGTTGCTTTCATCGGGTCAGAAACCTAAGAGACCTGAGAAAATGATTTGGCAAAAAAGAAAGGAAGAGAAAAGATACCGATTAAAAATTAGAAAAATGGTAAAATAAAATAATTTTAAAATGACCAGCGCATCCCTGTCCCATAAAAAACTTTTTTTTGTAAACTGGCAGTTATGTCCTTTTCTTCTTCATTCGTTCGATTGAACTATGAGAGGGGGCTGTGTGCAAATTGAGGAATCGTATCCGCAAAATCATTCCGAGTTCGATTTGTCACTGGATCGAGAGGTCTCTTGATCTTCATATGCGACATTTACAACTGCTAGAACAAGAAGCAGGAGAGGCTTTGGGTCCACGAGGAGTGATGGGGTAAAAATCGAACAACTCCTCGTATGCTTACACGTGGCGCCACCCCCGCGGCGAAACTACTCAGTTGTACACGTTGTCGGGCCCGACTCTGAGTGGCATCATCCCGGCCTCCTCTCCCAAACAGCCTGCCTAGCTCCTTGGCGTCTTTGATGTAGGAGCATCCCCTGGGCATTTTACATCAGCCTCCATGTCTTCCTAGTGTAGGTTTTATTTTGGTTTCACTAGCATTAGTCATGTGGTGTCATGTTTGTATTTTTCTTATTTTCATATGTCTTTAGTGGTCATCATATTGTAATATAAATCCCCGTTTTTCTTAGTTTAGGCACCTTTTGATGATTTGAAATTTGAAGAGGAATTATCTCTTGTATCTACTTTGTTGTTCTAAAGAAATTGGAATTGCAAGCTATTGATTGTAGCTTTTTTTTTTTAATTTTTCCATCTTTTCATCCCTTGTTACATGCAAGGGCCATTGTCGATGATTCCGTGCTTGATCCGGTCCAAAGCGTCCCCATGCTCGAGGTAAGATCAAGATCCCTATCTTTTCAAAAAAAAAAAAAAATACATATCTGGTTTGATTCGAACTTCAGAAATCGCTTCCGCTGATTGTAGGCTACGTCAGTCTTCCACAAAAAAGCTCTTGGATGTCCCATCATCATCATAAGCTGACACTGTCAGAATCGTATCTATTCCAAATCCCATCTCCGTCGTACAAGGACCTATTTCAGTCAGCCGCCAACCAGTCTCACCAACGGATCTCCTATGTTCAATCATCTTCCAGGATCGTATGCTCATGCATTGGCGCGTCGCAATCTCCAGCGATATACGCACTCCACGTCACCGCCACATCGTGCCTAGGATACCGGAACTCCAGTCTACATAAGAGAAACAACCCCCCCCCCCCCCCCCCCCCCCCCCCCCCAATCGAAGAAGAAGACTTACTCCAGAGAACCCAGAGGACAGACCTTTGGCATTTCAACCGTTGGGTAAGATAACTCCCTCAAGTGTGCATGCTCTCGAAGAATACTAGCAATCTTCTTTTCTTAGCTCCGTTCAGTTCTCCATTCTGTTGGTTGCTCGGCCTGACTTGAGAGGGTTCCCCTGGAGTTCTAACTCCGGGTGGTCCTTAACTTTTTGTTTGTGGATGCAGGTTGCCGGTTGAGCTCGCACCACTGAGCGGAATCCAACAAGAGCACGACCCACGCATCCGAGTTGTTCGAACTCAAATATAGATTTGAGTAGCATCAAGGAGCTTGGCAACATCAGGACTCGTTTCAAGAACGAAAATGTTAGGATTTCTTCCGTGCTTTTAAGAGATTCTGCTCGTCATCAGGCTTGGAGTTTCTGCCAAGGGAAACATACCTTTTTTGCTGCTAAGAGACGGAAAAGAGGGAAAGAATTAGCCTAAAAACTCAAGCTACACGTAAGATATTTTATTTTATATGTTACCTTAAAAAATATGCGGAAGCCTATAGAACAAACAAAAAGCCCACATCAGCGGAATAGTCAGGACTTTCTTTTCTTTTCCGCGACTGGAAACTTACTGAACAAGACCTAAGTTATTAACTCTCTATTTTTCAGTGACTAAGCCTATGTCCATTTACTCATTTTTGCTGTGATTTTTTATAGAGATTGTCCACTAGGATGATCTCCGTTTAAGCTTCATTATGTGTTGATGCACATCTTGTTTGTCATTTACTCACAGTTTTGTTCTTCTATAATATATGTTGATGCACATCTTGTTTGTCATTGTTCTTCCTTTTCAGTTGTGGATCTTAGGTTAGTGTAAACCTCGGTTTTACTATTTGAGAAGCGGAATATCTGGGGTTATGAAACCCGTCTTTCTCTGTTATTAGTAATTCTCTTTTTCTCTTTTAGCCTTAAGCTTATAATTTGTACCTGTACACATGGTTTTAAATTTCACCGAAACCGAAATTTTCCGAAATTTGATTTTTCGCCATTTACCAAATTTCAGATTTTGGTCCAAAATTTCGATTAAATGGGATTTTATTTTTTTTAAAAGTGTTACAAAATTTCGGTCCGAAATTTCGAACCAAATTATCAAATTTCGGACCAATTTCGGTTTTCGGTGGGGTCCGAAATGGTTACCGAAACCGAAATTTTAAACCATGCATGTACTCACTGACCTAGACCATGTGATATGAGGGCTCCCTCTTGGATGGGCAAAATCCCAAAAATCACACTGCTAAGAGGATCTCAACCGTCCCGATCGACAATGTACAAACTGGCAGTTACAGAAGAACAGAAAAAAACCCGTATTCAATGGGCCCGGTCCAGTGATTAGACGGTCAGGATCGCTCGTTCGATCCGTGATTGGTTTAGTCTTGAAGCCAATCACTGCCATTCCCATCACTCCTAATATGGGAAAAAGGAGGAAAAAAAATAAACATAAAAATCTCTTTCCAAACTCTAGCGGTGCATTGCACATGAATGTACAGTGAGAGGGAACACAATGTGGAGGAGATAAGAAGAGAATATGAATGTAGAGAAAGACAAAAGCTTGTGGTCACGAGCACTGCCATTAGTTGAATTTTTTTGGATAGAAAACAGAGCAGACAAACTGCAATCAAATAATTCACGTCCATGAACGAAAAGGACCCATAAAAAGCTGCAAATCCCACCATTTCTCTAACACCCTCCTCCATATATAGAGCAAGATATTAAAAACCCACTTCACTTAGAGCACCATGTTTTCTTCATCTCTGTGTTCTCTTCAGTTTCTCTTCTTATTCTTCTCTTCATATTTTCTCTCTCTTCAACATCTGAACGCCATAGGCAACATTTCAAGGGTAGAAGAGGCTGAAAATTTCCATATATACTATGGGCAGACCTTCAAAGTCATCAAGAATGGTTTTGATGGCAAGAGTTATCTTCTCATCCAGGTACATTTTTTAGTAGGCTACTCATATTGGCACTACCATGTTTTAATAATTGCACAAACTCAGTTTGTCTTTTCTGTTTTAATTTGCTTCTGAGAACTGTAATAACTTTTGACAGCTGTTTAAATAATAAAAGACATGATGGGCTATGCAATTATCAAAACATGGTAGTGCCAATATTAATAGCGTTTTAGCATAATGTAGGGTTTAATTAATCTACTAGCAATGCAACTCGGGTCAGTGGGGCAGGTTCAACCCTATTTCGGCCCGGGTTAGGTTGGCATCTCCTCACGTTGGGTTGGGTTAGGGTTGTGGTGTTGTAAAAGGACATCCCGGATTAATTTTGAGTTGGGTTAGGGTTGAGGCTTTCGGCAACCTGGCCCGATCTGAATACGACCTCAGTCCTCTAATTTTATTGTGATTTTCAATATCTCAGGATTATGATTTTTTTTATATTTTATATTTTTATTTTTGCCCAAGCCAACCCTAACCTAACCTAACCCAACTCAATCCGACCCAATTTAGAAAAAAAATGAGTAAGATGGGTCGGGTCAGGGAAATTGAGAGATTTAGAGGCAGGTTGGATAAGGGTTGATCATCCTGGATCTGGATCTGGATCTGAGGCTCGGGTTGGGTTGAGTTAAGGTTGAGGGAATGTTGCCTTTGGTTTAAGTAGGGTTGGCCTCAACCGTACATCTGATAGGCCCTCGCTTTGGATCTCCCATGACCCAAAAATACACCAATCATGAAATTCAACATCTAGTTTCAGCTGTTAAATGTGAACCGTCCATGCTTAACAATAAAAATACACAGTATTTGATGTACAGTTTGATGATTGATTTGATTTTTGGGCCGTAGAGGATCCAAACCATGTCCCTATCAAATAGACGGTTCCGATCAACCAAATGTGAGACCCACTGCCCCATTGTGGGTAGTAGGGGGCTTATTGTGTGCCGAACAATCTGAACCATTGGATGTGTGAACTACAGATGGTGGACAGTCAAGATGTTGCAATGAAATCGAATTAAGTGAATATGGCTCAGTTCAATAGCCATTACAGCATTTCCACGCCTTATCCTAATTTTCCTTATTCTAATTTTCTTGTGCGGTTCAGAATAATTCCAGAATGGCGGCGAGGACAAAATACTGCACGGGAAGAATCAAATCCTTTGTCATCCCTCTCTCAAATTACTCCATTGACACCTCTGCTTTCCCAGGTTATTGTAATAATACCCTTATATTTGGTCTAAAATTACAAAAATACCAACCAAATCTTTTGGTATATATTTATGTGAAAGTCAAGCCTTCAACAAAAAAAAAGGGTATTATAGTAATTTAAACTCGTTTAATCTGTAATTGGATTGCCGGAATCAGGCCGACATAATATTCTGATTCTCCCTTGAAAGGAATGAGAAAAATTAAAATAAAAAGTCCGACCGGGGTGGAATCATGGGCGAGAAATAGATTCTGGCATTTCCCCTTACAATTGGGCCAGGGTCTCTTTCGTCAATATAAAAGACAGGGGGCGGTTTCTGTAATTTTGCCTCATTTTTCTGACTTTGTCTTCTCTTTTGTGGACTTCCAGTGTCATTCTTCGAGGTGAGGATTGCAAACTTCAACTAATGCTGAGTGCATCTTTTTAGTACAGTACCCAAAATACCCTTCATTTTTCTTTGTAAAGATTCATCATGCCCTGCTTAACCTTGATCTGGGCCCACCTACATGACCTAATCTGATTGGATCTAGGAAAGAATTCCTTGAATAAAATGCATTGAAAGAATTCTAAGATTCAATAGGAATGAAATTTTCCAAGAAAATGGGAAAAAATTTTACACTGAAAAGAAATTCCATAAAAAAAAACAGAGTTAGCCGAATGCTGGAAACTCACTTCCTATCGAATTTTTTTGTCCCAGACATGGTGGGAGTGATGGGACCTCTTCTACCTGAGAAGGGTTAAATTTTTACCCCCATTATGGGTGTAAAATTTGTTTTATGCCCATTTTACGTCGAAAGAAACAAATGACTTAAAGGGTAAAATCATCATTTGGCTAATGATGAAAATTAAAGGCAATTTTACTCCTTTTCTCTTCTACTCTCATTTGTTTTGCAGCTTCTAGGGTTAGTAGAGAGGTTGAAGGGCATTACCTCAGATTCTATCACTTCTCATTGTATACTGAAATCATATGCCGATGGGAACATTCAGATTGTGAATAAGAGTGATATACAACAGCTTACAAAATTCACTGCTCATTTTGTTAGTCATATAGATGGACAAGAGGCCTGCAATTTTGCCACTTTTGCACCATCAGATGAGGATAATCCATTGCAGGTAAACCATACATCAATACATACTTGCATGCATGATCATCCAGGTCATTCATATAGTGGGCCCTACGACAAATGTTTCACCAATTGGACAATCCAACGCATCTGATTGGCGGCATGCAAATGTATGGTTGAGATTGAATCTATACAATGCTGGGCCCAAGCAGAAAGGTGCTTTTGTTTAGGACCACCATAAGGCCACAAGATCAGTGGTCTGGATCACAAAAGAATTGGCCCGACCTGTAGTTTTTAACTAACCAAGCATTGTATAATCCCTAGCTGATCATCCACCGTTCATTACCGAAAGGATCTCCAGATAGTGGACTATCATCTCGTCTCGAGATCATTTCAAAAATCGACGGTGGATGATCGACCATATCTATACATATGATCACTCATAATTCACTGTTTCTTTATTTGTTTTCTTAGAGAGCAGAGTGGATTAAGTACTTGGGTGCTTTCGGAAACTCAGAAGCGCTCGCTAATCAAGTCTTTGATTCAGTTAAGTACTCTGTTACAATTCTAGGGTTTTTAACATGTTACAATTCTAGGGTTTTTCTAGCTCTCTTTCTCATTGTTGTTTCTCCTTGCAGGTGAAAGGAAACTACATGTGCTTGAGTAGTGCAGCTACAAACATGACAACATCTTTCAAACCAGTTGTAGCATGGTTACAATATAATGAGGTAAGTTAAAAGTAATAAACACTTGTGGTATTCTCTATTTAGATGAGAGGTAAAACTGGAAATGGTGTAAATATCTAATTTTAATCACCCTTCTTTTAATTTCCCACCTTTTTGCAGGGTGTCTGGTCTTTTACTAATGAAGCATACAAATTAAAGGTATGGATTAAAAGGGAAATTATACGGTGGTTACAAAGGTATTATTACTGTGGAATAGACACACAGAAAAGGTACGGTGGGTCCACCTAATTGGATGATCTAAACCATTCATTTGTTAGTCTATATATTGTAGATAGGATGTGCCCTAAAAACTCTTATCCATAGGAAGATCCGAACCCTATGATATATATTTTGTGTAAAATGGATGGCTCAGAAAGCTTAAAAAATTAAGGTATATAAATCTCCACAAATTGAAGGGTTAGGATCATCCTATCAAGAAAAGGCCTTACAGCGATGATCGACAAATGAACGGTTTAGATCATCCATAATAGATGGGCCCTTCTACAACTTTTTCTGGGATGTATTTTCACAGAAATACACACTGCCACCAAAGGGCATTTTTTTCATGCTAGTTTTTTTTTTTTTTTCCTGTTCATCTGTTTTGCTTAAGCAGTATGTGATGGATGCGGGTGGAGAGAACATAGACGATTCCATAAGTGGAAATCTTTACAATGTTTCAAGTCCAGCAGATGTGGAAGATTTCCATGCCATTTTATGTGTAAGAATCCAGTTTCAATGGTACTTTAGTCCATTACAAAACAAAGGGTGTTTTGGTCATTTAATCATCTTGATTGGGCCCACGCGCATATGATCGTCTGGATCTAGACAGTTCATCTTATAGATCCCACCATGGATTGGACACAGCTCTGAAACCAGTCCAATCGAGTGATCCTAACCATCCGATCGAAAGACTCAGCACATAAAATATAGACCATTTACTTTCTCCTTCCTTGGAACTTTTCATCCTTCGATCTATAAGCCAATGTTCGGAAGCTTATGACCGTCAGATCATAGCGAATTTCGGGCTACACCCAATTCACAATAGGACCCACTGGATGAACAGTCCTGATCATGCGGGAATTTTACATCTTTTTTTAAATTTTATCTATGAAAAGTGGCTTACATAAAATGAAAGTAGCTAGCTATTGATACCCACTCCCTATTTAGAATGTTTCTAATGAAAATATTAAAAATAAAAGAGATTGGGGGGGTGGTGATTGATGAAATATGTGATTTTTTTTTCGCCTTTTTGCAGACAATGGATGTAGTGATTGATGAAACATACGCTCCAAATCCAGCAGAGTACACTCTCTCTACATTCGTTAGCAACATCATTGTAGAAGATCTCTCTTGTTTCACTTTCCTCACAAACAAGAGGCTTTGGAGATATGACAAAAGATTCAGAAATTCTGCCACACTTGGTAAGATATCATCAACATCATTAGGGGTGTGAATGGCTCTCAGATGCACCCATGTCTATATCATCATCTTCTCAAATCTTAGATAGACCAGATCCTAATCAGAGAACTCCTTGGATCTTATTTTGGGCTCTTTGGATTGTTGGAATCAAGAACCAGAACCGGCATCCTATTCTGATTCCTATTCTGATTATCCTATAAACAAAATGGGAAAAGGTTAATATAAAATTCTAATAAAAAATTCATTCCGACGGAGAAGGAACAGAATACCACCTCGAGCGATGGGAAAGTGATTCTGACATTTTCCCCCCTTTAATTCCACCTGGTGTCAATTATACCCTTTGATTCCGTTCATTTTTTTGAACCAAATGTCAGAACCGGGCAGAATCAAAATAAAATGTCAATTCTAATGCTTGATTCTAACAATCCAAATAAACTCCCAAGCCCTGTTCGTTTGAGATTGTGACCACCTATTGTAAGTCCCCCAATCAATTATTGGAGCACCTCTACAACAAGGCAATAATAAATTCACACCCACTGTAGGATAATTCGCACCCCTTTAAAAGAGGATATGTGGCAGACTTTTAACGCTTTCTAACGTAAAAGGGGTGCGAATTTAGGGCCGTGATAAATTCCCCACCTACTCACCCACCCACCCCTCACTTACGCACCCAGACACACGCACGGGCGCACAAATACACCCCCCCCCCCCCCCCCCCCCCTTTCCCTTTTAACAGGAATCGTTAAGTTTTAGTGGTTATGGAGTTCACGCTTGCTCCTCCGGCCCTTAAAGATATCCTAACGAATTTATGTTGAAGTGGTGTATTCTTCTTTCAAGGGGGGTGAATTTACCACTGCCCCGAATTTATCATCGCCCTTACAACAATCGTGCAATGTCTGCTACTACTTACGGGTGCAACTTGGGTCAGGCTCAACCCGAACCCGACGGGTTCAACTGGCATTTTCTCAGGTTGCATTGGGTTAGGGTTGGGAAAAGCCAACCCAATTTAATTCTGGGTTTTGGGTTAGGGTTGAGGCCTTGGCAACCCAACCCGAACCCGACCTCTATCCTCTAGTTTTCTCATATTTTTCTAGGTAATGCTTTTTTCTCTTGTATTTTTCTATTTGACTCGAGATGTACCCGACTCAACCCGAACCTGACCCGACCCGACCCGATTTGGAGGCGGGTTGAGTTAGGGTTGACCATCCTCAACCGGAGGCTCAGGTTGGGTTGGGTTGGGTTAGGGTTGAGAGAATGCAATCTCGGGTTGGGTTAGGGTTGGCCTCAACCCGACCCAATCCGGCCCGAGTTGCACCACTACTACTATTTCATAAGCCAAATAAGAGAATATGTACATTTTTGCCCTAAAAAGTTACTAAAGTACCTTTATACGTCTTATACAATGTTATGATAATATTACTAAAATACCCCTGTAGGCTAATTTATATAAAATGTGTGGCCATTTTTGTAATTCGCCTCAATATGAAACCATAATTTGTTTGGACCGTAATCGGATTTTGATATGTAGATATCCATTAAAGATCCATCGGAGTAGAACTAGTGTCCAGGATTCATCTTAATCAGATTGAGGATCATCGGATGGCCCAGATCCATCAACAACCCCAATCATCATACATCACATGTCATTCATATCAAGGTGTCATGTCACATGCATTATCATCATCATCATCATATAGTTGTGGGCTGATTGTTTCATGGTTTGAATGGTGGGTATTGAAGATTGGTATGATGGTGGCGTCTCCCAACCTCAGCTGGTACTAGCTGATCTAGTCGAGGCCTCTTTTCCAACTGGGAACTACACCACAACTTACTTCAGAAACCTTGCCAAGGTGGGTTACACTCAACATATATATTAATCTTAATCTAAATCTAAATCTAACTACTGTACACACCGAAACTCAGTGTATAAATTCATCTCTTCCATCAATCCATGCACATGCCATCAATGCTACCATACATCATGACTACTTGTAGGATGCTCAAAAATCACACCAAACAAATGATCCTAACCATTCAATCTATGGACTTTTCCATAGGGCTCATTGAGCAGAAGTTCGGCTAAGGGCATGTTCTTTAACCCTTCTCCCGAACACCTGCACTTCTGCACTTTTACCATTCGGATAATGGAAAAAATTAGTTTTTTAATACGTAGTTATTAGCCATTAATAGTTTTATGTATACATAATCAGGAAGAAGGGGTTATAAGCATCGGTCCCGAGATGTGCGACAGAGATAGCTCCATGCCTATGGACCCCACCATAGTCCCTTGTCAATGACAATAGATGACTCTAGGTTTTCTTTTTCCTTTTTTCTTTCAGTGAAACTTTGTAATTAAAATAGTTCATATTTTTCATACTGTGACATTAGACAATGTAATCAATATTCACATTCCCTTGTTTTGATAATGGCACTTAGCACATTATTCAACACTTTTTTATGTTAGAGTCAAACAAGGTTGCTTGAAGCATTACACCCTCGGTATTTAATTTGGAATACCTAGTTTCTTGCCTCCAGCTCCTATATATAGAGATATAATAGGGTTATTGACTGGTTAATGGACTCTAGCCCATGTAGGCCCACTACACCGGTCCATTATCTTATTGGTCTTATATTAGAACATACATGGGTTATATCATATACCCAACATTTTATTTCCTGTTTATAGCTTTTTTATAGGTAATCTAGGATTAGGTGGACTCCTACAAGTATATTAATTAAAGAAAGATTATATAATAGCAAGAGCAAGACCACTGCCCAATCCTTAGAACAACATCTAAGGAAGAGGGCAGAACAACCAGGGTTATGAAACTCTTGAAGACAAACTCAAACAAGCAAGATAAAAGAACATAGTGTTTTGATAATTGTAAGAGGAAGGATTGTATGAACCACCACATTGTGTTAGCAGTTAGGAAGAAAGGGGTGCCAAAATCAATGGCTGTGAGCTTAACTACCCATATTCGAACCACTTAATTTAGTTGCATCCTTCTTCTAGTTATAGAGCGTGGAAGTGGTGTATTGGGAGGGGTTAATCAACCTCTAACCAGCCCCTCAACCATTTCTCTTTAAATACTAAGCTTCAACCATGAAAAACTTGGTTGGAAAATGGAGCCCAATGGGCATAATCGTCATGGAGAAAGGTCTATCTCTTACACCGTACAAACCATTTCACCCATTTCTCTGTTTGTATCTATGGAAAAAAATTTCCGGTATTTTCTTTCCATGAAAAATGAAGGTAGGTGATATCAGCACAACTATATTTTGATATTTTCACAAACCATCTTGTTTTGTAGTATGTAAAGAGCTGTCAAAAGGTTATTACATTTCCCAAAAAGCTCTCACAAGCCGATTAAAGAAGAAAAGACAGCTTGGTTTGTGCAAATATCAAAATACGGATTGTGCTGATAACATTTCTCAAAATGAATTGTCCAGTGTTTGGTAAATTCACTTTCCACAGAAAATAATTTTGTAAAATTAAAAATTTTTCCTTGCATTTATAGGGAAAACTGCAAACCATCTGGACTCTGGAATTTTATTTTTCATGGATAATACTATTTTCTATAATTTTCTTTTACCAAGATCCAAAATTTTCTTGTCCCAAAATCCAAGTAACCCTTGGGTTGGATTTGGATTGCCATAATTAGGGTCTGGAATCAGCATCTTATTCCAATTCTACTCAATTCCGGCATTTGGTTCAAAATAATAATTGTAATCAAGTGAGCAAAACTGGCACGAGGCGGAATTAAGGGGGGCTGATTGAGGTTAATTTAGAGGGATATCATCTTAAATCGAAGTCCCCTCCAAGTAAAAATTGAATAGAGTTGGTTCGAGTTATCCATTTTGTGCACAAAAAATGTGTGAACTTAATAAGTTGGTTAATCATTATGTTAAATTTTTAATCTCAGATTAAAGGGCAAAGTTGCGATTATAACAGGCGGAGCGAGAGGGATCGGAGCAGCCACAGCCAAACTGTTCGCCCATAATGGTGCCCACGTCATCATAGCCGACATCCTAGATGACATCGGCCCTAGGCTCGCCGATTCAATTGGGGCTCGCTACATCCACTGCAACGTGGCAATAGAATCTGATGTGGAATCCGCCGTCAACATGGCGCTGACATGGCAAGGCCAGCTTGACATCATGTTCAATAATGCGGGCGTGGCGGGCCCCTTCGGAAGCATCGTCAACCTTGACATGGACAAGATGAAGGACCTACTATCAATCAACGTTAGTGGAATCGTGCATGGGATCAAACACGCGGCACGTGCGATGATCCGAGGAAAAGGCGGGTGCATCATATGTACCTCTAGCTCTGCCGCTATTATGGGTGGGCTCGGGTCCCACGCTTATAGCCTCTCTAAGGTGTTGGATATTTTCAAAATATTTTATTGTTCAAATTTGAAAAATTAGGTTTTTTTTTTTTAAAAGCACTTCTTTTTTGTGAAATGATATTTCCATTCAAAAGAAGGGTTGTGGTCTCTCTCTTTTTTTATTTTTAAAAGATTTTTTCTTCTTTCACTCTTTTCTTTTTCTCTAAGTGCGGGTCAACTGGTTGTCTTGAACTCGGGGTGCAGCCCATATTCTTGGCATAGGGATTGCATCCTCGGACTTATTTCGGTAAAGCCACCTGCATAAGTGGAGAAATAAGAGAATTCATATGATGAGTGGGACTACAAACTCGTACTCATCATCCCATCCTTGATATTTGATCCAAAACCAGCTCACTTTTTTGAGAAGCTGTTGTTGGATCAAATATCAAGGGTGGTAATTCCGTCGTACCACCTTTATGTGTTTGTACGCCCTTTCATCATATAATTTCTCGGCAAAACAGAGACTACAAGAGATAGCTTTGGCTTGCCTTGTTTACCTCTTTTCCTCTCCTATTCTCTTTCTTTGTTCTAAATAATCACCTGGTTTATCCACTATTCCAATTTGGCCCACATAAGGAGGCAGTGCTTGGGCTCGCGAGGAGCACTGCGTGTGAGTTGGGCGTGCATGGGATACGTGTGAATTGCATCTCACCGCACGGGGTACCATCGGAGATGTTGGTCAGCGCCTATCGGAAATTTCTCGGAAAATCGGACATGGGACCGGAGGAGGTTAGTCGGATTGTCGGAGAGACCGGTAGTCTATTGCGTGGGAGAAGCGCTAGTATGGAAGATGTTGCGCAAGCCGCGCTTTTCCTGGCAAGCGATGACGCCGGATTCATAACGGCACATAATCTAGTGGTCGACGGCGGATTTACAGCTGCTTATAGTACTATGAGCTTCATTTATCAGTAAATGCAGGTGGTGAATGGAAGTTAGAATGTAAGGATATTTTGCTTAGTAAATTTATATAGAATAAGCGAATAGAAAGGGTTTGGGGTAGTTAAGATGAGGGTATTTTGGGCAATGTAGAATGTATGTGATGTGAATGACAAACCATACTTGGGGATTCTTCATACAAATATAACTTTTGCCACATTGTTTGATGAAATGGTGTGTTTTTTTTTTTTTTTGGTTAAGGCTGAATTAAGATGAAGGTGTTTTGGGCAATGTAGGATGAAGTGATGTGAATGACAAACCTAACTTGTTCTCTTGATTTTCTTTCTTTTTCTTTTTCTTTTTGAATGGCACCTGTTCTCTTGATTGTAATATCTTTCACCTTAATAAGAACTTTTGCTGCATTGTTTGATGAAACTCTAGTGCCCTGTTTGTTTTGAATTTTGAGAATCGATTTTTGAGTCCAAAACTGATTATCGGACTTAAATTTATGTTTTGGAAAAACTGATTCTCAAAATCCAAAACGACCACGGCCTTAATATAAGGGCATCAGAAGCTTTACTTGGGTTTCCATGTAGTTGTATAGTTTGATGATAGATGAGAAGTGCAACAATTTGTATCGTCTGGTGGGGAATATGGATGTTCCTAGTTTCTCGATAGATGATTAGAAATAGAATGACATGCGCGCATAGGATCTCTTTAGATGTAAGTGCAAAGACCGGTTTTTAGGTTGGAGACGATAGTGGGGAGGTGACAGTTCTTGCGGGTGGAGAAGATGGGTTGAGGTCTATCTAAAGACTAGTTGAGAGTTGACTCAAGACATTACAAATGTGGATTGGCTGTGTTGATCAAGTCAAATAAAGTCAAGAATGATTCGACGATGTGCGTAGCTCAGGTTTGTAAAAGGCCAATAGATGTTTGGGTGATGACAAATATGTGGAGACGCCAATGAAAAAACAAATTCTTCAGGATGGTTGGAAAACAAGCCAGTGAGGAGATTGTTCCACGCAGGTGGAGACTCTCTTGCAGTCTCCTAATTGGATTAGGAAACAAGTAGAGAATAGGTTGTATGGTTTAGAGGATTCTCTTAAAGGTATCCTAATTTGACAAGGAGAGTGATTTTGAGAGGTTTAACTGGTTGTAGTAGGAATTGATTTAGGTTTAAGTGAATACCTATATTTTGTCCTTTTTATAATTATGAGAGTGAGGATAAAAGAAAGAGAGCTAGAACATGTGAGACGCGAAAGATGACAATGATTACGAAAGCTTCAATGGTGTTTTTATTGAAAAGACCTAGGTGAATTTTGATTGGAAGTTGGTAGCAGAGAAGCTTCAAGGGTGTTCTTATTGTTGGAGTTGCTAACAATATAGTCCTCACATTATTATCTAATTACAAAGCATCGGTACATTCATCTATATCACTGTTGTTGTTTGAGAAGCATGCCAACAAGAAAAACTTGAGGCAGAAATATTAGCAACTTTGCTATCAAAGACAAAAAGAAACACAAATGATTTGCTATTTAAGAGAATAGAAATTGGCATCAGAAACACATCATGGCTTCCTAGAAACATCAGAGTAATCAAGCTTTAGAGATCGAAAAAAGAAAAAGAAAAGTACTAAATGCCAATTGAAGTTGCACAACTAAAAGAAAAAAAACCATAAGATCCACTGTTCAATTGCAATTGCTCTATTAAAACTCATGAAAGAGAAAGGCTGGGCAGCAAAACTAAGCAAGTTTAAAAGAAGACATTGGCTTTGATTAAGAAAAGGCAAGAGGTAGAAGGAACATTTTTGAGTCAATGGTTCCAGCCAGTCAACAAACTGCGAAATTTTATATACATGCAAGTTAAATCTTGAACATGAATGAGTACGCACCTAAATCCAATGTCTCATGGCTAAGGACCTTGGTCCACGATAAAAAAAACTAGCATGTCCACGTGAAAGTATAACTGCCCACGGAAAGAAAATGGTGGTGAGCAAAGCCAGTCCTAATTCACATGTCCTGAAGGATTTCTGTTCCACGACAAGAAGGATGGATCTCCTAGAGGCCTGCAAAAGAGCCAAAGCAAGCTCATTATAGGTAAAATTTAAAAGCAAATGCAAATGCGAAAGAGCAAATTCTATCTCTATCTTGTTTAAACTTCCAAATAGTATGATCCCTAGGACACCGACTTGCATTTCTCTCGATATAAGTTATAATCAACTGCCCCAAGACCTAAGGTGTAGAAATTTAAATACAGGATACTAGTGATAATGATATACCGATACTTGCACTACCATGTTTTGATAACAAGACGAACTCACCTTGTGAATACTTAGGCTACCGATACTTGCACTACCATGTTTTGATAACAAGACGAACTCACCTTGTGAAGACAAGGTGAGTTCGTCTTGTTATCAAAACATGGTAGTTCCAATATCAGTAACCTATACTTATTAAAGAATAATAATACTGATAAGTATTGATGCTAGTTTCTGTGAATTCGTATTATTATCAACACACGGTAGTGCCAACATCAGTAGGGCATCTAAATATGATGCAGAAACTGAAACTGCCAATGAAAATATCCAATTCACATCAGAACTATACCCTCGACTCTTCAGCAAGGTCATTTAAGAGAAGGGGGAAACCATTTATCAGGCAAATATAATTTAGCAGAGAAACAAATATCATCAGTTGTCTGTAAATTTTAAAAGTTCCAGATGCAGATAAAGGAATTCTTGACCACCTTGGTCAGCGGATTTTTTCCCTTCTTCATTTATAAATCCTATCATTCAAAAAAAAGGAATTCCTAATTCCTACATCTGATCGGAAAATTAAATTATGTCAATTTCTCAAGCAAAGAAAAAAAAGGAAGAAGAAATTTGAAACACGGTGCACTGAATTGCCAAAACTTCTGCAAATAAAAGAAAAATAATAATCACTATTGCTCGATAGAAACTTAACTTCATGGATTGTTTTCGAAGTATTTAAAGAGTTTCTGCCTGTTAGAGTGTGTGATATATGCAATTTATGTCGAAGAACATGGAAAAACAATCAAAGGTTTCCCATCCACCAAATCATTTGCATCTCAAAGAACATGGAAAATATTGAAATTCATATCGCTCGAAATTCCACTATTTCAAGAATGAGCAAATTTAGTTGTAAGTTTAAGGATAACAAAGATCAGGCACCATGATGGACCCACACAGGACACTCACCTTGGCCTGGCCACGTACAAGAGCGTGAAGGCTACTGCTAAGAAAAGGCAAAGCCCACCAACTGCGAGATATGCTACACCAAGGAAATCATTTTTACCACCTATCCAAGTTGTAGTTGAGAGAACCAGCTTCTTTTTGCCTCCAAAACTGTATGTGTTATAGTTATTCTCTATAACCACAGCTATTTTGTCATTTGCTTCAAGATCAACATCTATCTTTCCATAGAGTTTTCTAAAAGTTGGCAGTGCAGCTGTCCGCATCCAAACAATAAGATCCTCTTGCTCACTCAACTGTTACGTGCAGCATGATAGATTAATCACACAAGAAAGCAAATAACAAGAGGTGTTGAAAAGGAGAAAAAATCATAGTTTTAAATTTCGTCCGAAATATTTCGTTTTCGGTTCAGACTGAAACCAAAAAGTAGATTGAATTGGAATTTTACATGACTCCCCCGAAATTTTGTTTTTTACTCTTATTTACAAAATTCCTACCGAAATGTTAAAAATTTCCACCGAAATTTCCACCGAAATTTTATACATTTTAGTGGAAATTTTTTTTAAAAAAAAAAAAAAAAATGAAATCTTTGTCAAAATTTTACATGATTTCGGCCAAAATTTCCACCGAAACCAAAATATTTCAGTTTCACTGGTGACCGAAACCGACATTTAAAACCTTGAAAAAAATAGAGGAATAAAAAGAATAAGGATGGCATGCACATAAACGGCCACATAAACATAGCACTCACAGGTTTGCTGGCATTAAGTTTGGCACCCCCGATTAAGCCTCCACTCTGGAAATTCTTTGGATAAACATCATCTCCAAACTTATGGTCCTGGTCACTCTTCCATGCAATATTCTTCTTACTCACTTCTAGCACCTTGTTATTTCGTGAAAATCTGTATGTATCATTGAACAAACTCCAAGCAATGAGCCCGCAAGGAACAATTGAGGATCCATTTGAGGTGGTGGCTTCAGGATCACAGGTACTCGTTTCATTTTCACTCTTCCTACTCTGCAATTGTTTGTCACTTCTGCTTTTAACATATCTGAAAACAAGTATTATTGTCAGATGCATCATTTATTTATGGATCTTGCAAATACTATATATATATATATATATATATATATATATATATATATATATATATATATATATATATATATATATATATATATATATATATATGTATACAAGTGTGTAGGAAATGCTCTCTCTCTCTCTCTCTCTCTCTCTCTCTCTCTCTATATATATATATATATATATATATATATATATATATATATATATATATATATAGAGAGAGAGAGAGAGAGAGAGAGAGCTTGTTCAAATAAATCCAACGGTCATTAAATATAATCCATCCATGTAAACTTGTGCTATGAATTATAAAGTACTGATACTATATCACATTTGCATAATATTCAGAATGTGAACTCATAATTAGTTATATGAGTGCTAGACGCCTTTGCGTAATTAAAGACTGTTACATGCTTATAAATCTTAAGGATTTAAGTTGCCATCAAACAATTTTGGATTTAGTACTTATAAGAAGAAAATTAATCATATTTTCTAGGTCAAACCTTGAACAATTTTCTTTCCTATATAATAGAAAGAAACTTGGTGGATGAAAACATTACAGAAAGAGAAAATGCCCTACCTTGAATTCTATTTAGTTGAGGGAGGGGGAGGAAGGGGTTGTGGGGGAGTTGCCGTCTGGCAAATTGAATTCTAGTTTCACATTTTTAACATATTTGAAGTATCAAGAAATGAGTATTTTATTAGAGAAAACGGTTCCTACACATATGTGTAGATAAGTTACCTACACACTAGCTTAAAATACAGTGGGGGCCACATTATTTGGGTGATCCAAACCAATGAAACCATTCATTTTTAAGGCCCTCACATAGATAGGGTGTCCACAAAAAATCAGATCCATAGGATCATCCTAACCATTCAAAGTGTGGAGGCAAAAAAGGGAGTAATTTGTGAAGGTTTAAAGACATCCATTTTACCTCCACAAATCGTAGGGTTGGGATGATCCTATGGATCTGATTTTTTGTAGACACCCTATCTATGTGAGGGCCTTTAAAATGGATGGCTTGGATCACCCAAACAATGTGGGCCCCCACTGTATTTTAAGCTAGTGTGTAGAGAACTCTCTACACATATGTGTAGGAACCGTTTTCTCATTTTATTATTATATTGAATTGGAATTAAATATCATTTCCTATAATAACAACTGAAAATATAGAAAGAAAATCCACCATGACCTGCACCAGAGAAACTAGAAAAATGAAGTTGGAATCTTGAACATTACTTTTGTCTAGCCTGTAATAGAACGTAGATCTTAGAGGAATGCTTTGGTATAGAGGCATGCTTTGTAAAAATATCCACTTAACAAGAATATAAATATATTTGATGACATAGGGTATCCCCACCCCATTTTATAAATATGTTTTATCTCCATTTATAAAACACAGAAACAGCCTCTCTGCAGAGCAGAGGTAAGGCTGCGTACATCTAGCCATCCCCCAGACCCCGCAATGGCGGGAGCCTCGTGCACTAGGCCGCCCATAGGGTATCCCCAGTCCATTTTAGGGTGGGACTAATCCCTATGGATGCATGGAATCACCCGTAAACCATGAGCATCGGGTTTACTACAGGGGGATTCGAACTCAAGAAGAAAAAAAATATAATTCAGAAGAAAAAAAAAAGACGAATGTAAATATCTTAAAAGGAAATCAACTAAAAAAGTATGATTTCAAATAAATTATGCATACCGGCGATGGTTCTGGTAAAAGTTATAGAGCTCGTAGTAAACATAGACTGGACTTTTCATATTCTTTGGTACCTGAGAAGATTCGTAGTTAATGCACTTTCTTGGAAGGAAAATTTGTTATGATTGAAGGTAAAAATAAATATATAGTGAAAAGAAGCACCCAAGAAAAATCAATATCCGGGATAAACATAAAAAATGAAGTGGAATGGACATACAATCAAAGTTCTGGTACATGTCTTGTTCGTTTTACTGCTTCGTATAAATGCAAGCTTATCATTTTGCAAAGTTTCAGGAATGCAATCCGTATCATACCGGTCCAAAATTTCAACCACCTGCATGTCAAGAAAGATCCAGATAAACCAAGAAACAATAAAATCTTACAGGAAATAAGATGCACGTACGAGAGATGGATCAGATATATATATATTACCCGTTGTGATGCAAACAGGGAAGCAAGACCGATTGGGATAAAGATAATACCAACAAATGTGAATGTTGTGATAATCTGAACGCAGATAAGAAGACTATTAGAGGATAAACTTCTCCAGCCGTATAACAGAAAAAAGTCCGCAAAGTGTTTTATGAGACAATAAGATTTTAAAAGCTTCACTAAAAGTCTTAAATTGATATAACAGATATATTCTATTAGATACAATCACAAATCATAACTTACCCATCCCGGTGTTAGAATCGGTTTGCAAGCAGGAAGCTCTTGTTGGGTAAATCTAGAATCTGCAACAAAAAATATTGAATAGGATTCACAAAAAAATGGCCCATCCTTAAAGCAAAAGCAACAATTCAGGTAAGAAAGAAATAATTTATTCAATTAATTAGACAAAACACAAGCAAAAGGTGAAACCATAAAAGTCAATCAAGTTCCCAAAGCACATCTATCAAGAAGGTCGACAAAGAAATACAATAAATGAACTAAAACAATGTCAGTGAATTATTGATTCAAACAAAAAGAAACTCCCCGGACATTAAAAAAAAGGATCAATCCAATTGGGACATAATTTTTCACAAAAAAGGAAATTGGAGAACTGATTTGACTGCCAATTGCAGAAAGTTGATCCATTGTTTCCATTCAAAAGACGCAATGACTCGCTATGGTTCCAACAATAGAAACTCTTCAAATTGAATTTTAGTATTTTACACATGTCAAGTTCAGTACCCAACTCATGTCCTAAATGATTTTATTCACCTTTTCATTCAATTCGTTTTGTATATGGCTAATTATTGGGTTACGAAATATTGATTTAGCAAGACAGTTTCCCATCTCCACATACCTCTAGCTAACCAGTGACCTTTTTCTTCTTTCTTTTTTTCTGAAGGGGCAGGCAAACTAACTCTATTGAGAAACAGGAAAAGGAAATGTATTATAAAGTTGACAGAGATTGCCCCAGAAACAGAGCGGATCTGCTTACAACCCCTTTCGCTAACAGATTGGCATCACATTGGCACCACGAAGAGGTGAGAAAATTACATAAGCGGGGAGTTAAGGAGATACAATTTCTTTGATCTCATTGATGAATGATGATATCCACCCTTCATCCACGAAATCACCCTACAGGAGTTTACCTGCCCGAGCAGTCTCACAATAGGCGACGAACAGCCTAAGGCCAAACATGTGCAACATTAGAGTCATTTCTCCCAATCAGACTAGAAAACAAGAGCAGCACCTCACTCGAATGTCAAACATATGCATAAAAAAGGGAGATAAGAAACCATTCAAAAAAAGGAAGATAAGAAAATAGGTCAAAGCCTTGCAAACAAAAGGGGGAATGAAGAATTCAAGTCAACCCCGATGCATGTGGTTCACAGGTGATTGCGTGCATCCGTAGGGATTAGTCCCGCCTCTAAATGGGGTAGGAGATACCCTATGTCATAAAAAAAAAAAGGTGAACGTCATGAGTTGCCTATTCTCCTTTTTTTTTAATTTACTTAACCAAATTACAAATATGCCCTTATGTATGGCAGATAAGCCGAATGGAATGAATTATTATCCTATCGAGTTATAGACAATCTATAGTAGATGCAAAGTGATGACAAAGTCCCTTCCATACAACTTATATACATCTTCTTATGGTCTATATGTCACATATGTTCCACAATCCTTCTCAAATTGATGTACTGGCTCATGGGCATCAATTTGCAAATAAGAAAATCATGTCGGGCTCGTACCATTGCGTTCGTGAAGATGTCGGCTAGTTGATGTGTTATGGAATGTATGGTAATGTGATTCATGCTCTAGACTAGCACTAACGGATATGGCAGTCCATGTCAATATGTTTTATTCACTCATGAAAAACTGGATTAGTGGCAACCTACATAGCAGTTTTATTATATCCATAAAGTGCTATGGGCAGAGAAATCAGAAAACCAAAGTCCAAAAGTAGTGCCTGAAGCCAAGCAAACTCACTAAATGCAGCTGACATTGCCCGGTATTCCGGTTCCATTAAGAATTTGTAGAAAACATCATGTTTCTTACATTTCCGGGACATTAAAGAATATCCTGAGAACATGTACCAACTAGTACTAGCAATGTGTATTAGAGCATCCTGCCATGTCAACATTGCAAGGACAGAAAGAAAAGGATTTACCATGCAAAGAAAAAGAAAAAGAAAGAAAGAAAGGATTTGGCCCACGGATACCCAAAGTATCTGATGATTTGATAAACTGTTGTGAGATGAGGCATATAATATGAGGATCAGAAACAATTAACTCACGATTAGAACAGAGTGTACAATGTCAGCCTAGTCATCTTCAAATAAATTAAGTCGGTAGGTTTCTGTATTTTGTTACTTTATCTTCTAATAAAGTTCTAAATGTAACATTCGCTAGCCACTCCACATCCAAATTTCTGAGGAGTAGCACCTCGTTGCTCTTCTCTCACTTCATGCAACTAAGATTTTGGGAGCACGTCACAACTCCTATCATGGTTGCATGTCGATGTCGGAGAACAAGATCTTATAAACAAACCCACCAATAGCATCATAGAGGAATTGCAGTTCCAGGTAGAAATTTTTGTTCACCAAGGAGAGGAGAAGGAAATCAACTTATCACGAACTATAAAGACAGACTTTGCTTCTAATGAAGAAATATTTGGTTCTATTTTAAGGTGTCTAAATTTTGGCATGTGAATCCAAGGACTAAGCAGCAGCAACAAACTGTTGACCAGACAGTGTATCTATAAAACTTCATTTTATTTAATACCATACACTTATTGGCTGTTCATAATCTAACATTATTTAATATTGCATTCGGCTTCATCACATGCTAATTTTATATGCAGTGGAATGAGCTCGACGAATCTTTATATAAATGAAGAAAAACTATATGGACAACTACATGGAATACACACGATTCATGAGACAACCTGTTATAGGACCCACACATATAACATCAGCAAGGACAATTCATCCAGTAGGCCCACTGTGGAGAAGCAAGCCTAAAAACTACACCAATTTGATGATTCCAAGTCCAATTGCTGCTGACAAATGAAGAGTAAAAAAAAATGGAGCAACAAACCATGGAAATCACTGACTTGGACGGGTAAGAACACCCAATAACAGTGATTTTCAATATGGTAGGGCCCACCTGATGAATGGTACAGATGAAGCTGATGACAGGGTGAGTCCAATCCAATGTTTCAAAATGTGAATGCGGGTCAGAATACGAGCAAATCCCCTTCCACTCGGTACGACATGATCGAGTACTCGGTTGATGCGGCTGAGTAGTCGGATGATGCAATCATAACTCGGGAGAGTCAAAGGAGTTTTGATTGACTTTGTAGGGCAAAATTCAGACTTGGACAAGAACACAGGCAGGGTAAAAGGGAGTTGACTTGGATGAGTCCACGATGACGCGGGGGAGTTTTGAAACTATGGTCCAATTAGTGTCCCAGTGTATTGTATATTCATCACTATCTAAAAGTATAATACGCAATAAATATATAAATCTTCTTTTAATGGTAATAAATATATAAATCTGTACAAAGCTAATGCCACCTCTCTTATTCTTTTATAATATAGTCAAGATTCTAAGCTTAATCTTAAAATCAACAGCAATGTCAAAAAAGGAATTTTAAAAGAACTACAGAATAAATAAATATATTTATCTATGGAAATGGTATTCCCACCCATTTGTTAAGTAATTTCCACCAAGCTATTCATTTTGGAATCTTCTCCATTGATTGATACAAATTATTGTAAATTGTACACAAATCAATGAAAATTGTTTTGAATAAGAGAGATGTTGAAAAATGTATCATATTTTCCAATCAAAACACCATGCATTGTGTCGTCTTCCACTAAGGCCATGTTTGGATTGCAAGAAATTTTTTGGAAAATGTTTGGAAAGGAAAAATATTTCTAAATTTTCCTCCTAAAAAAAAAGATAACTTGAACCGACCCATTTCAATTTTTACATAGAGTGACCTTCAATTTATAATAATATCCCTCTAAATTAACCAAAATCCCATGAAATTGTGGAAAGTAAAAAAAAATCCCATGAAATGTTTTTTCCATCAGAAATGTTTTTTCTTACAATCCAAACAGAGCCTAAAGATGTCCTAATTTCGTAATTCACCATTTTGCTTTGTTTCCTGGTATGTTATTCAAATCTCCATGTAGGCATTTCTCTTCATGTTTTGATCAATATAATACAATCTTTCACGAACCCTAAAAAATTTTAAACACTAAGACAATAAAATACAAAACATGAAGAACGTTATAACGAGAAGAATCGAAACATATATTGAAATTTTCCCGGAAAAAAAAAGTGGGGTATTGAAATAAGGGAAATGTACATTTGGGTTTCTTGGAATTTCTCCTCTGATTGCTCGTTCCATCTGTACCCGAACTCATATCAAGCTTTGGATTCATTTTTGCACAACTGTAAAAAAAAATGAAGAAAATTAAAAATCCAATCTCGAAAATGGAGATTAGGGTTTCTCAGAAAGAGAATAGAAATGGGAATTGGGAGAAGAAAAATTACCGAAAATCTAAAATTGAATGTCGAGAGGGATTTGGGTAATTCTCAGAAATTAGAAAGCCACTCCTTTTTTTTTGGGAAATCATTTTTTTGTTTTTTCCGGGAAAAAGGTGGGTTGGTATTCCTGAGGACTACCAAAGTTGATATAGCCTGCTTCAATGTCTCTAGCTTCAATGCCATGCAAATTGGGGTGCAAGTTTGGCCCTGTCAGCCCTGACCCACCCTGAGCCCGAACAGGGCCTGGGCTAGATTTTCCAACCCTGAGGGCGGGTCAGGGTTCATTTTTTAGGCCCTGACTCAAGGTCGGGTCGGGTTCAGGATTAGTATCTCGGGTCAGCTTGACCCAGCCCTACCCTAAGTTTTCTATTATATAATTGAACCATCTGTGTATTTTTCTTTTGCTGATGTTTTTTATTATCTTGGATTGATGTTTCTTTATATTAATATTTATTGTCTCTGTTGCCCGTCATGTTGTTGAATTCATTTTATCTTATTTGTTCCATTCATCTGTTGTTTATTGATCATTTTGTTTTATATGATATGTAGTTGCTTTATTTTTGGCATCTTAACAGGTATTTGCACTAGGGTCAATCCCCCAATCAGGGCCATGTTGAGCCTTGTAGGACTGGCAATGGGTAGAGGTTTTTCGGCCCTGACTCAGTGTCAGGGCGGGTTAGGGCCAAGATAATGGGATCCAGGGTTGGGCTAGGATTTTGAAAAACCCGACCCAACCCGACCCTGTTGAAACCCTACTTGTTAACTTACCAACTTCTCCAGAAGCTTAAGAGAAAGGCGTTATTTATCTTTTATACCTTAACACCTCCCCGCACGTGTGGCCCACTTGGCAAACACGTGGCACATGTGGTCCCACTTTGGGCTGACCATCGCATGTGGATTTTTGCTATCCGGGAGGTTTAAACTCGAGACCTTTGGCTCTGATACCATGTTAACTAGACCTGGCAAACGGGTGGGTCGGGTCAGGTCGACCCGCAGATCATGCGGGTGCGGGTCACGTGGGTTGCGGGTCAAAATAACCCGCATTCCTACGGGTTAGCAACTAGGTGACTAGGACCCAGTGCGGGTGCGTCTGGTCGACCTGCAAGTTACCCGCATGTTTTTCCAAAACAAAGTTTTTTATTGGGCTGTGATAAATTCACCTCCTTCTATGTGTGAATTCACCCCCTAATTTTCAAAATGGACCGTACAACCTACACCATAGGATGATCCAAACTGTCCATTTGATGGCCCACAACGTAAATAGATCGTGTCCCAAAAATCATTGCCATAGGACGATCTCAACCATTCGATCTATAGAAGTTTCCATATTGTCAGTCCCTCTTTAGATCGGAGGGTTAGAATCATCCTATGCTAATGATTTTTGGGGCACAACCTATTTACATTATGGCCCATTCAATGCAAGGTTTGGATCATCATATGGTGTGGGTTGTACCTTCCAATCATCAATTTTGAAAAAAAGGGAGTGTATTCATGCATAATAAATTAGTAATGCTCATGAGTTGCTGGAAGTTGGGAGTCTTCAAAAAGTGAGATGCTATTAGAAGGGCTGATTTCCAAACACAAGTGCACTATTCCAACTCAAAAAGTGAGATGCTCTTAGCCCTTGATCTCACTTTCTATTTTAAAATAAAAAAATATAAAAAAAATCCAAAAAATCGCGGGTGCCTGCAAATTGACCCGACCCGACCCGTGTTTTTGCGGGTTGGGTCACCCGCGGATCGGTTTTGACTGGTCACTAAAACCCCGACCCGTGCTCGGAAATTTGCGGGTGGGTTGGGTCGACCCGCGGGCACGGGTCTCGTTTGCCATGTCTAATGTTAACTTACCAACTTCTCCAAAAGCTTAGGAGAAAGGCATTATTTATCTTTGGGAAAATTACCAATGGGGGACAAACATTAGGCAGAATTATCAACTGGACCCAGGCTTGTCAGAAATTACCAATGGGGGACAAAATCTGTCTTTTCAGTAAAAGCTGGACGAAAATACCCTTTGGCATATAAAACACGTTTTGACTTTGGAAGGAGGTTTTCAAGTCTCTACGATTGGGGTTATTAGGTATCAAAATGGGGTTACCAATTTCAGAACGGGGTTTTCAAGTCTTTAGGAATGGGGTTATCTAGTATAAAAAATGGGGTTACCAATTTCTGAATGGGCTTATCAAGTCCTTGAAAATTGGCCGAGGATATTGGAGTTTTGGAATGGGGTTTTCAAATCTCTAGGACTGGGGTTATCAAGTATCAAAATGGGGTTACCAATAACCCCAATCGTAGAGACTTGAAAACCCCATTCTGAAATTGGTAACCCCATTTTGATACCTAATAACCCCAATCGTAGAGACTTGAAAACCCCCTTCCAAAGTCAAAACGTGTTTTATATGCCAAAGGGTATTTTCGTCCAGCTTTTACTGAAAAGACAGATTTTGTCCCCCTTTGGTAATTTCTGAAAAGCCTGGGTCTAGTTGATAATTCTGCCTAATGTTTGTCCCCCATTGGTAATTGGTCCTTTATCTTTTATACTCTAACATTCAGTAGGTTTTACATGTAAAACAGGCCCTACTATGGTTGGCCAATTCTAGTCGTTTGATGTCCATATATGTCAACAAGCTACTCATCGTAGGGTCAGGATCATCCGAGCAGTGAGATTCTTTGGATTGAATCCCATGCGTTAGAACATGTATCTAGGCAATCTATCGGTCGCGCGACTGATCACAACCAAATTCCGGTACCAATCTATCTGTCAAACATCTGATCAATAAATCGACTTTATTTTTTATTTTTTATGGGTAAGCTGGGATTAGGCATAGGGCTGGCAATTTCACCCGAAAAAGAGGGGATCCGCCCCGCCCCGCCCCGTTTGGGGAGGGGATTCCCCGATTTGAAAGGGGAAGGGGAAGGGGAAGGGGAATATAAAAATTCCCCGGTGCGGGGAGGGGAAGGGGAAGGGGATGGAGTTGTCCCCGCCCCGCCCCGCCCCGCTAATCAATGCCATTTTTTTGTAAATTTTTAAGTGTTTTTTTTAAGGAAAACGACTAGAAACTCTGTGGATCGGCTACAAGATTCCCCCAAACATAAACTTAGCTTGTCTTTTCATTTTAATTAGCTTCTGAGAGCATTTTGGGAACTATAATAACCTTTTCACAGATGTTGAAATAATAAAGACAAGCTGAGAGCCTGAGACGCTAAGTGTATGCAATTATCAAAAAATCGTAGTGCCAACAGAATTTTAGGGTTGGATTGCAGGTTTTAATTTTCAACAAGAAAAATTTAGCTACTAGAAATTTGTTTCATGTCAGCACTAGACTGAATTGCAATTAAAGAAATAAGTCATTTGTTGATTTTGTTCTCTTCTCCATTCTCATTTCTCATGCTCATCTGGGGGTTAACATGCTATACAGAATGAACTAATGAACATTATTTTGCGTGTGTGAGCGCCCACTTATGGACTTTTAAAGTTCATTGTGACTACTGAAATAGTTACTTTTTGCACATTGGCTGCCTGTTAATGAAGGTAATCCTGGTGCTCATTTCCTATTTATCATTCCATAATTTATGCAGAAAATTGCTGAAAGATGAGGTCCTGTTGTTATTTATGTTTGTTGTCTCATCCATGCATTTCTGATTTTGTCCATCTGTTTGTTGATCACATGAATAGAATCATAGCATTCATCACAATATTGTCTGTAATGGACGTAGAAGAAAGAAGCTCTGTTTGCTGATTTGGTTGGGTTCCAAAGAGGGGGCGGGGCGGGGATTTTGTCCCCGAAGGATGCGGGGAGGGGAAGGGGAAGGGGAAGGGGAAGGGGATTAGATATTCCCCGCGGGGAGGGGAGGGGGATTCCCCACCATCCCCGCAGAGGGGAAGGGGAAGGGGAGGGGGAAAATTCCCCGCAAAGGGGAAGGGTAAGGGGACCCCAACATCCGGCCCCGACCCGCCCCGTTGCCACCCCTAATTAGGCAGGACCCCCACCAGATATATTAATAAAGGAAAAGGATACAACAAGAAAGCCTAATATCAACTTAATCAACTTACTGGACTTGTTGTTGAACCCGATTTCTTTTTCTTTTTTATCTATCAATCGACTTATTGTTGAACCCAATCTTCAAATCATCCGGCGTGCTTATCTTCCCTCAAACCAATCCGGTCTGTTCAAATCCATGTCATCTAATGCTCGATCTGATAGCTTCTCGGTTGATATGAGGGCCCGAACTGATCCATTCATAGCTTTAAAGCCGGTTAATTTGATTGCTCATATGGTGGTTATTTGCAAAACAGTCCTCCCAACGAGGTACAAATATCAAACTTTTTCTATTGAGATCTTCTGACTTGCTCCTGGTCGGCATTAAGCCACTTATCTCCTTCATTGCAGCTTGCAACTCTCATGGTTATAGTCATTAGTACCCTTATGTATCTCTATTACATTATAAAAAAATTCAAAATTTCAAATTATTAAATATGAGAGAGATATTATATACTTATACTCTATATTATTTAATATAGTACATTATTTTCCTCCGAAATTCCCAAGCAAATCCCATATGCTCTGTTTGGTTGCTTGTGGATGGCTGGGAGGATAAGAGAAAAATAAGTCAAAGAGAAATAGACAAGAATGGAAGAGAATGGAAGATGGGGAGAATATTATGAGGGAGATTTGAGAGTAGTGTTTGGTTGCGTGAGGAAATTAGCTGAAGATGTAGGGTGTCATTATCAAAATATAAGTGGAAGAGAGAGAAAAAGAATAAGATAAGAATTTCTCCTGATTCCCCTCAACAAATTTCTCCATTTTGGTGAAAAAAGGGGAGAAGATTATGGGGGGAACATCTCCTCCACGTAGGCACCACCTAGGATAAAAACCAATAATGATGTCTAGAAGTTGTCTAGTGGTCAAAGATGTAAATGACAACCAAACATGCTTTGGGGAGATCTCATGCATTTGAAACTCCTACAATCCCGCCAAAACAAGCAACCAAACAGAGATTGTTTAATACCATTTTGACCCACTACCAACACACAATATCAGAGGGTCTAGTGTATTGCGTACTTCTCAAATTGAGAGGCCCAAATAAAACCTATTTTCTTCATGGCTCTTGACGAGGGTATAGACCATTCTAATCTCTGCATATCTTTGTAATCTCTACACACTAGTAAGCTAGAGGTCTTCTAGGTACTTCTCACTTTGAGAGAACCATGTCAAACATTTTTTCTCTATAGCTCTTTATAATGGCTTTGGGTTCAGTGGAGAATCCTCAGATAGGATGATGGTTAGGATTGTTTGATTTTTAGTGTTTTTTGGTCATGCCTTTCATAGTAGGGTATAATACACTTTCTACATCATGTTGAAAATGAAGTGGGTGATTCTTTCAAAAACTCTCTTATGAATAGGGAAATGATATCAAGCACAACCATACTTTAATAATTGCACAAACACAACTTGTCTTTATGATTGGTTTGTAAGAGCTTTTCCGGGAACTGTAATAACCCTTGACAGCTCTGTAAACAGAATAAAAGACAAGATGGGTTAGTGCACTTATCAAACCATGGTTGTCCTGATATCATTTCCCTCTAAACCATGACCTCATTGAAGAAGACCAAAATATCCTCTGACGTGAAAAGAAAAAATTTACCTTGTAAGAAGACAAAAATACCCATGACAGTCAATAATAAGTTTGGAATCAAGGTGTGAGAATATAATTTCCTATATATACTAGCTCTCTTATGTATGGGTGTAAAAAAATGGGCCCACTGTGTATCAAACACATGACGTGTAAAATTGTGTGCCCCATCATACAAATGCGTACTGGTGGAGATTGTGGGACGTACCCCATCAAAACATGTAGCAAAATGGTGGACCCCAACGATGCGTGGGTTTGAATTGAGTTCGTGGGACCCACCCTATCAAAACATATCATTGAGCATCACAGATTCACAGGTATTTTGGTCTTTTATACGGTAATTTTCATCTTTCACCAAGGACATTTTGGTCTATTGTGAGTAAAAAAAAATCTACCATGGGTATTTTGGTAACAAATTGGTAGCATGAACTGATTTGCAAATTTCTTTAAAACATGATGACTTTATTTGCAAATTGTCAAACTAGAAGACTGTTTTCGTAATCAGAGAAAAACCCCTAATTTACAAGGTAATTTTTGCAAAAGTTATCCTTGATTCAAAACTTATCATTGACTGTTATGGGTATTTTGGTCTTTTTACAAGGTAATTTTTTTTGTCTTTTCAGGTCTAAGGATTTTTTGGTCTTTTTCAATGGCATGACTTGATTTGCAAATTTCTTTCAAACGTGAAACGAGATGAGTAGGACTGTCAATCGGGCTGAGCTTGGGCGGGCCTGAGGTGCTTAAGCTCAGCCAATGTTTATACGGGCTATGAGCCGAGTTGGGGCCTGACTAAATTAGAAAATTTGCTTGCCCAAACTCAGCCCAAACTCCACAGCGGGCTTCGAGCCGAGTTCAGGCTTGCCCATGACCTCTTATTTTCTACACGAGAAAAAACTATAAGGCAAGCACAGAGTAAGGAGACCAGGTACCAACTCAAAGACAAGTTAACAACCAAAAAACCTGTTGAACATTCCATCCAAAAAAAACCTGTTGAACGTATTCCTGTTTAAGTGTTGAACTAGAAAACCATTTAATATCATAAAGAATAACAGAGAATGTTTAAGTACCTATTTAATTAATGTATACTGTTATTTTTAAGGGTATAAAAAATCCTGAAAAATTATATAGTAAATATATTATCGGGCCGGGCCTATAATGGGTTGGACGATTGATCAAGCCCAAATTAGAGTTCAGGCTTCAACTTTTGACCAAGCTTGATTTGGCTTGTTCTCATTTTAATTATGGGCGGGCTTTTAGCGGGCCGAACGGGGAGGCTTTGAGCTTGCCCATCCCAATTGACAGTTCTAGTGATGACTATTGACTATATTCAAACTAGAAGGTTCTATTTGCAAATAGAGCAAAGTAGAGGACCTCTTTTGCAAAACCCCTCATTTAAATTTCGGTTACCAACGGTTGGGTTCGTCAAAATAACGAGAGATGGCAGTTTTAAGGTCTCTGTCACTTCACAAAACTCCCTCCTCGAGTTTTCATTCATTAATCCAATCCCGTGGAAATGGTTTTGCCCAAAAAACCCTCATCTCTAAAGAACCCAACATCAAAGAAGCTATTAAAATGCTCCAATTTACAGACAATGTCGAGATAGATATATATTCTCAGCTCATAGAAGCTTGCATTCGTTCCAAATCACTTATAGAAGGCAAGAAAATCCATCAACATATCCTCAAGAATAATACCCTTGTTAAGAATTCATTTTTACTCGAAAAACTTGTGTCAATGTATATAAATTGCGGAGAAATCGAGGTTGCTCGCATTGTTTTCAATAAAATTAAGGAACCCAATATCTTTTTATGGAATTCCATGATAAGGGGTTATGCTTGGAATGGACCCATTTATCAAGCTATTGATTTGTATTACCATATGGTTGATTTGGGCGTTAGACCAAACAAATTTACATTCCCGTTTGTTCTTAAGGCATGTTCGGGTTTACTGGTATTAGAAGATGGTAAGGAGATTCATGAGGATGCTAAAAGATTTGGGTTGGATTTGGATGTCTTTGTTTCAACTGCTTTGGTTGATTTGTATGCAAAGTGTGGGTGTTTGGATGATGCATACCAAGTGTTTGATAAAATGCCTCATAGAGATGTTGTGGCATGGAATGCCATGATAGCGGGGTCCGCTCTTCATGGGCGTTGTGATGATGCGATTAGATTGATTGTTGAAATGCAAATGGGAGGAATGAGTCCGAATTCTTCAACTGTTGTCGCAGTACTGCCTGCGGTTGGCCAAGCTAAGTTGTTGCATCAGGGAAAGACCATACATGGCTATTGTGTAAGAAGGTGCTTTTGTAAAGATGTGTTGGTGGGGACTGCGCTTTTGGATATGTATGCAAAATGCGAATGCTTAGATTATGCTCGAAGAAGTTTTGACATCATGAGTGTTAAGAATGAGGTGACTTGGAGTGCGATGATTGGAGGATATGTTCTATGTGATCGAATGACAGAGGCACTAGCATTGTTCGATATGATGATGCTTGAAGAGTCTCTAAGTCCGACATCAGCTACTCTGGGGAGTGTTCTTCGAGCATGTGGGAGGTTGACTGATGTGAAGAGAGGGAAAAAGATACATAGTTTCTCAATTAAATCCGGTTTCTTTTCAGATATAACAGTAGGGAATTCACTTCTTTCAATGTATGCTAAAAGTGGGATTCTAGATGACGCGATTTGTTTTTTTGATGAGATGAAGCTGAAGGATACGGTCTCTTATAGCGCTATAATATCTGGATGTGTGCAAAATGGTAATGCAGAGGAGGCCTTGGTTATTTTCCGCAAGATGTTGTTTAATGGCATAGAGCCTGATCTCGCAACTATGGTGGGAGTAGTCCCGACTTGTGCCCATTTGGCTGCTCTACAACACGGGCGGTGCAACCATGGCTATTTGATTGTTCGTGGTTTCACATTGGATATCTCAATTTCCAATGCGCTCATTGATATGTACTCAAAGTGTGGTACAATTGACGTTGCTAGAGAAATTTTTGATAGGATGACAAAACGGGACATTGTTTCGTGGAATGCGATTATCGCTGGCTATGGAATTCATGGGCTTGGTACAGAGGCAGTCTCGCTGTTTCACAATTTGCAAAGTACTGGTTTAAAACCTGATGATGTCACTTTTATATGCCTCTTGTCTGCTTGTAGCCACTCGGGGCTTGTTACCGAAGGAAAACACTGGTTCTTTGAGATGAGTCGGCATTTCAATATCGTCCCTAGGATGGAACACTGTATATGCATGGTTGATCTTTTGGGCCGGGGCGGACTTTTGGGCGAGGCCTACAATTTCATCCAAAAAATGTCATTTGAGCCAGATGTTCGCGTCTGGGGGGCCTTGCTTGGTGCATGCAGAATTCACAAGAACATTGAACTAGGAGAAGAAGTGTCCAAGACTATTCAGAAGCTAGGACCTGAAGGAACGGGAAATTTTGTTTTGTTATCTAACATATACAGTGCTGCCGGGAGATGGGATGACGCGGCAAATGTTAGAATAATGCAGAAAAATAAGGGGTTTATGAAAAGCCCGGGATGTAGTTGGACTGAAGTTGGCGGCACTGTTCATGCATTTGTTGGTGGGGACCGCTCACACCCACAATCGGTACTGATATATGATGTGCTTGATGAACTGTTAGGGGAGATTAAAAAGTTGGGTTATCAAGCTGATACAAGTTTTGTGTTGCAAGATGTAGAGGAAGAGGAGAAGGAACATATTCTTCTTTACCATAGCGAGAAGCTCGCAATAGCATTTGGGATTCTAATGTTGGGTCCCGGCAAACCCATTTTTATTACGAAGAATTTGAGAGTTTGTAGGGACTGCCACAATGCTATAAAATTCATTACCACTATCACTAAAAGGGCTATTACTGTAAGAGATGCTAGTCGATTTCATCATTTCAGAGATGGTATCTGCAATTGTGGAGATTTTTGGTGATAAACGGTGGACAGAGAATGACTAGCATCATAGATGGATGAAAGTGACATTGAAGTTTTGAGTTCTTGCAACTCAACCCTTCAGTCTTGCAGAGTAAGTGATGTCAGCAAGCACAAAGGTTATTCCCGTTGAACTATAAGATTAACACCTGGATTTCATAGCTTTTATTTCATAGAAGAGGTGCACCTATAGGAATAGGCATTTGTTATGGCTTAAGGAAGTTTTACAACAATTACAATTTTATGTTGGTATGTTATATCCATAAGCTGTGTGGTCCTTTTGGCTACTGAGAGCAATCCACATGGTCAAGATAGTCGGTGTTAAAGAAATGATCGGCACTGTCTGTTTAGTTTTTGGTCTTCCTTATTTTGTAGATTAGGTTTTACTGGGTTTGGTTTAACTGGGAAGTATTCATGCAATTTCTTGTTATTGGAACCAATCCTAGCTTTTATATACATACACTTGAGTTAAAAATTGTAGTTATTAAATCAGAAATTATTATTTTTAATTCTAGCAAGTACCTTTGGGATTGCATAATTTAGCTATTTTATATTATTGCAGAGATGGTCAACGGCGGAACTGTTAACAGTTGGATGTGCATAAAATTTTCACGGAATGTGCAAGAGGGTTTTGCTCTTGGATTTTGTCAGGAACTTGCTCAATTGTGCCTCATTTCCAGAATGGTATGGTTCAAGGATCTGCTCATATATTGTTTTTTGGTTGGACAAGATTTTGTTTTGAGAGATTCTAATTTATCTTCTGTTTGCTGTGTGTACAATTTTAATTTTGGTCAGCTGAATTGTGCAGCAATGTGCTCGTAAACCTATACTCCCACCATTCACATCACACCCTGATCAGGAGAGGACCTTATATCCATGAGGCCATGTAAATACTTCAGCCTCTTGGCAAAGAATAATAGGTCCCTTATGGTATGGAAATTCAATTTTACGAATGCTGTTTAATAAAATGCTATCAATTGTAATGCTGTTTTCTGTAAAAGTAATGCTGTCCTTCATTTGCATTTCTTTGTTTTCGAGTCACAATGTCTTCGTTGCAGAGGATTTAAAAAGGATCTGTGAGACGGATCTTGGTTAGTTTTACCGTGTTGATTGACTAAGCATGTCTGTAGGATGAGTAAACAATATCTTGAAAATGTCGCCCTTAAGATAAATATGAAGGTATGTTGCTGCAGTGTTCTGAATTTGTTAACTCACACTGCAACTATTTTCGTCCTCTTCCATTTTTTTCTTCTTTTAATTGAGAATTTAGCAATTGTTCTATTGATGGAAAGGTTGGGGGAGGTTGGGGGGAGGAATACCATTCTGTGGATGCTTTGTCAAGGCGCATCCTATCAATTGTAATGCTGTTTTCTGTAAAAGTAATCCTGTCCCGCATTTGCATTTCTTTGTTTCATTTCGAGTCACAATGTCTTCATTGCAGAGGATTTAAAAAGGATCTGTGAGACGGATCTTGGTTAGTTTTACCGTGTTGATTGACTAAGCATGTCTGTAGGATGAGTAAACAATATCTTTCAAATGTCGCCCTTAAGATAAATACGAAGGTATGTTGCTGCAGTGTTCTGAATTTGTTAAATCCCATTGCAACTATTTTCGTCCTCTTCCATTTTTTTCTTCTTTTAATTGAGAAGTTAGCAATTGTTCTATTGATAGAAAGGTTGGCGGGAGGAATACCATTCTGTGGATGCTTTGTCAAAGTGCATACCTTTGGTCAATGATAGGCCTACAGTTATCTTTGGTGCTGAAGTAACTCATCCCCATCATGGCAAGGATTCCAACCCCATAATTCTAGTGATAAGGATTCTAACCCCTAAGGTTTTGGCCTCACAAGAATGGCTAGAGGCTACTAAATATGCCAGTTTGGTTTGTGCCCAAGTAGCATTATCAGGGTCTTATCCAAGATGTTTTAAAGTTTGGCAAGATCCATTATGGGGAACTTGTACTGGTGGTATGATCAAGTATGTTTTCCTTTGTTGTATGCTTAGTTAAGGTTGCAATATTTGCTATCTGAAGTTTGGGTGATATTTGAATGTCATTGGTGCTTGCTGAATTGTGACTATTCTTTAAAACAAAAAGATGTGTCCAAGTAAAGATAAAATGTTCTCTTGAATACAGTAATCTTATCTCATTTAGAAGCGTGACTGGGTAGAAACCACATTCGTTGGATTTTACTGCACTGGAGGCCAAAATTAGTGCCGACTTATTAGTGTCTAGATATTACAACCAACAATTCAAGAAATGTGAATGCAATGCTTGTTGATTATGTTTATTGCTTATTAATTGGAACCTATTTATCTCTCTCTCTCTCTCTCTCTCTCTATATATATATATATATATATATATATATATATATATAGAGGAAAATGTTGGTGAGCTTAAGCTCACCAAACTTATGGTGAGCTTAAGCGCCCAATCACATTGGGGCCTACTTTGTTAGGATGATCCAAAGCATTCATTTGAAAGGCCCTTACATAGATGGGGTGTGTACCAAAAATCAGCTCCATAGGATCATCCTAACCCATCCATTTGTGGAGATCAAAATGGACAGACATTATTTGTCCACAAATCTGCCCATTTTTGTCCTCCACAAATGGAGGGGTTAGGATGATCCTATGGAGCTGATTTTTGGTACACACCCTATCTATGATAGGGCCTTGCAAATGAATGGTTTGGATCACCATAGAAAATGTGGGACCCATGTGATTGGGGCTCTTAAGCTCACCATAAGTTTGGTGAGCTTAAGCTCACAAACACTTTCCTCATATATATATATATATATATATATATATATATATATATATATGAGCGGCCCCTCATATAAGCTTATATGAGGTGACTGCTAAAAACATGGCGGGCCCACATTTTTGGGGTGATCCGAGCCGGTCATTTGATAGGCCCTGACGTAGATAAGGGGTGCCCAAAAAATCAGCTCCATAGAATCATCCCAACCCTTCGTACTGTGGAGGTGAAAGAGGGGGAAAATGGGCGGGTATAAATTTGCCCACTTACCCGTCCATTTTCCCCCTCTTTCACCTCCACAGTACGAAGGGTTGGGATGATTCTATGGAGCTGATTTTTTGGGCACCCCTTATCTACGTCAAGGCCTATCAAATGACCGGCTCGGATCACCCCAAAAATGTGGGCCCGCCATGTTTTTAGCGGTCATCTCATATAAGCTTATATGAGGGGCCGCTCACAATCACTTTCCCCTATATATATATATATATATATATATATATATATATATATATATATATATATAGAGAGAGAGAGAGAGAGAGAGAGAGAGAGAGAGAGAGAGAAAAGTGTAGCTACACATACGTGTAGCTAACTTAGCTACACCAACGGCTTAAAATACAGTGGGCCCCACATTGTTTGGGTGATGCAAACCATTCATTTGATGGGCCCTCACATAGAGAGGGTGTGCCCAAAAAATCAGCTCCATAGGATCATTCCAACCCTAGGATTTGTGGAGGCAAAATTGGACGTGTAAAAACCTTCACAAATCTATCAATTTTTGCCTTCACAGTTTGAACGGTTGGGATGATCCTATGGAGCTGATTTTTTGGGCACACCCTATCAATGTGAGGGCCTATCAAATGAATGGTTTGGATCACCCAAATAATGTGGGCCCACTGTATTTTAAGCCGTCGGTGTAGCTAAGTTAGCTACACCTATGTGTAGCTTCACCGAACTCATATATATATATATATATATATATATATATATATAGAGGAATAAGATTGTACGCTCGACCGTACCTAAAGTTAGGTACGGTAGAGTGCCAAATCACATGGGTCCCCCATTTTTGGTGGGCATCTAAACCATTCATTTGCAAGGCCCCATCATAGATAGGGTGCATACCAAAAATCAGCACCATTGAATCATCCTAACCCATCCAAAACTGGAGGCCAAAATGGGCTGATTTGTGGACAAACACTGTCTGTCCATTTTGGCCTCCACAAATGGATGGGTTAGGATCATCCTATGGAGCTGATTTTTGGTATGCACCCTATCTATGATGGGGCCTTGCAAATGAATAGTTTAGATGCTCACAAAAAATGTGGGACCCATGTGATTTGGCACTCTACCGTACCTAACTTTAGGTACGGTCGAGCGTACAATCCTTTTCCTCATATATATATATATATATATATATATATATATATATATATATATATATGAGGAAATGGTTTGTGTGCAGCTGCACATATAAGCTATCTGTGCATGGCTGCACAAACCATGGGGTGGGGCACATTTTTGCGGGGATCCAAAGCATTCATTTGGAAGGCCCTTCCATGGATAAGGTGTGTACCAAAAATCAGCCCTTTAGGATCATCCTAACCCTGCCATTTGTGGAGGGAAAAAATGGGCAGAAACAATGTCTGTCCATTTTCCCCTCCACAAATGGCAGGGTTAGGATGATCTTATAGGGCTGATTTTTGGTACACACTCTATCCATGGAATGGTCTTCCAAATGAATGCTTTGGATCCCCCAAAAAATGTGGCCCCCACTATGGTTTGTGCAGCCATGCACAGATAGCTTATCTGTGCAGTTGCACACAAACCATTTCCTCTTTATATATATGAGGAATATGTTGGTGCGCTTAAGTGGTTATAACCAATGGGAGGCGTTATAACCACTTAAGCGCACCAACACTTCTCTCTCTCTCTCTCTATATATATATATATATATATATGGGGAAACGTTTTCTGCGCGATACCTCAGATAAGTTATTTGAGCAAGAGCTTAAAAAATCATGTGGGCCCACATTGTTTTGGATGACCCAAAGCATTCATTTGATAGGCCCTTTCATAGATAGGGTGTGCCCAAAAAATCAGCTCCATAGGATCATCCTAACCCTTCGATTTTTGGAGGTTAAAAATGGACATATATGTTTTTCTCAGATATGTTTTTCTCATATATGTTTTTCTTCCATTTTGGTGAAGTTTATCTTTTAGTTGTTAAAAAAATAATATTTGGAGGTAAAAAAATAAAATAAAAAATAAAGAAATAAAGAAAAAATATGTTTTTCTTCCATTTTTCTAAGACTCCTTAATTTATTCAATTTGGGCCCCAGTCATATTTAACCACTTTTTATTGCTCGTGATTCTCTTTGATGTTTCATATTTCGCTAGCGATGGCCAGGCCATGGAAGGGTCTATTTGGATTGCACCCAAATAGGTCCTTATTTGTGATTAATATCATTTTAGGTTTGTTCTTATCTACATATGGAACATTAAGGCCTCTTTGGAATCTGTTCACTCTGTCAAGACTCAAGACCATTAAATCCATTATTTGTAAATAATCATATTTAACTTCAAAACGCATATAAGATTACATGCAAATAACTTTAGTGGCATCCAAAGAGTGCCAGGATTTTTGGGATGCCATTGTATGGTTTGTTTTGGTGTCAAAGCTCGTCATTAGCTAGATCCTTATCACAGTCAAAGGAGACTCGCTGATGCCATCGAAGAACAACAAAACCCTTTGTCCTTGGAGATTCGTTGATGCCATCGAAGAAATTCAAGAACGTATTGAGGTTCATAAGGCACGCTTCAATCACATATGGAGGTAAGCTAATAGTGAAGCTGTCAGACTTGCTCAGGATGGAGTTGATAGGCAGTGATTGGAGCTCTTTGATTTTCTTCCTCCTTAGGATTACACAGTTACTCCCTTTTGTCTCTCCTGAGAGTGATGTTCTCTCTCTCTCTCTCTCTCTCTCTGCTTCTGTTGTACCACCTTTGACCACCTCGGTCTTTCTTTTTTAATAAAGTTTTTTATCCTTTCACAAATATCCTACCAAATTGAGAAGAGAGAGGAAAGAGAAATGAAATGAAGGCTTCTCATTGTCATTTTTCTTTTGCTATACATTCAATTGAAAACCATCACACAACAACTCCATCCATTATTTGAAGAATCTGGTCTCAGTCACCAGCACACAACATTCCCTTATTTTGTTTTGTTGTTAATACTCATTACAAACTCAATTAAACGTAAGAAAAAGAATGAAATAAGAATCACCACGCATGTCGTCCAGAGCGAACGTGCACTGCTCCATTTCCAATCCTTCATGCGTTGGAAGAAGGTGTTCTTGATCCAAAGCATTCGGTCATCATCCTGAGACCATTGATGGGTTTCAGGAGTTAACCTATAATCCTAAAAGTAAGTTAAATTATCCAAATATGTAATCAGTAATCACCCAATCACCTCTTTAGTGGGAACTTCCAGTATTGCCTACCAAAAAAGAAAAATCCAGTATTAAAGAAATCAGAATTTTTTACTCACCTCCGTATTCCTGATTGTGTGCGCCTGTTTCCACAGCAAAAGGAGAAGATTGTTTGTTAGGAAAAAAATTAAAAAAGAAAGCACTTCGAGATAATAAAACTACTTTCCTTGTTAAGCACATAAGTTTAATTATTACTCTGTGTAGTGTATTAGAAGTGTGAGTTAGATAACATGCCTTTGTGTTGGCTGAGGTTGCACTACTGGCTTTGACTCAGTTTGTTGGGTTTCAATAACTGCCTTTGGCACAGTTTTTACCTGCAGCAAAGTTCCATAACAGACAGCAAGATATTAATAATTCTAATATATCGATATATATATATATTTTTTTATTTTTTTTTCCTTTCCTTCCTTTGTTTCTATTTTCCTAATTTTAAAGCATACACAGACAAGCAATTCCTCACCAGGTTTTTGAACTCGAGATTGTAGAACATTTGAAGATATCTTTGTTTGGCTTGTTTCTCTTCTTTGTTTAGTTGCCTCCAGAAACTATATATTGATCCCATATTCAACACCTTGTTTGCATAGATCTTCCATGTGTAGCTGTAAAACATGTCCATTAAAGAGAACTGTAATTTCCACATACTATATTACTAATCAGAGACCTCAAATGCGGAAAAAGGCTACATTGCACAGGTACAAATGAAAGATTTTTTATTAAAGACTTTTCAATTACGACTAATGTGGACAGTAAAAATAAAATCAACTTATTTAAGGAATGATGGTTTGAAACATCAACAGAATTCTTGGAGCCCTTGGATGGTGTTTTCTAACACTGTAAATATAGATTGACAGTTGTTGGATTACCATTCATTGATGCGCTGAAGACCGGCTGAGGAGAATTTGTTCCAATATACACTGTCTTGCTTGCATTTCTCAAAGAAATCGGCCATTTTGTTGCTCGACTCATCCCCATTGGTGGGGTCAATGTGAAACCCAGAAACTCCATCCACAATGATCTCAGCGGGCCCTCCTTGATTGGTTGCAAAAGTAGGTAGTCCACAATTCATCGCCTCAATGACAGTGAGACCAAATGCTTCATACAAGGCAGGCTTTTACCAACAAAAGATAATTTAGTAATAAACAATGAAAAAATTACTTTTTACTTTCTCATCCAATAAAATAAAAACAATAATTGATCAAATTCGAACCTGCACGAAAGCTCCCTTTGAATCAGCAATACATCGGTAAAGCTCACTATTCCGATTTCTATCGGTCTGAGCTGCTATCCATCTTATTTGACCCTTCAATTGGTATTTTTCAATCAAAGAATGCATCTTTCTTATCTCACTCATCTCTTCTCTATCTTTTGATTTGGTGGCATCAAAGAAGCCAGCAACTACTACAAGATTAACCAAATTCCGCAGCCTCTTATTCTTTCCATACCACTCTGTTAATCCGGATATGTTCTTGACTACATCAAGTCGCGCCATTGAGAAGATTATGGGTTTCTTCCTGTCTTCAAGAAACCCACTGTACCCAAAACACGATTGAATTCATATGTTAGAACTTTGGACAGAACCAAAATTTATGTATATATGTTAGTCTGCCTATGAAGTGTCAGTTTTAGTATTTTCATGTACTTATGATCTATGTCGCAAATATCGTTCCCGGGAATTTCCCAGCAAGGGAAAATCTCGGCATATATTATTATTTTTTTATTTTTTCCGGGTTTATATTGGGAAAAAACCGATAAAAATAAAATTATTTAATTTTTTATGAATATATAAATTTAAGCAAAAATATAAACAAAAATAATAAAAATATTGGGATAATATCATGGGATTATTGCGATATTCTAGGATAAAAATGAAAATATTGCTATATTTTTAAAATCCCAGGATTATTTCGGGATTTTGTCGTTTTATCAAAATATTGCGATAAAAACGTGATATTTTGAAAATATCGGGGATATTCGTGACATAGAATATGATTTGCAAGTTGAGTTCATAGGCAAATAACGAGTTATATTTTGAAAATATCGGAGATATTCGTGACATAGAATATGATTTCAAAGTTGAATTCGTAGGCAAATAACAAGTTTCATACATGTAATACACTAGTTGCACAAAATATTAGCATGGTATTACAGTTGGCAATGTGTCCTTTTTATTGAAATTAAGTTGCTTACATATGTTCGCTGTTATCCTCTTTGTTGTATAGTAGCTCTTCAATAGCGGGTTGAAAGGCCGTCAATCTCTTTTGTTTCTGTGTGTATGGAAAATAGACGGATTGATCGGCGCCAGGGGAAGCTATGTTGAACTTTGGACTAAAGACATTGATGCCCGAGACGACTCGGTATAGGCCTGGAAGTGTAAATTCACTATGGCTTTCGTATTGCCCGGGCCTATCCTTGCTGTGTATGAAAATACTCAAATTCAATTATCATGAATTCCATCCATTATAAAAAATGATCTACTTTCTAAGTATATAAAATGGAGTTTATTCTCTAACCTTCCAGCGATTTCCTGGAATGTGCTAGTGATGACAAAATCAGTATTGTTCATGGCGATTAGATCGGCAGTGAATTGGCAAGAGAAATGATATCTTGAGTCTAATTCCTTCCATTTGATGTCTGAATCATCATACTTTGTCTTCTCAAGAGCATGTGCTATTGTTCCCTAGATTAAGACCACATCAGATCAGTTACAGTTGGATAAACAGAAAAATGAAAAAAGAATAGGAAACTATTTTGGTTCCTGTAAAGATTGGCTTTGGTATGTTGACTTTGCTAATATGGAACCTCTATTTTGATGCAAATTTCATATGGGTAAGTAGGACTGAAGCTCTTGATAAGTGAATTACATGAGGTTTAGTTAGCTTTCTTAGTTGATTGGGTCTAAACAAACATACAAATTTCAGGGATTATGATGAACAATAAGGGCATGTTTGGATACATGGATTTTAGAATCCAGGTTTTAGTTTGAAAGTGGTGTAAAATTCTGGATTTTACAATCCATTATCCTGGATTTTAAGTAAGAAATCCATTTTTTAGAAATCTCTCCCCCGTCTTGAGATTTCTAAAACCTGAATTTAGGACGATCTTCTACTCTCCCGCTCTATGAAAAGAGGGGTGAGAAATCAGAAAACGAGGGGACGGTCTCCTTCTTCCTTTGTCTGCCATCCAAGATTCTAAAATCCGCATATCCAAACGCCCCCTAAGATTGTACAGAAATTAGGAGCAAAAAAATTGATTATGAACATCACACCTGTGTTACCCCAAGTTTGTTCGCCACTAGAGATGCTACCATGTTTCCATCAGTGTAATTCCCGATGATCAAGTCTGGTTTCCCTTCCAAGTGGTCAAGGATTTTCTCAGTGGCATCCTGAAATTAGTGGAAGACAGTTACAAAATAGAAAAAGAAAAACAAGGAACGGTAGTTTGAGAAGAGGAGATTCGTGGGATGACATGCCTGAGCAAACCTCTCGAGGTATGGATAGATATCAAAGCGAGAAATCCACTGGCGTAGGACTCCATTTTCTGTCTTGAATGGTACTCGAAGTATATGTGAGTGCTTGGTGTTCTTAATCGATTCTAGTTCTTGGTTGCATGTAGTCCCCTTGGCATCTGGTATAAGTCTTGTAATCTGTATTGTGTAGAAGAAATTGTTTAATGTTAGAATTTAGATGTCTTTCATGGATTTTAAATATGTTCTGCTGATCATTATTACTCACCACAAGAATTTGAGGCTTGACAGTCAAACCTTGCTGCTTAATTCTGAGGAGCATTTCCTCTTCCAACGCGCATACTTGATCCAGAATATAAACTACCTGTTTAAAATAGCAAAAATTACTCAGGCATGATAAAATAAGAAAGGGGGAGTTATAGGTGTAAAATTTCCTTGACTTAGGGGGAGCTTAAACTTCTTTATCCCCATGAGATTTTTTAAAATCTCTCACGCATTCTTTTTGTTGATGACATAGGGGAGAGAAATTGGGTGTTAAGTTTTAAAGTCGAAGGTTTAAAATGGAATATCATTCACTTTAAAACATATATTTAGGGGGAGTTTTCAGCAAGTCTATCAGTCTATTAACATTAAAGAGCGGATTGGATTTTGTACCTGGCCACCTGTATCTGGTAAACCAAGAACATCTGCTTGGCCGAAATAGCCGTGGGGAGAGAAAATAACGATGTTGAAGACAGTTGGAACTCTACTAAAGAACTTTTCCATATTCAATGGATCTGGGGCTTGAAGAACCTCAGAAAGTGAATTTATTGTGTCTCTAACACGTTCAGCGGTATCACCCCATCCTTTCTCGAAACCCCATTCTTGAAATCTGAAAATTGAGAGACACCAAACAAAAAAAAGCCATGATTTGAGGCCTCTGATTCTGTTTCTCTAATGTGTAAATTGGAAATCCATTGAAAAAAAAAAAATGAAACTACCTTGCACTAAACTTATGGAATGGTGTGTCTTTAGGAAGTGTAGAGACAAACACTTCAGCCAGAAGCAGTGCAGTTTGAAGCTTTGCAGTGCTGTTGAGGCTATCATTAATCATAAAAGTCTGCATATTTACAATAAAAAGATACAAAAACCAGTTAATCATAACACTTTAGGGTGGTATTAATTATTATCATTTCCTTATGGTTGATTGCTTCTTACTTCTCCTTGGTGATTCCGAGCTTGTAAATAGTCCAACAAAGGCTTCATGCTATCTGAATCTTCTCTGAGTTTTGAAGATAAGAATTTTGCAACAAATTGGACGCCATTCCCAATCGATGAAGGTAGGATCATGTATGGCGTAGAAAAATCTAAAGCTCCAAAATCGACTTCCAAAGCATTTTCATCATTTGCCCTGTAGAATGAAATAGAATCAATGGTTTGGGGAAAGGATAATCCCATTTTATTCTATTTGATTGGTTGATAATGACACACCATTTCTCATCAAATATGGTTTCTTTGAACTTTAAGAACTCTGATGCAGTAATTCCATCTACTGCTAGATCCTCAGCATTCACCTTAACAAATTCCCAAATTCCGGGACTAGGTCTTACTGCAAATGCGATGTTCGGAGGGACGACGGCAGCCTCCTGCATTTTCCAAATAAAAGTTCGCCAAATTTGAATAGAACTGCATAGTTAAAAAAGGCTACTGATATTGTCACTACCCGTGTTTTAATAATTTCACTAACTCATCTTGTCTTCTCTGTTTTAAACAGATCTCAAAGGATATGACAGTTCCCAAAAAGCTCTCAGAAGCCAATTAAAGTAGAAAAGTCAAGACCTACTTTGTGCAATTATTAAAACATTGTAGTGCCAATATAACTAGACATCAAGAATCCTAAAAATACCCATAACCACAAAGTCATGATACGAAAAAAAAAGAAAAAGATGAGAGAACCTGAGTTGAACATATGATGTATCCAAGAAAGCCCTCCAAGACCCTGGCTCTTTCGACCTTGTCATCAATGGCTTTCTCCAATTCTTCCATTAGCTGTACAGTTTTCATCAACCTTTTTCCTTTTCCAACGTATCTGTTTTTCCATGCGAAAAATCAGAGCTTTCAATGGGAAATCACAGTTGAAGAACATCAATAGCTGAGATTAGCAGAGGCAGATTATATAAAAAAAATTTAGAGGATACCTTGAGAAACATTTCTTCATGTGGTATCGACTCTGCTTCAAAGCTTCGGGCATGCCTTCGGCAATGCTGTCGGATCTTTTGAAGCTCGATGAAGAAGCCATCGGACAAAAAATCCAAAACCCAAAAAATTTAAACTGAGAAAAGGCTTCTGAATTTTGTTCTAGAGACAATGATTTGGTTTTTCTATCATTCAAGGTGGCAATTTATAGGAAAAGTTTGATACATTTGTTGGAATATCTATTATGTTCATTGCTTTCTCTCTTGACAATGTAAGTGTATTGGAATCAAAGAAATCTTAATGGGTCTGAGAAAGGCTGATCAGAGGAGAAAGCATATTGCATAAAGTGAAGGAAAGAAAAATTGAAATCAAGAAAGGAATTCATCACAGATTGGAGATTCCTTGTTGGGTTTGCTTGCTCACATGGCAATGAGCAATTTGTTCTAAACTTCATGAGTTTCCATGGAAAAAAGGGAGTTCAAATATTTTTTTAAGGAGTCAAACTTGAAAAGCCTTCTTTTATTCTGGGAATAGATTTGTGGGTGTTGCTCTTGTGAAATGGGTATTCTTTTCTTCTTTCTTTTGGCTTTCTGACCGTTACAAACTGCTCAGGGTACCCGCCAAAAGAGGGACTCAGAGAAAAGGATGGTAGTTGTAGGACTACAGAAGTCTATATAGCCTTCACAATTTAGTGTGTTGCTTCTGCGAAATGATATTTCCACCCCTTTTCTCAACATTTTCACCTCCTTTTTGTTTGTTTTTCTTTAAAAATGTCTCTACTTCTCAACTTTTTTCTTGAAAATAACACTAGTAAAGGATCAAAGAAATGGGTACAGATGTTGGGAAGTGAATTGGAAATATAGTTTCTCATTGCTAATTAGGATGTATTTATTTTTCCATTTATAGAAGTGGGTCTGTTAGGAAGACATGTTTTTTTTTTTTTTTTGTGCTTGTACATGATGCTTGTTGATGGAGGGCCGCAAGTACGGCTGGTCCCACGGACCAGATCATCTGAGCCCTTGATATGTTAATGTCTTTTAGGGTTCCACCAAGAAAAGCTAGTTTAATTAATTTTTAAGATGAGTTTCTCTTGGAATCAAGAGCATATGGACTACCACATGATGGCCCACCAAATCAATTGTCCAAATGACACATTTAAGGTGGGGCCTAACCAATGAATGATTTGGATCATTCAATAACATGGGCTGGGCTGGGCTGGGCCGTAAGTACCAACTAGACTATACGGCCCACACTCTTACAAAGAGGAAAAGCGGAGATGATTGTTTCGCCCCCCCCCACTGTAGGATTATGCGCCCCCCCTTTCCCGTGAATTGTGGGCAGACTTTAACTCTTTTTGACGTCAAATCACGTTAACAGTGGGGCGCATAATCCTACAGAGGGGGTGAAAAAAGCATTGCCCAAAAAAAAAACCTGTGTAATCACAACGGATATCAACCGTCAACGTGTCCAAATCGCATCCGTCAATTCCAACTCATTTTTTCTTAGGGTTTCTCCCTACTCTATAAATAAACCTCCTCTCCATTTCATCTCCATCCGTCCCGCTAGGGTTTTTTCTAGTTTTTAGGGTTTATTCTCTTCCAAAGGGTTTTTAGGGTTTAGTCTTTTCCAAATGGTTTTTAGGGTTTTTGTGCCTCCATTTTTGCAACTTATTCTCTTTCAAAGGGTTTTTAGGGTTTTTGTGTCGCGATTTTTGCGTCGAATACTGATTACCAGCTCTCTTACTTTGCCGTGATTGCTGTGTATGAGACGACGCTAAAATTAGCTAAAATCTCTGTTTCTGAAACCCTAGAATCATCTTCTTTTGATGCCTCGATCAGCAGATTCAGAGAAATTCTGATCTATTTTGATTACATATATATCCATAGATCTGCTATCCGATTCTTAACCGCGTTTATTTTTTGAGTGTATGGGACATTATGAGATCTGATTTGATGGTAGGTTTGGCATTAGGGCTAGAATGCTAGAAAGATTGTAGCCACCAAATCAAATCAACTCGATTTTTTTTAATGATAGGGTTTGGTGATGGAGATGATGATCCTTTCCCCACCTGATCGACACTGATTATACTGTGCTTTTTATGTATCTCTTTTGAGATCAAGCCAGAAATCTGATCCATCAATCTCACCTTCATCTAATATTATCTTGTATTTGTTCTTGTTTAACAAATTTTTGTTTTTGCGATTTGGGAAATGTGTCTTTTGGATTTCTTTTTAATTCTCGATTTGATTTGCTGAATGTTAGGGTTTTTGAGATGGAGGTGATGATTCTTTCCCCACCTGATCGACACTGATTATACTGAGCTTTTTAGAATCTCTTTGGAGATCAAGCCAGAAATCTGATCCATCTACTTATAATTCCTCTAGATTAATGCTATCTAGTCGGATTTTACTGTTGACAATACCAAGAAAAGTGATAAGGATTCAGAAAGCCAACATTGTATATTGTATTTTATTCAGTGTTTTCATTTGTTTATTCTGATAGCTGCTATGTTGATTTAATTAATTTTAACAGATTCATGATAATCTTAGTCTCTGGTTATAGCAGGTGAGGGTGAACAACGTTAATGATTTTGGAGCTTCACATTTTTGGGATGTATTATTCTCCACCTGATTGAGCTTTTTTAGGTATATTTTTTTGGCCAGGTATTTTATTCATCAGAAACATCTTCATCTAATCTTTTCTGTAGTGTTTCCATTTTTAGGTAAATTTAGGTACTGGGTTTGGCACAATTTTGACCTAGCTTATAGCCCTTTCTTTGGTATTGTCTTCTTTGTTATCTTCCTCTATGGTGTAAGCTTCTATAGATCGGAGGGTTGGGCCTATGGAAATGAACCTATTTGTGGTGTGGCTCATCAAATGGAAGGTTTGCTATATATCATACTATGGTGTATGGTGAATAAGCTGTACAGTGCTTTTTGAATAGGAAAAATGGCCAATGGGTGATATAAAAATACGACAATTGCCAACCCTTCTGAGAGTTTGATAACCCCATTTAGAGGGTTGGTAATCCTGTTTACAGACTTAATAACCTCCATTTTGTCCTAAATTTTTTTCGAAAGTTTGCCCCCAGTTGGCAATTCTTGTATTTTTATGTCTCCCCCCCTGGCAAATTTTCCATTTAGATGTATTTTTTAATTCTCTATGTTATTGTCTTAAGTTGGGGTTTTGTGATGGAAGTGATAATTCTTTCCCCACATGATCGACACTGATTATACTGAGCTTTTTCGAATCTCTACTGAGATCAAGCCAGAAATCTGATCCATCTATTTCATCTTCTTGAGATGACTGGTAATTTGTTTCTCATTGTAATTTATTTATTTAACTAATTTTTAAGGGCTGGAATTTCTATTCTAATTCTTATCCTATTAAGCCTAGAGTAATGCCATCTACACCTGGATTTTGCCAGGTGTTTGATTCAACAAAACCATCTTCATCTAAATCTTTTTCATGTTCATTTTTTGTTTGACGACTGTGAAGTGAGGTTAACAGATGACTTCTGGATGGGTTTCATTTTTGACAATCACGTGAATGCCAAACTGATTAGTAGACTTTAAATTAGGTTTAAATTTAGGTTATGGGCTTGCCAAATTTTTGATCTAGTTATAGCCCTTTCTTAGGTAGTGTCTTCTTTGTTTCTCTTCCCCTATTGTATAAGCCTGTATAGTCTATTGGATGCTCCTAGCCTCAGACTGGAGGGTTGGGATCATCCTATGAAAATGACCCAATGAACCTATGTGTTGTGTAGCGCTTCAATTGGACGGTTTGCCATATATCATCCTGTTGTGTTAGCAGTACTATACTGGCTTAAACCTGGTAAAATCTTCGCATGGTAAAAATAGGGCGAATTTTGACTGTTGTCAGTGACGTGTAACTCTCGCGGGATGAATTTCTCACGGAAATTCTTTTTCACCGTAATTGTCGTAATTTTTATTTTTGCTTGTAGTTTTATCCGTAATAGTCATATGGTAATACATTTTGTTTGTATTTTTTTCGTAATTTTCAAACCTTATAACTATTTCTTATTACATTTAAAACTTTATAACTTTTGCTATTTTACTTTTTTTTTTTTTTTTGTAATGATTACTTTTGCTAGCAATCTTTGCTCCATGTGCACATCTTTTCCATGTTCACAATCTTTGCACCAAGTTTGATAGCAAAATTAAAAATAATAATTATTACAAAAAAAAATAAAGTTTTAAATGAAATATTACGAAAAAATGGTTATAAAGTTTAAAAATTATGAAAAAAAATAAAAACAAAATGTAATTATATGACAATTACCGGAAAAAATTACAAGCAAAAGTAAAAAGTTTTGACAATTATGGTGAAAAGGACTGTGTGCCCTGAGAGATTTTTGGATGCTCTTATCTCTCCACATTTAATAAATAGTAAAGTCCTTTCTCATTTCTACACAGGGGTTCTAACTAAGCGTGGGCTCTATGAATGTCAAGATTTTGGGAAGCTCCTATGAAACATTTGAGGGCCTGAACTATTCCAGCCACTAGGAGTGGCCCTGTGAAACACTATGGGCATTTGATTTGAGGGCCTAATAATTCCAGCCACACTACGAATGTAAGATTTTCCTTTTATTTGTTCAAAGGGCACTATGAATGCCATGATTTTGGGAAGCTCTTATTTCATTAAATAGAAAACTTCCTTTTTAGACCTATGAATGTAAGTTTTTCAATGCTCTGATCTCCCCATCTAACGGACTCGTTTGTTGGGCCACAATGAAATAGGTGCACCAAAAACTCATTTAAATAGGTTGATCCTAACCCAATTGTGCAGTTCCTCTAGATAGTAGGGTTAGGGTCATCCTATGGAAGTGATTTTTGGGCCATGGCCTATTTACGTTGTGCCCAAACAATTGGACGGTTTGGATAATCCATGGGCGGTACCAAAATTAATAAACACTGTGCCAGCACCATGTAAAACTCTTTTCATATACTATATTGTAAGAACCTTCTAACACATTTGCCGGTTATACAACAAACAAAATAGTTCTTAACATTGAGAGCGAATAAATTCACAACTATGTATGTGCTTAACCATTACTTTGGAAGAAGAAAATAAACACCTGATAAACACCACTTCCAAGGTTGCTCTAGCAAAATATGGTGAAAATGAAAGTAAATATTATAAAAATAAGTGATGATAAATTCGCGACCCCTTCCAACGTTAAAAAGTGGTGCGAATTATCCTGCAGGTGGTGCATGAGACAGAAAAAACAAGAAAAGTAAAATAAGACGAGAATGGAAAATGAGATGGGAAAAGGAAGCTTTGGATGGTTAGAAAATGTTATATATGAGAGAGAGAGAGAGAGAGTCACATGCAAGTAAAAGTGATTTAAGGTTTAAGTGATTTTAATGTGCAATTACATAAACACAATTTTAAATTCTTATTGCATAAAATAAAAATTAAACCAATAAATATGTAGACCATACTCAATCTCAAATACTAACTGTTTGTAGGTCCCGGGTAGAACTCGCTGTCTCGCTGTTAAGAGAAGGGTGAATTCTACCCAGGTCCTAACAAGTGGTATCATATGTTGGTATCATAGCCTAGGAATGGTAACCCATGTGTACCCTCGACATGGTTTGAAATTTTGTACCTAGCCGAAACCGAAATTTCCGTCAAAATCCTGGAATTTCGGTAGAGATGGGCAAAATGTTGATTTTTTGGGCTGAAATTACAGAAATTTCGTACTTTTGGTAATTTTGGATTTTGGTCATTTCGATGTCGGTGTTGGTGGAAATTTCAAACCATGACCCTCAAGAATGGAGTAAAAACCTCAGGGAATATCTTGTAAAGCCCCACATTGCTTTCACGTGGGTGGGGAGAGGAGGTCCATATGATACTAAATGTCCCACATTGGAGAAGTGAATGGATATGGAAGGGCCTATAATTAGTTGGGCGCCTTCTTAACGGCCAACTTTTAAGGGTGAGTTTTGCCCGGGTCCCTACAATTATGTCTTCAATAATGGTTAAATTATTTAAAAGTAGAATTAGACCCAAAACTTAAAAATGTAAGGTGTTTAATTACTATCACGAAATTTACATTAAAAAGGTATTTAACCACTATAGAAAAACTTAATAATTCTAAAGAAATTTTCATTTGTAAGCTTATTAATAATTTTATGTTTGGCAGCTTTAAATAATGATGGAAAACACAAATTTTCCTATTATATAGCAAAATGAAGCAGAATTTACACATTAAGTGGAAAAATGGACCTAAAATTTGTTATACGCCCATTTTGTGTCAAAAGAAACAATCATAGACGATTTTTTTTGTTTTGCTAGCAAAATAATATGAAAGTTTACATTTATAAGGTTGTGAATAAACTTTAGGGAAAATTCTCAAAAAAATATGATTTTTATTTGAAATTCTCAAAAAAGGGTTAAGTTGGCTAATTTCACAAAAATGGGTGAAAAGCATCCCAAGGAATGTTTTTAGACAAAAATGTCCTTGTGTTGGTTTTCCCTCCAACAAAGTAAGCAGCAAATCCTAATGCATTTCACCTAACATTTTGACCGTTTTACCTTCTTCCTCATGCCAAAATCAAACTCCATTGTCTTTGTAAAAAACCCAAACGAAATTCCACTGCAGAGGTGAAACTCCCCTCTCCTAAAATGCAGATTTTATTGGATCTTTATTTTTCTTTGGCTATCAAACTTAAGCTTCTCAAGTAGGTTCATTGTGATACATTTGCATAGGTTTAACATGTTCCTTACCATGCTATGATGTATTGTTTAGATGGCCTAATATTTGGATGTATGGTGTATTGTCACTTGGATGTTATGGTGGTTCATAGTTTAGATGGCCTAATACTTGTGAGAATGATTGTATTTACAGGGTTTTAAACACTCAGAAGCACTCATTATACCTAGGAACCACTATTTACCATTATGTAGTGGTGCCAAGCTATAAATAGTGGTTCCAAGGTATAAATAGTGGTTCCAGAGTAGAAATATTGCTTCACACAATCTAATAATATTTCATTGGGTGTCAATGTTGTAATGAATTTATGAACAATAGGTTAAATAATTTTCTAAACACTCGGATGTTATGGTGGTTCATAATTTATATGGCCTAATACTTGTGAGAATGACTGTATTTATATGGTTTTAAACACTCAGAAGTACTCATTATACCTAGGAACCAATAATTATTATTATGTAGTGGTTCCAAGGTATAAATAGTGGTTCCAGAGTATAAATATTGCTTCACACAATCTAATAGTACTTCATTGGGTGTCAATGTTGCAATGAATTTATGAACAATGGGTTAAATAATTTTCTAAACACTCGGATGTTATGGTGGTTCATATTTTAGATTGCCTAATACTTGTGAGAATGACTGTATTTATAGGGTTTTAAACACTCAAAAGTGCTCACTATACCTAGGAACTACTAATTATACTTAAAAACTACTAATTATACCTAGAAACCACTATTTACAATTATGTAGTGGTTCCAAGGTATAAATAGTAGTTTCGAGGTATAAATAGTGGTTCCAGAGTAGCAATAAATCTAATAGTGCTTCATTGGGTGTCAATGTTGCAATGAATCTATGAATAATGGGTTAAATAGTTTTCTAAACACTCGGATGTTATGGTGGTTTATATTTTAGATTGTCTAATACTTGTGAGAATGACTGTATTATAGGGTTTTAAACACTCAAAAGCGCTCATTATACCTAGGAACTACTAATTATACTTAAGAACCACTAATTATACCTAGGAACCGCTATTTACCATTATGTAGTGGTTCCAAGGAATAAATAGTAGTTTCGAGATATAAATAGTGGTTCCAGAGTAGCAATAAATCTAATAGTGTTACATTGGGTGTCCATGTTGCAATGAATTTATGAACAATGGGTTAAATAGTTTTCTAAACATTCGGATGTTATGGTGGTTCATATTTTAGATGAGAAAACGGTTCCTACACATATGTGTAGATAAGTTATCTACACACTAGATAGGGTGTCCACATTATTTGGGTGATCTAAACCATTCATTTTTAAGGCCCTCACATAGATAGGGTGTCCACAAAAAATCAGATCCATAGGATCATCCTAACCATTCGAACTGTGGAGGCAAAAAATGGACTAATTTGTAAAGGTTTAAAGACATCAATTTTACCTCCACAAATCGTAGGGTTGGGGTGATCCTATGGATCTGATTTTTTGTAGACACCCTATCTATGTGAGGGCCTTTAAAATGGATGGCTTGGATCACCCAAATAATGTGGGCCTCCACTATATTTTAAGCTAGTGTGTAGAGAACTCTCTACACATGTGTATGAACTGTTTTCTCATTTTAGATTGCCTAATACTTGTGAGAATGACTGTATTTATAGGGTTTTAAACACTCAAAAGCGCTCATTATACCTAAGAACTACTAATTATACTTAAGAACCACTAATTATACCTAGGAACTGTTGGGTATATATAATATAACCCATGTATGTTCTAATATAAGCCCAATAGGTAATGGACCAGGTGTAGTGGGCCCATTTGGGCGGGAGCCCATTAACCTCTCTTAACCCTAGTGTATCTCTATATGTAGGGGCTGGAGGCAACAAGCTTGGTATTCCAAACTAGATACCTTGGGTGTAATGCTTTAAGCATCCTGCTTAAACCCTAATAACCCTAACAATCTTAAAGCATTATTGGTTTAGGGTTTCATCAACTCCCACAAAAAAGAAGAAGACGTATTTCTCCCACACCGACAGAAGACGTTTGGCTTCTCTCTCTCTTGTATACACACAGACAGAACCCTCGTTGGAAATACACGGCTGTGAGTTTTTTCAAGTTTGGGCGTGGGTTTCTTCTCCAAAATCGATTCTGATTCTTGGGTTTTCCTCTCCAGCCCAGATTCAAGGCTAAATCTTGGATTGTCTCCAAAGTTATCGCTTGAAACGATTTGGGCGTGGGTTCTTTCAATCGTTGAAAACAAGAAAGAGAATTCACGACTTTGGGTCTCTCACTCTCTCGCTCGTGACGAAATTCACAAACGTCTGTTATCCTCAACATAATTCATTTTTTTTGGTGGGTTTAATCATCCACAGAATCAGATTTGCATCGTGGGTTTTTTACACACAACAACAATCAATCGGTGGGTGTTATTTTGGGAGTTGGGTGCTGTTGGGTAGCGTTCCTGCTTGGGTTTCTTCCCCAACAAATTAGATTTTGGGCTTCATCTCTTTTGCTTTGCTCGTACCTGCAACCCAAAGGAAATTGTCGGAATCTGGCTTCCTAACACCACAGCTCGTCGGCGAATCGAGTTTTTTTCGGTCTTTAGCCTGAAATCAAGTTTTTAGCAGACAGAGAAAGGGATTTGGTTCGGCAACCTGATCTGTTTCATCATATTTATCGGAAGAGATTGGAAATTTTGGGTTTTCCTGTTGGTCGAATCTCTTTTTTGAAACTGAACCCTTGTGGGATTTCCAATCCCGACCCCAAGCATACCAATTTTCCACCGGTCTCTATCTCGCCGTCAGTTGGTCATTGAGCCGTTGATTCTTGTATTCGGTTTATTGAATTTAGTTCTTGAAACCGAAGCTGAAACTTTAGATCTCTTGAGCTCGACTTGGATTTGATTCGTGGATTGGGTTCTTGCGTTTCGCAAATCAGGTGCACTCTTTCTAATTTTTACTCTTATAAAATTACAAATGGAAAAGATTTCTATGCCTTTTGAGATGGTCAAACTTCACTCATTTGGAGGATCTGAGTTTACCTCATGGAAGCGAAAGACTCAATTCAGTCTAAAATACATGAACTTTTTTTACACTGTTTTGAGTACCTTTGCTGAGACAGATGAAGAAGTTGATGAATCTCAATGGCTTAGAGATGAGGATTTCTGCAAATACTACTTGTCGAATTGTCTTTCAGATCGTCTTGCAGAAACCTATAGTAAATATAACACTGCTAAAGCAATATGGGACAACTTAGATGCTCAATTCAAGAAGGAGGAGGAATTGTCCAAGACCCATCTGGTGGACAAATTCATGGATTTCAAGTTTCAAGAAGACAAGGAAATCACTCCTCAAGTTACTGATCTAGAGAATTTGAGATCTAAGTTGAATAATGAAAAAATAGCTGTCTGTGATTCGTTTCTTGTGGGTGCAATTATATATAAATTACCATCTGCATGGCATTCTTTCAAAACCGAGATGTATTGGAAAAAGGTGCAAGTGGGACTGGATGATCTCGAACGATTCATTCGAATCGAAGATGAGAATCGAGCTAGGAATAACTTGGAGATGGTTAGACAGCAACAGTCTGCTGCTAACGCGGTAACATATCCCAAGAAATTTCCTCAGAAATCCAAGTCACCTAAAAGTGACCATCCCAAGTTGGAGGCCAAAAAGACTATCTTTCAGAAAAAGAAGGGCAAGTGCCACAACTGTGGGAAATGAGGTCATTTTGCTGCAGAGTGTAAACAACCTAAGAAGGCTAAATCTGACACACCACAAAAGGAAGCTCATATGATGGTGGGCAGTGCTGCGCCTAAGAGCTTTATTGCCATGTTAGGCAATGGTAAGGCCAGTACTTCTTCAGACTGGTGGTTAGATACAGGAGCCACCTGCCATGTTTGCAACTCGAAGAAACTACTTACGGATGCTGTTGGCGTGAAAGAGACCGTTACAGTGGCTAGTGGAGCTGAGGCAGATGTGACTCACACTGGAACTGCGAACCTGGTTCTTTCTTCAGGTAAAATACTAACTTTAAAAAATGTTAAAGTAGTTCCTGCTATTCAAAAGAATTTAATTTCTATTAGTCTTTTAGACAATGCTGGCATGTGTTCATCTTTTTTGGGTGGTAGAGTAACTTTAACTGTTAACTCTTATTATTTTGGCTGTGCTTTCTTACTCGATGGTATGTATAGACTGAGTTTAGCAAATGAAACCGTTAGTCAGGTTAGTTCTACTTTGATTGATCCTAAGTTGTTACACACAAGATTGGGACATGTGAACTATAGGAAAATGGTCAAACTTGCTAAAACTTATAATATACCTTTAGATACATCGATTAGATTTGACAAATGTGAAGTGTGTGCACAAACCAAGATCACTAGAAAACCTTTTCGTTCGGTTTCTAGGAGCACACAACTTCTTGAGTTAATACATTCTGACCTCTGTGACTTTAAAAGTTTCACTACTCGAGGTGGTCGGAAGTATTTAATCACATTTATAGACGATTTTTCTAGATATTGTCATATTTATCTCCTAAAATCGAAAGATGAAGCTTTTGATAAATTTAAAACTTTCAAGAATCGTGTTGAAAATCAATTGAACTTGAAAATTAAGCGATTTAGGAGTGATAGAGGAGGGGAATACACTTTGACAGAGTTCAAGGAATTCTGTGCCTCTCAGGGCATAATACTTGAAACTACTGCTCCTTACTCACCTCAATCTAATGGCATAGCTGAACGTAAGAACCGGACGTTAACTGAAATGTTAAACTCTATGTTATTAACAACTGGCATGCCTACTAGCTATTGGAGAGAAGCAGCTTTAACTGCAAATCACATCCTGAATAGAGTACCACACTCTAAGTTGCCCTCTACTCCTTATGAGTTATGACATAAACATTCTTGTAGATATGACACTCTTAAGACTTGGGGCTGTATTGCTTATGTACAGATACAAGACCCTAGGAGACCTAAGGTAGGACCTAGAACCAACACTTGTGTTTATCTAGGTGGTGCAGAAGATAGTGCTGCTGATCGGTTTTTGGATCTATCTACCAATTTGGTTATAGAATCTAGAGATGCAATATTCTTTGAGAATAAATTCCTCAGAGATCATGGTTTGAACCTACCTGGCGATACTGAGATGGTTACAGAATCGCATGTAGAGTTTGAACAGAATACTTCTGACACCTGTCCTACACTGATTTCTACATCAGAACCTTTAAGAGTTTCTACAAGAGATAGAGTACCCAAGAACTTTGGTGAGGACTTTGTGACCTACCATGTAGAGAATGATCCATCAACCTATAAGGAAGCGATGAGATCTAGGGACTCTTTGTTGTGGGCAGAAGCCATTGATGATGAAATGAGCTCTCTGTTACAAAATCAAACTTGGCAGCTAGTCGATTTGCCAAAATGGGCTAAGACTGTGGGCTGTAAGTGGATTTTGAAGAAGAAACTTAATCCTGACGGATCCATAGCGCGGTATAAAGCACGTTTAGTAGCTAAGGGCTATACTCAAGTCAATTAGATTACTCTAAACTGATTGGTAGTCTCATGTATGCTATGAGTTGCACTAGACCAGACATAGCCTTTACAGTTGGCATGCTGAGTCGTTTCACTAGTAATCCTGGCCATGAGCACTGGGATGCCCTTATGAGGCTGATGAGATACCTTAAGGGTACTCAAGGATATGCTCTATGTTATACTGGCCATCCTCCTATCCTGGAAGGGTATTTTGATGCATCATGGGGATCAGAATTAGGAGATAGTAAATCTACCAGTGGTTATGTTTTTACACTGGGTGGAGCCGCTGTTGCATGGAAGTCAAAGAGACAGACTTGTATTGCTCTGTCATCTATGGAATCGGAACTTTATGCTTTAGCTTCTACAGGAGATGAAGCAGAGTGGATAAGAGATCTGATCCTGGACATTCCATTGACCCATTTAAAGATTAACTCTTTAAGTTTGTTCTGTGATAATCAAGCTACAATTACGATTGTGAAAAACTCATTCTTTAATGGTAAGAGGAGACATGTCAGGCTGAAACATGCCACGCTGAATTATCTTCTAAAACAAGGTATTATCACTTTGGTTGATGTGCGATCGAAGGATAATATGGCCGATGCTCTTACGAAGGGACTGAACAAAGATCGAATATTCAAAACTGTGGGGGAGATGGGGTTAAAGACTGTGTAGACGTGTCTTAACCTACATTCCTATTATTTTGAATTTTTCGAATCTCCCTATCTTGGCCAAGATAAGCACTTGATATGTTTCAATGATGTTTACAGTTATCTTTATGTCATTCCACATTTGATGACATGTCCTTCTTGGGAAAGGTTGTTTCATTCCAAACTTGATGATACAACTTAACTCAATTTGGATATGATGCCTGTAACATTCCAAATGGAAACATGGAATGGTTCTTTGTAAAAGAAACTATTTAGGTCTTGTTCTTGATTGAAACTTGACATTGATGCTTATTTGATATTAATATTTGTTTTTTCAGCCATTATGAAATTGTACTAAGTTCTTCTGGTAGAACTAGATACTTTTAGTAAAATACGCAAATGATTGGATTCATTTTTTAATGAAATTCATATTTGATAATTTACAGGAATTGGCAAAAATGGAGGAGATTGCCTAAATTTGGATCTTGATGAGGATGACTTACTTGATGAGTGAATCCTTATAGCGCAGTGGGAACTATTATTTTCTTTTCCGTTGATTAAATAGTTCACCTACATATGAAACTGCTTATGTTTGAGTTTAGATTATTTCTAAAACTTTTGGTTATTCTTTAAAGTATTTTGTTTTCAATTGGATTACAAATCTTTATTGAAATGGTGATATGGGTGCTTCAATAATTTTGTTTGGACATTACATTATCTATCTATTGGATTGTGCTATATGTAGAACATAGGATGAGATTGTTGGGTATATATAATATAACCCATGTATGTTATAATATAAGCCCAATAGGTAATGGACCAGGTGTAGTGGGCCCATTTGGGCTGGAGCCCATTAACCTCTCTTAACCCTAGTGTATCTCTATATATAGGGGCTGGAGGCAACAAACTTGGTATTCCAAACTAGATACCTTGGGTGTAATGCTTTAAGCATCCTGCTTAAACCCTAATAACCCTAACAGGAACCGCTATTTACCATTATGTAGTGGTTCCAAGGAATAAATAGTAGTTTCGAGGTATAAATAGTGGTTCCAGAGTAGCAATAAATCTAATAGTGCTTCATTGGGTGTCAATGTTGCAATGAATTTATGAACAATGGGTTAAATAGTTTTCTAAACATTCGGATGTTATTGTGGTTTATAGTTTATATGACCTAATACTTGTGAGAATGACTGTATTTATATGGTTTTAAACACTCAGAAGTACTCATTATACCTAGGAACCACTAAATATTATTATGTAGTGGTTCCAAGGTATAAATAGTGGTTCAAGAGTAGAAATATTGCTTCACTCAATCTAATAGTACTTCATTGGGTGTCAATGTTGCAATGAATTTTTATGAACAATGTGTTAAATAGTTTACTAAACACTCAGATGTTATGGTGGTTCATATTTTAGATTGCCTAATATTTGTGAGAATGACTGTATTTATAGGGTTTTAAACACTCAGAAGCACTCATTATATCGAGGAACAACTTATTATACTTATGAACCACTAATTATACCTAGGAACCACTATTTATCATTATGTAGTGGTTCGAAGGTATAAATAGTGGTTCTAGAGTAGAAATAATGCTTCACACAATCTAATAGTACTTCATTGGGTGTCAGTGTTGCAATGAATTTATGAACACCTGTATGACAGAATGGTGTAAAGGTCGATCTTTTCACATGTTTTACACCTGTCTGACAGAATTGTGGAAATGTTGACTTGTAATTGGTCTTCCTACCTGTTTGGTCAAATGCTGAAAAGGTCGAACTGTAGGTCGACCTATCAAGGCAAATTCCCACCTGTTGTTTGTACATATGTTATAAAGGTATGGCAAATTCGCTCCTGTTTACGAAGAATGTAAAAAAGGTCGACCTTCAGGTGTGACCCATACAATACTATTTGCATTGTATTTCATTAGATCACCATGTGGAAATAATTTTTTAGGCACAACCTATTTGCATTGTGGCTTATCTAACGGACGGTTTGGATCATCTTCTGGTGTGACCCGTACAATACTTTTTTGAAAAATGCTGGAGTATATGGGTTTACACTATATAAAAACTCTTTCTCATGAAGAAACAATATAGGTCTTCCCTACCACTAAGTCAAAAGCCAAAAGTATTTATGTAACTGAACACAATTTGTAGAAGGGCAGTGAAAAATTCACCTCGTATTTTTCAAAATGGACTACACAGCCCACACCATAGGATGATCCAAACCACCCAATTGATGGGCCACAACATAAATAGGTTTTGCCCTAAAAATTATTTCCATAGATGATCCTAACAGTCCAATCTATAGAAGTTTCCATAATCTAAGTCCCTCTTTAGATCGGATGGTTAGAATCATCATATGGAAATGATTTTTAGGGCACAACCTATTTACGTTGTGGCCCATCAATTGGGCGGTTTGGATCATCCTATGGTATGGGCTCTATAGTCTATTTTGAAAAATATGGGTTGAATTCATCCTAGAAGGGGGCTGTACAATGGAGTTTTACTAAAGGCAAGACTTTCAACACTTGGTATTGGGAAGAAGAATCTAAAAAAGGTGAATAGAGTTTGTGAAATGCATTGGGATCCGTTTCTAAAAAAGATGGAGGGAGTTGACGGCGATGTGGCATCACGTTATTGATTGTTTTGTAATGATGATACCTGGCAGTGTACGGCCGCCCAAGGAGGGAGTTGATTGGACGCTCTTGGAGCGTGGCACGATCCCTGGGGCAGCAGGCACTGCTCTCCCTTTTGGGCCGTTAGACACTTAGACCTATTTCTTGTGAGGCAGCGGACATGTATCGTGTAGTACGGCCTTGAGGGTATGCGGATGTCAGTAGGAATTGAGAATTCACCAATAAATTTTAATCAATTCCAATTTTATTTCTTTGACATGATAATAGTGTTATAAAAGGTAATATATTGAAAGTTTTAGTACATTAATTAAATTAAATTTCTTATTTTCATTTAAAACACTTACTATTAAAATAGATAAAACTCAAGGGGAGTGATAAATCGACTCCCCATGTGTCTTTCTCTTCCTCTGGGTTAGAGAGAGAAAGAGGAGAGAGATAGACACATGGGGAGTCGAATTATCATTTTGGGGGGTCGATTTATCACTGCCCAAACTCAAAACATGTGATAATTGTAAATATATTGTAGTAGTATCTATAAAATAAATAAATAAAAGAGATACAGAAGTGTCACAGTGAATCCTAAAGTAATGGAATCCGATAGATGCCTGACATAGTGTTACTGTCTTCAATGATGATGGAAACTTTGTGGAATCTGTTAAGGGTGCCAATACCAACCACATATATGCACTATGCTGAAAAATCTTTAACCATTTGCTTGGAAACATTAGATATTACTCTTAATTAAATTACTCAAAATAAGAGCTGAACCTTAATATATTATTAATTTAGTTCTGGTTCTTTCTCCTACTTGAAACATTATGTGAAGAAAGGTTATTACTAATTTCAGCACAATAAGAAATACAATCAGAAAGAATCTTTTTGTACATGAGCCTCCATTGAACCGCCAATTTCCATCTCTCCATTGATCTCTGAGCTTTCCTGGGCAACATAAAGTACGCGGAGACTCCATTTCGCAAGCCATTCACTTGTAAGAAACTATGAAGTTCACCTTCACAAGATAGTATCTGTGCCGCCTCTTCAGAAGAGGGATGACTCTGCATTTTGTCTATAATGTGAAGCAATATATAGTCTTCTTCAATTGAAGTTGGCATTTTGCCCAAAAATTCACGACAGGTTTTCGCTAACCAATTCATGACGGAAATCTCATTATCCACTGATAGTAGAGATCCTGAATAAGCAAGGTGCCCAATAGACCTTCGAAGGTTTGGGGGAATGGCCCACAAGCGCAAAGCAGAGTGCAAGGCGAATGATGGCCTCCCATCTTGCTGAAGGTAGAGAGAGTCTTTGGGCCAAGAATTGCAAGAGTGGATGCCCACATCTAACTGAATGAAGGCCTTGTCATTTGGGTTTGTATCGAGAAGAAATCCATAGTGCTCGAGAAGCTCCAGATTTGTATATGTGCTGTAACATAGAAGAACCTGCATATAGAATGCGGTTATCAGGAATGGTGTCCTCGGGAAGCAGTAAGAAAGATATATGATAATGCATTTCAGGGTGGTAAATTGATTTACCAAGGTATTTGTGGAACATGTTGATTCAACTTAAAAATGAAAAAACTATCAAGATGTCGTTGGTTAGTTCTTTTTACAAAAGAAAAAGCAAAAGAAATACAACAACTTACCTCTAAGTTTGGAAGCAAACCAAAAGACAAACTGGTGCAGAAAATTGGACTGATAACTAGTTGTTTACATGTTTACACCAGTATATCTAAGCCAAGAAACCTTTCAAAACTCAGGAGCAGTCATCTCTCTCATTCATGTCGCCTTCTATTTCTAAAACAAAATGCACAATAAAATCCATCCAAGTAGTCAACCTAGAGTCCTAAAAACAAGACTCCTAAAGCACTTTAAAAAGACTTCTAAGCTATGCTACATGGATTCTTCTAAATAGGCGAAGAATCCGTGCCGGACACATCTCCGATACCAATACTTTAGGATTCACAGAGACACTTCTAGGTCTCTATTAATTTTTTTATGAATACTATAACCACAACCTTATAATTACTGCATGTTTTGAGCTTTATCCATCCTAATATTAAGTTTTTTATATTTTTTATATGAGAATAAAACATTATATTTACTCAACCTACTAAAATTTTAATAAAATATTGATTATAGTTAAAATTTCAGAATTAATTAAAATACTTTGGCGAATCAATGAATCTTTCTTTTGGAGGTTTGCTGAATCCGACACTCGATACCCGTGTCGGATTCCGACACTTGTACCCGTACTGATGCAACATAGCTTCTAAGTTCTAAGTTATAAAGCTCCTAAGTAGGGGTGAGCATTATTCGGTTATAACCGAATAACTGAACCGATTTGGTCGGTTTGGTTCGGTTTTTTTCCATTTCGGTTCGGTTCGGTTTCGGTTAGTTTTTTTGGAAATTCGGTTATTCGGTTTCGGTTTCGGTTATCTAAAAAAAATTCGGTTAACCGAAATTATGATAAAAACCATTTTTTTCCAAAAAAAAAGTGCTATATGTGCACTCCGTAGGATCATCAAAACCGTCCATTTGATTGATCACAACTTAATTACGTTGTGTTCAAAAAATCATTTCGATCAGATGATCCTAGCCCTCCGATCCAAACCAGGATTTTGCCTTTTTCCCTCTTTTTCTCCCACAATTCGGTTATAACCGAATAACCGAATTTTTTTTCGGTTCGGTTTGTAAAAATTTCGGTTCGGTTGCTGAAATTTGGTAACCGAAATTATTTCGGTTACCAAATTTCGGTTATTTCGGTTCGGTTATAACCGAATAACCACCCCTACTCCTAAGTCCTAACTACACTTCTACCAGTTCTTCAATTGAGCCCAAAACAGTGTGGACTCCTCATGGCGACTTTCTGTTGTTACTCTACTTTCTTCGAACTAAAACCCAACTACATAGATAATTGAAATACTCAAAGAACTTAAACAATCATAAGCCCATCTAATTCTAAAACTGATGCCCTGTAATCAGCAGATAATTCTGGACCTGGTTTTGATTCAAGAACAGCTGCAATCTTCTTCTTCCATTCGTAAGTTTTGATAATCTTTGAACACTTCATGACCTAAGATTGTTGATCCACCTCATGAACAGCGGGACTATGGAGATCCAACTCAGGAACAACAAAAATACGAGGAAAAATGGGGTTCGTACCACATCAGTCACTCTCCCCGTATCATGCTACGCATAACATGGAGAAAGATCTTTTACACTGAATGTGCCCACTAACACACAAGTCTATTAGCAACTTCACCTTATAAGCATTGATCTTTTTGGGCCTTAGTTTGTGATATTCACCAATTGGGTACTTCTCCTTATGAGCAACTTCAACCACACTTCATCACCAACTTCAAAAGTAAGCTTCCTACAGTGTCAATCTACACTATCTTTCCATTTTGCATAACTACATTCAATATTAGCTTGGACTTGTTCATATATAGCCAACAAATCCGCTATCAATTCATCTACCTTCTTATTCTACTTTCTAACATTTGAAGTAAGAAGGAGATCAAGAGATCCTTCAGGATTATGACCACGGCCTGAAATGGAGAGAAACCTGTCATCTTGTTTTTGGAACAAATAAACTTGAACTTGATCTTTGGTAGCACAAGATCCCAAGTTTTCATGCCATTCAAAAAAAAAAGGATGACGAAGAAGAAGATCCCACGTTTTCATCATCTTAACTTGAGACCTCAATATATTGACCAATGCACGATTCACCATCTCCGTTTGACCGTGAATTTGATGACGATAAGAGCTGCTCAATTTTCGAGAAGTCCCAAGCTTTTTGCCACAAATTGTTCCAAAAAAAATACTAATTTAGTATCTCGATTTGATGTAACCATGATCTAGCACCACCTTTTTGAAGAATAAATCCACAATCTTGCCGGCTTCACGTGCTAAATTACATGAAATGAAATGCTCTATCTTTGAAAACCAGTCAACAACAACCAAGATATTATCCCCTTAGTGTTCAAGACCTGTATCCAAAGATAAAAAGGAATAGATAAAGGAGTATTCAATCCAGCGTTGGTAGAAGTACCTCTGGAAGTTTGACATGTTCAACACTTCTTTACATAAAGAAAAAATATCAATATCCAAGCTTGCCCAAAAGAACTTCTCCCGCACTAAGGAAATAGTTTTATGCTTGACAAAGTGTACCGCATTATGTGCCTCCTTGACAATGAGTTGTCATGGAAATTTATTAGGAATACACAAACAATTGCCCTTTAATAACTACCATACCGGCAAACCCCCATCAAGTAATTAGGATTACTTCCAAGCTCAAACTCATTCATTATTTTGCCAAAATAATGATCTTCGGCAAGTTGATTCTTAAGCAACTCAAAACCAAACACACAACTCTCATCAAACTCAACAAAACATGTCTTCTGCTTAAATCATCAACCACCTTATTTTGAGTACTCAACTAGTGCCTGAGAGAGAAGATAAACTCTTCCAAACAGTTAACCTAATTGGCATGCCTTAAGTTTATCTTATGCTGCCCACTCATATACTTTAGACTTTAAAGTTTTGGGATCAGAAAATAGAGTAAACTCTATGTATCAAATAGTGCCAATAGAAGTTCAAAGCTCTAAAAATAGCATAGAATTCCATATCACAAGTAGAATGCTTAAGTGTAGCACTACTCAATTTCTCCCTAAAATAACCTACAAGCCTTACATTTTGACTTAGGACAACACCAATGCGAATTTAAGAAATATCACAATCAAGTTCGAACAATTTATCAAAATCAGGTGGAGCTAGACAAGGTGCACTACTTTTATCTCCTCAAAAGCCTTTTGAGCTTGGGGTGTTCTCTCAAAAGTTTCCTTCTTAATCAAGTAATAGGAGTTGTAATAGTTTGCCAACCCCCCCACAAATCTTCTATAGACACTAACAAGTCCATAGAAAGATTGTATCTCATGATATTAATGAAGACTAGCTAGTTATCAATTCCTTGTACCATTGCTTCATCCGGATTGATTCCTTCTCTTGATACCTTATAACCTATGAAAAAAACAGAAGTCATCAAGATAAACTTCTTAAGGTTGGCGAATAGCTTCTCCTTCCACAATCTTTGTATAACAAAGGGAGAGCCTAAATACCATTTTAAGGTACACATGAGCAATGAAGAGGATGTAAACCAAGAGGATTGTCTTTTACTCTGGCTAATTTACACGGGATTTTTGAATACTTGGATATATTTCCCAAGTCTCTTTCTGATCAAGAACCTAAAGAACTGTTCAACTTAATCTATTTGCCTTCAACTTTTTTTGGAAACAGCAGAAGATAACTTCCTTAAAATAACAAACCAAAGAAAATCTATTTGTCTTCCACTGAATTCAATTTCAAAGGCTTGCAATGCATTTGTTACTTCAGAAACAACTTTATAGGAACTTTTTTTTTTGGGAGAAAAAAAATAAGCAAATAGATAAATCCCAAGTTAGGAAAGAACTCCATATGTTTACCCAAAACAGAAGCATTCACACAAAACTCAAGACACAAATAAGAAATTGGCTTTTTAGTTCTCGGTCCTGCGGTCCTGCCCGACCGAGTTAATGAAAAATTCAATCATCTACTCAGCTGATCCTTTGCAAAGGATCCGGACTTCGTGATTGGAACTCGACCAAACCAAGTTGACTCAGTCCAGTTGCAAGAGAAAATCAATAGGTTTTGAACATTGGAGAAGCATAATTTCAACTCCCACTTCAGATTTAATAAATATTCATCAAGTATTAAACCCAATAAAAGATATAGTAGTAATCTTTACATAACTTAACCATCATATTTGCAACTTGCAAGTATGATACACTAGAAAGTCAAGAAAAATAAGCACAAACCTGTTCTCCCTTACTGTAATTTGTCCTTGCATAAAAGCAATATGAAGCAACATCTTTCTCGTATCCAGCATCTGTCAACCTTGGAGAGTGCCCACAAAGTTGCTCAACATCAAACTTCTCTGCATGTCCTTATTTTTCAATAAAGAACTACATTGTAACCATTCAAAAAAATAAAAAATAAAAAAGAACAAAAAACCCTACCTTGCGAAGAGGAAGTCTCTGCCATCCGCTTTACATCTTCAGAGCAAAAAGACTCCTCAGTGGGTGCTGCATAGTTAAAAAAGTCGCCCACAGGACATAAACATCCAGCATCATCCCATGGTATGTGCAATGTACGCGAAGAGATCTTTCAACAAAAAAAAAAGGCTAATATGAATCTGTAAATAATCAAAACCAACAAGCAAGATAAAAGCTATGCCACAAATATTATTCACGGGAATTTCTCAGAAAGGGGAAATCTTGGGACATATTAATCTTTTTTATTTGTTTGGGTTTATATCAACAAAAAACAATAAAATAAAATTATTTAGGAAAAAAATATAAATTAAGAAAAAAATAAAAGTAATTTTTTTTTGGTGAAAATATCATGATATTGTCGCGCCAAATGAAAATAATGCAATACTTTTAAAATTCTCGGGATTATTTTGGGATTTTGTCGTTTTATCAAAATATCGCGATAATATCGCTATATTTTGAAAGGGTGATGATAAATTTGCAACCCCTGTTGGATAATTCGCACCCCTTTAAAGTGAATTGATGTGGTAGACTTTAACACTTTTCCACGTTAAAGGGGTGCGAATTTATCATCGTCCATTTTGAAAATATCAGAGATTATTTGTGCCAGGGTTTTAAATTTCGACCGAAACCCAAATGGGGTAATAAACTCGAAACGTTACAAAATTTCGATCGAAATTTCATTTTCCCGGAAAATCACCAAAAAATCTGGGCCTTATTAATTATTTATTATTATCCCGAAATTTCAGCCGAAATTACCAAAATTTCGGTCGCCGAAAATTTTTAGGGGATAAAATAATATGTTATTTTATTTTGAGAGATTTTGTCAGAAATTTCGGTTTCGGTGAGGACCGAAAGGCATACCGAAACTGAAATTTAAAAACTTGTTTGTGACATAGGATAAAAGAATTAAATATCATGATGAGAGAAGAGCCAATCACTCACCGTTGCCGAAGCCCAAAGCCATGACCTAAAAGTTAATAATTGAGGCCTGAGCCCAATTTCTTGCATGAGGACTTTAGCTTCTTTCCAGTCTGACTGAGCTTTTGAAATAGCCTTCTCTGACTCCCAAATAGCATCATCCACCTAACAATCAGATAAAAGTTCTTGGAAATGCCTAAATTTTATAATGTAGCATTATATAAATTCCAAATATGGAATGCCAAAGGTATCTACTTGGTTGGAACAGTGTTTAGGAATCAGAGAATATGAAACAAACTTGCAAAGCTTGAATCTCAAACTGGGTGAAGCTTGCCAGTATATCGTAAGTGTGAGGTAACTGCATCAAATAAGGGTGCCACCAAGAATCCCTCCCTTTCCCCACTTCAGCCAATAAACATACAGCTAGTACCTGCAGAAAAAAATATTAAACAGATCATTTTATGAAAATAAAAATAAAATAAAATAACAGTACCATCTAATGCTTGAAAAACAAACGAAAGCAGCTCAAGTGTTTTGATAATTACCTACATATATTAGTAAACCAAATGATTGATAGCAAGTAAAGTTGAATGTGATAAAGAAGAATAAAACGAAAGACAAATAGACAATGTTGACTTTTCCCCAAATTCACGCTGAGATTGTCCAAATAGTTACGATATATTTAGTTCAAACCCATGTCAAAAGTCAAGAAGTCTTACAAATGCAACAAAATACCATACTTGCAGAACCCCATAGTGATACTACCTATTAGATGTATAATCTACAAAGCAGGCCACTTTAGGAAGATATTTTTGCTCCACTTATCAAGATTGAAACTAGACGAGTAATTTAAAAGTAACCATGACTATCATATATTAATTACCATCTGATGCCTTTAATTAAGAAAAGCCACATAACACCACCAATGGTTGGATAGTTTCGTTGGTTTAGGTGCGGTAGAAAATAGATTTTAGCCATAGTCCTAGATTGCAAAATAAAGAAACTGCTCAAAGGGAAGAAAAGTTTGAATATTTGATTTATGTTACACGGTTATGCCTAGAATTGTTTTTACATTCCATGAATTCCGCACAAGCAATCAGATATGAGATGGTTCCATTTGGAAACTTCTTATCAGATGCAAGTATGTGAATAAGTAAACAAGTCGAGTGCAGTAAATACATACAACTCCATAAATTTCTTAGATGGTCCATCCCATTCATAGAATAAAAACATAGTTTATATTTAGAGCACCAACCATCCCCCAGCAACTCATTCTGTTGGAAATTGTAATCAAAATCAATGTTCCTTGTTTTGTGAAAAGTCAATGTGGTGCTCTAGGATAGTTATTATGTATTGAAAATGGAAGAGTCCTTGCATGTTTTCTAGGGTCCTTTATGTTTAAGCTTCTCCAAGAGTCTCTTGGGGATTTCTATGATGTTGCTTAGGTTGCCTAAAAGACTCATGGGGACTACAACAATGTGTTTAATTTGGTTAGCTATTTTAGGTGTGTTTTATGTCTATAAGTATGTAGTCATTTTGTGTAGAGATTCTAAGGTTAGAGAAAGAAAGGTGAAGCGAGAGAGAAGAAAAAGAAGCTGTAGAGATTTAAAAGAGTGAAGAACACCAAGTTTGTAGTAAGTGTTTTGATATATAAAAGTTTATATTTTGTTGTTCATTTATGTTTTTTAGTGGATCTCTACACAGGCCTTTTGGCCATGTATCTCCCTATCTCCCTTACCATGCTATTAGGCATTACAATGCTGCATAATCGATCCATTCAATCTGGGCCAACAGAGTGGTATCAGAGCTTTCCAACACATTCCTAGATAGAGAGTAGCAGAAGCCAAAGGGGTGGCAGAACATAGATGATCTCCTCCATCTTGCTTCTTTCTATCGTACCCAGACAATCAAAGATGCACCGACGAACTTGTCGGTATAAGGGGAATTATTGTACTGAGTTTTCACAGTCACGGGTTCTCAAACATTTATCTCATTTTGACATTATTGTGTATCTTATAATGGCAAAAGTAACCCTTGGTTTCGTACAGTGTTTCAAAATGTGGATGTGGGTCAGAAAGCAGCTAATGCAAATCCTAGTCGACTCGGAATGATGCGATCGAGTGCTCGGTTGATGCGGCTGAGTAGTCGGTTGACACAGTCATAACACGGGAGAGTCAAAGGAGTTTTGATTAATTTTGTAGGGAAAATGCAGACTTGGACAAGAACGTGGCCAAAGTAAAAAGGATTCAACTCGGGGGAGTCATCGACGATGGCGAGTTTTGATACTATGGTTTCATATGCGAAGCACATATTTGCCACTGGCCCACTGCTACTTGCTAATAATACAATCATCTATGGCACTGCAAAACCAAAGCATACTCTTTGGTGTGCAAGTGCTTGAATATAAATCTTAACAAAATTCGACGATATGGGGTGTACTACATGGATCAGTAGCTGAATTTCACAGATTAGCAATAAAAACTCAATAAAAACAGTACAAGACAGAATCATTGATGCAAACCCCAGGGATTAGCGGGTTATTCCAAAGAATCCTTTTAGGCTTTTAGAGCATAAGGGAGATAATCTTCATATAAACTAGTATAAACCACCCAATTTCACTTTAGGCATTCAAGAAGTTAATCAAGTCGCATTAAGTAGTAAGGGAAAGAAGACACCCACATGGGTAAGATGAGAGATGAGCATAAGGAGGATAATCTTCACATAAAGTAATATAAACGCAGATTAGCAATAAAAACTCACTAAAAAACAGTACATAAAGTAGTATAAAACAACTCCCAATTTCAATTTAGGCATTCAAGAAGTTAATCAAATAGTAAGGGAAAGAAGACCCACTTGAGTAGATGAAAGATGAGGGTATTTGTTAACAAAAACTTTCAATTTCTGATCTTTCAATAGGTTTTCCCTTGTCATTAAAGCAGATTTTGGAACTCTGAGAATCAATTCTCCTTTTCTAAGCTCACGGGCAGCAGCTAAACCTCGACTGAAGAGGATTCAAATGAAAAGAAACAAAATCGATTGAATTTTATTATTAGAAGGAACAAAAAAGAGGAAAAGGAAGAGAAAGAAAACAATCAAATGAGTGAAGGGTTCTTACCCGCCTGCATTTGGAAATTGAGAGAGGAGAAGAGATTGACCTAAAGAAGAAGAGGGGTGAAGAGGATTTGGTGAGTCAGATATGCCAAGCTCTGTAGCCCATTTCAGAAAAGCTTCCAATTTTTCTTCTTCTCCCATATTCTTCCCTATTGCGAACAACCCACGAAAAAAGAGAGAGACCAACACTCACAAAGAGTCTGAAAGGGGCGGAAATGACAATGGGCGGAAATTAAAGGGAAAAAGCTGGAATCTTATTCCTCTCCATTTGGAATGAAACTTTATAGGTTTTTTTTCTCTTTTTTTTTTTTCCATTTCATTTGTGAGAATCAGAATAGGTTGGTTGCCAATTTTCAATTCCTCCTTATTACGACAATCCAAACACAATTGCCAATTTGGGGGTGCAACTTGGGTTGGGTTTAACTTGAACCTGTCAGGTTCAACTTGAAAAATCACGTGTTGGGTTGTGTTTGAGTCAGGCCGGTTCGGGTTGACGAAGTTGAACTCAAGTGGGTCGGGGTCAAGGTCAGGGTCGGGTTGATGCGACCTGCATCAAAACCTAATATTTAAAAAAGAAATTAATTAATTTTCTGTTTTGTTTTTTTAGAACATAAAATACTAAGGAGGAAAGATATCACCATAATTGGGTCAACCCTACTCAACCCGACTCGAGAATAGGAAAATTGGGTCGAGTTAGCCTTTATCGGATTGAGAGTCGTTTCGGGTTGGCCCAACCCGAGTTGCACACCTAATTGCCATTTTAGGAATATGATGTCGGCCCACCCTATCTATTATGTATTCTTTAATTTATTTTTTAGGGTAATGATTTCGCGTCCGATAGAGAGAGAGAGAGAGAGAGAGAGAGAGTAAGAGCTATGAGACTTCCACTTCATTCGTGACAAAATCTCCAAGGTGCCAACTTGAAATGTGGCTCATTCCAAGCATTGATCAAATCGTCGACCCCTTCACCCACTTAGTACTAAACATCACTTCTTACTGCAACACAAGCTTACAATAGCCTGGGCAGTTTTACTTGAGGGGGTGTATTAAGTAAAAGTATTAACACAATCTCTCGAACGTCAATTCCATCATAACTCTTTACTTTTCTTTCTCTCCATTAGGAATATTTCCTACAATCTCCTCGTATCATATATAGATACAAAGCTATTTCATTCCACACGGCTTTATTGCCATTTTCACATGCATTTCCTCCTTTTTCTATTATAATGGCACTCCTCTCCATGTTTTACGCTCTTCTGACCGACGTTAAAAGCTGTAACAGTGTATCAACAGCCAATCTTGAAGTATTAAGTCTCAAAAAAAGAGTGCTAACAGCCATTGGGAATACAAACTAAAATGAGGAGTGCCATATCATACAAATGGGTGTGTGCATAAGTTCTATTTTCAGAAAAAATTTCAATCAAACTTCAAAGAGCAAGTATATCACTTGTTGGAACTGCATCAGCTACCGATGTATCCTCTAACTGATATTACACAGTGGCAGTGGAAGAACATTCAGGGCGAGCCTTGGCGCAACGGTAAGGTTGTTCCATTGTGTCCTGGTGGTCACCGGTTCGAGTCACGGAAACAGCCTTTGTGCAAAGCAGTGGTAAGGCTGCGTACTCTAGCGCTTCCCAGACTGATGCAGGAGCATCCCCTTCGCCCATCAGCCTCGACATTGCTCTACTAGTGTAGTTCTTGTTGTCCTTTGTGTTACTTGTATTAGGTGGCATTTTACATGTCTATTTGTGTCTTTGCATCTTAGGAGAGGTATTTTGGTTATTTTTCTAGTACTTGTGGCATTTTAGGCATTTTGCATTAGAGAGGGTTGTATTAGTCTTTTTACATTGTAATTGCTTATAAAAGTCCCTCTCATTTGTAATAGGTTTTTGAGATTTGAATTGGAATTGGAGTTTGTTCTTAGATCTACATCTAAGTTTTGAAGGGAATTTCCTCTTCTTTCATAGAAGAAGGATTTTGCCACATCTATCTTCGGATTTTGAGAGATTACAAGCTGAATTTTCAGTTTTCTCCTCAAATCTCAGCCTTTCTTCCTTGTTTGCAAGGCTTTCCGTCAAGATTCATCAATTCGGCGTCCCATTGCTGAATCTACATCAAGTTTTTTCAAAAAAAAAGAAGAAGAAGCAAGATCAGCCATAATTCAAGCGAATCCGCTGCATCAATGTGGTATCAGAGCTCAGCCACAAGAATTTCTTAATTCTTGCCGGTCATGGATGAAATCCGCAGAGATTTGACATATGGCTGACACCAAAAAGGTTGTGGTTGGCTACTAGCAAGTGTTGATGCAAGCAAGCTTAAGTCCACATGCCATTTGTTTTGGATAATACCAAAGGGTAGAAATTTTATCAAAAGAAAACAAGGTTCTGAAACTAAGAGGATTATTCTTTGATGACTAATGTTTGGCAACATCACCGACTTGTCAAAAGCTTGGGTATTATCAGTTTTTAGTTGGCTCCAAAACCTTAAATTGTGGCAACATTGATATTGAATTTACTCTAGAAGCTATGCAAATTGGAACCTGTGTTATCTTGAGGTGATTCTGAGCTCGCACGTGTTTGAATTCTGCTACACTTTGCTGCCTGTCCCAGCAAACAACCACTACACATGTCTAAATTAGGTCCATAAGCTCACAGGGAAGTAGACTATCTTTTTTTTCCTATAGCTATTATCATGATTAAAAGTTACTTGGAATAGTGTTTAGTGGTAAATCCCTTCGGAGCTGCCACTACAGGACATCTTAGTCTTCTGATTATAGCGAGTTAAAGACAAGGATATACTACTAGTTTAGACATGGCTTCCCAAGGCATAGCTTACAACCAATTGTTTGCACAGTTTATTGAAGGGGAGAGGAAGATACAAGATGCATTGTTAGCTGTATTTCAACAAATGAATCAGAGATTCGACGAGATGTTAGAGTTGCAAGAAGGGGAGCGACACAAGTACAGCCCGGATCGGTATGTGCCTAGTATGAATGAGTACCCTAAGCATGTGCCTTCACTTCCACAGCCAGTTCGGAAGTTCTATAGTTCTTCAACTTTTGTTACTCCGCTTATGAGCAGCTACATGTATGATGATTTTGGCCATTGCCTGGAGCACTGTCCTAAGCTAAATCAGCCCATGCTAGTGCAAGAAGATGATGATACGAGACATCCACAACTAAAGAGCCATATGATGTTAATGACAAGTGTGTTGTCTTTGGCGATGAGGTTAATGATGATGATGCTAATGGGGGCCCAGTTGTTTTTGGCGATGAGGTTGGCACTGATGATCCCATTGTTGAGCATATTGAGTTTGAGCTTATTGCAGAGATCACATACACAGAGTCTATGGAGTTGATTGAGATTTCTGTGATCTGTGATGCAGATGAGATGCCTATAGTTGCAGATGTTACACACGAGGGGCATGAGGACACATACGTTACATATGGCCATACAGTTACTGAGGAGATATTGGCATATGTTGACCATGTTGAGATGGTACTGCCTATGGAGTTTATAGCGAGTTGGCCTGGCGGGCCACTACTTCTTTGTCATTTCCAGTAGATAATTGGATTGAGCCATATTGCCACTACTCCATTCCGTCGTACATGTCGTGACAGGCTGTTTCATGATTTTTACCATGGTTGATTTTGATGGCCTTATACTCCTACTGAGAGAGTGGGTCATTTATGTTTTTGACCCTGGAGGACACTTCCACTTGGTGAGCTGGTGGGGGAACTCGAGGACGAGTTCTTTCAAGATGGGGAGTGTGATGCAGGAGCATCCCTTCGCCCATCAGCCTCAACATTGCTCTACTATTGTAGTTCTTGTTGTCTTCTGTTTTACTTCTATTAGGTGGCATTTTACATGTCCATTTGTGTCTTTGCATCTTAGGGGGGGTATTTTGGTTATTTTTTTGGTACTTGTGGCATTTTAGGCATTTTGCATTAGAGAGGGTTGTATTAGTTTTTTTACATTGTAATTGCCTATAAAAGGCCAATTCCCACTCATTTGTAATAGGTTTTTGAGATTTGAATTGGAATTGGAGTTTGTTCTTAGATCTAGATCTAAGTTTTGAAGGGAATTTCCTTTTCTTTCATTGAAGAAGGATCTTGCCACATCTATCTTCGGATTTTGAGAGATTGCAAGCTGAAGTTTCAGTTTTCTCCTCAAATCCCAGCCTTTCTTCCTTGTTTGCAAGGATTTCTATCAAGATTCATTAATTCGGCGTCCCATCGCTGAATCTACATCAAGTTTTTTTTAAATAAAATAAAAAAGAAGCAAGATCAGCCATAATTCAAGCGAATCCGCTGCATCACAGACCCTGCAATGGTGGGAGCGTCGTGCACTTGGCCGCCGAGTGGAAGAATATTCCTAGATGGGCGAGGGGCACTTTAAGATGTAGATGTGACACTTGGGGCCTCCCTAGTATTCGTTGTAAGTAAATTTTCTTTTATTTTGGTCTTGAAGTAAACGTGGTATATCCTCTTATAAGCGCACAGGTTCCTAGATGAATTCCGGGTAAAAAAAGAAATGGGAAAAATACAGTTACACTCCGTCAGCTTTCTTACATTTTCAACTCTAACCCTGACTTTTAAAAGTCACCAACTACACCCTCCGAGGTTTCAATTTGTATAAGGTAGACCCCCTCTTTTGAAACACTATCAATGCTAATGAAGACCCCATACCTCACTCCAAACCCCATACCTGAATCCAAACACTACCAAAAACACAGTGGGCCCACATTGTTTGGATGATCCAAAGCGTTCATTTGATGGACTGACATAGGGTGTGACCAAAAAATCAGCTCCATAGAATCATCCTAACCCTTCGATCTGTGGACAAATCGTCAACTGAGGGGGTCTACCTTATACAAATTGAAACCTCAAGGGTGTAGTTGATGACTTTTAAAAGTCAGGGTTATTGAAAACGTCATAAAGTTGAAGGGGTATATCTGTTTTTTTCAGCAAAAGAAATATATATATATCTACTATAATAAGCCGGGATGAAAAGAGAGAGTTTTTTCGATTTTTTTGAAAAATCCGTGAGAATTACACCTCACATTTTTTGACTTTTTTGAACAAATGCCCCCATTCAACTCATATAATTGCAATCCTACCCCTCTCATTTATGCTTTTAACAAAGGCACCCATTAGATCATATAATTTCAATCTTACCCCTCCTTTATGCTTTTAACAAAGGCACCCATTAGAGCCGTATAATTTCGATCTTACCCCCCTCCTTTATGGTTTTTTAATTAAAAAACTATAGGATGATCTTGACCATCCGATTTAAGATAAGAGGAATTATGGAAACGTCTATAGATTGGAGGGCTAGGATCGGCCTATGGAAATTATTTTTGGGGCACAACCTATTTATGTTGTGTTCCATCACATGGACGGTTTGGATCAACCTATCACGTGGTCCATACCGTTCTTTGTCGGCCCGTGCATCGCACGGGTTTTTTACTAGTACACGTATAAACCAAGGTTACCATCTTGGAAAAATCAATGAAATTTGATGAGAATTAAACACAAACAATGAGAAAATGATGAACTTAACGAGAACAAATAGAGATTTACATATGCTCAACACAAGAACCAGATATAGAGATACAGAGATCCAAATTTATATCATTTTCTACTGAAAAACCAGAGTATTCTTTGGAATTTATCCTTGACGACGGAGAGAAAACCTCGCTGTTTTTGCTCGTGGATGAAGCATTACTCCTTCGCATAGGCTGCAACGATAAAGATAGAGACAAATCATCGACCCTTTCTTCCAAATTGCGTTTTCGTGACCATGTAAGTTGCTGATAATCTGGTGCAGTAATCTGTTTTACCAAACAAGTCGTTGAAAAATTTAAAGAATTGGAACTCCCTTTCATAGTGCCACAGCCTACTTTCATAGAAACTTGTTCTTTTGTCTGGGTGTAGTTTCTGAAGAGTTATAAATAGCTAATAAAAGTAAGATAAATAAGTATCAAATGAAGAGATGGGTACAGGGTTTCATGTCAGATATTTAGAGAAACAAATGTGACAAATGCAATTGATAAAAATAGCAAAACAATGTCTGCGCTCCCTTGCTTTAATAATGACACTCCACATTTTATAAAACAATTTTTTTGGGAATTCTAACAACATTTAACAGTTAATCAGAAGGGAGTGCCATTATTCAAACTAGGGACTCCGGAATTTACATCCCCACAACTAATATAAATGGATTAAAATCAGAAATGTGCTATGCAAGAACATTGTTTACGTCTAAGGTTTTAAATTTTGTATTCGGTTTCGGTTTCGGGTATCAGCCAAGCCGAATATTTCGGTTTCGGTACAAAATTTTGGCCGAAATCTTATTAAATCATGGAAAATATTTTGATAAAAAATTACGGCTGAAATCCAAGCAAGATTCTTTGATACTTGTTTTTCTTTTTATCTGTTTATCATGTTTTAGAAATAACTTTAAGAAATCTCATGGTTCTTCCCTTTTCTCCCTGGAGTCGATTTTTGTCAGCATTTCTGTCAAGATGTTTTTGTTTTTTATCGGAAAAGATTCTTTGCATTTCGCATATTCCGACCGAAACATTAAGTAGTGTTCGGTTTGCTCGGGGTTGAACTTATATTTTTCCGAATCCAAGTAGATTTCGTTTCGGTCACAGCCGAACTCCGAAACTTCTGAAATTTAAAACCATGGTTACATCTAAATAATCTTTCATTAAAGAGAGAAAAATATGGAAATAAAGGGAATATTCTAAGTTTAGAACTCTAAGATATAAAAGACAAGTTAATTTTTTATGTCTTATAGGCATAAAAAACTTGTTCTTAGACAATTCATGTTCACAGAATCCTGAAAAATCAAGCTAGTTGGAGAAAACACAAGAAAGATGGTCACGGAAATGACAAAAATGGAAAAAGAAGAAAAGGCTAAGATGCCAGATGCCAGTACCAAAAAACCCAAAAGAGGGAGAGTAAAAGTAAGTAAAAACACAGGTTCTTTTTTACTTTACCTTGAAATATTCGGATTTGTCCAGTGTGTATCCTAATGCCTTGAGCTTGTAAAGATTATCTGCATATTTCTGCCATCTGAAACCATCCTTTATTCCCTTTCCCTCAGCCATCATTGCTTTCAGATAATCATCAAGACAGACAGGACTAGTCTCTAAACGGGTCCTAACAAAACCAAAACAAAAAAGGGTGAAGAGCTTGGAAGAAAGGGATGAGTGAAAAGATGAAAAATAAAGTGAGAAGGAGAGGGAGAGGGCATTTTTTAAACTGAAAAGCTAACCTTTTTGGGGAGAGAGGAGGGTGCATGAAGTGAGACTGGAATTCCTTGATGGGTTTTGAAGATGGAAAAAAATCATCATCATTTTCCTCATCAACATCACCATCATTATCTTCAGAATGGTTATTTCTTTGTTTTGTGGAATGCAAATCTGTCACAAAAGAAATGCAAAAGAGTTGGTCTTCTTTTCTCTATCTTTTCTTTTGGATATAATGAAAATAGAAATTGTTAAGAAGATAAAGAGAAAGATAGATAGCAACCTAGGTTATAACCATTTAAAAGAATATATAGCAGTGTTTAACATGTAAACACTTTAGTGGAAGCTTTGGAAGCATCAGGATTTTTCTTTTTCTTCTCTTTTCAAGATGGGTAAGATTTTCTAAAACAAATATACGAAATGAATGAAGAGAGGCTACCTTGAACCATGGTTTGAAATTTGGGCCGAAATCAGAAACTTCGGTGGAGACAGAAACCAAAATTTCCCGAAATCCGGAATTTCGCGAAATCCCAAATTTTGGAATTTAGGCCAAAATTTCGAAAAAATGTATTAAAAAAAAAGAAATGTTACAAAATTTCGGCAATTAATTAAATGAACTTTTTTAATTATTACGAGATTTCGGTGGGTTCCGAAATAGGTACCGAAACCGAAATTTAAAACCTTGCCTTGAACTAATGTATGAGAGAGAGAGAGAGAGATCTGGGTTTGTAAGATGTGAAGTCTAAAGTTGGGTATGTTCTTATTTACATAACAAAATAAGGGTATGTTCTCATTTACATAACAAAAACAAGGGGGTGGAGTTGGGGAACCATTGCTTACCTTGTTTGCTCAAGTCAGTCGTCATGCTTCTATACATCTGATTTAAAAGCAAGGAAGAACAAAAAAACATGAACTTGTAAGATAATGAAGTTCAAATTTCAAGATAAAATTTTGGAACAAAAAAAAAGATAAAAATACAACCTGAAGATGGCTTTTTACATGAGAAATGGTTAGCCCTCTCACATCCATCAGCTGAAGAACAAGCTTAGGTGTGGCCTCTACAAAAAAAAAGAAGAAGAGCATTTTCAGCAATGCAAATTAGAAACATAACAACAAAATAGAAGACCAAAAAAAAAAAGAATGAGAAAATTACTGTCTTGTCCTCCAAGTCTTTCAATGGCATGAACAAAACAGTGATGAAGATCAGGAGTCCATCGTAAACGAGGAACCTTAGACCTAATATACTGTCTAACAGTTCCATTCCTTCCACAACTCCCCATTTCCATTCTATAAAATCCAAACAAACCACCTTTTGTTATCCTTTTCCCACTTCCAAACACCCAAAATTTCAGTTTTTTAGGCCTTCCGACTTCTTGTGCTTCAGGTTCATATTTGTCTTTCTCTCTCACTGCCGTCTGAATAAAATTTGATCCCAACAAAATTTTATCCTTTCTGGGTCATCCCTAAAATGCCCTAAAAATTCAACTTCCCCACCTCTTTTAAAATATGGGTCTTCTTCCTTACTACGTCGTAGCAATCTTCAAGCAAAAAATCCCATTAGAACAGATGAGTTTCCTCAAAAAGTTCCAAACCTCTCAAATTCACACACCATATACCTTCTAAGTAGTTTTCTCTCTGCTCTCTCTCTCTCTCTCTCTCTCTCTCTCTCTCTCTCTCCCTATAAATTCCTTTCTTTTCTGCAAAGGAAATTCTCATCACGAGCTTCTGATCTGATCATAAAATTATTACAGTGAGCTCAGAGCTTTGACCCAAGAATGCCAACGTCGTCATGATTACAAAACAAAACCCATGACAAAAGAAAAGTAAAAAAAATGGGTGTTGAATCTCTAATAAGCATGATTTTCTAGATGCTTCAAGGTTAATTAACCAAAACCCAAAACAATACCTATCTTGGAACCGGTCAAAAGACAGTAGCCTCTCTCTTTATCTTTCTTGTCAAAAAAGTCAACTATCTAGATAACCAAAGGACCCTATAATTCCAAGGCCGTAGAATTTTGGCCAAAACCCTACTAGGGTTTGCCTTTTTCTCTCCCTCTCTCTTTTATTTTTCCCATCAATCACACCTCTCAGACGGTGCCTACTATTGAAAAAAGATGGCCCCATTGAAGGATCCAGATCATGCTAATAGGGGAGTGGGCCTACCATGGATGAAGCTTCTCCACCTGAATCTAGAGTCCATCGCAATATGTGTTATTTCTCATGTACATGTGATAATCACTTGACTCTGTATGCTAATTAAACAACAAAATTATTTAATTGGGTCAGATAGGGTGGCATGTATGTGAAACCGAGACCCTACACAGGGTCTTGGTCCCATTGCAAACGAACATCCCATGCCTTAGATAAAGAACTACAAAAAATCAATGGTTAGCTCTAAGGGTGTCAATTTTGGCTCGGGCTCGGAAGCTCGCTCGAGCTCGGCTCGAATCCTTAACGAGCCGAGCTGAGCCGGCTCGCCAGGCTCGTTAAGCTTAACGAGCCGAGCCCAATTTAGGCCAGGCTCGGCTCGGCTTGGCTCGTTAAGAATTTAATATATTTAAATATATATATTATATATTAATTTATACATTAAAAGGGTTGTCGAGGGAGTGAAAGGTGGGGGCAAAATATGTCACTTCATTTTTTGAACCCCATTTGTTACTAGGACCACCCCCCATAGTGTAAAAAAAGTAGTCAAATTACACTAGTAGGGCTGTCGAGGGAAGATGAGGGGTGTGAACATAATATAACCCGAGCTCGGTAAGGCTCGCAAGCCTGGCCGAGCCGAGCCCGAGCCGAGCCCGAGCCGAGCTTTTGAGCTTAACGAGCCGAGCTGAGCCGAGCCTGGCCAAGCTTGGCTCGGCTCGGCTCGTTTACACCACTTAGCTCCGAAAATAAGGCTTGATGGATCAAGGGCCTAGATCCGTCTGGCCAAGGTATCTCAACAGCATTTGGACAGACTTATGGCTGTCATTTGGAGCAAAAGGGTAATTATCTTTTAGGCTATTGATATTGGCACCACCATGTTTTAATAATTTGACAATCTTTCCTTTTTTAATTGGTAACCTTAACGACAAATGCTGAGAATGTGGGTGAAAAGACTATTTCCTTATCATAAATGATAGCTTGAGGTTATATGGATCAATGGATCAATCTTAAACTCTAAAGGGTATTTTTGGTAATGAGGCAAGATAGATCAGCACGGGAGGTGATTATTTATTTTTCATCGACTTTGCAATGAACTTCATTGAGTTTTTCCTTTTCCTGACCAATGACATTGAAGTAAATGATTTTTTTCTTTCACGTTAATTGAACAATGACATGAAGCCATGAAGGGCGTTGTTTTCCATATAAAGAGAAGCAGATTTCTGTCGTAATTATGGGAGTCTTGCAAAAGAAGTCTTCTACTTTGCTCTTGTTTGACAATTAGAGGTGTAAACGAGCCGAGCCGAGCTTGGCCAGGCTCGGCTCGGCTCGTTAAGCTCAAAAGCTCGGGTCGGGTCGGCCGGCTCGCGAGCCTTACCGAGCTCGGGTTATATTATGTTCACACCCCTCATCTTCCCTGGACAGTCCTACTAGTGTAATTTGACTACTTTTTTTACACTATGGGGGGTGGTCCTAGTAACAAATGGGGTTCTAAAAATGAAGTGACATATTTTGCGCCCCCCCTTTCACTCCCTGGATAACCCTTTTAATGTATAAATTAATATATAATATATATATATTTAAATATATTAAATTTCTTAACGAGCCTTAACGAGCCGAGCCGAGCCTGGCCTAAATTGGGCTCGGCTCGTTAAGCTTAACGAGCCTGGTGAGCCGGCTCGGCTCGGCTCGTTAAGGATTCGAGCCGAGCTTGAGCGATCCTCTGAGCCCGAGCCAAAATTGACACCCTTATTGACAATTGATCACATTTCGACCAAAATGCAAATCAGGTCTTACCATCAATTTGTGACCAAAATGCCCATGGCTCACATTTAGTTATCTAAACCATACATTTGTTGGATCCCGGTGTGCGGGATGGAGGGGATTGGATCCACCTATGTCTCGGTCACGATCCATTCAAATTCCTTTTCAGTGTTCTTTGGATCCTACTTACTTAAATTGTACATTGTTAAATTTCTTCGAAGAAGGCAAAGGTGAGGGTAAGTGCGAGTCACAACGGTGGTGAGACAGTGGGTTAATGTGTCTAGATCCTGTTCATTTAAGATCGGATTCGGATGGTCCATCGGACTGTCTGGGTCCATTGACACCCCTAGGTAAGAGCCCAAATTAATGGTTTATACCACCCAATAATGTGGGACCCACTACTTAATCCCTAATCCACAACGAAACATATCCAATGGGTAAGATCATCTCCAATTCCTTAAAGGTGGGTCTCACCCAACACCCAAGTGAGCCCAGAATCAATACTAGGGTTTTTAAGCAAACGTGACATGGTATCATCATCATCATTATTCATCGTTCTACTTCTCTTTATGGTACAGAAGAGAGACAATGGAGTTACCAGATCGAAGGCTAACTTTCAACTGAGAACCTGTAAAAGGCAAATGACACGTTCGTAAAACTACAGGGAAAAAAAGGGAAAAAAAATGAGAAAAGGGTTCATTGGGATTTACAAAACAGAAAGCGATTTAGTAAATCATTAATAAACGTTCCTGCAAATTCCTTTTGTCTCTCGTTACATCCCCATCGGTTTAAGAACACGCAGTTTGGCAGGAGGAACAAGGAATGATGGAAATTCTTACAGAGGAATGATGATAGGGAGGAACAAGGCCCGGATCGATCCCAACCACACAATCCAAAAAATTCGCATTTATCATGGTAATTTCTTTTAGGCGGGGGATAAACTCACCCCCTCTAGGATGAATTCATCCCCCCTATTTTTCAAAATTGTTTGTACAGGCCACACCATAGGATGTTTCAAATTGTCCATTTGATGGGCCACAATGTAAATAGGTTGTGCCCAAAAATCATTTCCATATGATGATCCCAACCATCCCATTTATAGAAGTTTCCATAATGTGAAGTCCCTCTTTAGGTCGGAGGGTCAGAGAAATGATTTTTGGTGCACAACCTATTTATATTGTGCCCTGGGCAGTTTGGATCATACTATGGTGTGGGTTGTACGGTCCATTTTTGAAAAAATACGGGGTGAATTTATCATTATTGCTCTTTCTTTTCTTTTCTTTTATTTTATTTTGGGCCTGATTTGCCACCCATATATTTAAGCTACTTCCACCCATTAATCATAAGATCGAGAGAAAGTAGGAAGAGCGCTTCGAGGACGCCGGTTTTTTAGCCGTGTGCAGATAATGCATGGGCAAACGTGAAGAGGGAGGGAGAGAGTTTTAAACCCGAAAGGGAAGGTTGGGGTGTGTGTATCAAAACAAGAGGGTCAAAGCTGCTAACTGTGGTTAGATAGTGGGTTTCACCTTAGGATTGATAGAGACTATGCATTTGATGGTCCCACCTTTTGTATCTAAACTGTACATGAGTGGGTTATGGTTCACACCCGATGTCTAAGATTCATTTAATTAGGGTCATGATCAACGACTTTCCAGGCTATTGGAAATTGAAAATGGGCCCTACATGATTGATGATTTAGATCAACCTAATAGAAGGGAGTCCAAAACAAATTGTGATGGAGCCAATGGGCTAATCGTTTGGGACAACATAGACGTGGCTGCAGTGTGTTATAGATAGGTTTAGGCGAACGATCCTAACCCTTGGCCTTTAAATGATCAGTAATCCACTTACAATAGATGAAAGTATAATAGCCCTTGGATCAAGACCTCGAAATGGAGGGACAAAATTCAAACACTCAATATTCAACATCCAATAGGCCACCTTAGGAATGGTTGGTTTTATCCATGGGTAATTAATCCAAGTTAGGGCCCCACTCAGGTGGCATGGATTGCAACACAAGAAAGGAGGAGAAAAGGGAAATATATTTCCAACACCTGTTGTTTGTCTCTTTTTTCCACAGAAAATGAAAGAAAAAGAATCAGAAGGGTGTGTAAATGCTGGGGAAGGGGTGCATGTAGCTATCATTCATTTGGAAAAGAAGGTTATTTAATGCATTGAACCATTCAAAAGAAGTGTTCTCTTTGTCTCCATGAAAGAAGGAAAGATCCAAGGGTTTGTCATATATTAATGTGAACAATACTTCTATCTTTGAAACTAGAGGCACGTTTCTCTTTTGAAGTATAGGTATCTTCTTATTTCTTGATAGCCCATGTCATTATTCAAGCCTTGTAGAAAATTTTGCCAAGAAGAACCTCACACCTGAATCTAATGTTTTCATAAGGGTAAAGGTCTTTGACATTTTTCAAAACAAGAAGGTTCCTCAAATGGGTATTTCCAAAAGTTTATGTATCTGTATTAAATGCAATTTTGATATTCTTACCAATAGTAACTGTTAAGGAGATTCGAATTTGTGCCTTTTGGACCTCTTGTAAAGGCAAAATGAACTTTCTTTATTAGTTGAAACTGGTATTGTCCCCAGCCCCACTTGCGTTGATATTAGAAGCCTTGTCCTAGTCCTAAGCTTAAACTTCCTTTTATTGGCAGTTAAAATTCCTACAAAGCTTTGAAGTCTCAACAGCTGGGAGAAAGTGTTGGAAAATTAGATAATGGATCTGATCTATGGTTTATTCGAACTCAAAAAATCTGCAACTTGAAATGAAAAAAACTCTTTCTGTTTGGAAACCAGAAATAAAATAGAACTTATCTGTTTGGTTGAAAACCCTTTGGAAATCAGATTGAAAAGAATAAGGCTGGGTCGTGCCACTGGTTACTCTCCTTAAGAATCGTATCCGCCCCCTACCGGTGCAACCGGGATTTGCAAACCGACGCTCCAAGATAAAGCAGCTGAAATTGGCCCCAGTCCACGTGCACTTGCTGACTGGTCCACCCAGAATCACCAACGGAACTGTGCTCAGAATGAACGGAGCGAAGGAGGAAGAGGAACAGAACAGAAAGCCTTGAGTTATAAATTTCAGAATGTGCAAAAACGTCTGTGTAATTTCTGTGTCCAAAACAATCTGTCTCGTCTCCTTTTATAGACCTGAAAGTGTCTGTTGGGGAGAGCCACCATTAAAACACACCCTTAAAGGCTAGTAACGTTTTTTCTCATTTTTGTGACTGTTGAGATTTTAAACGGTTCTTTGCAATTAAGGTGGTGTGTCCATATCAAAACCAAAGGGTAAAAATCAAAATGATTTTTTTGCAATAAAAATAACCTTTTCATTTAAACCCAAACCCGGACCCGGACCATGGCCATGGCCTGGCCCGGCGAGGCGAGGCGCGCGCGCGTGTGTTTTTTTTACATGGGCTTGTGCTCTTCTAAAAGCCCAAGGCCCAACAAATTCTAAAGCCCCTTGAAGGCTCAACCCTTTCTCCAACTCTCCATCTTATATGGATGAGAAAATTTCTCTCAGGCTCCTATGTGAGACTATTTATTTTGCCTTGTTTAGAGAGCACAACATTCACACACACATCAAGGTCTTGGGTTTAAGTCTCCATTCATGCAATTGATTCTAATTTTCAAAGAAAGAGGGGGAGAACTTTAATTTGAATCTTCCCTTCAAATTTTAAACACAAAGCACAAGCATCTTTGACTTTTCTATTTAAAATATTTGAAATTGTCCAACAATCCCCCACAAGATTCAAAATACAGTTACAGTTTTGAAAACGGAAGTATCTGAGCACATTAGAATAATAGAGCGGATTAATACCTTGTCTTTTGGACTTCAACCGATATTTAGGATAAACAGATTACGTTACCGAGTACGGGTAGAGTTAGACTTCTTCAACCTTTCCTCGTAGGTGTAACCGACTAACCTGTCACCCACACCCTACCATCGATTCCTTGGTGATTCAATCACAGTTTTGGAACATTTTGGCCTTGTTCTCCTCCTAGTTCTCATGAATGTTCTAGAGAATTACTCGTTAAATCCTCATACGAGGCGGCCTTACTTCCACATTCACTTAGGTCAGTCATCAAGTATGCACTGCAAGTAACATACCACCCAATATAGTTTATGAACTGATTAAGAGCCTATAACTCATCATTTCTCATTTGCAGTGAACACTATCTTCCAACATTTTGCATTTTGTTAGTACCCATTGAACCAAATTCCAGGGATCTCCTTTCACATTGGTTGGGTGTCAATTACTAATGGTTCATGCCACGAGCTTTAATCACATTCCTTGCGATGCCTCATAAACCACCTTGTTTATCTGTGGCTTTGTCAGAGGATCTGCCAGATTCCTCTCCGACCTTACAAAGTCGAGTGTGTAGACACCCCATTTTGACCGTACCCCAATCCCTCCAAGTTTGAGCAAAACCTAACCAAACCTATGTTCTAAAATCCCAAATCTCCACCCTTAGCTAGGTCAAGGTCCCAGCTAGGTTCCTGTAAATTTTCGTCGAAATTCGAGCGCATTTGCCTGGTAAACGAGCCGAGGGAATGCCTTAGTATAAACCGGCAAAAGGGGGGTGGATTATCCTAGATGGGGCTGTCCAAGGTAATAGAGGGGGTGCGAATTTAGCTTTTTCTTATATAAAAATCTATTTTTCGTTACAAACAGGAGGGGGACTCTCATTTTTTTCGTTTCAAAAAATCCAGAGAGAAAACGAGAGAGAAGAAAAAACCTAAATCTAAACCCTAACCCATTTTCCTTGGGTCATCTTCTCCGGCATGAGCTCCGGCTGACCTCCGGCTCGTTTCTCCTTCTTAGAGATCGGATCTACAAAGCTATGGAGAGATGATTTCCAGATCTGAAATTCCAAACCCTCTTCGTTCATGTTCTTTTTCTCCGGTGGTGTTTTCCGGTCAATCATCGATCTGCAAAAGTTCCGGTAAACCTCGGCCATGACTCCTTCTCCGGTCAAAGCTCATATTCTCTGTGGATCCGATCGGAGCTCTGAAGCAAGAAATGAAAAGAGGAGAGATCTGCAAGGAGAATAGCAGAGAATGAAATCAGAGAGAGAAATCGGATCTACGGATCTACAGAGAGCAGGAGAGTAGAGAGAAAGTGGATTTCATGTTCTTCTTCTCCGATCAATCATTCCGGTGACCTCGCCAGAGCTCCGGTTGGTGTAGTCTTTTCAATTTTATTCTCATTCTTCATTTCAACAACTAATTTTGTTGTTAAAAACCTACATCAAAAGTTTTCCCCAAATTTGTTTAAGAGAGAGATTTTTGCTTTTCCCCAAATCACAAACCCTACTCTCATTTCTCCTCTTCTCCGGCCGTGTTCCGGCTATTAAAAATAAAAAAAAACCTTCCTTTGATAAGCCTGAATATTTCGATTGAAGCTTGCAGCTAAGAGATTCTCGATAGAAGCTGTAGATTTTGCTTTGAAATTAACTTATAAATTTCAGATTTAAGCAAGAATGTGATCGGATTAGGTTTCTGGTATTCTAGTATGTCGATCTTGTTGGTAGAGTATTTTTCATTCTTTGAAGAGATGGATACATTTTTTTTTTCTAGAATATCTGATCTGGAAGAGATTTTGGTGTAATTTTGCTGTAAATCTTCTGTAGGTTATTGATTCTTAGAATGTTGTATTGTGCTGATCTGAAAATTCAATCTTTGAGTTTCCATTCGAAGGTCAATTTGCTTGATTTGGTTGTCTTTTTATTAGATAGGAGATTTAGACTGCTTCAGAGATAACATCTCATCATTCAGGATCCTAGATGGTAGTGTTGAAGCTTGTGTCTGTGTATTTTCCAGTAGTTGGGATTCTAGATATTGTTTATCCTCTAAGGTCATCTTATTATTGACTGACAATGTGATTGTGTTGAATTAAATTCAGTTGAGAGAAGATCTTAAGGTTGTGTTTTGAGTCTTTTAGGAATTGTACGAATTAGGCACCATGTGGATGGAAGTAGCTCGGATCTTATGTCATTGTTCTCCTTTTCCACTCTCAAATATCTTAGGTTTAGATTAGAAAGAGAGGTTCTTCATCTCAATCCTTGGACCAATTACTAAAGGAGGTTGCTTTCCAGTTGGTTTGGACATGAGAAGCCGCTGGGCCCAGCAGCTCTTTCTCAATTTTGGTCGAAGCCCGCCATTGAAGTGGATGCTCTTGTGCTTCATTAGTGTTGTTGCATTGATTGCAGTCTTTGGCTCATCTTCTTTGAGCTGATTGGATTTTGTTGATTCCTCTTCTGCACCCCTGATTTATAATACTTACAGAAGGCTAGGAGAGCAAGCAACGACTGATTTTCGGAGATAAAGTCGCTCTCACTTGGGGTGACTCATCCAAGGGAGCTTCATCTCTGTGTCAAGGAGAGAGAAAACCATGTTCCCTGCTGCAATGTCTCTGCGAACTTGTTAGTTGGCTTTCATGATGGAGAGGAATTTGATCGGCATTGTGAATTATCAAGGGTGGGACCACCTTGCTTGGTTGGACCCCCAAGGAATACAAGATTCCTCTAAGGTGGCCGGCTGGTAGAGATGTCATATGGAGTGGGGATGTAAAGTTCATCAAAGATCAGTTCCTCTCTTTCGGAAGCTAAAAACTCTATGATTCATCTGTGTTGAAAACCATTTTGGAGGGCGATGAAGGCGTTAGCTCAAGCCCATTCTTTTAGAAAGACTTACCTAGCTATGGTAGCACTCTTTTCATTCTCTTTCCTTATATAGAGAGTTTTTTGGTCTTTTAGATATCCTTCCTAGTCATTTTCTTTCCTTGCATTTCATTGTAAGGGCGATGAAGGAGTTATCCCAAGCCCATCTTTTAGGGTGATGTAAATATCATTTAATGTGTTTCTATAATCTGTTGGAAATTTAATATTTCTCTTTCATCTTATAGTTTTGAGTTAGATTCTGAAGATAAATGGATTATTCAGGTGAGATTATCTCAAAGCTTATTATACTCATTCCTTTTTATTTAAATAAATTGTTTAATAGGAAGAAGGAGATCAGATGACTACTCTATTCGATATTATCGACATGAGTACTGTCTGATCTCAAGGCGGGATATAGAAATATTATCATGTGTATTTGATATCAGATGATTACTTTGGCATCATCTGATTTCATTGGAGTCCCCGTATTGGGATTTGTGGTTGGTTTTGAAGTGTTTGATATTGTTTTTACTTTATTAGGCTATCCAGCGGCTGGTCTGGACTAATTAATGTTGTTTATCATTTTATAATTGTTTTAGATCGTGTATTGTTTTATTGAGAATTCTTCTTTGCTTAGCACTTGATTTATTTTTAGAATAAAATTTGCGATTATCTGGTAGCCTTTTCTTCTCTTTTTGATAGACTAACACAGTCTTATAGATTGCTGTTAATTTTCTTTAGATACTAGAATCCATTTTTCTTGTAGGGCGATGAAGGCGCTAGCCTAAGCCCATCCTTAGGAGACTCTCTTAGTCCGAGTAGCCCTCCCCTCGTTTGTCTTTTAAGACGTGCCCAGTCTTTTGAGACACCCTTAAGCTTTGTCATTTAGAGCCTCAATTTAGAGAGACAGGCTATGTCTCATATAAGAAAAGTTATACCCTTTAGAGACAAGCTTTGTCTCATTAGTGGGTTCACCTTTAGGAGACATGCCATGTCTCGTCAGCACCTCTCTTGGAGACCATCCTTGTGCTTAGGAGACTTGCCCAGTCTTGCTAGCATTTTTCTTTATCCTACCTCTATGTCTCAGAGACTTATCCAGTCTCATTTTCTTATTAGCATCCTCCTCTTTGTGCAGCATTTGGTTTTGGGAGAACATCCTACTCGGCTTGGCAACATACCCCTTACCCTTATGGGTATTGGGTTGCACATTTGTTGCACCTTAGGGCTAGGTAGCTGTCCGGCCCGGCTGGGTGTTTTACCTTTGCCAAATATGCACAAGGTCTCTTTTTCCTTATTACTTGTGAGCTTTATCTTAGTTTGATAGTCTACTAGCATAGGAATCCGTCCTTAGTCTAGAGAGTCAGTCCTCTTGTTCAGGAATCAAATTCTATCATCACAGGGGTTAGGATTCTTTCCAACCTCTCATCAAATCTTGTGTTTTTCTATCCGCTCTTGTAAGGTATAGGATGCTGTCCAACCCTTGCAGAGTTGTTATTCTGTTCATTTCCCTCCGCAAAGCATAGGATGCTGTCCAACCTTTGCGGGATATCAGGAGTCTGTCTTCCCCTTATGATGATAGGATTTGTCCCCTTTGAGTCAAAAATACTTAAAAACAACAAAAACATCTAAAAAACCAAAAATCTCAAAAATCTTGAGTCATTAGGAGTAGTTAGGAAATCTGTTCCGAACTACGTTGGCTTGATCCCTTTCAATAGGGTACGTAGTGCAGCTTGGGATCCATATCCCAAGTCCAGCCAAACCTTTAAAAATAAACATTTTAAATCTTTCAAAATTACAAAAATCTTTCAAAATATTGTTTTCTTCGAAAGGATCTTCCTCTAGAGTTAGGAAGTTGTCCTAGTTAGAGAGTTTTTGAGTCGGGAGTTGCTCCCTCGTTCATTTGTTTGTTTGTTGTGTGTTTTATTTGTTTGTGTTAGAGTTAGGAGTGAGTCCTAGCTAGGAGTTTTACGCCTCCGTCCGGTCAGTTGGCGATCCACATCGCCAATTGATGACTAGGTCTAAGATTCGATAGATCCTACCGTTTTCCTTAGGATATACCGCTTAGTTACACATAGATTATAGGAACCACCTGCATTAGCTTAGAGCTAACCTGCATTTAGTTAGGGCATATAGGGTGTCCTAAAATCTACAATCCATTAGAATTTAAATAATCACACAAGAAGCTTTAAGAACTAGTCTGGTCTTTTAGATCGAGTCTAGGATAGAGGTCTAGATGTCTTAGGCATCATAGCTTAGAATAGGTGCGAAGAACTACGTTGCCTTGATTCTCGTGGAGGCGGGGATACGTAGGCTTCTTTGGATGAACATCAGATCATCTAAAGACTCGGGCCTAGGTATAGATTAGAGTCTTAGGGTTGTTTGGTATCGAATCATTTTCTATGTTTTGCAGTGTTTTCTTACTTTATTGCGCAGACCTTATACTTTTTTGGTGTGCCATGCATGTGTTTGTTCATCAGAACTTAGACACCCATTAGGCATGTCACTTATAACCTAGCTATGCTTAGGTGACACATGTTTCTTTTATTTTATCTTGTGTGCCTTTGATTTCATCTCCGAGACATGCATGATTAGATAGACGTCTTCTCGGAGATATTCATTCCCATTTCATATGATTTTTGCCCAAAGCTCTTCAAAATTATTAAGTAAATGGCATAAGAGACCAGGTGTTTGCACTTGGGCGGATGAGGTGCTCTTTAGACTTTCCGAATTCGTAACCAGGCACGAACCTTATTTTATATCTCTGGTTATCCGTTGCAACAGAGCATAGTATGGGATCCAAGGCCCATTTGCCTTTTTCCTTGGATGGCGACTCTTCTTTGTTTAAGGTACGCCTCGAATCTGGGCTAGTCCCCGAATCGAGAGGTATCTCACCTTTTATATCGCCACTCATGCTGTGAGAGGCACTTCTTTCGAGAGTTCCTTGGCAGAGCTCTCCATTCACGTGGATGATCCTGAGACTTAGTGTGGGGCCCGTTCCCCGCCTCTCTCTCGGATAGGGGTCCACAGAGTGCTATTGTTTTCTCACTCAAGTATTGCTTTACCAAATTATGCCTCAGGCGAATATGCCTTCTTTTGCCATTATAGGTCTTACTTTTGGCATTGGCTAAAGCAGCTTGGCAGTCACAGTGTAGAAACACCGAGGGAACTGGCCTTGGCCATAAAGGCACATCTGCCATAAAATTCCTGAGCCATTCGGCTTCAGCTCCTGCTAGGGCTAAGGCTCTAAATTCCGCTTCCATAGTGGAACTTGTACTATATGTTTGTTTAACCGATTTCCAAGAAATCGCACCACCACCAAGGGTGAATACATATCCACTGGTAGACACTGAATCTCTTGAATCAGAGATCCAATTCGCATCACTATAGCCTTCTAAGACAACAGGAAACCCCCTAAAATGCAGTCCAAAGTTCATTGTACCTTTTAAGTACCTCAACAACCTAGTCAAAGCCTACCAGTGTTCATGTCCTGGTCTATGTGTGTGTTGACTGAGTTTTCCAACTGCTAGTGCAATGTCAGGTCTATTACAGTTCATTAAATATGACACTGAACTTATAATACTCGAGTATTCCTTTTGGGATACCATCTTACCTTTGTTTTTCTTTAGGTGAACCTGAAAATCTAAAGGTGTCTTTGCAGGTGAACTATCATATTGTCCAAACTTCCTAAGAATGTTCTCTACATAGTGAGACTGAGACAATATTATTTCATTTTCTTTTCTAATGATTTTCATTCCTAAAATTACATCAGCTTCACCTATATCTTTGGTTTCAAAGTTTGACATTAAAAATCTCTTAGTAGATTTAACTATGTCCAAACTTGTACCCATAATCAGTATATCATCTACATATACACACAAAATTACACCTTCATCACTAGGGGTGTAAATGGATATTCAAAAATTCGATTACCGTCCGCATCCGGATCCGTTTCAAGCGAATATTATCCGAATCCGTTTATGAGATATCCGGCTCTTAGCTGATACGAATCTAGTAAATGGAATATCCGATCCGTTTAACATCAAAATCCGAGAAATAAATCATTTTTATTTATTATTAATAATATCCTTAATATTTATATTTAGTAATGACACACTCTCACTTCCCTTGTTCAAAATAGCCCAAACCCATTCCTTAATATATAAAAAAAAACCCAAAGACTACTACCAACACCATCATCCATCCCCACCGCCTCTCTCTCTCTCTGCCTTTGTTTTAAAAGGAAGAAGATGATCTCATATATTTTAGGGTTTGAGAGTTAATTTTTTGAAGAGAAGGTAGAGGTCTGGTTTTAGAGTTTGGAAAATTTATTCGAGGAGTAAGAAGGAGAAGAAAGATAAAGTGCTGCAATAAAATGTTCGAATTTATCGGATAAACGGATATGGATAATATCCGAATTCGGACAATATCCGACGGATACGAATTTGGTAATAGATATTAAATATCCGTCAAATTCGAATCCGAATCCGAATTCGGATAGTGTATACTGTAATCGAATTCGAATATAGCTATATCCGATTCGAATTCGATCCGTTTACACCCCTACATCACCATTAAACTTACTATAAACACATTTATCAGATTCATTTATCTTATAGCCATTTGTAATTAAGACACTATCAAATTTGTCATTCCACTATTTAGGTGCTTATTTCAAGCCATATAGCGACTTAATTAATTTACATACTTTGTTTTCATGTCCAGTTACAATGAATCCTTCAGGTTGTTTAATGTAGATTTTTTCATCTAAATCTCCATTTAAGAAAGCTGTTTTTACATCCATTTGATGTATTACCAATTTATGAATAGAAGCTATAGCTAATAATATCCTAATGGTGGACAACCTAGCAACAGGAGAATAAGTATCAAAGTAGTCTATCTCCTTTTTCTGTCTAAAGCCTTTAGCTACTAGCCTTGCTTTAACTTATCAATTGTCCCATCAGGTCTTAGCTTCTTTTAAAATATCCACTTGCTATCTAGTGCTTTAGTTATAGGAGGAAGGTCCACCAGTTCCCAAGTGTGATTTTCTATTATGGAGTCTAGTTCACTTTTTATAGCTTCTTCCAGAATACAGCATCTGGAGAAGTTACAGCTTTAGTATAAGTTACAGGATCTTTATCTATTAGATAGGTGAACATCCCATCTCCTAGATTTGTTTCTTTCCTTTGTCTTTTACTTCTTCTGAGTTCTTGAAACTCAGGGTCCAATTCCTTTTTAGTTTCAGTTTGATTTCTTGAAACATTACTAGGTTCTTTAGGAATTTCTTTCTTCATAGGGAAGTGATGTTCAAAGAACTCAACATCCCTAGATTCAATTATAGTGTTATATTCTAGGATATTTTCAACTGATTTCAAAACCAGAAATCTATAGGCAGTACTATTTTGAGCATATCATATGAATACACAGTCACAAGTTTTAAGTCCTAGTTTTCTTTTCTTAGGTTCAGGTATTCCAACCTTAGCCCAGTAACCCCAAACTCCTAAGTGAGATAAACTAGCATCTTGTTATGCCATAAATCATATGATATTTGACCCTTCTTCTTTGGAGGTATCCTGTTATATATATAACACGCCGACAGAAGTGCTTCCCCTCACAAGTTTAAGGGTAAACCAGAACTTATTAACATAGCATTGAACATATCCTTTAAGGTTCTGTTCATCCGTTCTGCTATACCATTTGATTCAGGTTGGTATGGGGCTGTGGTTTCATGGATGATACCATTATAATCACAGAACTTAGTTATAGAGTATTATGTTCATTTATTTGTTCTAAGTCTTTTAATTCTTTTATCTAACTGATTTTTCACTTCATTTTTATATTTGATAAAGGCTTCTTCAGCCTCATCTTTATATCTAAGAAGGTATACTTTAGTGTACCTAGAGTAGTCATCTATAAAGGTTACATAGTACCTTTTACCTCCTCTAGATTCAAGATTTCTAAAGTCAGCTAGATCACTATGAATTAGCTCTAATAATTCAGTTTTTCTTTCAACATTAAAGTGAGGTTTCTTAGTGAATTTTGCTTCAACACAAATTTCATATTTTTCTTTACTAGGTTCAATCTTTTCATTTATTAAGCCTAAGTTGCAAAGTCTTTAAATATAAGGTGCACTTCTATGACCTAGTCTACCATGCCGTATATCAAAAGATTCAACTATGTAAGCAGAAGAAGATGATTTTTCATTCATAATTTCAAGTACATTCAGTACAAACAAACCATTGGCATTACATCCCTTTCCTACAAATACATTATTTTTACTAACGATCGCCTTGTCTGCTTCAAAAGTGAGCTTCAGTCCATTTTTGTTGAGGAGCGCGCCAGACACCAAGTTCCGCCGTATATCCGGCACATACAGCACTTCTTGCAATGCAAGTATCTTTCCTGAAGTTAACTTCAGAAGGACCTTGCCTTTGCCCATGACTTTCGAGGTCTGTGAGTTGCCCATATAGACCTGATCTCCTCCATCAACTGTAGTGAAGTTGTAGAAGGAACTTCGGTCTCCACATATGTGCTTGGTAGCACCTGTATCCAGCACCCACTCTTTTGGATTTTCCACCAAGTTCACCTCAGTCACAACTGCTGCAATCATATCTGCCTCGATTGGATTAACCTTAGCACTGGATGAATCAGTCTTTCGGTGTCGACAATCCTTCTTGTAGTGTCCGGGTTTCCCACATTCAAAACAGACTCCTTTATTCTTAGGTCCAGATTTCTTGAAGTTCTTATCCTTCTTCGGTTTCAGATTCTTAGACCCATCATTCTTGGTTTCAACAATGTTTGCCTTAGAGGTGTACTCTTTGGCCTTTAGTTGCTTATCCTTAAGTCTGTTTTTCTCTTCAATTTTAACCCGAACAACCACTTGGTCTAAGGTCCATTCATTTTTCTTGTGTTTCATTCCGATTTTAAAATCTTTCCAAGATAAAGGCAATTTCTCAATGAGAGAACCAGCCACGAATGTATCAGGTAATTTCATACCTTCCTTAGACAATTTACCAATAATAAACTGATACTCATCTATTTGGGCAGAAATAGGTTTCCCATCTTCCATAGTAAAGTCTAAAAAATTTCTTATCACATATTTTCTATTTCCAGCATCCTCTAATTCATATTTAGTTACTATGGCATTCCAAAGATCAGCAGCATGCTCATAGGAATAATAGACATTATAAAGTTCATTTAGCAAACCATTCAACAAATGATTTTTGCAGATATAATCTGCATTGTCCCAATCAGCAGTTTCTTCATTTGGTTTTGGTTGGGTAAGGACAAAAGCAACACCAATTTGTTGCAAAGCAAACAAGATCTGTTGTTTCCACCTTTTGTAATTCAAACCAGTTAGTCGTTCGATTTTGAAAAAATCAGGAACAGTATTGAGAATTCTGTTCCCAACAGGTGTTCGAACGACAGAATTTGGATTGGAATTCTCACCAGAGATAGGAAGAACAGAAATTGGGTTTGGATTATCAGAAGCCATAAGATCAGATCTGTTTTGTTACGATTCTTAAGACTGTTGGAAAATTAGATAATGGATCTGATCTATGGTTTATTCGAACCCAAAAAATCTGCAACTTGAAATGAAAAAACTCTTTCTGTTTGGAAACCAGAAATAAAATAGAACTTATCTGTTTGGTTGAAAACCCGTTGGAAATCAGATTGAAAAGAATAAGGCAGAGTCGTGCCACTGGTCACTCTCCTTAAGAATCGTATCCGCCCCCTACCGGTGCAACCGGGATTTGCGAATCGACGCTTTAAGATAAAACAACCGGAATTGGCCCCAGTCCATGTGCACTCACTGACTGGTCCACCCAGAATCACCAACGGAACTGTGCTCAGAATGAACGGAACGAATGAGGAAGAAGAACATAACAGAAAGCCTTGAGTTATAAATTTCAGAATGTGCAAAAACGTCTGTGTAATTTCTGTGTCCAAAACAATCTGTCTCGTCCCCTTTTATAGACCTGAAAATGTCTGTTGGGGAGAGCCACCATTAAAACACACCCTTAAAGGCCAGTAACGTTTTTTCTCCCAACAGTCATTTTTGTGACCGTTGAGATTTTAAACGGTTCTTTGCAATTAAGGTGGTGTGTCCATATCAAAACCAAATGGTAAAAATCAAAACGGTTTTTTTGCAATAAAAATAACCTTTAAACCCAAACCCGGACCTCGGACCACGGCCACGGCCCGACGAAGCGAGGCGCGCGCTCATGTGTTTTTTACACATGGACTTGTGCTCTTCTAAAAGCCCAAGACCCAACAAATTCTAAAGCCCCTTGAAGGCTCAAGCCTTTCTCCAATTCTCCATCTTATATGGATGAGAAAATTTCTCTCAAGCTCCTATGTGGGATTATTTATTTTGCCTTGGTTTAGAGAGCACAACATTGACACACACATCAAGGTCTTGGGTTCAAGTCCCCATTCATGCAATTGATTCTAGTTTTCAAAGAAAGAGGGGGAGAACTTTAATTTGAATCTTCCCTCCAAGTTTTAAACACAAAGCAAAGGCATCTTTGACTTTTCTATTTATAATATTTGAAATTGTCCAACATAAAGCTTAAGGGGGTGTTTGGTTACGTGGAATTTAGAATCCAGGTTTTAGTTTGAAAGTGGTGTAAAATTCATTATCTTGGATTTTTAAGTAAGAAATCCAGATTTTAGAAATCTCTCCCCTATCCCAAGATTTCTAAAATCTGGAAACACCAGACGATCTCCTACTCTCTCACTCGACGGAAAGATGGGCGGGGATCAAGAAATGATAGACATAGACAGTCTCCTTTTCTCGTCTCCCATCCAGGATTTTGAGAAAATCCAAGATTCTAAAATCCGCTTATCCAAACGGCCCCTAGATAAAGAGATGTGCCAAAATCAAAACTAAGTTACTATTAAAGAGTATTTTGGTAATTTTTAAAGGGAAATCATAACCCCCCCCGCTAGATGGATGAAATCCCCCCTTCAACGGTTTCTGTGAGGATGGTTCACTGCTTGAGGATAAATTCACCCCCTTTAACGTTTTTCACAGCTCTTTGGGGAATTCATTCAAACAGCGGATTTTTGGAGAGTTCATTTCGTCAATCTAACCAGTATAAAAAAGACCCACCAAGAGAGGAGGTGTAAATAAAGACCACATGACTGATCTGTTTGATGTCCGGCCATTATCTTCCTCGCGGGAACCAGAAATTTCCCATAATTTCCAACCTGATTCTCAGTAAAAGAACCTATGATTGGGGCTTCGTGAAAGAAAATAATGTAGCTAGGTGTTTAAGAGGGAAGAAGAAGAAATTAGAATACTGAAGAAATGTACCTTGTAACTCCACGCAAACCACCTAAGGGCATGATGCATGGTTTTAAATTTCGATCGAATTTCGGATTTCGGTGAGGACCGAAACCGAAATTTCCCGAAATCCCATTTTTCGCTAAATACCAAATTTCGACCGAAATTTCGTTTTTGGGACTTTTTTTTTAAAAAAAATTTGTTACAAAATTTCGGTCCGAAATTTTGAAATTAATTAAATACTCTTCTTAATTTCTTACCAAATTTCAACCGAAATTGCGGTTTTCCAAGGGACCGAAACCGGTATTTTAAACCATAGGCATGACACGGTTCCCATGTTGGCACTATATTAGAAATTTAAGAAAGTCATAGTACACCTAAAAGAGTAGGGTTGAGTTTTGGACTTTTTTTCCCTTTAAACCCGACCCGACTCGACCTAAGATTGGATCAGGTTTTTTTTTTTTTTTTACCTGAAAACCGACCCGACCCAAGACCCATGATTTCTAAACCTATCCAAGGTTATTTTTTAATCAGGCTGATCGATGCGGGTTGGGAAAAACCGACCCAAGTAGCAACCTAGAGACCAATACCTAACTTTCTATGTTTATTTGTTCCGAAAAGAAATTGTAGTAGTGCTTGTGGATCCCCCTGCGTTCATTTTTCATATGAATTATTAAACATGTATGCGTGAAATGCATGGCGTCCACCAACTTACGTAAAGAAATAGTGAGAGAAGAGTGTCTTTTTTGAGTAGGCCCACTAGTAATCTCGTTGATTTGATTTAGGGAAGTGACATATTCTCCTCTTTTTCTCATGGGACAGCGCCCTCTAGTGTATTTATGAATAATGACTGCTCATTTATACTAGAGAGGGGCTCTCCCAAGTAAAAAATTGGGAGAATATATCATTTCCCTCGAGGCCTTCTAGTCAGGTTCTAGAAAATCTAGAGAATGCGAACTGTAAGGCAGACTTCGAGAACAAAAATAGCTTTTTATTAGTGAAATATGCATGGATTGATATTGGCAAATGTTATCAGCACTACTGTATTTTTATGAGGGCAGTCCTCACTTTATTAAAGTACGGTATGGCCCGCACCATAGGATGATCCAAACCGTCCATTAGATGGGCCACAACTTAAATAGGTTGTGCCTCGAAAATTATTTCCACAGGTTAATTCTAACCCTCCGATCTATAGAGGGTTAGGATCAATCCTCTAACCTTCAGATCGGAGGGTTAGGATCAGCCTATAAAAATAATTTTGTGGCACGACCTATTTAGGCTGTGACCCATCTAATGGACGGTTTGGATCATCCTATGGTGCGGGCCATACTGTACTTTTAAGAAACTGAGGAGTGCCTTAATTCTAACCCTCCGATCTATAGAGGGTTAGGATCAACCCTCTAATAGGAGGGTTAGGATCAGCCTATAAAAATAATTTTTGTGGCACGACCTATTTAGGCTGTGGCCCATCTAATGGATGGTTTGTATCATCCTAGGGTGTGGGCCATACCGTACTTTTAAGAAACTGAGGAGTGCCCTCATCGAAATACAGTAGTGCCGATAACATTTCCCTTGATATTAAGTCTTAATATGATTGTTGTTAGTGTTACTAGTATCAGCCATGTGCGTGCATTCATGTGATGAGAGAGAACAAACACGCGGTGTATTAAACTAATTGACTGACTGTTTGATATTCCTATAAAGTTAGGTAAGAATGTAAGATGACAAGGTTCTTAACTGTTACATTAATTCTTAATAGCACAGTATATGTGGGTGCACTTATCTTAGTATGGAAATATTCATCCCCTCTAGGGAATGATACCCCTACCTACCAAAAATAGAACAGATGTGAGAGGTGAAAACCTAGGGTTTAAGGGAGTGGGACCCAACTCTTCACTCCTACGTAAATTTGATTTTGGAGATTATGAAACAAATTTCAGGTTTTTTATCCTAATATCCTGATCATCATAAGCAAACTTAGGCAGATGATGTGAGTCATGAGGCTATATAGAAGACGCTATATAGAAGATGCTATTTGATGGTTGATGGGAAGTTGTTCTGTCTCATATTGTCATGTTAGCAGGGCGGAAATTAGTGATGCTGATGCTCTTGCTCGAGCGGAGGTGACCAAGCCTAGTTTAGAGATGTTTCATTCCCTACCACCTTTAGGCTGAATTGTGTTGTCCTGATGTATCTAATCATCCCTTTATGTTATTTTCTTTCTTGTTCATACCAACTCAGTCTTGTTGTGTATTTCTTTTTAACTAAGGGTGTCCCCACCTCCTTTGGGGATAGGACTATTTCCCTACGGATGCACGCAATCACCCGGAAACCACGCGCATCGGGTAAGCAATGGGGGTTCAAACGCTCGTCGCTGGGAGCAAACCCATGACTTTACGCCAAAGAGCCACACCCTTCCGGGTTTTGTTGTGTATTTCTTTTCTTCTTAATAGAATTTCTTCTTCATCATAAAATAAAATAATAATAATAATAGAAGACGCGGCTATATAGAGGGCAGGATTTGTTAGGCAATTTCGTGGTTGTTCTCTCTTGCAAAAATCAGCCACGAAATGGCTTATTGCAAAATTGCCTAGCAATTCCCATAGAAGAAATATGGGTGCGGTGTGAAATGGCACGAGGCATTACCTGGGAATGGGGTCATTTTTCCTTGGCGTGAAATATTTTGAACCACCCCCTTGAAGAAAATATCAGCTATGTCTAAGAATCAATTGTCCTCTATCATGGGAAGACATGGGCCATAGTACGAACCACCACAATGAATATTCAACCATAGCCTCATTTCTTCTTCTGAAGCCCCAAAACAAAATATCCATGGATAAATGCTTCCATGGTGATGAAGTATTTACATTTTGTGCTCGCCCCTTGACGATTTAACTTACCTCTCATCTCCTCAGAATCTGCTCTATTTCTTCATCTTAATTTGACCAATAGTACTTATCCCCAACCAGTGCAATGGTCTTATCTCAACCCAAAGAGCCTAGACCACCACCATACAGCACACAAATTAAGTGCTCCGTAAAAGCTCTTAGAAATGCAGAAACCCACGCCGCGCGTAGAAAATGTAGATTTATTGGGGGCTAAACTTAAGGATATATAATATCAAAATTCACCGACTCCACAGGTACCCGCAAAAAACGACCTTCAAATCAATGTGTCGGCCTCCTTGTTTTGTGCCCCTGATTTATGTTTTGAGTACATAATTGTAGTATTGGAGGAAGACACTCCACTTGGCCTGTCAGGAATTAATTGAGCTTGCGTTGTGAATGCAAGTGCCTTAGTGCGTCGTGGTCCAAATAAATCACAAACTCCCAATGAAGAGACAATGTTTCCAATGTTTCAAATCGTGGACCAAGTAAACCACATACTTCCAATGAAGAGTTATGTTTCAAAGCTTGGAAATTGGCATAAAACTCCACATCATAGCTAGGTATATTATTTCCATCAAGCTTAGCTGAGCTTGTCGCTAAAGAAGGTGATTGGGCACCCCTCTTGGCTTAGGACAACCCCAATGTGATGCAACACAAACTAATTCAAACATATAAGTCCACACAAAAGAGCCTTCTTTATGCATTCAGAAACCAAGGCAAAAAAAAAATGCTAAAATTATGAATGAATCAATGGTAGAATGTAGGCAACACATGGAGGCTTCATACCTTACCAATGGTAGTAGGCATTGGTCACTTGAATGATACCATGTAGCCAATGAATATCACCTCATAGCGTGGAAGTGCACTTCATTAAATTGATACTGAGCTTCTTGCTTCTAAGAATGTCCATACCTAGTCGAAGATGATGGTTGTACATGTTCCTCTACACTTTGTTTATAGATGAGAATTTTGTCAAAATAGCAAACTTTTGTTTATGATCGGGTGAAGTACTTGGGTCACCATGCACATAAAGGTGCTCAAATCATTTGTCAATCCAAAGGGCATAACAAGCCACTCATGTAATCCATCTTGATCTTGAAGATGACCTCTACTCATCACCTTACTTGATGCAGGTTCGATGTATCCCTCTAGCCTTAAATTCAATTTCCGAGAAGATGCATGATCCAGAGAGCATATCAATCAACTACGGGATTGAGAACCGATATTTGACATGATTTTGTGCTCGCACAGTAATCCACGTGCATATGCCAAGAGCCATCGTTCTGTGGCATGAGTAGAACAAAAAAAACTAATTAACCTTGGCGTAGCAGCCAATTGGAAAGGAGTTCATTTACTTGCCTTCTTAGTTCTTCATGTCATAGGCGTCTTTTAGGCTACTAGATTTAGTAAAGTAGCTCCGGATACCAAGTACTGGGGGGTCAAAATTGAGTGCCAACCATATGATGACACCTGGCCCCTGGACCCGCAGAGAAGCTCCAATCAGGCATCGCCACGCAGCAGGACACGCCACCGCTCAACTAATGATGACCCTTCAGGCTACACGGTAACTCCGACCGGCACGACATTGTCAGAGATCACGTGCCGCAACACCCACTAATAGTGCTGGAGCCAGAATTTATGCATAAGGGGGGCAAGCTTATACAAGCTTATACATAAGGGGGGCAGGCCTTCAAATTTTAAACAAATTTTAAAGGGGGCTGGGCCAAATTGAGTTGGGCCTATTAAGTATTTGGCCCAACTCCCCTTATGCTACATGTAGCTCCGCCCCAGCCAACTAACCAAGCACCGCCAGAGAACTCTTGGGATGGAGCTACACTAGTGCCAATCAAGCGACATCCCATCCATAGTCAGAACCACCGCTGCAATTGGACAAGCCGGTGGCACTGATAAAAGCCCCAATGCCAGCCACCGCCATGGCTTCATGCCACCTTCACATTCAGTGGCTTCACACCACCTTCACCCCAGAATCACAGAGCCTCCGCCTGTAAAAAAAGGCCGGAAACCCCCACTCTGAGGGAAGAGGCTAAGGTATGCACAAGAGACCCTTGGTTGTGCTTAGCTCCATTTGTTACCCCAAAAATGACTTGGGTGTCGAAAGGTTCCCAAACTCTGGATATCCTTAACCCCTATTTGTGAGCGAAGGTCATCCTCCAGAGTCATCCCATCGGCCACCTTCCCGCTGGAGCTGGACTAGGAGAGACCCATCTGCACACTCTGCCTGATTTGAGTCGCAAAACCAAGTCAATGGCATGTTGCATTCGCCCATAGGTGTGAACTCGTTAGGCAACTTCTCAAGAAGCAAATCCTCTTAGCAACTCAAAGCCACTTCATAGGAGGATGCAAACTATTCATTTGTTAGCCCATATCGTATCATCTCTATACGATAGCCTTAACCCCCAATCTATAGAGGTTTCTATATTGTGCAGTCCCTCGATAGATAGGAGGGATAGGTTCATCCTATGGAAATGATCTACGGGTATAACCTATTTACATTGTGGGCCAACAAATGAACGGTTTGGATCATCTTATAAAGGGGACCACTGTACTTTTTGAAAATATTTATAGCATTTTATTTTTGATATGGCGCACGCCTTATTTTGTGCACGGGGCACATGGTATCCGTTGTGGGAATAGAGGCCCTTCGTGTGTCACTTGAATGTTTGGTAACTTCAGGGCAAAATTAAAAACAATGTGTTTCATATGTGAATTTTTTTTAAATATAATAACTGATAACATCCTCTTAAGCCTAGAAATTGTAATCTTTTTGCAGAATTTCAAAAGTCATGTACATAAGAAAGAGAAGAAATCTTTAATTTAAAAAAATAGCTGCAAAATACAAGCGCAATAAGGGTAGTTTTGGGATTAATTCCGTCAGAAAGAGGGGCTTATTTATAGAAGGTCCTTATAAAAATCCAAAAATAGATAGATAATGATATCCACACTCCTTATTTATTAAATGCCATTTTTGAATGGTTGTTGATGACTTTTTTGGAAGTCCAAAAGTGCCTTTTATAGCTAATTATAATAGTGTGAAAGAGAGAGAAAAGTGTCATTATTATTAAAACAATGTGCAAAATTTCTCTTCTATTTGGATGCATGGAAAATTTTTATTGGAGATTTTTTTCATTGGAACATAAATTTCTAAGCATTTGTTGAGCACAGCATAAGGGCAAGTTGGGCAACTATGAAAAATTATTCCGTGGAATATTAGTGGGCCCAATTGTAAAATAGGAGGTTAGGAGGAGGGAGGAGGGAGGAGGGGCCGGGGAGAGACTTGAGAGGACACGAGTGGAGGAGGCATGAAAAAGAGACCATGAGAAATCCTTATACTATATATAAAGCGTGAATCATGGGCTAAATTCTTCCTCACTTTTTTGTTATTTCCATTTATGTCTCACACCTCAGCACAATACCTTTTTTATTGACATTTCTGATTTTCCTTAGGGGTATTCTCGCCATTCATTTTGGGCAATAGATACCCTAGCACAAGCGTCCAAAAAATAATGCCACATGTTAGCACAGTTGTACTATAAAGGGAAAACCGTGGGTTTTGTTCCTCTACCCTTTCGTATAAATTCCCATCGTGTCCCGGCGGGCGTTTCTGTCATTTCAACAAAAACTAACAAGTGCTAATGATAGGGCGCTGATAAACTCACTCTCTCTTTGCTTTTTGTCCAACGTCTCTCTCACTCTCTCTCTCTCTCTCAACATTGAACGCACTTACGCACTGTTAAAAACATAACAATGGGCCTTGTTTTTTTTTTTTTTAACATACTCACTTGTGCCCACCTTATTAATAGATCTTAACCGTTTATTTTTTGAGCCACAATATAAATAGGCCTTGCCCATCTCTCTCCTGCTGCTCGGAGAGTTATGGGGTTTATTTTTATGGAAATGCCTATTTGCAATAGGGCCCAACAAATGAAACGGTTTGGATTGTTGAACAAGATGCACCCTAGTGAATTTTCTAATGAATAAACGTCATGTGGTGTCTGTATGTAGGTCAAAATATGTTTTCTAAAGCTAGAGTGGGCCCACCTTGTTCAAAGACCTAAACCATCAGTTGTTGAGGCCCAACAATTGAATGGTTTAGATCTTTGATCCAGGTGGGCCTACAACAATGTACAAACACTGTATAATGTGTATTTGAAAAACAAAATCACTTGGGCCCACATTATTAAAACATCCAAACCGTTCATTTGTTGGGCCTCAATAGAAATTGGCCCTGCTAATAAATTCTTCTCCGTGGTATGATCCTAACTCTCCGATATGTAGACGTACCACACCATAAATAAACCTCTATAGATCGAAGTGTTGGGATCATTTCATGGGGATTATTTTTATGAAAATGCCTATTTACATTGGGGCCCAAGAAATTAACGGTTTGGATTTTCAAACAAGGTAGGGAAAAATGAATTTTTTTAATAAATACACGTTATGTGATGTCCGTATGTAGATGCAGCTAAATTTTGTTTCCTAAAAAAAAAAGTGCATCCACCTTACTTAATTATCTAAACCATCAGTTGTTGGGGCCGAGTGTAAATAGGCCGCACCAATAAAATGCTCTCCATAGGATTGATCCCGACCATCCTATCAATGGAGATTTTGATGTGGTGCAGCTCATTAGGATCATCCAACATAGATGATTTTTGGGGCACAATCTATTCACATTAGGGCCCAACATATGAATGGATTGGATTGCTCATATTCGGACAGTAGGTGGATCTTTAGCTTAAATGGTAAAGCCCTTGGGAAATGAGGTCTGACCACAATGTTCCCAAGAGGATGGTGGTTCAAATCCACCAAGAGATTTAAACTTTGCAATCAATTTTACTGAAACTTGTGAATTTTATATGTTGGCACCCCCTTTCGATCTATGTTTTCTGCCATTAGGTTGTTCGATATAATGCTTATGGTTTCTATTTTTTTTATTATGTAACCTGGAATATTATTGTTTCTTTGATAATAATTGAAATTAATCCTTTTAATATATTTTTCCAGGAAGATCATTGGGATCTAACAATTGATTCCATCTGGAATACTATTGTGTCGCTCGTGCTCATCAAATTCGTTGTTAAGATAAGTCACCAATATAGCTCAGAGGTTTCTCAAGAAAGAGCAGGACTTAGAGTTGGCCGCTTTGACAAACAAGTTGTCAGCTACAAACTAGTCCAATGCCGGGGCCGATTGGAATGTTATTCTTTCGGCAAATGCAATGCCTTCATTCTTCAAGTTGTGCCTTCCCTCTCAGAGATGCTATTACCCATTTATGAATATCTCAATATCGTTCTACTTGTGAGTATTTAGTTACCATTAAACTTGGGCTTGTTGTCTTCAGAGAACCAATGAGCTTTAACGAATATTATTTTTATAGATATCAATTGAGATGCACCGTGGTTTCAATTAAACTTATATAACTATTATAGAACTTAATTTGTGGTTACTCTTACAAGAAATTGATTGATTTTTACTAGTTACTAAAAGACGGTGAAATTTCACTTCTGATTTTTTCAGGCGCTTTTCATGCTCCCTTCACTCCCACCCTCTCAATGCCACCCTTTGAAATCTCTCCCTCTCCACTCATGTCTCACAACTGGCCCCATTAATATTACAAGTAATATTTTTACATTGTTTCCAAATGTGTCCTAAATATGATCCCTACCTAGGGCTAGCAACGGGGCGAGTTGGGGCCAAATGTTGCATTCCCCGTCCCCGTTCCCACCTCAAGGAAAATTCTCATCCTTGCTTCGGGATGGCGAGGAATCCCCCGTCCCCGCCCCACGGGGAATCCCATCCCCGCCTCACCCCGTCCCCACCCTGCACACTAAAAGACGAGGCCAAAAGGGCAGACTGCGAATTTTAAAAATATAAATTTTTTAATAATGCAGGTTATATACTTATAATGGCATAATGTAAGGTATTGAAATGGGCTGGGGTGGGGCAGGCCCATAGTGATCCCCGTCCCATCCCCGCCCCGCACGAGGCGGATCCCCGTTTTTACGGGTGAAATTGCCAGCTCTATCGCTACCATGTCACTTAGATTTGCTTCCGTGGCACATACTTGATTGATTGATAAACTATTCTTATAATATTCAATGCCTTGTTTTGTTCCAATGATGTTAATATAACATCATCAAGACTGTTGAGCGACGGATCTGATCACGTAACGGAGACTGGAGTGGGGCCAGTAAGTGTGGAGCATAAAATGACTTTCTTCTTACTTTTTAGCATTTAAAGATGATCGGGCCCATGTGTTATATATAAGATGACTTGTATTTGAAAACCTTATCATATACATGATAAGGCTTGCCAGATGAAGGGTTTGGATCATGTCATGTACGTGATAATTGATGTAGGACCGGGAGAGAGAAAGAGAAGATAAGCGAAGAAGAGGAGAAGAAGAGAAGGCGAGGAGATAAGACCTAGAAGTAGAAGCAGAAAAGAATTAGAGCGGAGAAATCTCAATCAATCAATTAATCATCCAAAACTGAAAATCCCTAATATATGAGGCCTATATATAGGCAATGGAACTAAAATTTTATAAAAAAAATAAATCCCTAATTCTAGATAGGGAAAATGATCAGAAAAATATACTTTTTGCTTGAAATTGTCAGAAAAGGGGCAGTTTTCTAAATTACAAAAGAAGGGAGGAGGGAGAAAACATAGCCCATTTCATGACAAAAATACCCCCTTCCCTCTTGACTTTCCTTGTCCAATCATCCCTTATGCACGTTTTCCAAAAGTCACATTTTTACCATGTTGTCATGATTGCTTACTTTTTACCTTCTTCAACCTCTTCTCAAAGGCAAAAACCTTGTATTGCTCATTTTCTCATAGTGGCATGAAAAACCCACTTTAGTGTGTTCTTTCATTTGGCATCAAACCCATTTGTACTACCTTCTTCAATGTCTTCTCAAAGCCATAGTTTAAAAACCTAGTATTGCTTCTCTTCTCAAAGTCCCATGAAAAACCCATTTTAGTGTCTTCATGCATTTGGCATCAAACCCATTTGTACTTTTTGCCTTCTTCAACATCTTATCATCTGCATTCTTTATTCCACGTAGGAAGGGGTTTTGGTTCCATTTAGCATCAAATTTAGGGTATTCTCTCCCACTTAACTTTGTTCTTTGAAAATAGATGTTTGTAGTGCTAAATAGTGGTTCTTATTGTTGAAATAGTAGTTCGAAGTGCTAAATAGTGGTTCCCTAATGTTAAAATAGTGCTTGGTAAATAGTGGGTCTAACTATCAGTGATTTGGAGTGCTAAATAGTCGTTCTTTAGTGTTAAAACATTGGTTCTTTATGTGAAATAGTAGTTCTTTTTAGTGTTAAAACAGTGCTTGGGAGTGTTCAATAGTGGTTTTAATTAACTAAATAGTGGTTCTTAGTGTTAAAATAGTGGTTTTGAGTGCTAAAAGGTGGTTCTTAGTGTTCAAATAATAGTTTGGAGTGTAAAACAATGGTTTGTGTTAAATAGTGATTCTTTATTGTTAAAACAATAGTTGAGTGTGTTAAATAGTAGTTCTAATTAACTAAATAGCGGTTCTTAGTGTTAAATAGTGGTTCTTTATGGTTAAAATAGTGCTTGAGAGTGTTAAATAATGGTTCTTAGTGTTTTTGAGTGCTAAGTAGTGGTTCTTATTGTTTTTTAGTGCTAAGTAGTGGTTTGGACTGCTAAATAGGGGTTTTTTAGTGTTAAAACAATGGTTTGGACTGTTAAATAGTGGTTCTTAGTGTTAAATAAAGATTCTGTAGTGTTAAAACTGTGGTTGGAAGTGTTAAATAATGTTTCTAATTAACTAAATATTGATTCTTAGTGCTAAAATAGTGGTTTTGAGTGCTACATAACGGTTCTAATTAATTAAATAGTGGTTCTTAGTGTTAAAATAGTAGTTTTGAGTGCTAAATAGTGGTTCTTGGTGTTTAAATAGAGGTTTGGAGTGAAAAATAGGGGTTCTTTAGTTTTAAAACAGTGGTTTCAAGTGTTAAGTAGTGGTTATTTGTGTTTAAATAGTAGTTTGGAGTGCTAAATAATGGTTCCTAGTGTTAAAACAGTGGTACTTAGAGTTAAAACAGTGGTTCTTAGTGTTAAAACAATGCTTGCGATTGTTAAATAGTGGTTCTAAGTAACTAAATAGTGTTTAGTAACTAAATAGTGGATCAGAGTAACTAAATAGTGGTTCTTATTGTTAAAATAGTAGTTCACTCATTCCTATCTTATCCTTGCATGGTTTGTAAATATGGTAGAGCGAAGGGCTTCCTTTATCCTAAATGCGGATGGATACTTAAAGAATGTCGATCTGTATGGCGACTTGTTTAGTGCAATTACAATATGATGAGATAAGACGGAAAGAGGTCGACTTGAAGGTCGACCTGTTCGGTGCAATTAGAATAAGATGAGATTCTACGGAAAGATGTCAACTTGCAGGTCGACCTGTCCAGCGCAATTACAATCTGATGAGATAAGACGGAAAGAGGTCGACCTGTTCAGTGCAATTACAATATGATGAGATAAGACGGAAAGAGGTCGACTTGTTTTAAAAAAAATAATTCACATCAATGTGTCCCACTTAATTTGACATCAAGGGCAAGGGAAAAAGAATGCAACGGACAAAGATGAAAGAGAGAAATATATGCTACAAATAGATCGCACAAATAGGTGCCACACATTTACATTAACTAACTTTACAAATCGCCTTTCATTTACATTGTTTATATATCTCCAAATCACCACCACCAACACCATCACCACACTGACTGCTCCCTATACTCTCATTTTGTTTACAATCAGAACATCTCTTATACTTAGTATTTACTCTCCCATATACTCCATCTAAGAAATCACCGAGTAATCTACCTCTCATAGCCGTGATATCTGCCTGGTTGAAATCTATCTTAGCATCACACGAGAGATATTTTATTTCCTTTAAGATGAATAAACCACAATCATTGCTGCAAAACATGAATGTCAATATCATGTCAGTACCGACGCAATACGCATATGTTGAAAACAAATTAGACCTATTTAGGTGGAATTAATCCAACGAATACAAATTAGACCTATTTACATGGAATCCAATCCAATCAATCCAAATTATAACTTATTTAGATGGAATCCAAACCAACGAATCCAAATTAGACCTATTTAGATGGAATCCAATCCATTGAATCCAATGTTTGAACCACTATTAAGACCCTCTAATCCATTAATAGACCACATGAACCACAATTAGTCCGATGGAACCACCATTAAACCCTTTTAACCACTATTTACAATGTTTGAACCATTGTTGAGGCCCCTAGAACCACTATTACACCCTTAGAACCATTGTTAGACCCTCTCAACCATTCTTTACAATGTTTGAATCATTGTTGAGGCCCTTTGAACTGCTATTATACCCTAGGAACCATTGTTAGACATAATTACAGTGTTTCAACCACTATTGAGAACCTATGAACCACTTTGGACCCTTGGAATCACTATTGAGGCCCTCTTAACAACTATTAGACACTTGGAGCCACTATTACACCCCTTGGAACCACTATTCAGGCCATCTAAACCACTATTAGACACTGGGAACCACTCTTGAGAGATTTTGAACCTCTAATTACAGTGTCAGAACCATGGTTGAGGCCCTTTGAACTACTATTATACCAAAGGAACTACTGTTAGACACTGGGAACCAACTCTTAGACCCTTGGAACCATTGTTGAGAGGTTAAGAACCTCTATTACACCCTTGGAACCACTGTTGAAACATCTATTACACCCTTGCAACCACTATTACACCCAAGGAACCACTATTTAGGCCTTCTGAATAACTATTAGACATTTGGAACAACTGTTGAACCACTATTGAGGCTTTTTGAACAACTATTGACTTTCATAACTATTATTATAGGCATTCAAGACCACTATTGAGTTTCAGGACCACTATCACACCCTTGGAACCACTATTGCAACCCTCTGAATAGTGGTTCATAGGATGTTTATAGTGGTTAAGTGTGTCAATAGTGGTTCCGAAAGGCTCAATGGTGGTTCAGAGCTAGAAATGGTAGTTCTGAGCCAGAGGAAATTAAAAAAAAACGAGACATGAAAATATGTTCGTTGAGAACCAAAGAAAGGAGGTGAAGATGGAGATGGAGGGTCTCAAAGTTTACCCTAAACCCAAAAGAACCCTAAACCCATATGGAAAAAGGAATAAACTGGAGAAAATATAAAATGAGAAGGGACTAACCTCAACTTCGATCGCTCCAGTGCGTGGTTCTCGTTGGCGTTGTTGCCGTCGTTGCTAGTGGGAAACGGAGAAGATGAGGCAAGATACGGTGAAAATGGAGTTGGAGAAGATAAAGTAAAAAGATGAAAAAGCAAAAAAATACATTGTAAAAGGCTACAAAGGGCATTTTCGTCCGAAAATGGGCTAAGTTTTCTCCCTCTTCCTTATGTGATTTAGAAAACAACCCCCTTTTCGACAATTTCAGACAAAAAGTACATTTTTCTGATCATTTTTCCTTCTAGATAATATGGAAAATAAAAGTCATAAAACTAAAAATACGGACAAAGAAACTAAATAATATTTAAATAAATCCTAAAGGGAAAATATGCCTATTTTTGAAGGGCCTAGATCATGCCAAGTTTAGATCACGCCGATGACAACATAGTGGGCCCACTTATTATGTTTTATGATGTCACATCATATTAAGATTCCCATGGTATCATCCCCCAAAAAAATAATTATTCTACAGCCCAAATTGTGGGTCCTAGTTTTTGGCGTTGATTTGGACCTCTTATTGAGTGCCACGTGTAAAGTTTATATAATAATAAAATAAAAAGCCGGTGGTCTTTCCACAATTCCAAAGAAGTCAACTAAACTTTTGAGTTACTAGGAGAGTGCATTGATGACGTGGCACACGAAAAACCCGGTTAAAAGGAGTGGTCTTTGTGAATGTGGTCTCTGAGACGACAAAAACACTTTTGGTGGGTCCCACTGTCATGCACTAGATCCTCCCAATGGGCCCATCTCCCACCACGTGGCAGGATTACACTTGTCATCCATCTATGGCTTCAACACTGACAATGATAACGTTATCTTCCATACATTGGACCATGCTGCCACGTGTCACATTTTCCTTATCCTTTGAGATTCTTCAGAGCTTATCGTTAGATTCAATGAATACTAAAAAAAGGTAAAGAACAGAGGAAGAGAGAGGGGGAGAGATTTATTAGGAATCTAAGGAAGATTTTGAAAAAAGATGCCTTTTATTGAGTAGGCTTTTGGTTTTTCTTCTGTAGTTTTTTTTTTTATGGTGATGTTAATGGTGGTTTGTTAGTGGAGTGGCAGAGTAAGAACAGGTGAATGCTTTTTTTTTTTTTTTTGGGTTGATTCTCAGAGAATAAATGGGTGGTGAGTGGGAGTTTGTTGCAGTGAAAAACCCAGACCTCTAATTTGGAAAAAGAAGAAAAAAGAACCAACTTTTTTCCTCTTTCAGTACTAAAAAGTAAAATTAGGAAGTAGAAGCATGCAGAATCCAGTAGCTGGGTTTTGATCATTTTGTTCTTGGGCATTTTTCTAAGATTCTACATTTTTTTTTGGTTTTCTGAATTTTGGGTAGAAAGTAAAACCCCTAACTACTTGATTTCTCATAGGAGGGACTTTAGAAGAATTACTACCTTGCTTGATTGGTACTGACTCATTCAAGCTCCTCCAATTCATCTGCCCTTCGCCTTTGTTAGGAATCATGATGTAGTTTCTTTGTATTGTGATTTTCTTATAGTTTTTGTTAGTTAAACCATGTTGAATTGAAGTCCCCTCCCATGCAGTAGGTTTCTTTCTTTACTCCCTAGTTAATTTTCATTTTAGGATTTTTTCTGTAAATTTGATTTTGATTTCATTAAGGCTTCTTAGATACCTGTTTAACTCAAAGGTGTACTGGCTTTTGATAGAGAACCAGTTTGGAGCTTATCTACGTGGTAGAAAAGAAAAGAAAGAATAATAAGAAGACAATCCAAGAAGAGTAAGGATTAGGATTGAGTTCAAAATGTCCTTTGCCATGTTATGGGCTGTTTCACCCTCAGATATCTCCTATAACCTTGGGTTTTCAGAGTCAATTCATGAGGCAGGGCGGTTTTCTGATAATTTGAGATCTGTTAGTAGAGCTATGGGTTCAAGATATGATGGGAAGCTAAAGGGAAATAAATCCAGATGGAGTTCTAACTCTCTTCACACAGACGTGAATTATGCTTCTTTCGGTTTTGAGCCTAAAAGGAGTGGAAAATTTCCAATTTTTTCGAGTTTGACCGCAAACCCAGCAGGGGAAATTGTGGTCTCATCAGAGCAAAGGGTTTATGATGTGGTCCTTAAGCAGGCTGCTTTGGTTAAAGAGCAGGTTAGATCAAATGGCGCAATTGATGTGAAACCAGAGATGGTTGTTCCAGGGAGTCTGCATTTGTTGAATGAAGCTTACAAACGTTGTGAAGAAGTTTGTGCAGAGTATGCAAAGACATTTTACTTGGGTAATCCCTTATCTATATTCTTTAATATGCAGTTCTCTAATTAGCTTGGGGATAGAGATTACTGAGTTCATATGTTTTTTGAAGAGATAGATTGGGGGATTTAGATTGCACATTTATACTAGGATGAAGACCAAATTTATACTCAATTAACTTAAACTTTCTGTTGCTTTTTTCCAGGTACGCTTCTCATGACCCCCGAGAGGCGAAAAGCTATCTGGGCAATCTATGGTAAGTAATTTAAAGTTGTACATGAACTTTCGATTAGCAAGTTACCTTTGACAGGAATCGGGATTCCACTGAACAAAACTTTTGCATCATTTAATGTTAGCCTCTCATGATCAATGAGTATATGGTAACTTTCTTATCTTTCAAAGTAGAAACCTTAGTTAGAAAAACGTGATTCAGCCGGAAAAAAAAAACTTGGTTCCAAAAAACGTAGTAAAAAACAGAAGGAACTACACCAATATGCGTTTAAATTTTGTCATTTACAAAATATGGTGGCAGTAAAGTTGGAAAGTTGACAAAAAGCGTATTTAATATATCTAAAATGCGTTTTGTATGTGTTTAAATTGTTTTACACAAAAAAAGAGTTTTTTTTACAGGAAAAGTTTTAAACAGAGTATTAAATGGCACACCAAATTTTGGACCGAAATTTCGGATTTCGGTGGGGTCCGAAATAGGTACCGAAACCGAAATTTGAAACCTTGGTCACAACTAATGAGTATATCTATCGATGGACATGCCTTTGATATGATAGGGCTTCAGAGTAAATGTTGAGACCCTGTGCTGAGTTCAAAATCTTCAACTGTTTCACACTCTAAAGTAGTCCCTGCTCACAAAATCCTCAAATGTTTCATATCACAATTACCTGGTCCTAACAAGACCAGGGAAAAAAGTGAAATTCCACATTAAGGGCTAGTCTGGGTGTGCCAGCTGATTGGATAGTGATTGAGAATTGTGTGTACCCCTTCAATCTAAAACTTTTTTAGACTGCAAGTTTACAAACCCACAATCGCAATTAGTACCCGCAACTCAATTACTAACACAATTAGCTAAGAATAGATCTTTATGTAGAACTTTAGAAATCTTCACTAATCTTTTCTTGAATTACAAGGAGCCTGATGAGTGTTTATATAGAACACTCAATAAGTTAAAAATAGAAACAAGAAGATTTATGAAGATAAGCATAGAAAGAGATTTAAGAGGATTTGGGAAGATAATCCTAATCAAGCGAACTTGCCTCGGGATGATAATCCTAATCAAGCTAACTTGCCTACACTAACTGACCACCTAATCCATCACCCAAGAATCCAATGGTGAGATCTCTCACACTTTAATATGCTCCCTCAAACATATGTGGATTGGAAATCTACATGCATTTGATTGCAATAGAAAGTCCCCAAATTTCAAACGTAATCAAAATCCACCAAATTCAATGCACACTGTCAAAAGTTGATGGCATAGATCCCTTGTTGATGATGATGTTGCCGATAATGATGACTCGTTTTGATTGCCGAAAAAGGTGCCGCTTTGTTGATGTGCCGCGAAGAGCCTTAGTGGGAATCAAACTCAAGCCTCGATGGGCGAGTTATCATGGGCTGGTTTTGGAATACCGAACCTCATAAAAAAGGGTCACTATGGACCAAAGCCTTGATGGGCAAGACATCATGGGTCGACTTTGATGACGATCATCATGGAATCAGAAACTACTCAGGCACGGACCTCAAGGAATTGAGGCCCCTCAACTGAGTAGAGCGACTATTTCAGGCACAACATCAGTAGCATGTTATCAATGCTTGCATTGGCGATTGGCATGTCCCGATGGAGTGGTGTTGGGGTTTGGCTGTGATGGAGAGAGCATGGCAAAGAAATGACAAAGATGAAGTCGGATCGGCAAGATCTGAGGCGACGGCGATGACAACCTCCCAACGGAGTAGATGAAGAGCTAGGGTTCTAACACAGTGCCTTGGATTCACAAATGGCAATGAGGGATGAGGAATAAAACGATCTATGACTTTTCTGTGGCCCGGCAGCTGGGTGCAAGGAAATCATGGAAGAAATGAAAGCAACGAGGAACAGAAGAAGGTTAGACTTGTGGCAAAAGGCCCGGCGGACCGCTAGATCGGCCGTCCGCCAGAGAGCAAAGCTTCTGTGGTTGTGCTCAATGCGTGGTCGGATCAACCTGCTGTGATACCATGTAGAACTTTAGAAATCTTCACTAATATTTTCTTGAATTACAATGAACGTAATGAGTGTTTATATAGAACATTCAATAGGATAAACATAGAAACAAGAAGATTTATGAAGATAAACATAGAAAGAGATTTAAGAGGATTTGGGAAGATAATCCTAATCATGCTAACTTGCCTTGGGAGGATAATCCTAATCAAGCTAACTTGCCTAAACTGACTGACTACCTAATCCATCACCCAAGAATCCAATGGTGAAATTTCTCACACTCTAACACTTTATCTTTCCACTTTTTAGAAGAACACTGGCTTTCAAGTTTTTCTTGTCATCTGTTTGGGAAATTGATGGATCATCTGTTGTTGTTTATTCATTATAATTTTGTCTAGCTAGAGTTTTAGCTTTAAGACATGTTTGGCAACCATGAAAATATTTCATTGAATGTATGCTTGCCCTCTCCTACCCAACCCCCCTCTTCCCCCCCCCCCCCCCCGCCCCCGGCCTCTGTCTCACAATTGGGCAAACATGGATTCGAAGAAATATTTTCATGGTTTCCAAACATGCCCTTAAGGTTGCTTCCTCGCATTGTCCTCAGAAGTCTCTTTTTATGTGCAGTTTGGTGCAGGAGGACAGACGAACTTGTAGACGGGCCTAATGCTTCACACATAACACCTACGGCCCTAGACCGGTGGCAATCCAGGTTGGAGGATCTCTTCCAAGGTCGTCCATATGATATGTTCGATGCAGCTCTATCTGATACTGTTTTGAAGTTCCCTGTTGACATCCAGGTATTTTGTTTCTTCTTTTCCATAGAAACTGACATACTTTAAACTGTTTTCACAGCTACTTTAGCAGCTATTTATGCTTACAGTGATGCACCTTTTCTCTTAGTCAAAGTATTTAGCTTTGTATATCTCAAAGTCCATGTATACTCCATCCCTTATCTGTTGATAATATAGGAAATTGAGAAAAATATTCAACTAATTTTGCTTAGCTGGAATCAAATACTTCTCATAGGATTCATCTGGGTTACTCTTTGGAAAGGTCAAACAATACCTTATGAATTTCGGATGCCAATTCCTTCTATTGTGCTTATGTATCAGGGGGTGTTCGATATTTTATGGAACCCATCACTATCTTCTCAATACTGCTAGACCAACAATTGAGAAAAATGTAGCTGTGTTAGAATCATCAAGTTGAATTATGTCACCAGTTAGCTTATGTTGGAAAACCAGAAGCCCGTTTAATCCCAATGTTCACGGGCATTTCATTCGTAGTGCATGTTTCTTAGATTCCTTAAGGTCAAAATTTTCATGCTATTTTTGTAACATCCTAATTTTATTATATTCCTTACTGTGTTGCCCATAATGTAATAGGCCTTCTCAACTCTAAATTTCTACTCTTTCAGCCATTCAATGACATGATCGAAGGAATGAGGATGGACCTTGTTAAGTCAAGATACATGAACTTTGATGAGCTCTATCTCTATTGTTACTATGTAGCTGGAACTGTCGGTTTAATGAGTGTGCCAGTGATGGGTATAGCTCCAGATTCACAGGCAACAACAGAAAGTGTCTACAATGCTGCCTTGGCATTAGGAATTGCAAATCAGCTCACCAACATTCTTAGGGATGTTGGCGAAGAGTAAGTGAAAATTCCTAAACTATCTGTATTACTCCATCTGCCCTCCTTATATTCACCTAGCTAGTTAACAAACTCATCTTAGCTTTATGGTTCAGAGCCATTGATTAAATGCTGATGTGTTATTTGATTTTTAGCACGTAACATATGAATTAAAAAAAATTCACTTGTTATTCTAATCTGTTTTTATTTGTTCAGTGCTAGAAGAGGGAGAATTTATCTGCCACAGGACGAGCTATGGCAGGCAGGGCTTTCGGATGATGATATATTTGCGGGGAAGGTGACAGATAGTTGGAGGAGCTTCATGAAGAAGCAAATTAAGAGGGCTAGGATGTTCTTCAAGAAAGCAGAGAAAGGAGTAACAGATCTCAATAAAGCTAGTAGATGGCCGGTAAACCCAAAATATCCATATTTTTTTTTTTCCATGTAACTAATACGCAGGAAACTGCACTAGAAAATTAATCAAAATCCATAAGAAGTCCAAGAATTCTTTACTTACAGATAAAACTTACTTCACTATGAACCCAATAGGGAAGAGATTAGTGGTATAAGTAGTCAATAGGGAGGAGACCAACATTTGATTTACCTAGAATTTACCTGGTAGAATAGTGATAAGTAGTGCTTGGTTGTTGTTACTGTGTGAGGGTTCCACATAACAAATTTCCATTCGTTTGTTACTGCGTGAGGGTTCCGCGTAACAAAGCTTCCCCCTTTGATTAGTGCGTGAGGGTTCCGCCTAATTAAAATCCCATCTTTTGTTACTGTGTGAGGGTTCCACATAACAAATTTATGTAGCTTGTTACTGTGTGAGGGTCCGCATAACAACGCTTTCCCTTTTGATTAGTGCGTGAGGGTTCCGCCTAATTAAAATCCCATCTTTTGTTACTGTGTGAGGGTTCCACATAACAAATTTTCGTCGCTTGTTACTGCGTGAGGGTCCGCATAACAACGCTTTCCCCTTTGATTAGTGCGTGAGGGTCCGCCTAATTAAAATTCCACCTTTTGTTACTGTGTGAAGGTTCCACATAACAAATTTCCTTTGCTTGTTACTGCGTGAGGGTTTCGCATAACAAAGCTTCCATGTGGTTAGTGTGTGAAGGTTCCACCTAACCAAATCTCCCGTTGGTGCGCGAAGGTCCCGCCTAACTAAAAATTCTATTTTCAAGGCGTGAAGGTTCCACCTGATCATCTCAACCTCATTTTCAGCGCGTGTGAGTTCCGCCTGATTGTTCGAAGTCCAAATTGCAATTCAAAAAAAAAAAAAAAAAAAAAAAAAAAAAAAAAAAAAACCCTCTCATTTTGGGCCAGTCAAAATGTGTTGTCTGTTCAGCTTTGACATTCGCGCGACAAGCACGCTCTGCCAAAGAGGGGCATCTGTAGACACCCCATTTTGACCGTGCCTTAAACCTTCCAGTTTTGCGAAAAACCCCATCAAATCAATGAGCTAGGGTCCCAAATTTAACCCTATGCTAGCTTTGGGTCCCACCAAGGTCCCTGCGAAATTTCGTCGATATCCGAGCGCGTTTGCCTAGCAAACAAGCCAAGATAGTGTCCGTAGTGTAAACCAGAAAGGGGGTGCGTTATTGAGGCAAGGGAGTGCACGTATCAACCCTCAGGTCAGCCAATCAAGGAAGAAAAGACAAGTGTGATGTGATTGCTAAAGCAAGGGGGTGCTGATTTCAGCACACCCTTCCTTAATAAAATTAGAGCCGATTGAAGCTTGTGGGGTCAATCCCATTTTTGTTGAAAAATGGGTAGCATGCATCATTCATCATTTCTTTTTATTTCTAGTGTGTCAATGTCAAGGCATGGTGGGTACCCCTTTTGAAAAAGAGATAAAACGGGACCGGTTGCAAGTGGAAAAGGGGTAGTATGCATCATTTCTTTTTATTTTTAGTGTGTCAATGTCAAGGCATGGTGGGTACCCCTTTTGAAAAAAAAGATGGAAAGGGACCGGTTGCAAGTAGAAAAAGGGGGTAGTGCGTATCATTTCTGGGGGAGGATTACCTGGACCACCTGTTATAAGAGGAAGAACCAGAAAAGAGAAAAAAAAAAGGAAAAACGGGGGAGAGATCTGGAGAGAGAGATCTGCCGAGGGGAGAGAGAGAGAGAGAGAGAGATCTGGAGAGATCTAGAGAGATCGAGAGAGATCTGCAGAGAAAGGGAGAGAGAGAGAGAGAGAGATCTGCAGAGAGGGAGAGGAAGGGTCTTCCCCTCCGGCAACCCAACCGGATTCCGGCCACCTTCTCCGGCATTCTCCCAACCAACCACCGGAGCTCCACCGGCATCCACATCTCCTCCACCCCACCTCCAGCGGGCCCCACATCAGTGGGCCCCACACAAGCACACCGACTCTGTCAACACCTTCCTGGATCTCTTGTTCCTCCTATAGCTGGCGTAAGTTCATTTTTTTATCTTATAATTATTCATTCTTTGCACTACACGGGTCCCACAGCGGGTCCCACATCAGTGGGTCCCACATCAGCGGGTCCCACAGCGGGTCCCACATCCGCAGGTCCCACAGCGGGTCCCACATCAGCGGGTCTCATAGTGGCGGGTCTCGCATCAGCGGGTCCCACATCAGCGGGTCCCACAGTGGGTCCCACATCAGCGGGTCCCACATCAGCGGGTCCCACATCAGTGGGTCCCACAGCGGGTCCCACAACAGCGGGTCCCACAGCGGGTCCCACAGTGGGTCCCACATCAGCATGTCCCACAGCATGTCCCACATCAGCAGGGTCCCACAGTGGGTCCCACATCAGCGGACCCTAGTAGCGGGACCCAATGCCAGCGGGCCCCACACAAGCATACTCTGTATTGGCAACCACCTCATTTTTCTTTTTATATATATATGTCAGCCCCCTCATCTTGATATTGTCAGCCCTCTTCACTTTAATAATTGCAACCCATTTCATTTTGGTTTGTACAGCCACTTCACTTTAATAATGGCAACCCATTTCATTTTGGTATGTGCAACCCTCTTGCAAATGGTGTTAACACCCTTATTTGTCCTCCATCTCTTTAAGAGACATGCCTTGTCTCATTAGCATATCTTTTTTAGAATTTCCAGTTCGAGAGTTAGTCCTACAGTCAGTCCAGGAATTTTTCCTGTCATCATAGGGGTTAGGATTCTGTCCATCCTCCCATCAAGTCGTGATCTTTACCCGCTCCTGCAAGGTATAGGATGTTGTCCAACCCTTGCCGAGTTATTTTCCTGTTCGTCCCCCTGCAAGGTATAGGATGATGTCCCACCTTTGCGGGATTCCAGAAGTCTCCCTACCCTTATGATGATAGGATTTTATTCTCTGGTGTCAAAAAATAACAAAAACATTCCAAAAACACTTAAAAATCCAAAAACATCTCAAAAACAATTCAAAATCCAAAAACACTTAAAAATGTCAAAAACATCAAACACATTTGAAAAACCAAAAATCTCAAAAATCTTGAGTCATGTGCAGAGTAGTTAGGAATTCTGTCCGAACTACGTTGGCTTGATCCCTTTCAACAGGGTACGTAGTGCAGCTTGGGATCCACATCTCAGGTCCAGTCAAACTTTTCAATAAAACCATTTAAATCCTTCAAAAAATCATTTCAAGCATCCAAAAATATCTTTCAAGCTTTTCTCAAACATACAAAAAAAAAAAACAAAAATCGGCAAGGATGGTGATTGCCAGGTCACTCGGAGCCTTCTTTTCATTTCATTTTCGATTTGGATCGTGGTTTGCCGGTGTTATCGGTTTTCCGGCATTTTATCGGGGTTTGGGACGGGCGATGACGTAGCGTGGCCCCTTCACAGGGATTGTCCTCGCTGAGTCCAACGATAGGCCATGACGATCGCAAGACTTATCCGATCTTCAGCGGATCAGGATCGCTGAGCTTGATTCCTTAGAATCGCTCCCTTGAGCATATCGTACATTCCCTTTTCTTTTCCCTGGCATTCTTGGTCCTCATGCACCGTTGATTCTCCGATTCATTTATTTCCCTATACCTTTTAGCTCATTGTGTGTTTATCTTTGACTTCTTATGTGCTACTGTTAGCTTGCTTACTTTCCTAGCATGAGATTGATTATTATTTTCTTAGCATTATCTCTTACATAGGTTCGCATGATAGTGTGTTTATTCTATTGCTTTGGTAGTTTACTGCTATGCTTATCTGTCCTCTCACCTGCTTAGTTGTAGCATTTATTCATCTTATCTTGATTATCTGCTTAGCTGTAGATGTGCGTGTGGATGTTACTGCTTTCATAGATGTGATGGGCTAGGATTAGATGCGGTGAGTTAGGATTTGGATGTTTATTTTCTTTCGCCCATCCCCGGGTCATGCATGCTTAGATAGACGTTTTCTCGGGGATGCTCGTTCCCATTTCACATGATTTTAACCCAAAACTCTTCAAAATTAATTAAAAATGGCATAAGAGACCAGGTGCTAGCACTTGGGCGAATTGGGGGCGCCTAATCCCTTCCCCATTCGTCATCAGGCACGAACCCTATTTTATATCTCTGGTTATCCGTTGCAACAGAGCATAGTATGGGATCCTTGGCCCATTTTCCTTGGATGGCGACTCTTCTTTGTTTAAGGTACGCCTCGAATCTGGGCTAGTCCCCCGAATCGAGAGGTATCTCACTTATATCGCCACCCATGCTGTGAGTGGCACCATTTCGAGAGTTCCTTGGTAGAGCTCTCCTTCACATTTGTGGAGATCTTAGAGGATCGGCGCGCGGGATCTCGTGTCCCTCGCCTAGCCGTCCTCGGGATCGGGGTACACAGGCTATCGAGTCAAACCTCCAAATTCCCCAGCAGAGTCGCCAGCCTGTGGACCCCGATCCCGAGGACGGCTAGGCGAGGGACACGAGATCCCGCGCGCCGATCCTCTAAGATCTCCACAAATGTGAAGGAGAGCTCTACCAAGGAACTCTCGAAATGGTGCCACTCACAGCATGGGTGGCGATATAAGTGAGATACCTCTCGATTCGGGGGACTAGCCCAGATTCGAGGCGTACCTTAAACAAAGAAGAGTCGCCATCCAAGGAAAATGGGCCAAGGATCCCATACTATGCTCTGTTGCAACGGATAACCAGAGATATAAAATAGGGTTCGTGCCTGATGACGAATGGGGAAGGGATTAGGCGCCCCCAATTCGCCCAAGTGCTAGCACCTGGTCTCTTATGCCATTTTTAATTAATTTTGAAGAGTTTTGGGTTAAAATCATGTGAAATGGGAACGAGCATCCCCGAGAAAACGTCTATCTAAGCATGCATGACCCGGGGATGGGCGAAAGAAAATAAACATCCAAATCCTAACTCACCGCATCTAATCCTAGCCCATCACATCTATGAAAGCAGTAACATCCACACGCACATCTACAGCTAAGCAGATAATCAAGATAAGATGAATAAATGCTACAACTAAGCAGGTGAGAGGACAGATAAGCATAGCAGTAAACTACCAAAGCAATAGAATAAACACACTATCATGCGAACCTATGTAAGAGATAATGCTAAGAAAATAATAATCAATCTCATGCTAGGAAAGTAAGCAAGCTAACAGTAGCACATAAGAAGTCAAAGATAAACACACAATGAGCTAAAAGGTATAGGGAAATAAATGAATCGGAGAATCAACGGTGCATGAGGACCAAGAATGCCAGGGAAAAGAAAAGGGAATGTACGATATGCTCAAGGGAGCGATTCTAAGGAATCAAGCTCAGCGATCCTGATCCGCTGAAGATCGGATAAGTCTTGCGATCGTCATGGCCTATCGTTGGACTCAGCGAGGACAATCCCTGTGAAGGGGCCACGCTACGTCATCGCCCGTCCCAAACGCCGATAAAATGCCGAAAAACCGATAACACCGGCAAACCACGATCCAAATCGAAAATGAAATGAAAAGAAGGCTCCGAGTGACCTGGCAATCACCATCCTTGCCGATTTTTGTTTTTTTTTTTTTTGTATTTTTGAGAAAAGCTTGAAAGATATTTTTGGATGCTTGAAATGATTTTTTGAAGGATTTAAATGGTTTTATTGAAAAGTTTGACTGGACCTGAGATGTGGATCCCAAGCTGCACTACGTACCCTGTTGAAAGGGATCAAGCCAACGTAGTTCGGACAGAATTCCTAACTACTCTGCACATGACTCAAGATTTTTGAGATTTTTGGTTTTTCAAATGTGTTTGATGTTTTTGACATTTTTAAGTGTTTTTGGATTTTGAATTGTTTTTGAGATGTTTTTGGATTTTTAAGTGTTTTTGGAATGTTTTTGTTGTTTTTTGACACCAGAGAATAAAATCCTATCATCATAAGGGTAGGGAGACTTCTGGAATCCCGCAAAGGTTGGACATCATCCTATACCTTGCAGGGGGACGAACAGGAAAATAACTCGGCAAGGGTTGGACAGCATCCTATACCTTGCAGGAGCGGGTAAAGATCACGACTTGATGGGAGGATGGACAGAATCCTAACCCCTATGATGACAGGAAAAATTCCTGGACTGACTGTAGGACTGACTCTCGAACTGGAAATTCTAAAAAAGATATGCTAATGAGACAAGGCATGTCTCTTAAAGAGATGGAGGACAAATAAGGGTGTTAACACCATTTGCAAGAGGGTTGCACATACCAAAATGAAATGGGTTGCCATTATTAAAGTGAAGATGGCTGTACAAACCAAAATGAAATGGGTTGCAATTATTAAAGTGAAGAGGGCTGACAATATCAAGATGAGGGGGCTGACATATATATAAAAAGAAAAATGAGGTGGCTGCCAATACAGAGTATGCTTGTGTGGGGCCCGCTGGCATTGGGTCCTGCTACTAGGGTCCGCTGATGTGGGACCCACTGTGGGACCCTGCTGATGTGGGACATGCTGTGGGACATGCTGATGTGGGACCCACTGTGGGACCCGCTGATGTGGGACCCGCTGTGGGACCCGCTGATGTGGGACCCGCTGTGGGACCCGCTGTTGTGGGACCCGCTGTGGGACCCACTGATGTGGGACCCGCTGATGTGGGACCCACTGTGGGACCCGCTGATGTGGGACCCGCTGTGGGACCCGCTGATGTGGGACCCGCTGATGCGGGACCCGCTGTGGGACCCGTTGTGGGACCCGTTGTGGGACCCGCTGTGGGACCCGCGGATGTGGGACCTGCTGTGGGACCCGCTGATGTGGGACCCGCTGTAGGACCCACTGATGTGGGACCCGCTGTGGGACCCGTGTAGTGCAAAGAATGAATAATTATAAGATAAAAAAATGAACTTACGCCAGCTATAGGAGGAACAAGAGATCCAGGAAGGTGTTGACAGAGTCGGTGTGCTTGTGTGGGGCCCACTGATGTGGGGCCCGCTGGAGGTGGGGTGGAGGAGATGTGGATGCCGGTGGAGCTCCGGTGGTTGGTTGGGAGAATGCCGGAGAAGGTGGCCGGAATCCGGTTGGGTTGCCGGAGGGGAAGACCCTTCCTCTCCCTCTCTGCAGATCTCTCTCTCTCTCTCTCTCTCCCTTTCTCTGCAGATCTCTCTAGATCTCTCCAGATCTCTCTCTCTCTCTCTCCCCTCGGCAGATCTCTCTCTCCAGATCTCTCCCCCGTTTTTCCTTTTTTTTTTCTCTTTTCTGGTTCTTCCTCTTATAACAGGTGGTCCAGGTAATCCTCCCCCAGAAATGATACGCACTACCCCCTTTTTCTACTTGCAACCGGTCCCTTTCCATCTTTTTTTTCAAAAGGGGTACCCACCATGCCTTGACATTGACACACTAAAAATAAAAAGAAATGATGCATACTACCCCTTTTCCACTTGCAACCGGTCCCGTTTTATCTCTTTTTCAAAAGGGGTACCCACCATGCCTTGACATTGACACACTAGAAATAAAAAGAAATGATGAATGATGCATGCTACCCATTTTTCAACAAAAATGGGATTGACCCCACAAGCTTCAATCGGCTCTAATTTTATTAAGGAAGGGTGTGCTGAAATCAGCACCCCCTTGCTTTAGCAATCACATCACACTTGTCTTTTCTTCCTTGATTGGCTGACCTGAGGGTTGATACGTGCACTCCCTTGCCTCAATAACGCACCCCCTTTCTGGTTTACACTACGGACACTATCTTGGCTTGTTTGCTAGGCAAACGCGCTCGGATATCGACGAAATTTCGCAGGGACCTTGGTGGGACCCAAAGCTAGTATAGGGTTAAATTTGGGACCCTAGCTCATTGATTTGATGGGGTTTTTCGCAAAACTGGAAGGTTTAAGGCACGGTCAAAATGGGGTGTCTACAGTTGTCAACCTCTTAGAGTAGTGGGAGGGGTGTCATCACCAATATAGAAAGAGGAGAGAGAGGGAAGAGAGAAAAAGAGAAATTATTGAAGCCAAATTCCACCTTTTTTGAGAAATTTGGCTTGGAAGGTATAAGGAGGGGACATGAATGCCATATCACCAGACATGCAATAATTACCTATGAAACTTGTTTGGCTCCCAAACAAGAGATTTTGCTGATGTGGCTCCCAAATGCAAAGCCAAAACCCCTAAACTATCCTGGCTTTTGTACAACCATACAACCAAACACACCCTAGATTAGACTTGCAACCTTATTTATGTCATTTATTCTCAATGCCCACACCATTATTCTAATTTCTAGCTCCATGCAGGTATTTATACCATTTATTTCTTGATGCTCCAAACCTCTGGTTCATTACATTGAAGATCTTTGAACTTATTTGTATGTTTTATTCTGAAAATGGCCCTACCAATTATTAGTTTGTATTATGAATTTATATAAAATGATCCCACTTGTTAGATCACAAATTTACAACCCAATTATAGTTTTAGGGAATGGGGGATTCCCCTAATTCGCATACTAGAACAGCCCCATCAATGTACTAGGGTGGCACCAAGTGGGGAAAATAAAACTAGCTTTTGTAAGATATGAACATATATTATGGAATGACTTGAAACACATTTTAACACCATTTGTTGCTGCAGGTTTGGGCTTCCTTGCTTTTGTACAGCCAGATTTTAGATGAGATTGAATCGAACGATTACGACAACTTCACAAAGAGGGCGTATGTGAGCAAAGGTAACAAGATAATGGCATTGCCTGCTGCCTATGCAAGATCCCTCTTGAGTCCTTCAAGAACGCTGCTGAGCATTGCTAAGGCAGGATCACAGTAAGAAACAAAACGACGACCATCATCATCATATAGAGGAAATTCCAACACCTCTTGTATGAAAATTTTGAAAATATTCTCAAATAAAGGTAAAAGCAGAATAGTTATATATTGTAGTAATTGCATATTAGAAACTAGAATGGGAAAAAATTGTACCAGCATTTGTGGCAGTGTTCTATCCATTTTTTCTTCTTTTCTTCTCTGATTTTGAGGAAACATTCCTCTAACGAATTCTTTGGGAACCTCTTTAGTAAATGTAATATACAGAATTGCTATCAATCAAATATTGCAAAGGGAGGAGTATGGAGAAATTGGCGTCCCCCATTCTAAAACTGTGTATGTGACTGTAGACGCCTGTTTTCATTTAAACGATATCTTTAAATATGAGAATATCTGACCCTATTTTCATCTAAATGTTATCTTTAAATATGAAAATATCTGATTTCTAAATCTATAAGCCCATCACATAATATAAAAAACATCTTTTCCTTAATCTGAATCAAAACTAGTCGCTGTCGAATCGACCCCATGATCCTAAAATTGCTAGACACTCTTCTCCTCAGCAAACATATATTATGACATATCAAAGTATCTGATTTCTCATTCTATAAACCCATCACACAATTAAATACATTATTTTCCTTAAACTGAATCAGATTAGTCACTGCCCAATAGACCCATGATCCTAAAATTGCTAGCCACTTTTTTCAGGAAACACATCTTACAATATCCGCACTTCTTAGGAGACCTGCTCTAACCCTCTAACAACTCTTTTCTTTGAATAGCTACAAAAGACAAAAGGGAAATGCTAAGTAACATTTTCTGACAAACCTGTTGGAACTGATACAACATGTGTAGTTAAGTGCCTAACTGATAAGGGATCAACATCTGAGAAACAGTCTCTGTATGTACATTTAATGAAGGGTCTAACCCAGTAATAGAATAACATCAATGAATAACTATGGAGATTGGCCAGATACACTTAAAAGGGTTGAAATAGAACTGAATTGATATATAAAGTTAGTAAATGATTGAATTATCAAATGGAACTTAAACAAGCGGTCCAATGAACTGACCCAGTTGGTGGTTCCACGTGAGAGCAAAGATCCCACATCGGAAAAGTGAATGGATATGGATGGGCTCATAAGAGCTTGGGCACCGTCCCCTTAACGTCTAGCTTTTAAGGGTAAGTTCTACTGGGGTTCCAACAAGTGCTATCAGGGCCAGGGTGTGGTAATTCCTGTGGTGAGCCTTCAAGGATGGAAAAATATCTCGGGGAAGATCTCGGTAACCAAGTGTAACCTTGAGGACAGAGAAAATCTCTGGGGGAAGATCTTGTAGTTCCCACATAGCTCCTGCGTGGAGGGAGAGATTGTCCACATTGCTTCTACATGGGGGGGAGGGGGGGGGATTGTTGGGGGCTCCACGCAAAAGTAAAGATCCCACATCAGAAAAGTGAATGGATGTGGATGGGCTTATAAGAACTTAGGCACCCTGCCCTCAACGGCTAGCTTTATAGGGTGAGTTCTACCCGGGTTCCATTAGAACCTGTCCTACAAGTAGAATACTAACATAAATTGGAAAGCAATTTTGGATTTTTGGTGAAAAATTGGATTCAAGTCCCTCACCTTGTATTTAAATTGGAAAGCAATAGTTTGAACCTCAAGCAATGACATTTCATCTAACTAACAAAAGATTAATAAAATAAAAAAGGTATTGGCTAGGGTCCATCGGAAAAGGCATTTCGCGGCTGGTCCGTCGCATGTCAGACCAGCCACCTCATGAATGGAGACAAAAGCTGTTGTCATCATTAAGGAAGTGGCTGGTCTGACATGTGACAGACCAGCCGCGAAATGCCTTTTGCGATGGACGCTAGCAATTCCCAATAAAAAAAATGATGTTATTAGTGATAATAAAAGGCATTTGATTTTCTTATTTTTCTTGATATTAGTTATACTTATAAAAATTGTTCATGCAAGCATCTTGCATTCACACCTAGGCTTTGAAAACAACTCTGAAATCCCCCCCCCCCCCCCTTTTTTTTTTTTTTTTCGAAAGCTAAGTACGATGAAATTTCCAAGAAAAAAAAAAACAAGGACCACGCTAATTTCACCTTGTGAATTCAGCAAAAAGTAAAAAGAAAAAAAAAGAATCTCACATTTAATTTGTTGTGGAATAAAAGAAACCACAATCGACGACTTCTCCCAAGGAAAGAAAAAAAATCTCATACTTCGACCTCCAAATGACTTTCATGGTATTCTCTTCGACATTGAGGGGACGAAGACTCGACATTTTGTGGAAAATAGTAGATTTTTACTGCCCCATTTATTTCTCTTTTTTCTGAATATGGACAGGCAGAGACAAACAAAAGGAGTTGAAATACTGGAAGAGGGGTGGAAATATCATTTCCCAAACTATTAAATAAATCATAAAGTTACAGGAAAATGATATGCAATGTTCTAATAGATGCGCGGAAGCATCTTGTCGTTTAGTATTTAAAGAGCTGTCAAAAGGATATTTCAGTTCTCAAAAAGCTATCTATTAAAACATTGCAGTGCTGATATCATTTCCCAAGTTAAATTGTTGGAACTTTGCAATATAATGAGGTGGACATTAAGGATTAGATAGTAAATTTTTTTTTTTGGAAAATTACAGTTACACCCCTCTAGTTTCTGACACATACACTTCTACCCCTGTGGTTCTAAATGTGACAACTACACCCTCTGTAGTTTCATTGGATTTTTTTAACTGAACGGACCAGACGGCGAGGTGGAAATGACCAAAATGCCCTCGTCACCCCAACTAAAAATTAGGGTTTTCAGACTTGAAAACTAAAAATTAGGGTTTGATTCAAACCCTTGTTTATTTATCAACATAAACCCTCGATTTAGGAGTTTTATTTGTCTTCATTCACACCATTATCATAATTTGCATATAAACCCTAATATTTTAGAGCTTTATTTTGTTTTTATCAATTTTTTTTCTTGAAATGTGGGTTTGATGTAGCCATAGGGTGGGGTTTCATTGTCTGTGGTGGAGGTGACGGCGGTGGCTGGAGATGGCGACGACAACTGTGACCGAAGGTGGCGACGGTGGCCAGAGGTGCGACGGCGGCGGGAAATGGCGTAACCCTAATCCCTCTGCAAATGAGGGTATTTGTGTCCTCAAAATTATTTTCAGTCTTTCCGTCAGATTAAACTGACGGACTGTTGACGGAGGGGGTGTACTTGTCACGTTTTGAAACCTTAGGGGGTGTACTTGTCACGTTTTGAAACCTTAGGGGGTGTAGTTGTCACATTTAGAACCACAGGCGTAGAAGTATATGTGTCAGAAACTAGAGGGGGTGTAAATGTAATTTTCCCTCTTTTTTTGTAACCCATAAAGGAATGCGACCTCAGGGCAGACCTCAAAAATACTAGGCATGATAAGGTACATAGATGAAGAGGGTAGACCTCCTTTCATCAAAAGAAAAGGGGAAAACCCCTAACAAAAACAAAGCGCTGCAAATGGCTGCAAGGAAAGAAAATATTGCAGGGATTAGATAGTAGTGAAAACTAGTAAAATTTTCAAGACTTTGAATGCTTGATTTTGAAATTTAGTAACAGGTGAGGGTGTAAAGAGGAATGGATGCCGATGGACTTAATTATAAGGGCAGGGCATGGACACCCTTCCTTAAAGGCTAGCTTTTAAGGATGAGTTCTACCCGGGTCTCAAAAAATTCTCATATATGTATTTTTCTTTTGGTGATCATTGCTCAGGAAAAGTAAATGCTTAGTTCTAATGGTTATAATATCTATTTTAAACTGCTGGGTCCTGCCAAACCCAAGCTTACTTACCCAGGATATTAAAGCAAAAAGAAATTGAATGAAAGAAGAAGAACAAGAGCAGAAAGAAATTGATAGATGTAGAAAATCCCATAACAAACAGAGGATACTATAATTTGTTACTACAAACATACTCTTTGTTTAAAGCTTTGCTATGCAGTGAGAGCTGAATATCCGCTGTATTTACACGTTATAACTTATAATAGCGATGAAAGAAACATAGAGCAATTTTTTATATCAAAGGCGAGATTTTGCAAGAATCTGCTGTTCTTGCGGCCGAACGTTGCGGTTATTGTTGTTGTTCTTGTTCTTGTTGTTGCGTCTATAGTTGCGTTGGAGGTTGGGTGCCTTTTGCGCCCTGTCTTGAGGGAGAGTGGTAGTAGCAGGTGGAAAAGTTTTTGCCCGAGCCCTGAGTTCAAATTTTTGAATCTTGCCCGTTGAAGTCTTTGGGAGCTCACCTACAAAAACCACTTTCTTTGGCACCATGAAATGAGCCATGTTCTCTCGACAATAGGAAATGATGTCTTCTTCACTAACTATGGTAGTACCCACTTTGGACTCTTTGGTGGTCTCCTTCTTGAGGGTCACGAAGGCGCATGGTGACTCGCCCCAGTGCTGATGTGGCATTGCCACCACGGCAGCCTCCGATACCATCGGATGACCATACAGTACGGTCTCCACCTCGACGCTGCTGATGTTCTCTCCGCCGGATATGATCACGTCCTTTGATCGATCCTTGATCTCCACGTATCCGTCCGGGTGGATCACCCCCACGTCACCCGTTCGGAACCAACCCCCTTTGAAAGCATCAGACGTGGCATTTGGATCCTTGTAGTACCCCTTCATTACACTACTTCCACGTAGGACGATCTCCCCGACAGAGTGCCCGTCTCGTGAGACACTCGCCATCGTCTCTGGGTCCTTAACGTCGGCCCCGGCTAGGGTCAAGACACTTATACCCTGTCGCGCCTTGATCTTGGCCTGCTCGTTGCGTGGCAATTTGTTCCAATTTGTTTGCCACTCGCAAACAAGGGCCGGGCCCGTCGCCTCTGTGAGACCGTACGCGTGTGTCACGTGGAAACCGAGCCGTTCCATCTTCTCGACGAGTGGCGCCGGAGGCGGGGCGCCACCGGTGAGGATACGGACTGGAGAGGGGAGCGGGCGCCGCTCAGCCGGGCTAGCATTGAGGAGGACGTTGAAGACAACAGGGGCGCAACACATGTGGGTCACATGGTGCTCTGCAATGGCATTGTACATCTCTGGGGCGCACGTGTTGCGGATGCATACGTTAGTGCCTCCGCGTGCGGCGACGCCCCAGGTGAAGGTCCACCCGTTGCAGTGGAACATAGGTAGGGACCAGAGGTAGACTGGCTCTGTCCCTACCTCCCACTGCAACAATAGACTAAGGGTGCTTAGAAAAGCACCCCGGTGACTATAGACAACACCCTTGGGAGCTGACGTGGTTCCTGAGGTGTAATTAAGCGCGATTGGGTCCCACTCATCGTCAGTCATCTGTGGCTTGTACCTTGGATCACCACCTCGAATCAGCTGCTCATATTCCAACTGCCCCAATCGAATACCTGTCGGGACATCTACATCGTCGATCACCACAACCAAGGGTAAGGATGATGAAGGCTCGTCATTTAGGCCACTCTTACCCTTGATGAGGCACTTGAGCGCCTCTCGAGCTAGTGGCACATACTCATAGTCCACGAAGAATACCTTCGCTTCGGAGTGAGCGAGTATGGTTGCCACATTGTTGGCATCAAGGCGGGTGTTTATAGTGTTAAGCACCGCGCCTGCCATCGGCACGGCGAAATGCATCTCATAGAGAGCCGGAATGTTGGGAGCGAGCACTGACACGACGTCTTTCTTGGCAACATTGAGCGTTTGGAGAGTGAAGGCAAGGCGGCAGCACCGCTCGTATGTTTGATCCCAAGTGAAATGGGTCTCGCCGTAGATGACCGACTTGCGTCTGGAGTAGACTGAGGCCGCCCTCTCGATGAAGGTGATCGGCGAGAGGGGAACGTAATTGGCCTCACACTTTGGTAGCTGATCCATTAATGGCTACTGGGTTTCTTGTTTCAAGGAGAGAGAGAGAGAGACAGATGGGTTGGGTTGAGGAATGAGAGAAGTGAGGAGAAAGGGAGGGGTTTATATAGGGGAAAAAATGAGAGGAGTTGATGGGGGTAGCTTAGCCATGTAAATTAAGGTGGGGAGAGTTGTATGGAAATAGATAGCGAAGGTGCATAGATATATATTAAATGAGGCCTTGAACGAGGACTATTGACTCTAATTTCTTTCATGGGATTCACACACATGTGGGGTCGTCTCTTAATTGACTGAAAGTAGAAGCCACAACCATCCATGTTCTTTCGTCTTTACCTCCTTGTTTTTTCTTCTTTTCTTCAAATCAAACCCACGAGTCTAGTCTTTAATTTGGATGGTCTAAACTGTTCAAGGGACAAAGAAGAAATACCTTTTGATGATCTTCTTTAATTTGTCCCCTGAAGCACATTAAGAAACTTGGAAATAATAAAAGATAAAAATAGAAAAACAAAACCTAACATCCATTATTTAAAGTTTTTAGTTAGCGTGTAACCTTAGGGATGTTTGGCAACCACTGGAAAAAATATTCCATGGAATATTTGCGGAAATGGCTTGAGAGGGCGTATGAGGGGAGCGTAGGAAATCTTTAAAAATTACTAGATGAAGACTAAACTAAAGGGTGCCCTTGCATAAATAAGATGAAAGGGCGCTCCCCAATGGCTTCGATTTTTTACATTTTCAGTGATATAATAAATGCACTTTGGCAGCTTTGAACCAATTGAGGCACCCTTCCATCTTATTTATGCAAGGGCGCCCTTCAGCTTAAAAAAAAATGGACAGCTCAGTGCACGAGGCTCCCGCCATTGTGGGGCGCCCTTCAGTTTAGACTTCCTCAAATTAGTAAAAATAATATTTGCTGAATAGATAAGATTTTTTTCCCTAATTTTCCAGCCCACTCTTGCCTTTACTGTCTCTCAAATCCCTTTCTCTCCTGCTGTTCCTATTCTAATCTCACAACTATATATTGATGAAGAATGAGTGCACCCCAAGAAATAAGGGAAATAATTCTAACTGTTCTAATTAACTCCTAGTCTGCTTTTTGAATAATGGAATTGAGATGAGCATTATATTCCGATTAACTTGTAAAAAGAATAGAAATAATTTATAAAATAATTTTTTTTTTTAGGGAAGTGATAAATGCGCCCCTATTCATTACTCGGGACACCCAGTTGTAGTGTATCCATGACTGCAGAGAGGGAGATACTTCACATGGGAAGGATTCAACCGTCCTGATTGCTACATACACTGCAGGTGGGCGCAGGTGGGTGTCCGAAGTAATGAGAAGGGGCACATTTATCATTTTCCAAATTTTAATTTAAAAAATCTCATTCCAATCGAGGCAAAATCAAAATATCACCTCTTGGGATAGAAATAATAGAAATCGGCATCCTAATCATCTTCTAAAATGAATAGAGAAAATACAATAAAAATTCATTCCAACTGAGGCAGAATCAGAATATCACCTCTTGTGGGATAAAATAGATTCATGCATTTTTGCCCTTTGATTCTGCTGAAGTATAATAAATGATAAAATAACACCAACTCTAACAACTTAAGCTTTTGAACCAGTTGGTTGATGGGTCACATGTAAACACCCCCTCGGGTTTTGCTAGAGCCTAGAGGTGCTCTTTATTCATCGATAAGGCCATATAAAAATTGTACTGCTCTCATAAGTGTAGGTAGTTATTTATCAACTGGGCAACATAAAGAGTGTACGCCTCTCATAAATTACAGGTCCCACGGACTGTTCAAAAATATCAATCATGGTCCCCCAAACGACAATAGTATAAATTTTTTAAGGAAAAGCCCTCTATGAGCCACTCGATTATCGAATGGCTGAGAGCAACGGACTGGAAAAGACACAGTTGAACAGTACAGCCTATTTGGTGGCTATACTAATTTCAGGAGTCATATTTCACCGTCTACACCGGGCCCCATGGTGGTGGGTCCTGTTAGAAATTTAGAATATGTAAGATCTTAGATCTCACTGTGATCATCTCGGAGGTAGATTAGGCAAGTGAGTTAGATTACGTAACCTAGATATATTAGGATAATAAATTAGATTACAATTATCACTTTCCATGTTTATCATGATCTCTTTATTTATAGGCTAGGGGTGCAACTTGGGTCAGGTTCAACCCCAAAAATATTGGGTCCGGTTGGCTTGACTTCTGGTTGGGTTCAAGTTCGGGTTCTAAGTTGAGGGCTTTGACAACCTCGCTTGAGTGAAACCCGATATTTTTTATCAATTTTGTTTTTTGTAAGCTTAAAAACTCGGGTGGGGTTGAACTCGAGTCGGGTTTGGTTCAGGTGGTAAAAAAGGGTTCCTCGGATCAGATTCGGTCAAACCTCATCGGGCTGGAAAACGGGTCTTTAGTGTTATGTATAAGCACTAATAGGGCTGATTGTAATCAAGCAAGTTTATTGGAAATCGAATCCTTTTCATGGTTTCAGAGCGGTTATTCCAATTGACCTAGGGCTGACCACATTGGGTGAAAAGGGGACAAAGGGTGCCCTTGCAAGAAGGGGGCCAAAGAGCGCCCCTATTGGTCAAATAACATTTAAGATGATGCTATTTGACCAATAGGGATGCCCTTTGCGCCCTTCTTTGCAGGGGCTCTTGTGAATCTAGTATTCCTCTCTAATATATTATCCTAATATATCTAGGTTACCTAATGTAACCTGCTTGCCTTATCCACTTCCAAGCTAAGATGATCACACTCAAGATTTTAAATTTCAGTTTTGGGGGTAATTTTGGTCTTCACCGAAACCGAAATTTTAGATGTCGTTTTTTCACCGAAATTTCAGTTTCGGTCGTCACTGAAATCCGAAATTTCAGTCCAAAATTTTAAATTTTGGCCGAAATTTAAAACCTTGATCTCAGTGAGATCTAACCCAATCCAACGGTGAAGAACTTGCATATTCTAACAGGTCCCACCAGCAAAAAATGCACAACTTGCTTATTCTAACAGGTCCCACCCGCAAAAAATGCACACTAGAAAGGTTGAGGTGTGATTGCAACAAATGCTGTTTACTTTGTGTTCCGGTTTTAAACACCATTTTCGGTGTAGTAGCCAATGATATGAAACGCAAAGAAGCAGTACGGGACCACATGCCAATCCAGGTCAAAGTGTGGATAAGTGGATTGATTTCTCCACACGCGAAGACCAACTCCAATGACAAAAGTACCTTCATTTATTTTTCAATATATCTTGGGGTCATTCACGTGCTTCGGCTCTCGAGAATAAATAAATGAGTGGAATGGCCCTTAGAATTAGGGCTGCAACTTGGGTCGGGTTTTACCCGACCCGCATCGACCCGACCAGAAAATAGTTTGGGTTGGGTTCATGTTTCTCGGGTTTCGGGTCGAGCCGGGTCTACAAGCCAATATGAATCTCGGGTCGAGCCGAGTTTGAAGGGGCCCGACCCGAGTTACTTAAGTTATAGTATGTATTTTTTTTCTATAACTTTGTTACTTTAAAAGTGAAAACTTAAAAAGTAAGACTTACGCACACACGCAATCACAGGAGCTCTTTCTTTTTTCTGTTCGTTTTCCCCCTTTAGCTCTAGGGCTTCAAGTTTCAACTAAATAGTTAATGCACTAAATAGTTTGTTGTTTATCTCATACGAGTATAATCATTTTCATTTGGTAATGCATCAATTTGTTCTCTTTAGACTAGTTATTAGTTAATGGACTAAAGAGTTTGCCATGCTTGAGTTTTTCTACTTCTATGAGTTGAGTCGCCGTGCCAAACAAGAATTTTTCTTAAAAAATTGCGTCAACGTAAAAAAAACTGACCCGACCCGAGATTTATCATGGGTAGGGCCGGGTTTGGCAATTGTGGGTTTTCCGGAAAAAAACCCGACTCGACCCGAGATATTTCTCGGGTAGGGTTGGGTTCTTTAATACCCGACCCGCCCGACCCGAGTTGCAGCCCTACTTAGAATGAGCAATGAGTTCATTATCTTCTTATCATTAATAAATCAATTAATCAAAAGATTGACACATAAGATAAATACACTTACACTTGGCTCTAATACAGCCACAAAATGACCCCAAAAATCTTTCAAACGAACAAAGTTGGTAATTAAACACGTGTGACAGATTACAATGTGAAACACGCGTAAGATATTACTAAGGCCGCGTGTGGCAACAATGAAAATTTATTCCACGGAATATTTGAGGGCCCAAACTGCATGAGAGGGACTGGGAAGATAGGAGAGGGAAGACAGTGTTTAGTTGCACAAACGCTCGGCATCCATTGAAATTTTGAGAGAAAAGTAAAGCTAATTCCTCGTTTGGTTGTCAATATTACATTGAAATTCTAAAAGACTACAATATATATTTGTTTTCTTGGTTTTCAAGAGCTTTGCGGGCTCCCATCACACCAATCCTTTCAAATCTCGATCTCTCAGCTATACCTCACAATTGGCTCCACAAATATTCCATAGAATTTCGTTTATGGGGCCAAACATGGCCTATTTGACACCTTTCACTGGGCCACTAGATGTTGAAACAATAGAAAAAAGGCAGTGATAAATCGACTCCCCATGTGCCTATCTCTCTCCTCTCTCTCTCTCTAACCTAGAGGAGAGAGAAAGACACATGGGGATCGATTTATCAATTTGGGGAGTCGATTTTATCGAGATTGAGAATCACATAAATCAAATCCTCGTTGCTTTGAAAAATCCGGTGAAAACTCATTCTCCTGCACCCTTTTTGCTGGAAATGAGAAATGAACAAAAATGAGTTTGCTTGCTGAACGGGGTCTTCCTCATTTTTCATCATTTCTCATTCACTGCAAGGCAAAAATGAGAAAACGCTTGAGAAAGAATGATGGCTGAAAATGCCCCAAATTTTGAGCAATCAATTTTTCGAGTTTTTAGATTTGCTAGGTAATTTCGTGGACATCCATTTCAGAGAAGAGCCACACAAGCTAACTTTTTAGTAAATTGAAGGGTTGAATTTCTAGACATTTCTCATTGCGAGGTAATGCTATGTGAAGTTGGAGAATTTATATGATGGGTGGCCGTGAATACACGTGAAGTCTAAAAAAGCAGGTATGGCCCACTCCATATGATGATCCAAGCCGTTCATCTGTTTGGGCACAACGTAAATAGGTTGTGCCCCAAAAATCATTTCCATAGGATGATCCTAACCCTCCGATCTGTAGATGATTCCATCATTGGTTTTTGGGGCACTCCATATTCGGATCAGTTCAGATCAGAGGGTTAAGATCATCCTATGAAATGATTTTTAGGGCACAACCTATTTACGTTATGCCCAAACAGTAATAGGTTGTGCCCAAACAGATGAACGGTTTGGATCATCATATGGAGTGGGCCGTACCCACTTTTTTAGACTTCACGTGTTTTCACTGCCACCCATCGTATAAATTCTCGTGAAATTGAAGGGTCGTATTTCTAGACATGAGTCAACTGTTCTGGTCAAGCACGTGACTTCCGTTGTAAGACTCGCGGGTTCGACCAGACACACCTGCCAAAAGAGAAAAGTACATTACTGAAACACGTGTAAGAGATTATTATGTGAAACACCATTATGCTCGATTTAGAATAAAGGTGTGCTACTCGGGTCGGGTTTAACCCGAAAAAATCACGGGCCGGGTTGTGATTGAGTCGGGTCGGGGTCGGGTTCAGGTCCGGTGTCGGGTTGACCCGACCTACTTCAACCTGACCCAACCCGAGTTGCACCCCTACTCCGGATTGCAAAAAAGTTTTCAGGGCAGTGATAAATTTACCTCCCTTCTAGGATGAATTCACCCTGTATTTTTCAAAATGGACTGTACAGCCCACACCATAGGATGATACAAACCGTCCATTGATGAGCGACAACGTAAATAGGCTTAGCCCCAAAAACCATTTCCATAGGATAATCCCAACTGTCCGATCTATAGAAGTTTCCATAATGTGATTCCCTCCCTCTTTAGAGCGGAGGGTTAGAATCATCCTATGGAAATGATTTAGGGGCACAACCTAATTACATTGTGGCCCATCAATGGGCGGTTTGGATCATCCTATGGTATGTGCTGAACAATCCATTTTGAAAAATACGGGGTGAATTCATCCTAGAAGGTGGGTGTGAATTTATCACCGCCCTAAATTGAATGTCCCTCTCATTAGAAATTAAATAGGATTGGTTCAAGTTATCCTTTTCCATGTGTTTAATATAGGAAATTTTAGAAATAATTTTCCTTTCCAAACTTTTCTAGAAAATTATTGCAATCCAACGAGGCCTTAATTCAACTTGTGGGTAGGGATGCAACTCTGGCTGGGTTTGGTCTGATTGAGGCCAACCCTAGTCTAACCCGAGATAGCATTCCTTCAATCCTAGCCTGAGCCAACACAAGCCTCGGTGATCAACCCTAAGCTAACCTACCTCTAAATCTCTCAACCCTAACATGATCTGTCAAACTACTTTTTTTCTTTTCAAAATCACATCTCGTTGGGTAGAGTTGGGTTCGGGTCAGCCCTGGGCAAAAATAGAAAAAATACGAAAAAAAAAAACATAATCCTAAGATTTGAAAATAGAATAAAAATTAGAGGACGGAAGTCGGGTTCCTGTCAGGTTGACCAAAGCCTCGACTTGGCTTTCCCCAAGCCTAACCCAACCTAACTGAGCCCAAATGGGGGTTGAGCCCGATCCTAGGTTGAACCCCTACTTCTAGGTGTTGAAATAGCCAATAAACCTAATTGAACTTTTGAGTCGAGTTGAACTTGTGACATTTTACAGTATGTGCTGTTCATTCCCTTTTGGATGAGTATATCTTCAAACCTTCTTATCTGTTGTTCACCAATTTTGTTCTGATAATATTTTATCCTAGTACAAAGTTCAAACTTAAATAGAGGATATAACAATTTTATAAATCACCTGCTTCCTGCTATCTTCTTTTTAAAAAATAGTGGTAAAATCATTTCTGATGTTGGGGTGAGAGATTTAATTAGGGTTTAATCTCTTTCTAATTTAATGCAAGTGTTGCTATCATTTTTTACATTAATTATCAGTCACATTTAAGACTTGGGAACTGACAAAATGACGGTCCTTGTTGTTGCTAATCGATATTCTTTGAGCCCCGCTGTGCCATTTCTATCTAATCGGATTATTTGCTTCGAACCACAACCACAAGTCTAGCCACGGGTGAAACTTGGATCGATTTTTGGGAATTCTGGTTGAGCTTTTACCTTAACATTGGGTCGTGTTTGGGTTGATCGCAATTCTTTTTTTTTTACCAAAGGCTCAACCCGACCCTACCCAAGTTGCTAGGTTCTTGATCCATCACGCCTCCTTTTGGGTTCCACCAACAGTAGATAAATTTTTAGTTTTTGTAGAATGTTTGTTGTGCACAAGACCAAGAGTACGTGGGTTGTATTATGATGTCTACGAGATCAACAGTCTTGATTGCACATACATGTCCCCATGTAGGATCCTAGATTTGATCATCACCATTGGTCCCTACAATAATGTCTTAGTATGATAAAAAATATTTATCAGTACAAATTTAACAATAATATAAAGTACTTTCAAACTTTGTAATCGCAGAGATTGTAAAAATCTTCTCATCTCCTCCCTTGATGTAGGCACATCGTCAAACCAAACTAACTGTGGTGTTCTATAATTTTGTTTTTAATATTATTTATTGATTCGTGATTTGATCCAGATTTCTTGACGTAGGCACGTCGTCTTAACCAAATTAATTGTGGTGTTCTATATTTTTGTTTTTAATATTATTTATTGATTCGTGATTTGATCCAGATTTCTTGACGTAGGCACGTCGTCTTAACCAAACTAATTGTGGTTTGCACGTCGTCTGGCGTCGTGGGTTTGCTCCCCATAGACACGAGTTCGAATCCCCCCCCCCCCCCCCCCCCCCCCCCCCCCCCCCCCCGGGTTTACCTGATGCATGTGGTTTACAGATGATTGCGTGTGGGGATACCCTATGTCATCAAAAAACAAAAAACAAACAAACAAACAAACGTGCAAAGTAACATATGACTCAAATTGGGTGAATCAACCTGAACATTGCTTAACAAGTTAATTTCAAACAAGGTAAAAACTAATCTATGCTCTGAGAGCATTATTCATGCAAAAATGATGTGCTTTATGAGTTATGACTGAATTTTTAAAGAGATAAAAATAGGAGTTCTAAACTGAATGGCGCCATTACAAAAAAAAAAAGAAAAAAAAAAAGGATGAAAGGGCGCCCCCATTGGTTGTAAATCACCAAAGTGCCTTAAATGGGATGAAAATTCAAAGAACATTTAATGCACTTTGGTGATTTGCAACTAATGGGGGCGCCCTTTCATCCCTTTTTTGCAGGGCGCCCTTCATTTTAGAACTTCGTCAAAAATTGAGTAGAAGGGTAGAAAGTTTATATGCTGCGTACAGGTGAAGTTCATTAGTCTTCAAAAAAGTACTCCGGTGCCCAATTCGTTGGACGATCCAAACTGTTCATTAGCTGAGTTCCACCTTATATAGGCTGGGTTACGCCTTAAATAGGCTGTATCCCTATCTATAGACGTTTTTCTAATGTGCAGTCCATCATCAGATCAGATAGTTAGGATCAACCTATGGAAATGATCATCAGCTGTGGGGCCAGATGATCATAAGCGCTCATCTGATGGGACACATGTAAATAGGCTGTATCCCATAAATTATCTCCATAAGGATCTTAATTAACCCTCCAATCTATATAAGTTTTTATAATGTGCAGTACTCCATCTTCAGATCGGATGGTTAGGATCCTCCTATGAAATTGATTATCGGTGTGCAACCTATTTATGTTGTGGCCCATCAAATGAACGGTTTGGATCATCTATGAAGTGGGCCCCACATTACATTTATCTCGCGTTGTCACCATGCATTACTGTCAACATGTAATACCTAGCGAAAGAGTGACATATAACGCTATGCAGGACCAGTGAACGTGGAACACATTATAGACAGACGAGAGATAGAGACTGTATTTATTGAGTTATTGGGATCCGTTGTGAAAGAATGACCCATATATAAAATGAAATAGCATGTGAGCCTAGCTATCAATGCACCGCAGGTATGCTGTTTTACATTAACACCAACTCTGTCAAAGTATCAAAGACACCATGACTTGCTTCAAGAGTAAATTGTCATTTTCTTTCTTTTTTTATGGGTAAGCTGGGGTTTGGCAGGACCCATCCCATTTATTAAATAAAGAGAGAGATGATACAATATAGGCTATAGCCACAAAACCATCCCTAACTCGGAACATGCGATAGAGGGAGAACCAAGGCTCAGCAAGTAGACCTCCCCTGATAGCCCGTATTATTCAATGTAGCAACTAGCAAGGCTCCCGTAAAAATCAGGAAGTGCCAATTTCTTCTCAGTATGAAGTCAATAAAATGATATGTCTTGTCTAGGGGTGGCAATGGTTCAGTTTCGGTTCGGTTCGACCCCCAAATCGGACCGAACCAAAATTTGAATCGGTTTGGTAGAACCAAACCGAAACCGAACTGAAGTTTGAATCGGTTTGGTTTGACCAAACCGAAACCGAATTTTCGGCTCGGTTTCGCCAATTTTGCCACCCCTTACTCATAATCACTGGAAATCTTCGGTTTGACCCCCAAATCGAACCGAACCGAAATTTGAATCGGTTTGGTTCTACCGAACCGAAACCGAACCGAATTTTGAATCATTTTGGTTTAACCAAACTGAAACCAAATTTTCGGTTCGGTTCGGTTTCGGCTTGGTTCGGCCAATTTTGCCACGCCTAATCTGGTCCCCTCCACAGTACAAATGAATGGAGGATACTTTTTCTTTCTATTATATTGACGGTGAAGTACGGCCAAGCTCATGAACTTGATAGAATTTTCCTTTTGTCTTGGCATAAGGTCCATCTATATGCACCATTCCGTGGCTGCAAATCTTCAGTTTAGATTCCATAAACTGACAATTCCTAAGAAGAAAGTGACTGGCCATATCACCAACTTCATAAACAACCATTACCACCGACCACAAAAATGCTCTCAAACCACAAAATATATATGTGTTCCCCAACACGTACCAGTCCTAGGTTGCCAAAGCTGGACCCATCACTTCCTATCGTTTTCTTTATAATGTTAACCTCTTAAGAGAGATTATGTGAAACACATGGGAACGTGATCCAGGGAATTCGCTAGAGTCCAAAAAATCATACCACGGTTTGAACTCAGTTGGGTTGGGTTTGATAGACAACTATACTGCTAAGGGCGTTAGAAGACACACAGTAGATATTTCAAGTTTTCAACCAATCGAGTTGAATCATTGGGCTTTCTACAACCTAATGAAATTCGTGTACACATTGACTCTGCTTGATAGAACTTTTTCTAACCCAACTTGATGGTGATGAGTATCAATTTGTGAACAAACAGAGACAAACGTATCTAACATAAAATTAGTGATCATCCTTGGCTTCCGCATTTGTACCTTAATTCGTATTGGGCTTGGGTTCCAAAGCTAGATCCGTTAAAGTTTAACTTTGATCCCAGTTATTAGTTTGTAAGTTTGCTATCCTATTTATGAATTTATATAAAATGGTCCCACTCATTAGCTCACAAATTTACAACGCAGTTATAGTTTTAGGGAATGGGGGATTCCCCTAATTCGCATACTAGAACAGCCCCATCAATGTACTAAGGTGGCACCCAGTGGGGAAAATAAAACTAGCTTATTGGATCCGAGATTGGAATCATGGGGTCCACCTCCATTTTGATTTGAGATGGCATGGCTTCTAATCCCCCGTATGGATAATAGAATGGGTGAATGGTGGGTATCTCATAAAGTGGTGGGTCACGCGGATGTGGTGATAGGGTGCAAACTTAGATATGTAAAAAAGAAGCTGAAGGAGTGGGTGGCGGAAAGGAGACAATCTGTCTCGAGTAGAAAGAATTGGTTGGAAAATCGAATCGAAGAGTTATCTGCCTTGGAAGATTCCGGGATGGGAAATGTTAACTCAAGAGAGGAGTTTTGGAGGATAAAGGAAGAACATAAAGTTATGCTGCTTCATGAGGAAATATCTTGGAAGCAGAAAGCGAGGGTGAATTGGTTGAAGGAAGGGGATAAAAACACGGCCTACTTCCACGCTATGGCCAGTGCGAGGCGGAGGAGAATTGGGATAGAATCTTTGGTGGATAACGGGGTTAGTGTGTTTGGGAAGGATGAGATTACGAAGGTCATTTTAGATTTCTATAATACCTTATACTCGTCTGATGGTGCTACAAAACCAAACCCGGAGGACCTGGAGTTTAGAGAGTTGAGTTTGAACCAAAGAAATAATTTGGAAAAACCATTTGAGGAGGAGGAGATTGAAAAAGGTGTGTTCTCCATTTGCAGAGACAAGGCCCCTGGACCTGATGGCTTTTGCCTCGCATTCTTTCAATCCTGTTGGTCGTATGTTAAAGGGGATATCTTGGAGTTCTTCAAAGAATTTCATAAGGGGATGGAACGGGATAAAGGCACGGGGGCAACTTTCATCGCGCTTATTCCTAAAGTTGCTGGTATGTCTAAAATATCTGAGTATCACCCCATTAGCCTGGTGGGATGTTTATACAAAGTTCTAGCCAAAGTTTTAGCGGATCGTCTAAAGGTGGTTCTTCCAGCTATTATTTCGGACTGTCAAATTGCTTTTGTTGCAAAGAGGCAGATTTTAGATTGTTCCTTAATTAGCAATGAGGCTATAGACTCTTATCGTAGGCTTGGTTTGGGTGGAATATTGTGTAAGCTGGATATGGAGAAAGCCTATGATAGGGTGGATTGGGATTGTCTGGATTTCTTGCTCGGAAGAATGGGGTTGGTAATAGATGGCGAAGATGGATTAGGGCTTGTGTCTCTTCGGCTTGGTTTTCCATTCTAATTAACGGGTCCCCAAAGGGATTCTTTATATCTTCTCGTGGCCTTAGGCAGGGGGGTCCTTTATCCCCTTTTTTGTTTGGCATTTTGGCCGAGACTCTTAGCAGGCTTCTGGAGAAAGGGAGGGGGATGGGGATGGTGAAGGGGTTTAGTATTGGAAGTGAGAAGGTCGAGGTCTCACACCTCCAATTTACTGATGATACCCTCCTTTTCTGCGAGAGAGAAATCAAGTGCTGAATCTTAAAGCGTCTCTGAGGTGCTATGAACTCATTACTGGTCAGAGGTCCAATTTCCACAAGTCTAGACTATTCGCGCTAAATTTCCCGGTGGATAAGGCAATGGAGTTGGCTAAAATTTTGGGGTGTCAACTCTATCACTTGCCTTCTTCTTATTTGGGTCTTCCCCTGGGGGTAGGAAGACCTTGTAAATCCCTATAGGATCCTATTGTTGAAAGAATTGATAGAAGGTTGGAGACGTGGAAAAGAAATTTGGTTTCTAGAGGAGGAAGGCTTGTGTTGGTCAAGGCGGTGTTGGCCAATATTCCAATATATTTCCTGTCGTTGTTTAAATGTCCTGTTAGTGTTGCTTTGAGAATTGAACAACTCCAACGTAGATTTTTATGGGGACGTAGTGACGAGAAGAAAGGAATTCCCCTAGTGAGTTGGAAGAATGTTTGTCTTTCTATGAAGAATGGTGGTTTGGGTATTAGGAGAGTTAGGGAATTCAATCATGCATTGCTGGGTAAGTGGCTGTGGAGGTTTGGAGAAGAACATTCTCATTTGTGGGTGAGGGTTATTGGTAGTAAATATGTTCGTTTACCTGGGATATGGAGATCTAATGACCTCTTTAAGAAACAAGGTGTGACTCTATGGAAGGACATCTTGAAAATGTCTTACGCATTCAATTTGAACATTAGGTTTAGGGTCTACGTGGGAGATAAGATTAAATTTTGGAGTGATGTGTGGTGTGCGAAGGAGCCTCTTATGGATTTGTTCCCGATCATTTATAGGGTTGCTTCTAATAAGGAGGCTTTTGTTTGTTAGGGTTTTGAGCATAGTGGGGAATGTCTAATGTGGAACCCGGCTTTCAGGAGGAATTTCTTTGATTGGGAGTTAGAGTCGGCATCTCGTTTTCAGGAGCTTATTGAGAAGTGCTATATCAAGAGGAGTGTTGTGGATAAAAGAATATGGATCGATGATTCTTCTGGTATATTTTCTGTCAAATCTTTCTATATCAGTCTTGTGCCCTGCAGTGTATCCCCAGATTATACCCAGGTCTGGAAATTTCACTGTCTGCCTAGAGTTTGTATCTTTGGATGGGTGGTATGTCGTGATCGGACTCAAATGATTAACTTTATAAGAAAACGTGGTATGATGCTTATTGACCATTGCCCTCTATGCCTTCAGAATGGAGAATCTGTGGATCATTTATTTATGCACTGCTCATTCGCTCGCCAAATTTGGAGTCTTCTATTCTTGAGGTTTGGTATTTCGTGGGTTCTTCCATTCGCTATTCTGGACTTGCTACTCCAATGGAGTTTTGTGCCTTGGCGAAGGAATGGAAAAATCTTGTGGAATATTTGTTTGCTTGCTACATGGTGGGTTATCAGGAAAGAGAGGAATTCCAGAATTTTTGAGGGGATTGCTAAATCTCCACATTGGCTTTATATGAGAGTTATTGCCCTTGCTATATCTTGGGCGAGATGTCATCCATCGTTTCGCTTTGTATCAGCATTTGCCTTATGGGAGGGTTGGAGGGAAGTTTGCTTTAGTAGTGAGAGGAGGAATCAAATTGTGCATAGCTGGGAGCATCCTCCCTCTGGTATGGTTAAATTGAACTTTGATGGGGCTTGTTTTGGTAATCCCGGCCCGGCCGGGGTTGGAGGCTTATGTCGCAATGACCATGTCGATGTTGAGTGGGCTTACTCTGGGCCTATTGGGTCATGTGATGCTTCAGAGGCTGAAGTCAAGGCTGTTTTTTATGGTATTAAAGGATTAAATGGTGAGATGTTGGACAAAACTATTGTGGAGGGTGATTCTTTAAATGTGATTCGATGGCTCATGGGTGGGGTGTCCCTGCCTTGGAGATTTTCCTCTATATTTGACGAAATTGATTATCTTATTTCGGGATCGTCTATTGTTTTTAAGCATGTGCGGAGATCGGCCAATGGGGAGGCGGATTCGTTGGCTAGGTGTGGGGTAAGGTGTTCGGTTCTTGAATGGTTTGATTATCTTCCGCCGTGAGTTGTAATTTTCTTTTCCTTTTCTTTTATGCTCCTTGTTCCATTGGGTGTGGTCCATCTCGGGCCCCCTGTTTCTCTCTCTCTCTCTCTCTCTCTCTCTCTCTCTTTAATATATTTGCCATTTCAAAAAAACAGATATGAACATATATTATGGAATGACTTAAAACACACTTTAACACCATTTGTTGCTGCAGGTTTGGGCTTCCTTGTTTTTGTACAGCCAGATTTTAGATGAGATTGAATCGAACGATTATGACAACTTCACAAAGAGGGTGTTTGTGAGCAAAGGTAAGAAGATAATGGCATTGCCTACTGGCTGTTGCCTATGCAAGATCCCTCTTTAGTCCTTCAAGAACGCTGCCGAGCATTGCTAAGGCAGGATCACAGTAAGAAGCAAAACCACCACCATCATCATCACATAGAGGAAATTCCAACACCTCTTGTATGAAAATTTTGAAAATATTCTCAAATAAAGGTAAAAACAGAATAGTTATATATTGTAGTAATTGCATATTAGAAACTGGAATGGGAAAAAATTGTACCAGCATTTGTGGCAGTGTTCTATCCATTTTTTTTACCTTTTCTTCTTCTTTTCTTCTCTGATTTTGAGGAAACATTCCTCTTATGAATTCTTTGGGAACCTCTTTAGTAAATGTGATATACAGAATTATTATCAATCAAATATTGCAAAGGGAGTAGTATGGAGAAATCGTCGTCCCCCATTCTAAAATTGTGCATGTGACTGTAAACGCCTGTTTTCATTTAAACGTTATCTTTAAATATGAGAATATCTGACCCTATTTTCATCTAAATGTTATCTTTAAATATGAAAATATCTAATTTCTATATCTATAAACCCATCAGATAATATAAAAAACATCTTTTCCTTGGTCTGAATCAAAACTAGTTGTTGTCGAATCAACCCATGATCCCAAAATTGCTAGTCACTCCTCTCCTTAGCAAACAAATCTTATGACATATCACAGTATCTGATTTCTATTTCTATAACCCCATCACACAATCAAATACATTTGTTTCCTTAAACTGAATCAAATTAGTCACTGCCCAATAGACCCATGATCCTAAAATTGTTAACCACTCTTCTCAGGAAACATATCTTACGATATCTGCACTCCTTAGGAGAGCTGCTCTAACCCTCTGATGTAGTGCCAACATGGCAGCCATGTCAAGCCTAGGTGTTTTTGGTGGAGTTCCAAGGTGCAATCCTGCAGTAATGTTGCTGGCCCATTTTTGAATCTCTTTTTTGGACCTCTAAATGCTAGAATTATGGAAAGTGGTAAACTATAAAGTTGTAGGTCTCTTTGAGATCTTTCCAACAAGTATTTGTGCTTGAAAATTGGACAATAGGGTAGAAAGTTATGGCAGTTTTTGTGGACTGTGTCTATGGGTTCCCAAAACAGTCAAAGTTAGTGAGTTCCTATGCAATTAATGTTATGTTAGTCCCTAAGCTAGCTAGTGGAGGAGCTTGAACGAATTTGCTTTCGTTTTCTTTTATTTAAAGAGTTAGAGACTATCTTGAGAGGGGGTCTTTGATGTTGATAAACTTATGTAATTGATGGAATATCAATTGGGTTGAGCATTGCTCCCATTTTCTTCTTCCTCTCTTGTTGTGTTCTTGATTTCTATTTTTCTTCTTCTTCCCTCTTAAGCACCCGCATTATCTGGTATCAGAGCCAACGTTACTCTCTTGGGCTAGCTTCGATTTGATTTTCATGGCGGCACGAAGAGGTAGAAGAAGGCGTGGTAACCAAATGATGGAAGATTTGAGAGATGACAGAGATGATGAACTTCAAGCACTTCGAAGACAAGTTGAGCAACTTACCATGCGACTTGAACGCCAAGAGGCTCACAGCGAGCGTGGTAGATCAAGCCGTGGAGGTTCTAGTAATGAATCCGATGTGAATCCCTTCGCCAATACTCGTGAAGAGGCTAGGGTGGGAAGGTTCTATCGTGATTTCGACACCATCAAAATTGACTTACCGAAGTTCCATGGTTGTCTACAACCCAAAGAGTTTCTTGAATGGCTTAGTGCCATTGAGAAGTTCTTTGATTACAAGGAGACACCCGAAAGCCAACGTGTGAAGCTTGTGGCTACAAGACTTCGTGGCTACACTTCAACATGGTGGGATAAGGTTCAAGAGATGAGAATCCGCAATGGAAAGCGTAAGATCTCTTCTTGGGAGAAAATGAAGTCAAGGCTTAAGGAGAAATTTCTTCCGTTGGATTTTTCCCAAATTATCTTTTCTCAATTCAACAACCTACGCCAAGAATCCAAGAGTATGTTGGACTACACCGAAAAATTCTACAAAATCAAGGCTCGTAATGATATTCAAGAGGGTGAAGATCAACTTGTAGGAAGATATGTTGATGGTTTGAAGTTTTCCATTCGTGATGAGGTGGAAATGCACCGATCATTGAGCGTCAATGATGCTTATCAACTAGCCTTGAAGGTGGAGGCTAAGCTTTCTCGTCATGGTGCTAAAAAGTATGTGGATGTTCGTAGTCTCTATCCTTCTTCTAAAGGTGAATCTTCACATGGTGGAGGTACAAAGTCAAAGTCCGAATATTTTAACAAAAATTCTACAAAATCAGCCCCTACACATCAAGTTGGAAATCAGCCCAATCGCCCCAACAATTCAAATGCTTGTTTCAAGTGTGGTAATGTTGTCCATCGTTTCAAAGATTGTCCAAAGAGGCAAGGAGTGGCCTTCAGTGATAAAAAAAATGATGATAATTTTGTTGATGATTCAAATCAGCCCATATATGATGAGAAAGATGACATACAACATGAAGAAATAGAACCCGAAGAAGGAGAAAGCTTGGTGATCCAAAGAGCACTAGCTACACCAAAGGTTGAATCCGATGATGATTGGCTCCGTTCCAATATTTTCAAGACTCGATGCAAATCTCATGACAAGGTTTGCACCATTGTGATCGATGGTGAGAGTTGTGAGAACATCATATCTCATGACATGGTGAACAAGCTCAAGCTCAAAACCGAACCACATCCAAAGCCCTATCGGATTGCATGGTTTAAGAAGGGTAATGAGGTAAAAGTTACTAAACGATGTTTAGTTTCATTTTCTATGAGTAAGAATTACCATGATCAAGTTTGGTGTGATGTTGTCCCTATGGATGTGTGTCACATACTCTTAGGAAGGCCATGGCAATATGATAGAAATGTTACCCATGATGGTCGTAAAAATACATATACCTTTCGAATGGAAAAAGTGGAGATTGTTCTTTTGCCTAGTAAGGAGGAAAAGACACCCAAATCTTTACAAGAGGAGGGTAGTAATTTTCTCACTTCATCAATGTTTGCAAGAGAAAGTGAGAGTAGTGGTGTCATTTACATGCTAGTGGCGAAAGATCTGGGAATGTCCTTTAATGTGCCTAGTGAGTTAGAACCTCTCTTGGAGGAATTTAAGGATGTCACACCCGATGAGTTGCCCAATGAACTCCCTCCTTTAAGAGACATTCAACATCAAATTGATTTGATACCCGGTTCTAATCTTCCCAACAAGGCTCACTACCATATCAGTCCTAAAGAGCATGAAGAGTTGAATAAGCAAGTCATGGAGTTGTTGAAGAAAGGTTACATCAAAGAAATCATGAGTCCTTGTGCGGTGCCGACATTACTTACTCCAAAGAAAGATGGAACATGGCATATGTGTGTGGATAGTCGTGCCATAAACCGGATCACTATCAAATACCGATTTTCCATTCCAAGAATTGATGATATGTTTGACATGCTTGCCGGTGCAAAGATATTTTCCAAGATTGATCTTAGAAGCGGCTACCATCAAATTCGAATCAAGCCGGGTGATGAATGGAAGACCGCTTTCCAGACATGTGAAGGCTTATATGAGTGGCTTGTTATGCCATTTGGTCTCTCCAATGCTCCAAGTACCTTCATGCTGGTAATGAATCAAGTCCTTCGCCCTTTCATTGGAAAGTTTGTTGTTGTTTATTTTGATAACATTCTTATTTATAGTCATGATAAAAGTGAGCATGTAGAACATTTGAAGGTTATTCTAACCACTTTGAGAGGTGAAAAACTCTATGTAAACCTCAAAAAGTGTTCTTTCATGACAACTAGCCTAGCTTTCCTAGGCTTTGTTTTGACTTCAACAGGGATTAGAGTGGATGATGAGAAGATCAAAGTTGTCCAAGAATGGTCTACTCCAAAGAGCTTGCAAGAAGTGAGGAGTTTTCATGGATTGGCCTCATTTTATCGCCGATTCATAAGAAATTTTAGCACTATATCAGCCCCCTTCACGGATTGCATGAAGAAAGATGGGTTCAGGTGGACTATGGAGGCCGAAAAGAGTTTTCAACTTATAAATGGCAAGTTGTCTAGTGCTCCTGTGCTTGCTTTGCCGGACTTTGAGAAGATGTTCAAGGTTGATTGTGATGCCTCTCATGTGGGCATTGGCGGAGTACTTAGCCAAGAAGGTCATCACATTGCCTTCTTTAGTGAAAAACTCAATGAAGCAAAGAAGAAGTACTCTACCTATGATGTGGAATTTTATGTCATTGTTCAAGCACTTCGGCATTGGCGATCGTATCTTGTTCAAAGGGAGTTTGTTTTGAATTCCGATCATAAAGCTCTCAAGCACATCAACAATCAAGGAAGCCTAAATCGAAGACATGCAAAGTAGGTTTCTTTCTTACAAGAATATACTTTTGTGTTAAAGCATAAGAGCGGAAAGTGTAATCAAGCGGCGGATGCTCGTAGTAGAAGAGTGGCTCTTCTTAATTCCGTGAGTGTGCAACTTGAAGGGTTTGATACCATTAGAGACATGTATGCAAATGATGAAGACTTTGATGAAATTTGGAAGCTTTGCAAAGAAGGGAAGCATGAAAATTATCTTCTTCAAGATGATTTGCTCTTTAAGGGGAGTCGCTTATGCATTCCAAAATGCTCCCTTAGAGAGTATGTTATAAAAGAACTACATTCGGGAGGTTTCGAAGGACATTTTGGAAGAGACAAAACTATTTTGCAAGTGAAAGAAAAGTATTTTTGGCTGACCATTTACCGAGATGTGATGCATTATGTGAAGAGGTGCCGAATACGCCAAACATGCAAGGGACAAACTCAAAACACCGAAACCTACACTCCACTTCCACTTCCTAATGCTCCATGGGAAGATGTTAGTATGGATTTTGTGGTTGGCTTGCCGAGAACTCAAAGAGGTAATGATTCCATCTTCATAGTTGTTGATCGCTTCTCTAAAATGGTTCATTTCATTCCTTGCAAGAAGACTATGGATGCTTCTTATGTTGCTAATCTTTATTTCAATGAGGTAGTTAAGCATCATGGTGTTCCGAAGTCCATTGTTTCGGATATGGATACTAAATTTCTTAGTCATTTTTGGAGATGCTTATGGAAAAGAATTGGTGCTCTTTTGCTCTATAGTAGCGCCTATCACCCTCAAATCGATGGACAAACCGAGGTGGTGAATCGAACTTTGGGAAACTTGCTTAGGAGTTTGGCGGCAAAGAGGCCCAAGCAATGGGATATGGTACTCCCTCAAGCAGAGTTTTCTTATAATTATGTTGTGAATCGTTCTACCGGTAAGAGCCCATTTGAAGTGATTTATGAAAAAACTCCAAAACACTATCTTGATCTTGCAACCATTCACAATCCATCGTTGTCCAAAAAGAAGGCGGAAGATTTTGCTACTACCATGACAAAGATTTATGAAGAAGTGAAGAAGAATCTTGAACAAAATACCGAGAAGTACAAGCAAGCGGCCAATACTCATCGCCGAATCAAAATCTTCAACGAAGGTGATCTTGAGTGGGTTTATTTGAAGAATGAACGATTTCCAGCCGGATCCTATAACAAGCTCAAGGAGAAGAAGATTGGTCCATGTCAAATTCTCAAGAAAATCAACGACAACGCATACAAGATTGAGCTCCCTCCAAATATCAATACTCATCCAACTTTCAATGTCAAAGACTTGACAACTTATCATGGAGAGCTTGATGAGAACTCGTGGGCGAGTTATTTCTCACCCGGAGATGATGATGTAGTGCCAACATGGCAGCCATGTCAAGCCTAGGTGTTTTTGGTGGAGTTCCAAGGTGCAATCCTGCAGTAATGTTGCTGGCCCATTTTTGAATCTCTTTTTTAGACCTCTAAATGCTAGAATTATGGAAAGTAGTAGGCTACAAAGTTGTAGGTTTTTGAGATCTTTCCAACAAGTATTTGTGCTTGAAAATTGGACAATAGGGTAGAAAGTTATGGCATTTTTTGTGGACTGTGTCTGTGGGTTCCAAAACAGTCAAAGTTAGTGAGTTCCTATGCAATTAATATTATGTTAGTCCCAAAGCTAGCTAGCGGAGGAGCTTGAACGAATTTGCTTTGGTTTTCTTTTATTTAAAGAGTTAGAAACTATCTTGAGAGGGGATTTTTGATGTTGATAAACTTATGTAATTGATGGAATATCAATTGGGTTTAGCATTGCTCCCATTTTCTTCTTCTTCTCTTGTTGTGTTCTTGATTTATATTTTTCTTCTTCTTCCCTCTTAAGCACCCGCATTACCCTCTAACAACTCTTTTTTTTAATAGCTACAAAAGACAAAAGGGAAATGCTAAGTAACTTTTTCTGACAAATCTTTTAGTCTGTTAGAGCTGATATGACATGTGTAGTTAAGTGCCTAACTGATAAGGGAACAACATCTGAGACAGTCTTTGTATGTACATTTAAAGAAGGGTTAGGTCTAACCCAGTAATAAAATATAATCAATGCATAACTATGGAGACTGGCATGATACACTTAAAAAGTTGAAATTGAACTGAATTGATATATAAAAGGTAGTAAATGATTGAATTATCAAATGGAACTTAAACAATCAGTTCTATGAACTGACCTTGCGGTGGTTCCACGTGAAAGCAAAGATCCCACATCAGAAAAATGAATGGATATGGATGGGCTCATAAGGTCTTGGGCACCGTCCCTTTAACAGGTAGCTTTTAAGGGTAAGTTCTACCGGGTTCAAACAAGTGCTATCAGAGCCAAGGTGTGGTAAGTCGAGGATGGAAAAAATCTCCTGGCGAAGATCTCGGTAACCCAGTGTACCCTTGAGGATGGAGAATATCCCTAGGGGAAGATCTTGTAGTTCTCACATTGCCCTCGCATGGAGGGGCGAGATTGTCCACGTTGCTTCTACATAGAGGGGGAGATTGTTGGGGGTTCCACACAAAAGTAAAGATCTGACATCGGAAAAGTGAATGGATGTGGATGGGCTTATAAGAACTTGGGTACCCTCCCCTTAACGGCTAGCTTTTTTGGGTGAGTTCTACCTAGGTTCCATTAAACCCTGTCTTACAAGTAGAATACTAACATAAATTGGAAAGAAATTTTGGGAAGACATGTTTTACCAAAAAAATAAAGGAAAAAATGGATTCAATTCCCTCGTCTTGTATTTAAATCCATTGGCATTGATATAATGTTCAATCTATTACGGGCTCGAGTCGTATCATTGGCATAATGCCATTGATTTTTCTACTTGCAACAACCATTCGGTATGCATATAGTAAAAAGCCAATTGCACAACCGAAAAAGAGATAAATGAAAAGCACTTTAATTTGAGCTTTGCATATATTGGTAAAGAGGAAAAAAGGAAAGGGAAAATATTCATCTAATCAGACCAAAGAAAATAAAAGACTAAAATTTTATATTTTACTTGAGAAAATGCTAGCTTAATAAAATAGATTACTCATGCATTAAGGAAACCAAGCTATCAGCCTACCATCAAAACTGAGAGGCTAAACTTCAAATATCCTAAGCATACAAGTGTAAAGCAAAAAGATTACGACTACAAAATGACTGAAATTAAAACAACTAACATCTTAGCTTGTCCTTTTGATGTCTTTATATAGTTGTGAACTTATAAAGACATATATTTATGCCCATAAATTTTATTTTATGCACATTTTACATCGAAAGAAACAGGTCATGAGGGGTTATTTTTTTCTTTTAGGACTATGAATTTAACTGAAGGTAGAAAGTAATGGTCTATAACAAGCTAAAAGTTGTCTCTTATGTGCTAAGATTAACATATAGATATAGGATGAAAATTAACTATTATCAAAGGGAGATGGTATTGCCACCCACGAAAATTGACCTCTCGGAGAGGTCAATTTTGGATCCGGGAAAACTGAACTTTTGTATTTGAAAAATGTTTCAGTTTCAGGAGGTATATCTGAAGTAGATGGAGATTTATAGAGTAATCCTTGATCGTAGTTTCAAGTATGAGTACTGCGTCCAACATGAAACTTGTGATTGGTAGTAAAATATCGATTTTCCTGTTGAGACCCAATTCGATCTTCATAGATTTCTCTGAGATACTTTCTTACAAAGTTTCGTTATAGCATCTATAATGAAATTGAAGAATTGAAATCTTAGATCAAAACACTATGTATGGATGGTATGAACTGCCTAAACAAGAATTCTTGAACGGCGAACAACCAGAGCCTATTACTAACTACATCTTATCTAAGGACTTTGATCACTTTTACAGTGAAAATGGCATTCTACATCAATTTACTACATCCTTCACTCCAGAATAGAATGGAGTTGCTGAAAGGATGACTCACCTATGCTTTTTTTATCTGCTTGAAAAAGCATATAAAGGGAAAGACCGCCCCTACTGAAAACCGGAGACCAAGACAAGACCGATGAGTATACCCATGCCACTGCTTTGATTTGTTTTTTTTTTCATTGCATCATATTACACTTGATTGTATCCAATTGGCGGAATCCAAATATGGTGTATAAGTGTGGACCCCGATCCGAGGATGGTGAGGGAACGAGTCCCTACATCCTCTAGATCTCCACAACGTGAAGGAGAGCTCTACCAAGGAACTCTCGAAACTGCTGCCACTCTCACAGCATAGCATGAGTGGCGATATAAAAAAAAGATACATCCTGATCCGGAGCCAGGGCTCGAAACCAAGATATATCTAAAAATAACTCAGAGTCGTCATCCATGGATGCGCCATGGAACCAAAACAAATGCTCTGTTTGCAATGGATAACCAAAGATACAAAAGGTTTGTGCCTGATGACGAATGGAGAAGGTCTGAAGAGCACCCCCAATTCGCCCGAGTGCGAATACTTGGTCTCTTATGCCATTTATTATTAACCTCGAAGAGTTTTGGGCAAAAATATGCGAAATGGGAACAATCCTCAGGAGTCGTCTATCTAAGCATGCATTTCCTGATAATAGAAATAATAAGCACACAAAAAATAAATGAAAGAGGTGCCACCTAAATATTGCTAGGTTATGAGTGACATACCTAACTGGTGTCTAAGTTCTGATGGACAAACACATACAAGCTATAGCTAAAGGTATAGGATCAGTACAAGAAAGTAAGAAAACATAGCAAAACACACAACATAACAAAACAACAAATCCTAAGACTCTAAACGATTTAGCCCGAGTCCTCGGATGGTCTGATGTTCATCCAAAGAAGCCTACGTATCCCCGCCTCCACGAGAATCAAGGCAACGTAGTTCTTCGCACCTATTCTAAACTATGATGCCTAAGACACCTAGACCTCTATCTTAGACTCGATCTAAAAGACCGGACTAGTTCTTAAAGCTTCTTGTACGATTATTTAAATTTCAGTGAATTGTAGATTTTAGAACACCCTATATGCCCTAACTAAATGCAAGTTAGCCCTAAGCTAATGCAGGTGGTTCCTATAACCTATGTGTAACTAGGCTGTATTTCCTAAGAAAAACAAAGGATTGACTAACGCATCCTATTCTAGTCATCAGTCGGCGATATAAATCGACCACTGACCGGACGGAGGCGCTCCTATAACTCTAGGACAAACCCTAACTCTAAAACAAACACAAACAAGCACACAACAAATCAAAGACAAACTCCTAACTCTAAAACTCTCTATCTAGGACAAACTCCTAACTCTAGAGGAAGATCTTGTTGAAAATAAGGTTTTGAAGAAAAATGGTTAAAGCATTTTTATTTACAAAGTTTGGCTGGACTTGGGATGAAGATCCCAAGCTGCACTACGTACCTCGTGGAAGAGGATCAAGCCAACGTAGTTCGAAACGAACTCTCCTAATACGCTATAAAACTCAACACTTTAGCTGATTTAAGGTTTTTTAATATTTTTCAAATATTTTTTGATATTTTTAAAGTTTTCAAATATTTTTGAATTTCAAATTTTTAATGTTTTTGGATTTTAAAGCTTTTCCAATGCTCTGGACCTTTAAATGCTTTCAATCTTAAAGGGAACACGCAAGCACAACCACAAACTAGGGCAAAGCCCTAAATCCAAAGAAAAAATCCCGAACAAGCAACTAGCGTCTCAAAGAGACGAACCACAACACGTAAAGAAGTGCCCCAAGAACAGATAAAATGAATATAAGATCTCAAACGAGCAAAGCTCCAATAAGACTGAGTTAGTCCCTAATCAAAGGGAAGTAATGACAACTATAAGGAGAAACTCCTAACTAATAACACTAAAGAGGGGGCAAATGAGTCAATGACTCTCTAATAACGCTACCAAGAATGGGATAAAAAAAATAAAAATAAAAATTAAAGACTCGCTAAAAGAAAGGGGTATTCTAACATGAGGCTGAGTAAGCTTCTTAAAAGAGAAACTCACTAATGAGGTAAAGCCTTCTTCCTTAAGAAGGCACGACTTTCCATCGAGACAGAGCTTGTTTCCTCAAAGATGCAACTAAATTCTAATGAGACAGTGTATGTCTCCTATGGGTTAATTTTCTATAAAGCTAAAAAAAAAAAAAAAAAGGGTCCTTAAGGGATAGATTCTAAAATGACAAGGCACGTCTCCGAAGGAGAATCGCCTTAATGAGAGCGAGGGTGTCTCCTAATAAGGGTTCCACTAATGAGGCGAGGTATACCTCATATACACAAAGGCGGGCTCCAAGTATCCCTATCATCGCTGCCCTTGCAATGATATGATGAGGGTACTAATAGACCGAGTTGGTCCTCAACTAGTGGGAGGGACAAGCTGGGGTACAACTTAGAAAGGATCCTATAACTTAACCAATTTTCTACTTTCTTTTTTAGCTCCGCTCCAGGTTGATTGCATTTTCTCTTCCTCTTGCTTTTTTTTCAGCTGTTTGAGATGCTGTGCTTTCCTTGAAATGTTCAAACACACCTTGAAATGCATATAAATATCACCTGAATGGATATTTCTCTTATCCCCACTGACAAAATTATGAACCTTACTCTTGATCTCAATCCAACTACAATCCAGAACTATGTCCATCCCTTTCTCGTTCCTTTTTCTAAATCATTGGTACTTTCTGCCATCTACCTGCTGCCAGATATACATTCGACAGCAAAGTATAAGATGATGCGCCCTTTCAGATTGGGGTTCGATCCTTCCACCCTTCCTATTGTTTGAATTATCCCTGATGTCCGGAAAATCAATAGGAGGTCGAGAAACTGCTATTTATGAAGGATTATTCGTACAAGCTCCCACTGATGATGTGCCTTTAACATTCAGAACAACTTCATTTCTTCCATAGACCCCACTGGCAATCTCATTGGAAAAGACTGGCTGCCCTATAGGAGCCGGAAGCCCCCCTCCTACAATTTCATTCAGTAATTGCCCCCTCAGTCGTGGTTGCTGCGACATATCTACTTGCATTTGACTTTGATCCTGAGGGACGGGAAGATGCAAATGTACCAACTACTTCGGTTCCATAGTAGTCGGAAGTCCATAAAGTAAACTCACTTGTTTATTGGTTAGCTGTTGCCCTGGCCCATATCTTATTTTTGAAGAGCTAGAAATCTATGCGTCGGAATTCAAAAGGTTCACTTGATCAACAAGAGACATGTCCAATCCAGTGTTCACAGTTCTTCTGATTCCTCCTTGCAGTGTCACAAGATTCTGAGGTGGAAGTTGACATGAGACAGTAAGAGCTCGGGGATCAAGCCCATCAAGTGAAGAAATTGACCCAAAAGATGTTTCTGGACCACCAACGAAAGGCGTGCTGAGACCACCATGATTCTGTGATACTCCACTCACCCTTTTAAGATACAGGCAGTATTTCTGCAAGTGATGGACAACATTGCCTCTAATGAGCCCTGGAACGTTCATCAGCTCTAGAATTTTCTTGGGAACATTATCGATGCTCAATTGGTTAACAGCAGCAACAAACTGTTGATACCAAGTTGGTATGGCTCAGACACACATAATAAATTCCAAGACTGAGATGGAATCAACGCTCAAAGAAAACAGGACATGCTGCCCAAATCTTTTGAAAATCGTTATACCCTTGGTTCCAACCCATTTCTATAAACAAAGCTATAATAAGGTGGCTTAAGATGACCTTAGAAACTCTCAATCCATTTCCTCACTAACAGTGACACCACTCTGACCCTAATTGCCAAAATAAACCTCAGATTACTAGGATTCAATTAAGGATGCCCAAAGAAAGTCCAACTAGCAAGGAGACGAAAGCTGATTTTTAGAGTGCTATCATGCGATCAACAGGTCAAACAAGATAACAAAATATTCTGAATTAATATTTCAGTAAGGATCAGAGACTTCTGAAAGAAGGAATGCATAAACTAAACCTACTGGATCAAAAGACATCACCGGATCAATTAATAACCATAAGATTGTCACCATCCATAGTATAACAGGGTAATCACAAGGCATTATTACAGAAATCAGTTTTGTAAACCTTGGGCACAAAATCAATGATCCAAACTGAAGTCAAAAGCAAAAATGGAGTTCAAATTTGGCTATTAATTGTAGTCCAAATACCAAGACCACTCAAAAGAGCTGAAATAAGACTAACCGTATAAGACTTGAACCAAAATAAGAAGAGAAGAGGGCTGCTATACAAAAGAAAGGGCTGACATTATGAAGAGGGTGAGGGCTGAACTAATATTAAAGTGAAGTGGTGGCTGCCATGGGCATCACTGTGCTTACACAATAGAATGGGGGCTCTTATGTGCTAAAAACAAGGGCTGAACTTGTGCTTAAAAAAAAAACAGGGGGCTGCAATGTGCTAATACAGGGGCTGAACTGTGCTTAAAAACAAAGATGAAATGTGCTAAAAATGAGCTGAACATGGGCTTAAAAATGCGCATAAAACAGGGGCTGGATTGTGAGTATCACTTACCCACACAACTACCCCTAGCCTAATAAATTCATACCATTCAAACACGCTACAAACTGCTCAAAGAAATATCCAAAACCAAAATAAGAATAGCATCAGTTTTGAGCCATGTTGAAATTCCATGCCATTCCTCATAAGCAATCCATGTAACAACATAACAGGAATCATTTTCTGTCAAAACTTTGGTGACTTTTAAAACATTTTTGGATGGGCAAATTCCACAGTATTTTCATTACTACCACAACATCTACATATATGAAAGGAATATCATATACTCTCATACCATATATTCTTGAATTTTTCAACAAAACATATCCCAAACAAATTGCAGTTGTATGTTATAAACGACCATCAAGTAAAAATTAAAAAAAAAAAACCAATAGATCACAAAAATTTATCCAACATTTCAAACAGAGGTATCACTACATGTTGCAGACGATATTTAAGGTTTCGAATAACCACAGCTCCCGAGAGGATTACTATGAAATCCAATGATATTGTCACCACTTGCCCTCAAGCAATTACCCAAAGAAGCATTAGCATGATTGATGAAAGAATAATCATAACTTTAAACAAAACCAAATTATACACCCTTGAATGAACATTAAAGTGGAATTATCAGATCACAGGAAGGTTGCCATAAATTTCAAAAAAAACCAAACCATATATCACTTTCTCGGAGAGCAACCATCATACCATACGATTAGATTTAAACTGTAATTCAAAGAAAGGAGAAAATACCTAATTCTTCCAGGGATTTGGATAAAGAATCAATCGACAATTACCAGAGATAATGGTATTTGCTACTGTTTTCACAAATCACTTAAATCTACCTTCTCCAATGCAGCACCGGGTAATAGTAGAATTGGACGAAGGATTTGGAGACAAACAATCCGATTTGCGCTAGGAATATTGGATTTTATAAGAGAATTGGCCGGAAGTTGCAGGGGATTTGGGATTACCGGAGGGTACAAGGGTCGTTGGAAAAAATGGGTTAGCAAGGAGGAGAAATGGAGGATGTGGCTGATGGTGTGATGGCTGGAAATGGTCGGATTCCGGGCCGGAATCTACGGATTTTGCCGGTAGAAAAGGAGTTGGGGTTGAAGGAGATGGATAGGGTTTTGATGGAAATGGGTTTAATGGAGGTTAGTGGGAATGAGGATGAGATAGGGGTGGTAGCAGAGGTCGGCAATAGAGATTTTCCGTCGGGACTCCGGCAAATCTACCGGAGAAGATGGATGGAGGTGGATGACGGTGGCTAGCCGGTTTTAATGGTGTCCGGTGGTGAGAGATTGCAGAAATGGAGATGGGTGTGAAATCTGTAGGGACTAAGAAGAAAAAAAAAAGATGATCGGAATTAATGGTGGTTGTGGGTGGTGGTGGTGGTGGTGTGAGGGGAAATGGAGGAGGTAATGATGGGTTTCAAGGGTTTGTGAGATGGAAGATGAAGAAGAAGAAGAAGAAGAAGAAAGTGGTGAGGAGGGTTTGGCCGGAGCTCCGATGACGGAAAAGTTGCAGAAATGGGTTGCAGAGGGGGAGGAGGATGGTGGATATGAAATGGGTTTTTTTGGTGTTTCGGATTTTGCAGAGGAGAAAAGGGAAAAATGAAAGGAGAAGGTGGTGATGGTTTGATGGTGGTAATCGGATTCCGACAAGCCTGCCGGAATCAATGGAGATGGGGTCGGAGGTAGTGGAGATGGGTTCTAAGGGTTAAAAATGAAAAATAAAAATGACGATGATGGAAGGTTGTGGATGGAAGAAGAAGAACAAGAACAAGAAAAAGATAGTGGTGGTGGTGGCTCCTCTCCTCTATGTTTTTCTCCTCCTCCCTCTCTCTCTCTCTCTCTGCTACTGTGCTTCGAACGATAATATAAAAAAAATCCTTTTTCTAAACCCTAATTCGCTAGGTGCTTGTAGGCACCCCATTTTGACCGAGCCCTAATTGGTTTTGTTTAATTAGAAAAAACCATCAAATCAATGATCTAGTGCCCAAATTTCTTTTGTAGAATAGGTTAAGGTCCCACTCAGATCCCCATAAATTTTCAGAGGAATCAGATAAGAGTTGCTCCTCAAACAAATTTAGTGTATAATGTGGCGCGGTGTAGTGTAATAGGGGAATGAACTAGTCCAATCTAGGTGTACACCTCAAAATCCTTGTATTTGTGGGACAATTTTTATTAGACTAATGCTTTAGGTACCCATAAATACATTTTTCAATAGATTAGGACCCCAGAAATTTCTCTACAAAATTTCAGAAAATTACGATGAAAAAGTGCGCTACGGACAGGGTAAGTTTGTACAGATATCAAAAATGGGGGGTGCATTATCCAGGCAGATTTGCCCATTTGTGCGCCTATCAAAATGGAGTGTCAATATTAAATTCCTAAAAAAAAAAAAACTATAAATACTAACCTAACCCTCATTTTCTAGATCGGATTTTTTTTATCCAGAGAGAGAGAACGAAAGAGAGATTCTTCGAACCCTAATCCCTTTGCTTTTCTTCCCTGGCCGATCTTTCCAGCAAAGCTCATTGGAACTCCAGCCGGCCGTATAGTGGCTTATCACCTCACACATCTCTATTTCTACTCATCGTTGATCATTTGTTTCTTCTCTTATCCCTAATAATCTCTTATTCTTCATTTCAAACTCTGGCTCAAGCTACAAATTCTAGATCATCTCCTTCTCTAGCTTCAAATCTTTAGAAACCCTAGCTTCATTTGCTATTCTCTCCGATCATTTTTCTCCGATCTCAAACCCTAATTCATTCGAAACCCTAAATCAGTGCTTCTAAACACTAGATCTGATCTTTCTTCATCTAAATCCGTTTATATAATTCTTAAAATCCTCATTTCTTTTGTTGAATCTCATTCTTGCTAAGGATCAAGACCTAGTTGTTCCTTGCCTTCGTTAATTTCAGAGATTCTCTCATTTTTTCGGATTAAGAACCTCAACAGGAGAAATCTGTTCAATTTGAGTAAGGTTTGATCGTTTCAGAGTGTAAAATTTTTTTTTTAAAAGAGAGCAAAGAAAAAGAAGGAGATTGAACAAGGAAGAAATATTGGATTTGCTATTACCAGTTGCTTATTTCAACCATACGTTACAATTTCAGGTAAGTAAAGTTTTTATTTATTTTATAAATCCTTGTGTTGTGCTTGTAGTGTTTTGTTATGAAATCTAGTGAATTTTTGAAATAATTCATGTATTTTATATGACTCTGCACTGAAAATTGGCTTGCTAGGCTTGATTTGTGCATGTTACCTCTGATTTGAAGTTATTTCTGTTGATTAATAGAGAATTAGTGCTATTATGGTTCATTTCAAATATTGTCTTGTACTATACTGATTTATCTTTGTTCAGTTAGGAGTAAAATAAACCTAATTTGGTCATTATTTATATTGATTCATAATAAGTGAGATATTATTTCACAATTTAACTTTAATTATATACTCACTGTAATAAAATCTTATGAATAGCCATAGTTCCAAAGTTTTTGTCATCAGCCTATGATCAGGGGTATTGTATAAGCACTGAATTATATTTTTGTGTAAAAGTTTATAAATTAGGATAATGATATGATTTCATTATTTATATTACAGTACTCTTGATAATTATCATGTTTGCATTGTTATATATTTGTCCACAACTATTGTGTTGTTCTGAATTAAGCTCTGGATTTCGTTATTGCTTACTTTGTGATTAAATGATATAATAATACTGATAGAGTGAAGTTTGCCTAATCTAACATTTTCAAGTTATTGCAATAGTATGAGACCGGATGTTTTAATTAATTATAAATTAGATTTTCCTCAACCTGTTGTGGCCAATCAGAGAAGTCGATTTTATATTATTAGCGAAAGTAGTGACGTTCCTATTATATTTCAATTTTTTTTTTATTATCTTTCAGCTTAAGATTTTGCATACTATTTTTTTTTTCATTTGTACCCTGTGTTTTTGTTGGATAAGCTTCAGGAAGTTGTTTTCTAGTCCCTTAGTGGGATCAATAGATCATATAATAGATCCACAGTTAGGATCATGATTTTGTACGATATTGTGCCTTAATGTTTTATGACATTTAATTTTTAAGCTGTGATAAGAGACTTACTTGTTTGGATGATTATTATTATTATTATTATTATTGTTTTTAGACAAATATCTAATTTTTTATGTTTTGGACAACTCATTGTCTTCACTTATCCAACTAATGTCTGATTAGGCAATATTTAACGCAATATTTCACAAGCTTGGGAAATGGAACATGCATATAATGAGTGTTGTATTTTTCTAATCTCCTGTTGTATTTCTCCTATAGTTTAGTCCCCTGTACATGTAATGAATATTTTATTTTCCGTAGTTCAGTTCATTGCATGATTAGATTGCCCTACTGTGTATTTAAAGGCTATTGGGTCTCGCATTTTTGGAGTTCTGATCTTTAGTATCAGAATTAGAAGAAGAGTAGGAGTGATTGGTTGTTTTGTTTTCATACTTTAAATTTTAGATTCCTAAATATGTGATTGCTTTGATTTTGCTCAAGTCTTGTAGTGACAGATTTCAGGCATAGAAAGGTTTGTTCCAAGTTGAATTTTCATTCAATTTTTACAAAAAAATGGAGGTTATTTTTGTTCTAGAGCTTCATTTTCATGCTGGCTTTAACCCTGTGTGTGTGATTAGAAAAAAAAGAAATACCGAACCATAAGCAAGAAGTTGATTTGGAAATCTCAAAATATAATTAGGATTAATTTCATGATGTGAAAAAGGTTACAAATGTTTTAAAAGGAGTGTAGATGCTGGTTTTATTCTTATTTGTTTGTTTAAGCGAAGAAAATAGAAGAAGAAATTTACCTAGTTATAGAATTTGCCTTAGGAATATGTTTGTTATTTTTACTTAGAAGCAGGGTAATGTCTGCATTCTTATTAATGGTATTCAAAGCATAACCTTTTTGTAATTTTGGAGTCATTATAGTTTTGTTTTTTAAAATCATTTTTGGTAGTCCAAATGATTTCTTGATTTGCAATGCTCTTGATATGGTCAAGTGAGTTATAATAGGATGTTCTTTGATTAGTCAGGGACATGATTTTGACAATTTATTATGTAAAGCATTTTTACATTAAGAACTACTGAAGGCATTTATGAATTTTCTTGTTTTGCATCTGTGTGAGAAAAATATGGCAGAATTTATTTTTCATAGCTTCAATTACTGTAAGGAGAAGGTTATAATCTCATTTTTTAGTTTTAATTTGAGCTTTAAAATAATTGGTCATGAAGAACTTTATTTTGTGATTTCCTCGCTTGTATGGAGTAGTTGAGTCAAGGTAAACACTTGTCATTATTGGTTTTACATGTTACTACTCTTAAATTGAATTCATGCAACCTTGTACTAACAAATGAGATCAAATCTCTTTAAAAAATGACACCTGTTATTGATTTTTGTCCTTTTTTGGTTACCAACAAGACTTTATTACAACACCTCACTCTTTACTTTGGATTTGCGTTTGTTAAATTGTTTGACACAACACAATCCTTTGTGCCTTGGTATTAATACATCCTATCTATTTTAAGCTCACTGTGTAGAATTGAAATGGTATTTTTTTTTTAATCGTCATTACTTAATTACTTAGTGACAGAAGGGTTAGAACTGTTGAATAGCAGCCATCTCATTTTAAGATGAGCAGCCCTCTTTGTACTTTTGTATTTGCAGCCTTCTCATACTAGCAGCCTTTCATAAACTTGTTTTGGCAGTCATTTTTTTTATTTTTTATTTTTAAAAAACAGTGACAATTCTCTTATAGTTTTAGTGTTTATATCGTTCACTTAATTTTTAATATGAGCAGCCCTCTTTGTACTTTTGTATTTGCAGCCCGCGTTTCATTTTTAATATGAGCAACCGTCTTTGTACTTTTGTATTTGCAGCCCGCGTTTCATTTTTAATATGAGCAGCTCTCTTTATACTTTGGTATTGACAGCTCTCACTTTGTTTAATTATCTAGTCTTAAATGGTAGGAATAGTAGGTTTATAGTTTTGTATGGTTGTTGTAATGACCTGAAATTGTTTACATATATGAGAATGAGATAGATAGGATTATATGGATAGTTGAATAAGATATTAAAGCATGAAGTTACGAGCTCTACGTATAATAGTAATGGTGTCATATATTGATAGACTTAATGATGTGTGGCTGGGATGGCTAATATCCAAAGGTAGTAACTTTTATTATCATTCGCTCATTAAATTCAGCCATGTATTTATAACAGTATATCATTGCCATAACAATATAGTGTTTACTTTTAAGTCTGGAAAGTATGTTTGATTGGCTTTATAATGATAGAAATCTTTGGTTTTCTATTTATTCAAATGTGTTGTTTTTGTCATACACTTATGTAAGCATCTAGGTATCCTTTTATCCAAATTAGACATCGGATTCTTTTGTTTTTGTGAGTTGAAACTTTTTATTTCTCCATTTAAAGTGTAGGCTAAGGTGATTATGCAAAATTTAGGTTAAGGTGATTATGCAAAATTTAGGTTATTTCTTCTTTTAGGTTTTAGTTTTGGGCTTTGTATTCATCATTGCCTGGACGATGAAGAAGTCATCCCAAGCCCTCTTTTAGGAGGACTTGTTTAAGTCCTGTAGTATCCCTTTCTCTTCTTTTTTAGAAGACTTTTTAAGTCTTTCAGATATTCTCTTTAGACATGTTTCATCTGATTGATATTTCATTTGTTTGTGATCATGCTAGTTTACTTGTTTGTGAGCACGCTGGTGTACCTGTTTGTGAGCACGCTAGTTTACTTGTTTGTGAATCACATCTGTTTACTTGTTTAGTGTCTTTATCTCGGAATATTTTCCGAACTACGTTGGCTTGATCCCTTTCCATAGGGTACGTAGTGCAGCTTGAGATCCACATCTCAGGTCCAGCCAAACCTTTTAAAAATGAACATTTTAAACCTTCAAAAAAATATAAAATTCTTCAAAACCTTTTCGAAAAGATCTTCCCCTAGAGTTAGGAGTATGTCATAGCTGTTTAGGGTGTTTTTGAGTTAGGATGCTGTCCTGATTTGTATTGATATAGTGTGTCCTGTCGTGTGAGTGTCCCTAGAGTTAGGAGGCCTTGAGTCGATCGGTTAGACATATAGTCAGCCCGTGGTTTTCTTTAGGATGCACAGCTTAGTTACACATAGGATGTAGGGCCCACCTGCATTAGTTTAAGGCTAACCAACTTGCATTAGTTAGGGCATATAGAGAGTCCTAAAAACTACAATTCACTTGAATTTAAGCAATCGTTCAAAAAGCTTTAAAAATTAGTCAAGTCTAGTGGATCGAGTCTAGGATAGCAGTTCTAGATGGTTAGGCATCGTAGTTAGAATAGGACATCGAACTACGTTGACTCCGATTCTTCCCGAGGCCGGGATACGTAGAGCAACTGGGATGGACGGCCATCTTGGTCCGAGTCAAGTCGCATTAGAGTTAGGATTTATCTTGTCTTGTCATATATATGATTGATTTGTGTTTTATGTTTTGATGTGTCTTCTTACTTTCTTGTACTTATACTATACCTTTAGCTGTAGCCTGCATGTGTATGTCCACTAGAACTTAGACACCCATTAGGCATGTCACTCATAACCTAGCTTTGCTTAGGTGACACATTTTTTTCATTTCATTTTGTGTATGCTGATTTCTTTATCCTCAGGAAATGCATGCTTAGGTAGACATTCCTGAGAATTGTTCCTATTTCATATGATTCTCGTTCGAAATTTTTCGAAGTTAATAATAAATGGCATAAGAGACCAAGTGATTGCACTCGGACGAATTGGAGGCGCTCTTCGGACCTTCTCCATTCGTAATCTGGCACGAACCCATTCATTTCTGGTTATCCATGGTATACAGAGCATATTTTTTTAGGATCTATGGCCGTATACCATGGATGGCGACTCTGAGTTTTGTTTTTGTTTCGAGAGTTCCTTGTTAGAGCTCTCCTTCACGTGTAGATGATCCAAGAGGCCGCTGGGGGCTCGTCCCCCACCTCTCTCCTAGATCGGGGTCCACAGTGCCTATATAGGGCATTGATGAATTCGCCCTCTATTCTCCCGGGACAGCCCACCTTTAATGTATTTTTAAGACCTTTTATACTGGCAGGGGGGCAGGAAAGAAATGGTCTAGAAAAAAAATGATATATTCTGCCTCCTTCCTCTCCTTTGGACAGCCCCTATCAATGCATTTTGTACATTTCCTAACCTACAGGGGGGGCCCAAGCAGAAAACAGGGGTAAATATTTTTGTGAAAATATCTTTTCTCTTTTTGATCTCAACCCTCCAAATTACCTTTTTCGTTCAAGGGCTGGGATCAAAAGAAGTATAACCAACTAAGATTCCCTCTAACTAATCTTAGTCCTAAGCATCTCACTAACCTAGCTTAGGGCTTAATGGTGACTTGGAGGGGAAGAAAAGCATCTTTTCAAATTACGAAAGTGCCCTAGTGGACATACACATGCAGTCCTAAGCACCCCCTAATTACGTTACACACTAATCTGCAAACCCCTATATCTCCTGGGACAGCCCATGACGGAAAATTTGAACTGGTTTTCTAGGTTCCTGCGCACCCCTGTTTCTGGCTAAGTCGCCACCCCTAATCCTACACTACACTATTCTACAAACGTCGTTCGTTTGCTAGGCAAACCGCGACGGATTCGGACGAAAATTTGTGGGGACCTAAATGAGACCCTAACCTATTCTAGGAACAAATTTGAGACATTAAAACACTAGTTTGATAGGGTTTCTATTCTAACGACTCTATTAGGGTTCGGTCAAAATGGGGTGTCTACAATAAGCAGAACTTCTTTTGATTATTCTGATCCAACGATTAGTACGAAATAACATTGATAGCCTCTACTCGTGTCCTAGCTCTTCGGAGAGCTAGATTTGCCTCAATCTTCTTGTATGTCGATTGCCCTAATAAGCCCTTATGCTACACCCCCCAAGTCTGGTCTCACTTAAGGGGCAAGGTCTAGTGATCACTTACAACATATTTGATCTTTTGAGTTAATAGTAGACATTATAGCAGCCATCCTCTAACCCGAAGGCTAATGACCGTTGTGAAGGGAGCTGAGTTCTGAGTTAATGGAGTTTTGGACTTGAATCTCGTTAACTCTGGCCACGTGTCGTCATCCAGTGGCCCGCACAAGATTTATCCCCTCACAATGATATTTTTTTTGTTTTATAATTTTTTTCTTAAATTTTATCAACCAATTTATTGTTCCCATTATTTTCCCAGTGCAAACACAAAACAACCAATTATTATGTTAAATCTGCTAAAATGTAACTATTGGTATTGTCATTTATAAATTGGAGCATTTCCCATCATCTCAATATATCTTCTTTAATTACTTTTTAGCAGAGGACAAACTAACATGGGTGTCATGCCTAACTTTAGGGGTGTCTATACTACTATTAGCTCCTTAGAGGAGAAACCCATATTACAGCTTTTCATTCAAAGAGTCTACTCTGCTCTCATTAAAATCAACATACAAACCCTAAGTGCACCACCCCACCGTGGTGCTGCACTTTTTGTTCATCTCTTCTTTGACCTTGTGTGTTCTTTTTCTTCTTTCATTTCATGAGCTTCTTGAAATGATTTCCATGGTTGAGAAACTTCAAGGTTCGTCAGCGTCCCAAATGGCCACATAAAAAAGCATTAAAGCTATTCTACGACTGCTATCAATTCCCCATCATTTATAGTTAAAAGCTTCATTGAAATTGATAAAGGTGGCAACACCACACACCCCCTGATGAAAATTTTTGTAGTTATCTTTTGCATGTCTACATGTATCAATGCTGGTTGTGGGTTTGCCACGTACGCACAAAGGATATGGAGGATATGCAAAACATGGAGTTGAGATGAAGTATAAGTCCTAGTTTTATGGGTAGTTTTTCTTTTATTCTTATCTGTTATCAAGAGTGAAAGTGGCGTAGGAAATATGGGGTCTTTTGTTTTGCTCTTTTTTTTTTTTCTTTTGCATGAGATCTGGTTATTGTGTGTGGCAACTGTGGGTTGTATTTTAGTCTTTATGATAATATAGAAGGTTATGTGGTGTAAGCCCTTATAGTCCCTTATTATTCAAAAAGTACTGTACGGACCACACTATAGGATGATCCAAACCTCATTGGCCACAACGTAAATAGGTTATGCACAAAAAATCATTTCTATAGATGGATCATATAATTTTGGGAGAACAACCTATTTACGTTGTGTTCCGTCACATGGACGGTTTGGATCATCCTATGATGTGGTCCATACAGTACTTTTTGAAAAATAAGGGACTATAAGGGCTTACACCATATAAAATCTCAAATAGGAGACACGATCATCATCTTCTCCAACTCTGTTTTCTGCTTTTTTTCGTTTTTCGTTCTTGTGAACCTCTTTGAGCGGTGTTTCAAACGAACACCCATAGCTCGGGGCTGCAAGAAAATGACTGATCAACGATCCGATTTAAGGGATTTGATTTTAGAACATACCAAAACCATGCATATATATATATATATATATATATGTATATATATGATGTGTGTGTGTGAAGTTTAGTATTTTTCAGAAAGTACAGTGGTGCCCACTTATTAGGATGATCCAAACTGTTCATTTGATCATGCGCCACCTTAAATCATATCTAAGGTTGATCCTAACCTTCCAATCTGCAATGGGATTGTACATGATAGAAAGTTATCTATGATATATACTAGAAAGCATGGTTGGAAAGAGGTTTGCACCAGTGGCGAACAGAGGGATTGTACATTATAGAAAGTTACCTTCACTTTGCATATTGTTAGCACATGCATATTTTGTTTTTCATACCTGCTAACACAGATACATGAAAAGAGAAAATAAATAGATATTTTTTGGTTTTTTCATCTATACAAGCATCCTCGGTATGTGGGTGTCCAGTAATCTGATCCCGAATTCTCACGATAGACTTGTGGAGTACATGAAATGGGAACAAGGCAAAGTCCTCTGCTCTTCAGATCGACCTTCGCCTCTTTGTCCTTTCTTTCCATCCCACCCCATGGAGTATGATCCTGAAACAGATAGAACATTACAAACTTTAATTCTTAGCATATTGTATTGAGTCAAAATATCTTAATATGCATGTTCGAATTATGGGATAAATAAATACATATGAGTTTCTAATGTTACCTTATTTGCACTTGACTTCATGTATGGATTGCTGAGTAGCTGCACAATGGTAAAATCGAAGACAATAGAAATTATTTCAGAGGAAAGTACAGTAATTAGAATAAGAACTGTCTTATTGAGATCACAACAGCTGCTTTCTTTCCTTTTCTTCTTCTTATTCGTCTTCTACTACTACCACTACTATCACTACTGCTCTGACTGTTGCTACTGTCAATGCAATTATCAACATCTCATGATCTTCTTGTTTTAATTTTAGTATCATTGCCACTATTGTTATTATTATTAGGGTTAAGTATCACGTGTAAGGGCTATAAGGTAGTAGAAGCATTAGTGTGGAGAGATCTTTCATTATTATTATTTTTTATTTTTTTATTTTTTTTTGAAATGGCAAATATTATAAAAGAATCGTAAGGGACACCCGAAAGGGAAATCCCGAAGTTACAGAACACAAAAATTAAAATTATTATTATTATTATTATTATTTGGGAAATGATATTCTCATCTCCACTTTCAGCTTTTCCACTCCCTCTTCATTCTCTTTTCCTAAAAATGGCTGCATTTCTACAACCTTGTATATGTTGTTTTCTTCATTTTTCGGAAAAGACAAACAAAAGGGTGTGTAAAGATCATTCCTCTTCCTCTTCCTCTTCCTCTTCCTCTTATTATTATTATTATTATTATTATTATTATTATTAGGGAAATGATATTTCCACCACCTTTCCAAGAATATCCCCTTGCTTTGTCTTTTCCTGAAATGACTTCATTTTTTCTGGAAAAGACAAACAAAAGGGGGTGCAAATGTCATTTCACTTTTCATCATCATCATCAATGTCGTCTCCACCATTATTATTATTGTTGTTGTTATTATTATTACTATTTGATGATATTGAAATTAATATTTGTACTACTACGCAGTTTACAGGTGATTGCGTGCATCCGTAGGGATTAGTCCGGCCTCTAAAAGGCGTAGGCCCTTTGTCATCAAAAAAAAAAAAAATTGTAATACTACTACTACAACTACTAAAATGGATATTAATTAGGGGCCATATATTACCTGCACTTGCTCTTGCAAGAACTTTATATAGCCAATAGCTTCCAGTAGTACGGAGGCGGTATCTGTCTGAAAGAAATTAAGCCATGTAAAAGAAATTCAGGGAATTTCATGTTTCTACAAATAGAAATTAAGATAAGCTAAATTCATGTTTCTACAAATAGAAATTAACATAAGCTATGATATTTACAGCAAAATACCAATACTAGTCTGAAAAAGAAATTTTATATGTAATTCCTACTTTTAAAGGTCTCAAATTTTTAAGATTTACCTTGCCAAAAGGTGACACGATTTGCTGCAAGGCAGTGATTTTATCTCCCAACTTCACTTTTGGAGCCTGCATCTGTAATTTATATAGTTTCATATGTGATGAAAGGAATTAGATAAACTAAACAATTTGATCCTTGAAATGGGAGAAACGTAAAAAATCAAACTGAGAATTAAAATGATAAGCATCACTGTTTGTTTCATGGAATGCATTCCTCGTTGTTAGTTTTGTTTCAAAACTTGCTTCGATACAAAATTTCTTTTATGACTAATTTGATTCATCATACCTTGAGAGATGACACTATAGAGGTCTCATGCTTAGGCTTTTTGAATTGTGACTCTGAATTCTCTTCACATCTTTTCTTCTTTCCCTCATTTGAAATTCCTGACCCTCTCCCATTTCCTCTTGTCTACATGCACCAAAATGATTATATGTCTTACAAAAAATCCTAATTGTAAAATGTCCATAAAATCACATTTCATACATACATACATGCATATATAGAGAGAAAATGTTTTCTACACACTAGCTTAAAATACAGTGGAAGGCATATTGTTTGGGTGATCCAAACCATTCATTTGATTGGCCCTCACATAGATAGGGTGTCCACAAAAAATCAGCTCCATAGGATCATCCCAACCCTACGATTTGTGGTGGTAAAATGGACAGATTTGTGATGGTTTACACACGTCCATTTTACCACCACAAATCGTAGGGTTGGGATGATCCTATGGAGCTGATTTTTTGTGGACACCCTATCTATGTGTGGACCATTCAAATGAATGGTTTGGATCACCCAAGCAATATGCTCTCCACTGTATTTTAAGCTAGTGTGTAGATAACTTTTCTACACTTAAGTGTAGAAACCATTTTCTCAAGCTCTAACAATGTGTGCCTCATTGGTTTGAGAGCTCAAGCTCAAGCTCAAGCTCTAATAGGAAATGGTGCGCTTGAGAGCACCAATCACATGGGTCCCACAATTTCTGTGAGGATCCAAACCATTCATTTGCAAGGCCCTATCATAGATAGGGTGTGTACCAAAAATCAGCTCCATTGAATCATCCTAACCCCTCCAAAAGTGGAGGGCAAAAATGGGCAGATTTGTGGTCTGTCCATTTTGACCTCCACAAATGGATGGGTTATGATGATCCTATGGATCTGATTTTTTGTACACACCCTATCTCTGTAAGGCCCTTTCTAGTGAATGCTTTGGATCATCCTAACAATGTGTGCCTCATTAGTTTGAGAGCTCAAGCTCACCATAAGGTTCCAACGCTCAAGCTCATATATATATATATATAAAGCTAGGGAAATGTTATCAGCACTACTGTATTTTGATGAGGGCACTCCTCACTTTATTAAAAATACCGTATGGCCAGGACCATAAGATGATCCAAACCGTCCATTAGATGGGCCACAGCCTAAATAGCTTGTGCCCCAAAAATTATTTCCATAGGTTGATCCTAACCCTCTGATCTATAGAGGGTTAGGATCAACCCTCTAACGTTCAGATCGGAGGGTTGGGTCAACCTATGGAAATGATTTTTGGGGCACAACCTATTTAGGTTGTGGCCCATCTAATGGACGGTTTGGATCATCATATGGTGCGGGCCATACCGTACTTTAAATAATGTGAGGAGTGCCCTCATCAAATACAGTAGTGCTGATAACATTTCCCTTTATATATATATATATTATTCCTATACATGCAATACAAAACTGCTAGAATGAAGGACCAGAAACTCTTCATCAACATTACTAATTTTTTATCCAGGAAATGAAAAACCAAAAATAATAATAATAAGAATGATAATAATTCAAGTAATAAATGTATAAATTGAAGAATATGAGTGATTTTGCTTACTGAGGAAGGATCTTGCCCATTCTTCTTACTATCAGGTGAACTTGAACCTTTAAGAGAAAGCTTATTAGAGGCCTGAAAATCCACCAATGGCTTGTTTAAACATCCACCAAAAGAGATGAGGTCTGAGAATTGTCTAGTACCACACCATGGCACATCTGACATTCCATAAGAGCAAGTGTTTTCTCCTACAACTGAACTGTTGGGGCCCATGTGGTATCCAATAGGAGACCTCCAAAATGGACCCTCAGAAGCTTCCATGTCTAATTTCCCACTCTCCCCTTTCAGATCAAGAGCATAAGATGCCAAGTAACCTGAATTTCCGTCACTGACCGACACATTGCCGGAATATATTGGTGAATTAGGTGGACCCAAGGAAGAATTCAGAGAAATATTGGGTGTAATTTGGCGATCAAGATGTGGGTCCGGTGGGGCGATTGACCAGTTGCTAACCAAATCAGTCAAATTAGCCAGTCTTGGATGTTCCATGAAACTCCCATCAAAGTTGTGTAACTGTTTCTTCATTCTGTTAGTACATGTTGTGTTTGTGAATTCCCAACAGTTGTCCAATTTCGTTAAGTAATCATAAGCAGGTTCGAACATTTCTGAATTTAAACTTTTGGATCCAACACTTCTGCAAAATTCAAATCCAACGCTTAACTTCTCAAAGGAACTAGAGATTTGATATCAACTCCATTTCTGATTTCCAGATTGTAAATAACTTGTATTCAAAAAAATAAATATGAGAAGTTTGAGGATAAATATTCTTTTAAAAAGCTATAAAACAAAACATCTATGGTCTTTCTCCCTTCTCATAATTTTTTTTTCTGATGGTAAGCTTTTCTATGGTAATTATAATTGAAGAAAACAATGGATTTACTCAAACAATAATAGAAATCTGTTACATATTTTCTTTGCAACATTAAGAAGAGTAAACAAAATCATAAGAACCCTCCTTCATAGTACAAAAATCAGTTATAATTCATCAAAACAAAAGAAAAATAAAATGAAGAAATTTGAGTTATTTCGATTATAAAAATGCTCTGTCCTGTGAACCTTTCTCTTTTGCACCACCCATTAAGAAAATTCTTTTTCTTAGATTCTTTCTCCACTCAACTCAATCATTCACATAGCAATATGGGTTATGAATAAAAAAAACTTACAATAAGACCTGGTTCCATATATGATTCTCTGATGCGGGTTCTCCTGATTCGACAAGTTCACGTGGAGAATCAACAGTGAGTCCGGAGTGATTGGAGGCATTTGTGAATGAGGTTGAGATTGACATGTCTTCATCACAAGATGAGTTGGAATTAGGGTTTAGGGGCTGCCATGGGTTCATGCTAGTCCAAGAGGAGAGAGGGTTTCCATGAAGTTCCCAGGAGTTTGGTGTAGAGGAATAGGTAGCAACTGAACTTTCGGATCCTTCCTCTCCCATATGTGCTTAGCAGTGTTTTAAGGTAGCTTGGTTTTGTTGGTTCTTTTTTCTTTGCTTTGGTAGGTGGAATTTAAAGGAGGATTTAACCGTTGGTATGACGTATTTGCCCCTCCTATTATTAACTCTAAGTTCAAAATAAATAAATAAATAAATAAAACAAAAGTTTCTTTTCTTAAATTTCAAAGTTTTGAAACTTTAGAAGTTTTCAGTGTGTATGTTTAAATTATGATGGGGGACAATAGAATATGCAACCTTGCGTTTTCCACTATGGTCGTGGGCAATAATTATAGGAAGGAGGGGAATGGGGCCATCAAGGGCTAGGGTTAGAGTTGGAGTTGTGCGCTTAGGGACTCTCTCTCTCTCTCTCTCTCTCTCTCTCTCTCTCTCTCTCTCTCTCTCTCTCTCTCTCTCTCTCTCTGTTATGATTGTGGGTATAGGAGGGATTTGTTTGTTGCTTTCTCTCTCCCACTCTTAAGTGAGGTTATGTTGAAGTATAGATTATGTTGAAAAAAAAAAAAAATATATATATATATATATATATATATGAGGAAAATGATTGTGAGCTTGAGGGCCCAAATACATGGGTCCCACATTTTTTGTGGTGATCCAAACCATTCATTTGCAAGGCCCCATCATAGATAGGGTGTGTACAAAAAAACAGATCCATTGGATCATCCTAACCCCTCCAAAAGCAGAGGGCAAAAATGGGCAGATTTGTGGCAAACGGTGTCTGTCCATTTTGCCCTCCACTGTTGGATGAGTTAGGATGATCCTCTGGAGCTGATTTTTTGTACACACCCTATCTATGTAAGGGCCTTTCAAATGAATGGTTTGGATCATCCTAACAATGTGGGCCCACATGTGTTTGGGCCCTAAGCTCATATATGCTATATGAGCTTCAAGCTCACAATCATTTTCCTCATATATATATATATATATATATATATATATAGAGAGAGAGAGAAAGAGAGAGAGAGAACGGTTCCTACACACTTGTGTAGATAAGTTATCTACACACTAGCTTAAAATACAGTGGGGCCCACATTATTTGGGTGATCCAAACCATTCATTTGATAGGCCCTCACATAGATAGGGTGTCCACAAAAAAGCAAATCCATAGGATCATCCTAACCATTCGAACTGTGGAGGCAAGAAATTGACTAATTTGTGAAGGTTTATACACGTCCATTTAACCTCCATAAATCATAGGGTTGGGATGATCCTATGGATCTGATTTTTTGCGGACACCTTATCTATGTGAGGTCCTTTCAAATGAATGATTTAGATCACCCAAACAATGTGGCCCCCACTGTATTTTAAGCTAGTGTGTAGATAACTTATCTACACAAGTGTGTAGGAACCGTTTTCTCATATATATGATTAAGTAACACTAGCTCTAACTGTGAAACAACCATTACTCCAAAAGCTTAAGCTGTTAGAATTGGTGTTATTTAATCATTTATACTTCAACACTCCCCTTCACATGTGCCCCACTTTTTGGGGTTGGCCTTACGCGTGAATTTTTAATATCAAGGAGTTGTTGGGTTTTGAGGACATGTTTGACATGCTGTGGAGCAATAGTTCTAATACCATGTGAAACAACCAACTCCAAAAGCTTAAGCTGTTAGAGTTGGTGTTATTTAATCATTTATACTTCAACACTAACAGCTTAGGTCTCTCTCTCTCTCACACACACACACATGCCATAGGAAGCTTATTTAGTATAACATGGATATGTGTACAAGTCCCACTCAAGGGAAGAAACTAGGAGACAAGAATGACAACAGTGATTGTAGGTGGAAACATTAGCTTTCGCCTTTTACTATCTATAGAAAAACACCTCATTCATCACGCAAACCAAGAATGATCTCATAAAGCTTCTTTACCACATAGAGTAATTACAAAGTTGGTTTATATATAGGAACCCTAAGATCCTCTCTAGATTAAGTTGTTTTGTATAGCAGAATAAACAACCTATAAAGAAAGAATATTCCTACTGGGAACAAATTTGATTTCCCTTTTTATTTGTCCCATGGTTTCTCATCACTTGTGGAGAGTCAGCAAAGACTACTGTAAAGGTTACTGTCTGATTCAATGCAAAGGTGTTCGTGTGCTGCTGGAGCTTAGTTTGCTTTCTGAAGTCATCAAAGAGAGGCTCATAGCAATGAATAATTCACACTAAACAACATAATTTTGTCCCCCAAACCAGGAGGACTAACAAAACAAGACATTAATATTCTAGGATTAAAGCATGGGTGGTTTTGATAGTGGATGATTTCTTCAGCTGCTTTTCCAGTAAATTATAGAAATGGTCTCCCAAAATGCAATGTTATAAATGCAAGTTACGAAACAGCGTAAGTGATAGGTCATCAAATGGGCCAATACAATTTAGATGGAAAATAATTTGGCAATTCTAAATGAAAATGTCAAAATATGAACAAGTTCATTCCACCAGTGCACGAGGGTGATGATTGACCAATCTTGGCAGATCACTAACTTCTTCATAACATATGCAATGCCAACATATGCAATGCCAAATTAAGAAAATAAAATTATCCACCTCCTGGCCGGGAATCCTTGTAGCGATTTGTGGACTTTTAGGAGCTCACATGATGTGGAAGATTTGAGTGTATCGGCATTTACACTTGCAAGGCAATGCTTTGTTGGCCCAAAGATATGGATTGTTGTACTCATAAGATATGTAACTTTTTACTTACGATAGAGGTTAGGAGATATATGGCCAATGCCCATCTAGAGCTCTACCGAATAAATGGACACCAAAAAAAGATATATATCTAAATAAATTACAAGATTTGTCTTTTCTACTTTGAACTCTCTATTTATACAACTTGTGCTCTTGTTGTTTTTCTTTTTCTTTTTCCTTTTTACTCATACATACTACATATTTATGGACACAAAAGGCTGTTAAATTCTTCAACTCTTTTTGAAAAATAAAATAAAATAAAAATCTTCAACCCTTTTACTTTTCGAAAGCACTTATCAATAAGACTCCTGTATAACACAATCTACATATTGGTATTTCCCATAAGACTCTTGGATAATGCAATATAGCACTAATGATGCTTTAGAGAACAAACAATGATATTTCTCTTTTCAAGATTGTTGGCCCCAACTGGATAGATCGATTATATTGTGTTGTGATCAAAAGAGCAAGGCAAGGGAGGTTGTGAGATACACAGCAAAGGGCCCTTGTAGAGCTCCGCCAAAAATACAAATGTAACACCAAAATAAATAAATAAAATAAGAAAAACTTTAAATAGACCAAAACAACTTACAAGAAACCTCTACACTTCTTCTCCCTTGAGCCTTTACCCTTGAAGCTTCTATTTAAGCTTAGAATCTCTACACAAATAACTTCATACTTATAGATGCAAGACACTCCTAAATTAGCTAAATACATTAAACACCTTGTTGTAGGCCCCCATGAGTCCTTTGGGAATCCAAACCAATAACATAGGAAATCCCCATTAGATAATCTAGCCTAGACATTTAGGAGTATAGAAAACATAAAAGACTTACACTTTCTACCCATAATAACTATCCTAGAAGACTACAAAGACTTTCCACAAATCCAACAAACATTAATTTTGATTTCCAATTTCCAACAAAGATATCATAAAATTTCCCTTAAATTAAAATTGGTAAAAAATAAATAAAATATCATGAAATTTTAATCATCATCAATACAATCTAGCTCATTTTTATCATCTTTGAAAAATTGATGTGATTATTCCAAGTGGCATGGCCATATTTCATTCGCTATGGTCTGTAGCATCTGACAGCAGGCACCTTTTGAATGAAGACAAAATCGGCTGAAAAGTGAGCCTCTGTGGCTGTTGTCTGATGCATCAAACCATCTGCGAAATGCCTTTCGCGATAGACGCTAGCAAATCCCATATGCTGTGTACGTACGTATCTGTGTGTATATATATATATATATATATATATATATATATAGAGAGAGAGAGAGAGAGAGAGAGAGAGAGAACGGTTCCTACACACATGTGTAGATAAGTTATCTACACACTAGCTTAAAATATAGTGGAGGCCACATTATTTGGATGATCCAAACCATTCATTTTTTAGGCCCTCTCATAGATAGGGTGTCCACAAAAAATCAGATCCATAGGATCATCCTAACCATTCGAACTGTGGAGGCAAAAAATGAACTAATTTGTGAAGGTTTAAAGACATCCATTTTACCTCCACAAATTGTAGGGTTGGGATGATCCTTTGGATCTGATTTTTTGTAGACACCCTATCTATGTGAGGGCCTTTAAAATGGATGGCTTGGATCACCCAAACAATATGGGCCCCCACTGTATTTTAAGCTAGTGTGTAGATAACTTATCTACACGTGTGTAGGAACCGTTCTCTCATATATATATATGGGGGTCGATCCAAATAAGCCTCTTCCTTAGTCATTCACAGATCCATGGATTCGGAGTGTGAGCTGCTTGGTCGATTCTGGTCTTCTTTCCGGATCTCTTCGACGATGCACCATTTTAAGTCAGATGTATATTTATATGTGCATCTTACTTAAACTCCAGAATAATGGATACTAGTAAAACACCCGTGCGATGCACGGGCCAACAAAGAACTGTATGGACCACGTCATAGGTTGATCCAAACCGTCCATGTGATGGAACACAACATAAATAGGTTGTGCCCCAAAAATCATTTCCATATGCCGATCCTAGCCCTCCAATCTATAGATGTTTCCATAATTCCTCTTATCTTAAATCGGATGGTCAAGATCACCCTATAGTTTTTTAATTAAAAAACCATAAAGGAGGGGGGTAAGATCGAAATTATATGGCTTTAATGGGTGCCTTTGTTAAAAGCATAAAGGAGGGGGCAGGATTGAAATTATATGATTTAATGGGTGCCTTTGTTAAAAGCATAAAGGGAGGGGGGTAGGATTGAAATTATATGAGTTGAATGGGTGCATTTGTTCAAAAAAGTCAAAAAATGTGACATGTAATTCCCATGTGATTTTCAAAAAAATGGAAAAAACTCTCCTCTTTTCATCCCAGCTTATTGTATTAGATATATGTTGTAAAACCCAGGATTTTACACAGCTTTCAAACTAAAATCTGGATTCTAAAATCGGCATATCCAAACGTGTGAATGTTTATCACCACCAACTCTTTAGAGTCAAAGAGTCTTATTATGTTGGTTTGCTTTAGAGTTTGATTTTTGTTTTGATTTATCAAGATAACTATCTAGTATAGTTTAATTGGTAAGGTTACAGGAGTTATGTTTATGTAGGTTGCTTGGTTGTAGTTATCAATTCAAAGGAAACTACTTGATATATGAATTAAAAGAAAAGTGAACGTGAGCTTTGGCTTTCACGTTTTGCAATTTTTCAGTGCTTCCACTCTTTTGACAGTGCTTTGTATTTGGTTTAGTTTGGCAAAGTAATTTTTATTCTCAATTTCTCTTTTCACTTTCAATAGTTATTTCTTATGATAATCTATTAAGCTTCAAGAAGAAAACGACGATACAAGGAACATGTGGACGTCCTTGCTGCCCAACATTACACTGTATATATAAAGGAGGAAGCAGAGTCCTAATGCAACTCTGAATTAAAAACTACCTATCTAATAACTCTCCTAATTCCTAGCTAAATTCGAGTTAGGATTAAAAAAATATTTAGCTAGCCTTCATACGTGGTATCTATTTGGAGAGTTTCCAAAGTTGGAAAAACTCAATCTGGTTGCCAAACTTTAATTCAACCATCTGTTCAGCTGACCATCAACTAGACCCATTCACCCCAAGGCCAGTTTTTGGAATCCAACCTATTAGGTTCTGATTTGGATAACAAGCATCGTTTTAAATTTCGGTGGAGACAGACACCGAAATGCCCAAAACATACCAAATTTCAGTCGAAATTTTGGAAATTTTAGTAATTTCAGTAATTTAATATTAATTTTTTATTGCTTTACAAAATTTCAGCCGAAATTTCAGCCCAAAAATCCGACATTTTGTGCCTCTTTACCGACCGAAATTTCGGGATTTCGGCTGAAATTTCGGTTACGGCTAGGTCCGAAATATATGCCGAAACCGAATTTTCAAACCATTAACACGCATGGTTTTAAATTTCGGTTTGGCGAAATCAAATACCATTTCGTGTATTGTGTACTTCGGCTTGTAATTCCCCGTAAGACTCTTGGATAATATTGCCTAGCACTAATGATACTCCAGAGAATAAGCAAGAACATTCCTATTTCCAAGTCATTATAAATTTTGATTTACTAACTCCAATATGCTTCTCGATGAGACCTTGAATAGAGTCAAATCATACTAGTAATGATGGTGACAAGGGAATCTAGAATGCAAATGATGAAAAAAAAATTGAAATGACCACACACATGGTAGGCAAAAGTAAGTGATGAGAAAAGATTAAGATGACAAAGTCTTTCAAATGCTGGAACAAATATAGATTTGAGTAACACCATCTGAAAATGGTAATGAATGTGGTGAAATTTCTATCTTTTTATGATCATAGGTTGGAGTTATCTTATATAAATTAGAGGGATTGCAAAGATTTCCCGTGTATAGGGTTTGGAGACTAATTCGCCAATACTCTAGCCTTTTTAAACATAGATTTAGGTAGCTTTTATGAAATGTTGTAGTGTTGATACCTAGCTAACTACAAAAGGTATTTTAAGCTTGGATTAATTGTCCTACTGAATTTTATATAATTTAACTTAGGGCAGTGATTAATCGACTCCCAAATATCTTAAATCGACTCCCTATGTGTCTTTCTCTCTCCTCTGGGTTAGAGAGAGAAAGAGGAGAGAGACAGACACATGGGGGTTCGATTTATCACTCCACTTTAACTGAACCGCTAGTAACATACTAGTTTAAGTGTTAAATGTAAGATCCTTGAGTTGTAAAACACGGATTGCAGGATCAAATCTCCAATTGGATTGCCTTTTAATTATTCGACCTTAAACCTTAATTAGCCTAACTGACACGCCACTTATGGAAGGAGGGGGTAATTTTAAGGTGTGAACAATATTTTTATATCCTGGTTTGCATTACGTATGAAACCATGGATAAGGCAAAGGATAATGCATTGAAAAGTGTCAAAAGGATGGAATCCATGCCAACTTGAAAGCACTATTGCATGTTGCCTCAAGCTCGCTCAATGTCACACTGTGCGGGACAGCGCTTGATCCTTCCCCATAAACAACACCAACATATGTTCCTTACATCATTTATCCTCCTCCCACTACAAGAAAGTAAGGTTATATTGGCGGTCACAGCAAATGTTACGCTAGTAACACCCATGTTTCTAGTAAAAATTTGGGTTTGACGCGGTATTAGTTTAAAAGAACTTGTAAATAATTGTCAAATAAACAGAAAAATAAATACATTCGATGAATGGAACGAGTATAATATGTTTAGGTTTTAGAAGAATAGATTAAATTATAGATATATGAATATATATGTTTGGAGTACATGTAACACAAAAATCCTACAAGGCCCTACTTAAAGACAATTGATTTAATAATAGCATGAGTTAGTGCCCTGCCAAGCTGTACGATCGAGAGAGAGAGAGAGAGAGAGAGAGAGGCTCAACCTATGATCACTCAGGATTAGGAACCTCCGCCATTGGTTGGCTAAAGATGAACTTTGATGAAACAAGCTTAGGCAACCCAGGACATACTGGAGTTGGGGGGGATTCTCGGATATGAGGATAGAGACACAATTTGGGCTTTCTCTGGCCTAGTAGGATTTGCCGACTCCAATGAGGCGAAGAATAGGGCGGTGCACCAAGGACTAAATTTAAAGGGACAAAGATATCATAGACAAGGTCATAGTGGAGGGAAACTCTTTAAATGTGATCAAGTGGTTAATTAATTAGAAGGGAAAGCAACATCTCCTTGGAGGTCTGCGCAATGCATTGATGGAAATCTCCGATCGGGTTGAGGGAACATCTATCATGTGTCGTCATGTGAAGCGATCGGCGAATTCAGAGGCCGATATGCTTGCAAGAGATGGTTGTGAAAGGGCGGTGTTGGAAGTCTCTGACTTTCTCCCCCCATAAAGTGTGCATCTAGGGGTGTTCCTCATTTTCTTTTGCTCTTGTATTGTGTTTGATCATCTCGATCGTCAGGTGCAGCCCACTGTCTGTTCCTTCTTTCATTTTATTAATTTCATTCTTTACCATTCAAAAAAAAAAGCACCAAAATCTAAGGCCCTACTTGTTCTGAATTCTGAGAACCTAGTGAGTCCAAAACTGAATAGGGGAAAAGTTAGCTAGAAGGTCCTTATACATCTAAAATATACTTTTAATGTTTTCTTTAAAATAACATATATTTTGGCGATAAAAAGTTTTAAACAAAGTATATATTAAACATCCGCCCTTTAAAACGTGTTTAAAAAAAGCGATTTCAAACCGCATTTTGCTAACTATGGATCTGTTGACCTGTAAAAACTACTACTTAAGTTGTAACTGGTGTTTCCCTGGTGATAAGTATACTTATAAAAAAAAAAATTAATTCCGATAGCCCAATCTATCTAGAGTATATGACATATGAATGTGTCGTATGAGGGAGCCCTATTTTTCAAAATGTTTGTAATCAACATGCTATAATTTCCCACACATCCTCACTTTTTTTTTCACCTCAATTAGGATCTTAAAAGTTATATTTTCCAAAAGCTACTCTTAGCTTGAATTGGCCTAAGCATTTTGAGTTAGGAAACCATGGTATAGTTGGTGGGTGTTATTGGGTGGTGGCTCTCCACCTCACCCTGTACATATGTGACACCTACTTCCACTAGAATTTTCTTTTACAATTACAAAGCTCTTTATACTTTGGTGAAGTAGCCTGCTGGGCGTTTCTTAGCCACTCCCTCACGCAGGTTGTTTGTGGCCACATGAAAACTAGGACCGGCAATGGCTCGTGCCCCACCGCCCTGCCCTGTCCCACCCCAGCCCGATTCAATACCTAATGTTATGTTTTAAGAGGTGAGCCCTATATAAAGTGTTGTATTTTAGTTTGGAATTTTGGATTCTTATTTAATAATCGTTTGATTAGATTAAAAAAAGTATAAATTATCATTATAGCAGGGCGGGGATGGGGTGGGGAATTTTTCCCCATAGTGTGCGGGGAAAGGACGGTGATTAGATTTTTCCCGTCATCCCTGAAGCGAGGATGATGAATTTTCCTTGAGGCGGGGACGGGGAATGCAACATCCGGCCCTGGCCCACCTCACCCCGTTGCCACCCCTATTGAAAACACATCCCTTGTGCATTTTTTTATGAATCAAGAAGCAAATAGATTGCTAGCCCTAAAAATACCACACATAATTCATTAATAATGAAAAAGGCTGGTCACCCTTTGCACTTGACTATGGTTGCAACTTAGCCTGACCCGCATTAACCGGACCCTAAAATAACCTAAGTCGGGTTTAGAAATCATGGACCTTGGGTTGGCCAATCTCTGGTCGGGTTTAAAGAAAAAAACACAAACCCGACTTATAGTTCTAGGTTTGTTATAACATTCTTAAATATCTCTTGAATAACATGTAAAATTATTTTTTAGTATATTGTTTTCATTGAGGTGATAAGTTTGTGATCTGAAAAAGTAGTTTTCTTACCGCCTTTTTAACGGTCACGCAAATCAGAAGGTTAGAATCATTCAATGGGATGAATTTTGGTCCATGATAGCAAGGACTAAGAGAAATGATTTGGACAATATTGATCCAAGTGTCCCCACTTGTATTTTTGTCTGCTCACAATTTTTTCTTGGAAAAATATTCATATATTTAATGTAACAACCCTATAATTAAGACCCATCTTAAATTAGAACATGAGCTTTACACACACACATGTATCAGAGACCTCGGATAGCTTATCTGAGCTAGCAAGCATAAATAGGGTAGGTGCTTATGTTGTTTGGGTTATGTTAGATATTGATTCTATGAGAGCTAACATAGATAGGGTGTTCCTAAGAAATCATCTCTATAGGATCATGCTCGCCGTTGATTTGTGGAGGTTTAAAATGGACGGCTATAAAATGGGTCCATTTTATGCCTACATAGATCGAATCGTTAGGATGATTCTATGAAGATGATTTCTTAGGAACACTCTATCTATGTTATGTTTTATGGAATGAATGGGTTGGATGACTCAAACAACATGGCTTGATGTGCTATTTGTGTGCTATTTGTGCTAGCTAGCTGAGATAGCTTATCTGAGATCTCCCTCAAATACATCGCCCCGTATGTGTGTGTCATTCCAGCACCGCCTATGATATTTGATCCAACAACAGCCAACTTTGTAATCAAGGTGCTACCCTTGATATTTGATCCAACAACAACCGACTTTATAAGAGGCTATCGTTGGATCACACACCAAGTGTGACAACTACATTGTAGCCCCCATTATGTGCACTATATAACTTTTCTAAAAAAAAGATTAATGACCTCATTATCCTAGTGGCCGCTATTATCTTTATAGATAATACTCTACTTTGATAGATAAAGACTTGGAAAGTGCATGGAGACAAGCTTTCATGGTGCAAATGCACGCGCCCTTTCAAAAAGCTTAAATAAAGAAAAACATATTAGTGCTCTGTCTCTGTTTACTAATCACAGGCAACCATAGAAAACATAAACCAGTCCTTGTTGACCCTGTTTTGCTAATCACAATTTTGTGAGGTCAGCTTTTCTATGTGGGTCAACGGAATCGGTCGATATATATCGGGTTTTCAGGTCGGCAATATGATAAATAGATACAATGGAAATCCTTTTTTTAAAACCTCTCTCCGTCAATCATCGAGTCGCCCGACTCACTTTTACCTTGGCCCAGTTTTCATTCGAGTTCAAGTTTTGTCCTAACAAGTCAATCAAAACTCCTTTGATACTTCTGAATTAATGATTATCTCAGTTATTGACTCGCCCGAGTCCACTCATTTTACCATGGTCAAGTTCCAGTCAAGGTGGAAACAGTTTCTTGTTTTAATAAATGGGACTATTTTATAGAGAAAAGTACGGACTGTAGGCTGATGTTTGGAGAAATTAAAAAAAGCGGGCACCTTTTAAAACAAGAACCAAAAACGGGCTAATCTTCAAAATCGGGTGGAAAAAAAACCCTGATACCTTTCTGACATCAACAGAAACGTCATTCAGCTTCCTTTTTTATTACTGCCCATTAAATTGGTGCGTTACACGAGGCTTCTTTTGGTTCGTCTGAATGCATATTTGAACCGACAGAACCTTGGGTTCGTTTCTATCTTGGCCGTCGGAAATAACTAGAGATTGATGGATGCTTGACACGTGTTGGAAAACTTTTTGGAACGCTGACAACCCAAAGTCAATCATTATCTTTTCTCACTTCTCTTTTGGTTTTGAACGATAACGTTATTGAATCCGTCTCTTTTGGCTTAGAAACTTTTCACTTCTCTTTTGGTCATCACTTCTCTTTTGGCATATAACGGTAACGTTATTGAATACGTCTCTTTTGGTTTAGAACGGCGACGTTATTGAATATTTTATTATTTCTCATGTATCTTTTGGCTGAGAACGCCGCCGGATTCTAGAGTACGCCGCCGGAATATTAAGGGGTACGCCAGCGGAAATAGAGTGTAAGGGAAAATAGGGTGTACGCCGGCGGAATTCAGGGGTACGCCGGCGGAAATAGTGAGGACCAAAAGAGAAGGGAAAAGATTCTAAGCCAAAAGTGAGTACGCCGGCGGAAATAATGGGTACGCCGGCATCGTAAATAATGAGGACCAAAAGAGAAGGGAAAAGATTATAAGCCAAAAGTGGGTACGCCGGCAGAAATAATGGGTACGCCGGCGGCATAAATAATGAGGACCAAAAGAGAAGGAATAAGATTCTAAGCTAAAAGTGGGTACGACGGTGGCATAAATAATGAGGACCAAAAGATAAGGGAAAAGATTCTAAGCCAAAATTGGGTACGCCGGCGGCGTAAATAATGAGGACTAAAACAGAAGGGAAGAGATTCTAAGCCAAAAGTGAGTACGCCGGCGGCGTAAATAATGAAGACCAAAAGAGAAGGAAAAATATTCTAAGCCAAAAGTGGGTACGCCGGCGGAAATAATGAGGAACAAAAGAGAACGCAAAAGATTCTAAGCAAAAAGTGGGTACGCCCGCGGAAATAATGGGTACGCCCAAAAGTAGGTACACCAGCGGAAATAATGGGTACGCCAGCGGCGTAAATAATGAGGACAAAAAGAGAAGAGAAAAGATTCTAAGACAAAAGAGATGCATTTAATAACGTTACCAAGAGAAGTGAGAAAAGATAATAGAAGCGTTCCAAAAAGTATTCAATAATGTCACCGTTTCAAAAAGTTTTCCAAAACGTGCCAAGAATTCATCTGTCTCTAGTTATTTTCGACCGCCAAGATAGAAAAGAACCCAAGGTTCTGTCGGTTCAAATACACATTCAAACGAACCAAAAGAAGCCTCGTGAAGCGCGCCAATTTAATAGGCAGTAATGAAAAATGAAGACTCTGTCGATGTCAGAAGGGTATCAGGGTCTTTTCACCACCCAATTTTGAACTTTAGCCTGTGTTTCATTCTTGTTTTAAAAGCTGCCCGAAAATTCGTAATTTCTTGAAATATCAGCCCACATTCCGTACTTTTCTCTATTTTATATTGGCCGATAATAACTTTTTGGGAATTGTGACTGACTTAAATAAAAATGTCTAAAGTGAAGATAGGACTATAGGACTAGGAGAGCCATTATTAATGAAAAAGAGAGTGAATATCAATTCTAAGTAATACTCTTAAGTTGAGAGTAAGATTATCTAATGCAAAATGATATTTCCACCCCACCCCCTTTCCCAACATTTTATCTGCTTTTGTTTTGTCTTTTTCTTGAGACTACTGTATTTCACCCTTTTTGTGTTGACCCTAAAAATAAGGTCATTTTCAAAATGGGTGTTAACTTGCGTAAAAGGCATCTTCACCGTCCAATCAGTGTACATATATACTCCAGACAAATCAATCCGGGCCGTCCATTCAACAGGAAATAGCATAAATTTAACATTGATAAGAAGGTCATGATCGATAGGTGACCGAACCCACGATGTGGTCCATAATTTGGACATTTTGGAGTCTGACTTAATGGGGCTGTGCTTTGATTAGACAGTATAAAATGTTTAATTAACTTGTATATTTAATTAATCCAGTTTAATTAATCTATGTAGTTCATACTCAAGTTTTTATTAGTTAAATAATGTAGCAAACAATATGAAGAGAAATTATTGAGAAGAGTATTTGTGACTCTGACTCCAATGAACAGCTTTGATTTTGACATTTAGAATTTGTTTTCATATAGGACAATTAGATAAGTATTAAGTAAGATCCCATTTCAAATACAAAATAATTAGGGTTTCGTAGTGCTCCATTGGGAGGCCAAAAGGGCCTCTTATACTAATTGAAGAGACAAAAGTCTTATGCTTTTAGTCTTAATCCCATTGCATAGAGGCCTTAGATGTGTCAAAAGACAATAGTATTTGTTAGGGAAGCTTTTTGCTTCTGTATAGCAATGAACCACTTATCCTAGCTTTTTTATGTGATATTTTTTTAGGGATGCCTTTATGTGGGGCTCCATGGGTTTTGGACTATTTTCCTTATTGGATTGTTACACCATTCATTGAGTCACTTGGACCTATAAATCTAGACCTTTAAAAGCAAATGATGCTTTCTTTTTAACTTATTATTAATATAGAGGATAGTGTAGCATGCATGTAAAGTAGATGCGTCTTGGTTTTGCCTCAAATTTTCAATAATTCTTCTCCAATAATTGTTAAAATATGTCATTGGAAAAGGGTTCATAGTCTGATGAAGTAATGAAGGCGTGACTCCCTCTCTCTCTCTCTCTCTCTCTATCATATTATTTGAATATGTGATATTACATTGGTAATGATCTCTCAAAGGAGGAATATTGAGAGCTGGCTCAATAGAAAGTCGTCCCTTCCTCCTATGGATTAAAATTTGGAGACAAATGTATGCACCGTGATACCATTTGTTCAAGGGATCTAAGTGGATATTTGGAAATAACCAAAGGGTATATTTATGGTCTGACAAATGTTTTCATAGCTGGGATTGAGCCTCTAGCTCAATGGTCAAGGCTTAGGTTGGAGGTTCAATCCCAGCTTACCTGTCAAGAAAATGTTTTCATAGCTCTTCCTTCTCCTCACTCTACTCAGGTTCACGCAATTATTGACTCTTCTCTCTTCAACAAGAAGATTACCCCTCACTAACCTATTTATCTAACTCATTGAATATTCTTCCTCATCCATAGTTTCTCTCATGACCCCTTCGAAAGCTGCTTGATGCAGATTACGGAGAAGAAAGAGAGCAGAAAAAGAGGACAAAACAGAAGAGAAGAATAAGAGAGGAAGAAGAGAGGAAGGAGGAGAAGGGAAAGAAAAATAAATAATAGAAATAGGGGAGAAATATATAAATCAAATCTTATTTCATCGAAAACTATCAAAGTCCACTATATGAGGCATGGAAATAAATAATATCCCTAACTCTAAATAACATGGAAAATAGAATCCTTAAAACGAAATACCGTGAAAATAAAAATTTAAAAACTAAATAACAAGAAAAATAAATCTCTAAAAAATCGTAATTGGCAAATGTGCCACTTATTGGGCCTACAATCCGCATCACTGCTTAGTTTTATCTTGTGCTTTAAATGGTCATCTCATCCTTAAACATACTTAGTAGTCGTGAATAGATGGGTTTTAAGGTATTAGACAATTGTGATGAGGTAATAGTTCTTATTGGTAGAGAAGATGGATGGAGGTCTGTCTCCACAGTTGAATCAGGACATGTTATATATGTACATTGGCCGTATTGATCCAGTTAGAGTAATAGCTGAGTTGATTTGATGGCGTGTATGGCTAGAAAACGAGCTAAGGCGGAGATTGTTCGGATTATGCCTCTGTCCCTATGAGATACAAGTGGGGTCCATTCTAATTTTAGTAGGAGTTTTCCTTCTCTTGGAGATTTCCTTGTTTGAAATGAAAGACAGAGAATGGAGCTTTTTATTATTTGGAACTTAATTATGGGAGGTCTCTTGTAGTTTTTTCCCAGTTGGAGAGAGAAAGTGAGAGAGAGAGAGAGAGAGGCGAACAAGGAAGATGTTATTTCTTCCCTTATGAATTGAATCCCTATCAAATCACCAAGGCCTCCCCAACAAAAGATGGCATGTATCCATATTGATAGCATCATAAAGAACTTCATTTTTAAAGGTTCCGATTTCGAAAGGAATTCGACAATGTTTGGTTACCTTTTCTCATCACCTTTTGAAATCGAGTTGAGCTTGTAAGGAGTAGGGTGCTTCTCTGCCTTTAGCTTGAGTTTCTTCACCATGTCCTTTGATGCAAAATTCTTGCTGCGACCTCCATCGATGATGATGTTGCAAGTCTTTTATTTGACCTTGCACTTGCACCTGAAGTGACTGTTGTGCTGAGTGAACTCCTCTACTTCTGATGTGCACATAACACGATGCATCACCAAGGACCGTCCAGGAGCACAGGTAGTAGGAATGTGATCTTTTGTATTTTGTTCCTCTTCACTCTTCTTCATCTTCTTCATATTCGTTACCGACGACTAGATTTGTGGTACGCCGACCACCTTGGGAATACATTGGATTTGTGACCCAATTAGTTTCCGATCCGCTGCTCGAACAATGAATCGTATGGATCATGCCGGGGAGTTGGAGTCGTTCTCGAAGTAGATGGGATATCTACACGTCCTCTTCCTCGTGTCGGGACCGCTTGGGAAGACTTGCTTACCCCAACAAGAGTCAAGAACTGCATTCTCTATTGCCATCATAATTGTTGTCTGTTGTGCCTCTACCACAACTTGACTTACGTAAGCCGGACGGTTGAGCATGGTCTCCACTCGCTTAGCCATCTTCACGGCTTCAGATATTGTCCAAATCGGGTAAAGAGTTACCTGATCAAAGATTTCCTAACAAAGACCGTCGATGTAGCGCGCTACATGTTTTATCTCGGTCTCTGCAATATCATTCCTAGATAGTAGCCAGTATAACTCTTCAGTGTAATCCCACATCGATCTCCTACCTTGGTGACAATTTTGATATTGTCGGAAACATATTTGCTCATAATCGATGGGTATAAATCTCTCACGAATGATTTGATGCATCCGTGCCCATGTCCGGAGTAGTCACTTTCTCATTCTTGTACTCTCTTTGAGTTGCTTCCACCATGTTGAAGCTCCTCCCTTAAGCTTGATAGCCACGAGTTTCTTCTTCTCCTCAAGTACTTCTATGTAGTCGAAAAATCTCTCGACTGTTGAAAGCCAATCAAGAAAATCTTCGATATGAAGTTGGCCATTAAACTATGGCAAATTCACCTTCATATGATAATCACAATCACGCGCCGCGGCTTGCGAAGCGCGACCACGGGCATACCTCGCATGAATGATGTCTTCAAATTCATGCTCGTTAAAGTAATCATCGTCGAGAAAATAAGTAACCCTAGGGTCGGGGCATGGAACTTGACGTAGAGCTTGAGCGTGCCATCACCGATCACCGTTGTCGATATGGAGTTGCTCGCGCTCGATAGGATTCAACCGTGCCAATTGCTCCGCTATTTTATTAACGGTAGCCTGTAGAGCATTGAACATCTCTATCGTCACGTTCTCTTGGTTTTCTCATTCTTCGTGGGAAGCCATGAAAAGTAGCAAGGCTCTGACACCACCTGGCATAGCAGGAAGTGCGAAGAACAATTCGTGGTTGATCAATGTCGACACCGATTGGAATAAACCTTCGAATCCACAACAAAGGGTTGTTTTACTAATCCACAAAGAACAAGTAAAAATAATTTTGTCTCTAAAACGGAAAGAAGAAAATTCTTTGATTTCAATACACAATAAGCAAATCGTGCAACACCCTTCCACTTAGGGTTATAAAGAGAGTCTCCTACCATACCTATATTCCTACCTAAACTATAATTAGCCAATTGCCTAAATTCCTAACATACAATAAAGAAAGTTGCATACTACTACTCAACATAGAAAAATGTTGTAACCGTTTTGCAAAATATATATTATTTCTAAATCCTTATCCTTCTAAAACTAAGAGACATGCTATCTTAGAAAAAGGGAAAACAGAACCCCTCTATAAAACAGAGGGAAGGAAAGGAAACTCGAGTACTTGTTAATGTATTTTCAAAATAAAATAACTTTTTAAAATGTTTTATAAAGAAAAGTGCCTTTGTTTTGTAAAAGTGGGTGCTTTTGGAAAAGAGAGTGAAAATGCTTTGAAAAGATAGTCCCACATCGGTTAGGCAAAAAGTTGGAGAGAGGTTTATATAGCTTTTCCTACTTCTCGCTATTGCTTTATGGCACAATGGGCTTTAGCCATTGGGTGGACCCGCGGGACGGTGCAACACACCGTTCGCACACGCGCGGCGTGAGCTATAAGGTGCTAGTGACGCTTTTTATGGCGCACTTTGTACTTCGCACGACGAATCGTCGCAAGGAGTAATTGGAGCACTTAAATTTTTCCATATCAGATCTGGACGGTTGATTAGATGAGTTGAGTAGGTCGGTCGGATCGGGGTCAGTCAGGTAGCTCGATCGGGTTGGGTCGGTCAAAAAGCTCGGGCTCGTGGGATGTCCAAACGGTCGGCCCAATGCGCTCCTACGGCTAGTGCTTGGGCGGGTGCAATCCGAGTCATCGGATCATATGTAACGCCTAGTGGATGATGACCGTTGGATTGTGTTCCATTGTCCCAACGGTCATGAGCCCAGAGGGTGCAATCCGCACCATGGGTGATTGATCCAGTGGTTACAGGGCTGGAGGGAGCTTTTACACAAACCAACAGTCACTCCAGGATCAATCTAGACCATAGAGTGGCGGATGGGCACGATCTAACGGTCAGAATCGAACCCGTTCTGAATAGATGCTCATTAAGGGTGCAAATCAAACAGAAAGGGTGCCAGAAACTGTATAAAAACAACAGAAACATTCGATTGCAGATATAATACGAAATACACTTGTGGGAATTCTGTTTGACAATTTCCAAAGCAATTACGCTCTTGAAAAGCCTTTTCAAAGTTATTGTTTTACAAACTTGTTCTAGTTTACTGTTTTCTGCAGAAACAGTAACTAGGATCTCAAATACTTGTAATTCTAAAGGTGATTCTTGGGTTTGTTTCCACTTAGTGCAAAGAGTCAATAACCATTTTGGTGTAGACTACGCTGGGCTTCATTGTACCTTAGAGGCAAATTCGTGGTACCCTTGCACACTTACTGGTGGGGGCGAATATTGTTTTAAGGAAAGCAACATCGCGCCTTGAAGCATCTCTTCTATTATTCTATTTCTCACCATGTCACCATGATTCTCCAACAATCTTAAGACAATATTTTTGGAGATCTTCATGGCAGAATCTGTCAACCAAATGACTCAAGACTTCGTCAAGTTAGAGCACTTCAACTGAGGCAATTCCAAGATACGGCAGAAGAAAGTTCACTTCATTCTCACCACTCTCACAGTAGTTTATATTCTTACTACACCAAAACCAATAGAAGTGGAGAATGACACGCTTGCCCAAGCCCTTTGAAGAAGAAAGTGGGATCAAGATGACTACTTGTGCAAAGCCGACATCCTCAATGCCATGATAGATGAACTTTTCGCCATCCATCAAAGCATGGAATCGACAAGCGCACTTTGGGGGGGCTTCGAAGGCGAAATATCTTGCGGAAAATGCTGGTGCTAAGAAATTTGTTGTAAGACATTTTTTTAATTATAAAATGACAATGATAAGTTGGTAGTGGATCAAATCCATGAGATCCAACATATCATCAGTCAATTACATCAACAATGGGTTAACCATGGTGATATTGTTATCATTCCTTCAATCATTGACAAATTACCACCATCATGGAAAGACTTTAGAAAAAGTCTAAAACATAAAAATGAGAAAATGAGTCTCGAAGATTTGATTCAAACCCTCCAAGTTGACGAAAAATCAAGACTTCGAGATAATAAAGAAGAACTTGCTCATTTATCCTCTAAAGTCCATATGGTGGGTTGCCAATGTATTAAATCCCCCTATTAAATCTTAGAAAGGTAATCGAAAGAGGGAAATGCATCAAGGCAAAGGTTCTGATAAGAACAAGAAGCGCAAAGACGCTTGTTTCCATTGTGGTAAATTGGGCCACTACAAGAAAAAGTGTTGATATTACAATAAAAAGTCGAACACTCAAGGAAACAAAGATGGAAACAAAGAAAAGTGTGTTGCCATGATATCCGAGGTTAATTTCCTCGAAGGAGAAGATGCATGGCGGATTGACTCGAGTGCTACAAAGCATGTTTGTAATGGCAGAAGCGCATTCTCGACTTATGTACCGGTCGAAGATGGGAGTGTTCTCTACATTGAAAACTCTTAACTGCGAAGTCAAGGGCAAAGGGAAAGTGGAACTTGAATTCACTTCCAGAAAAACCCTCTCTTACCGATGTATACTATGTACCAAATGTTATGAAGAATCTTGTTTCTGGTAGCCTTCTTAACAAGAATAGCTTTAAACTTGTATCTGAGTCCAACAAGTTTGTACTTTCCAAGGGTGGGACATTTGTAGGGAAGGGATATAGTCTCAACATGCTCTGTCGTAACCTCAATATCATCATCATCGACGGCCTCACTATCAAGGACAACAAGCTCACCACTAGTATCAACAACAACGCTGGTATCAAGCTCGCCACAATCAATGTCTGGCTCTAAAATAATGGTTCCAACAACCTCTCCTGACTGGCTATGTGAATCCTCAATATCAGTCATTATCTCTTCCTCCCCTTCTTGTTCGCTAGCCTCATCATCGGCCTCTAGGGATGGAGGAGATGTATGCGCACGTCGCTCGAGTCTCTGCAACTGCATGTTGAGGGAATCAAGATCATCTTTTTGTTTATGGCGAGCCTATTGTTCTCGGTGATGCTGGGCCAAGAACTTTTTCCATCGGTCCTCATGGACTCTGTCCTCATCATGTCGTCGTCGATACTCTGTCGGAGCATAAATCCTCAATAAGTGATCACGGACCTACTCCCATCGGCGGTATGGAGGTTTGCCCGAGTCACGACGCTCTCTTTCTATGAGCATCCACATAGACTCTGCATTCTGTCTGACAGTCTCTCTAGTATGTCGTACGTCTCATGATGGTTGAAGCCATAGTATCTGTGATACGCATCAAGGGCTTCGACCCAATATAAGCACCCGGCCTCACAATCACCGATGCCGAAATAGCCAAAGAAGTGAGGAACTGAAGGTGGCTCCATTAGTCAAGTAATCTATCAGGCTTTGTGCAATAGATCTGCTGAAATGAACTTGCTGGATTTTCTATAACAGTAATAGAAACATATTGTTGTTGAAGTTCAGCTTCAAACTGCCTTGACATTCACTATTTGCGCTTCATAATTATGCTAAATGTTAACACAGCTTGGAGGAATTAGTGCTGGCTGCAGTGGTTTTTTTCTTGTACCAACCGAGAGTAATTCAGTTAACGGAGAATAGACAATGGTGATGGATTATGTTCTAGACCCATTCACTGATCTTGTCTTCTTGAGGTCTGAATGGTTAGTGAAAAAGTTTGATAGCACTAGTTCAGAATTTCTTGTACCAACCAAATGTCTGTTGGGAGTATCCTTTGTCAACTCGGGTTCAAATCCGCTTCCAAACTGAAGTATCTAGAACTTCCACCAATATTCAGTTCCTAGTGAGGAATTTCTTCGATAGTTCCTGCTGACTAATCACCTAACTCGGTCCTTAAATGATTGTCCGTAAAGGACTGGTTTCAGCTACTTGTTGAACAGATGGAAGGGTTGATGAGTGCCCTCGATTAAATGGCTCGCAACTACCAACAGTAACATGCACTGCTTGGTACCCTGTAGTAGGAGAGATCTGGTTGCAGAACTGCCTTCAAATGCACAGGGCCTTGATCGTTCACTTAGCATCCAAAAACTTGGTCCCAAATTTAATTGCTATACTATGTATGCAGTTCCGACTTCATCCTTTGACATGCAAAGCTGTTGAATTCTTGAAGGTTATGCTTCAGCCAATTGGTTTCCTATAGTAAACAGGAAACATTCAAGCTTGAACCACTTAGGAATTACAGAGAATTATCCACAAAGGTCATCAAATATGCAAGTGGCATATCATGCACAGTATTCTGCCCTATGCTATAATTTGGCTTAGTCTCTCGAAGAGTTGGACACGTGTGAGCTTGGAGGGCTTCTTGAATCTCATCAATGAATGTATCAACCAAGCCTTAGCAGATCATGAGGATGCATTTACACTTAGGCTCCATAAATGCTCATACAATCTTTCATACAAACACCTGGTGGCCAAAGAGTATGGAAGCATTAAACTACTCGACCAATGCAAGGCTTATCATTTTCATGCATTTAATTGAAGCCAATTTGAAACCAAAATGCCCACTTGTTAAAGCCTCTTAATAATGGGAATCCAACTAGGGAACCTGTAATCACGTTTTATCAATTCATGTAAATCAATGCTGATGCACTCTGTTAATGCTGAGAGCATGTATTAACATAAAGCTGCCTAGATGAAGCAATTGGCTATAAAATTCCGTGAAGGAAAGCTGCTCCGCCGTGAATTTCCAAGCCTTTATGCTTATACTTTCGTTGGATCTGGTCCTTAAAGTGAAAACCTACCCACACTTTTATCCTTTACCACTAGCACAAGCAGAATAGAATCTGCATGACAGAAGCTTCTAGAAAACATATCTAATAATAGTTTTATGGCATCCACGCACAGAATTGGTAGCTTCTGGGTTCAGTTTTCACCACATTTTTTTAATTGGAGGAACTGGATCTCAAAAACAACAAAGTTCTTCAATGAATTCAGAAGTACACGAATTCAAGAAACCCTTGCCAGATGAAATTCTTAACAAAATCTCTTGAAATTCACAGAAGTTTAACAAATGCTGATGGAAATTCGATTCAGGGAGAAAAGAAATTGATTCTTGCTAGATCCAACAGTTCGAAACTCATGCAAGATTGATCGTTGAAGACAAGGGTAGAATTCAATGACATGTTTGGCTTCCTTCTCTTGGAATCCCTAGATCTTGGCTAATGTGAACTGATTCTTGCAACACAAAGCCTAGCTCAGATATGAGAAAGTAAGCTTCGGTGATACCTAAATTATGGATTTAGCAGTAGCTCCAATTCAAGAGAGAAAAAAACTACAAAACTTCTAGAAGAGGCTCTCGGATCTTGCTTGTTGTAGCTTGTAAATCAGTAATAAGAAAAGGATAGTAGTGCTTACCTGCCGATCTACAGAGTCGTCATTTAGACACAGAAATTGATCAGAAACTTCCTTCAAGAATCGCCAAAGCAGGCCATAAATCTCACGAACTAATTTCTGCCAGCTTGTATCCAGCCTCTTTCCACTAAACTTCTCAAGATCATGCGGGATTCTTTCAACAAGAATGGCGTGATTTAGCAGGGATGCTAAATCAGTGAAATATTTATGGAAAACTCCTTACAATCTTCCAAGATCTGCAAGAAATAAATTCTTGCAGCTGAGCTCTGATACCAAATTGATGTAGAGCATGATCGGCGAAAGCAATCTAGATCGGTAATTTTTTTAAAAATTTTGGAGAAGATAGGGATCTTGATCGTACTTTGGACGTGGGGACGCTCGAGGTCGGATCAAGCACGAAATCGTCGGCAAATAACCTTGCATGCAACAAGAATGAAAAGATGGGAGAAATTGAAAAGAAACTACAATCAATAGTTTTCAATTCCCATTTCTCAAGAAAAACAAGAAAAAAGAAAATTTCTCTCCAAATTTTAAATCATCAAGGGTTTCTAAAATGAGAAATCATGGGGCTTTAAATACTAACCCATTACAATATGAAATGACTTAACTACCCCTAGTAAGTAAATGACCACTAAAGAGACATGAAAATAAGAAAATACAAACACGACACCACATGACTAATACTAGTGAAACCAAAATAAAACCTACACTAGGGAGACATGGGGGCTGATGTAAAATGCCCAGGGGGGGATGCTCCTGCATCAATATAGACCCGAGTCGAAATTGCAATTTGCGAATTTTAATCGCGAATTGTGATTTTGGAAATTACAAATCGCGATTTCATAAAATCGCAAATCGCAAATTTTCGGGGTTTTGTCCCAAATACGCCCGTTTTCGCCAGATTTTCACCCCTTGAGTCTGTTGCACTCATTTCTCCTCTGCGAGTTTCCAAAATCCTTCAAAACCAAGTCGATCAGTCCTCTGGTCACTCTCAAAACTCTTCATCAGGGTTCCGAACCCTCCGTAAAGTCACTCTAGGTCCTCCAAAAGAACTCTCGTCTTTACATCATGCTTCCAACGAATCAGCCAACATCGGCTTTCTCTTTACAAAGTTAAATCCTTCAAATACCCAGCAAGGGCGGTCTACCGTAATCTTTCCGGATTTTGGACCGTCTTGGCTCAAATCATCTTCCAGTCCCTGTCTCCAACACCGTCACCGACCAAGGTGTTACCAGGCCTCAATCAATTGGTCACTCGTGACCAAATATCTATTCAATCTTTCAAGAAATAACTTGCCAATCAGGGCAAAATTCCAAATCAATCCAAGTTTCTTGATCGATCGGCCAATCGCGGCCAAACTTCAAGGCAAACAAATGCCTTCCAATCGAGTTCCTCAAACTCAATCTAAGCTTCTTTCTACATGGCAAGTCGTGAGGCCGGTCCTCCACATCTCGGGAATCCTTGTTTAGACCCTGGTTCCCAGTACCAGGTCTCCAACCAAGGATTCTTCCATCCCTTCAGAGCACATAATCCAATCAACTTCAAATCCCCTAGAAGATCGCCTCGTTGGCAAATTTCTGCTGACCTTAATTAAATCAAATTCTCGATACCCTTGGCAACCCCAGGCTAGTCCGACCTCTCAAGCAAATCAAATGCTCGATAACCTTAGCAACCCCAGGCTAATCCAACCTCTGAGCAAATCAAATTCTCGGTACCCTTGGCAACCCCAGGCTAATCCGACTCACTTTTCAATTACACCTCTTGACAGACGTTGGCCGGACGGCTGAGTGTCGTTTGTCAAAATCTTTAGTGGGTCGACCGCACGGCTGAGAGTCTACTAAATCTTGGTAATGCTGTCTATTTACAGACACGTCGTTAATCAAAATCTTTTAATGGACCAGCCGGACAACTGATGTTCTGTTAAAATTCCTTTTGACAGACGTTGGCCGGACGTCTGAGTGTTGTTTGTCAAAATCTTTAGTGGGTCGGCCGGACGGCTGAGAGTCTACTAAATCTTGGTAATGATGTCTACTTACAGACATGTAAACATCAAAATCATTTAATGGACCAGCCGGACAGCTGACGTTTTGTTAAAATTCTTCTTGGCAAACGCCGACCGGACGGTTGAGTGTTGTTTGTCAAAATCTTTAACGGACCAGCCGACGGCTGAGAGTCTGTTAAGTACTTGATATGCTTGTCGTACGGCCAGATCTCTATCAAGAATCCCTGACTCTTTTGGCAATTTCAATTGAGCAAATACTTCGGCTTATCAAACCAAAGCTTGTTAGCACACGGCAAACTTGTAGGTGTTTGTATCCGTACAACACTAGTCTTTTGGCCAACCCTTAAGACGCGGGATATCCCATAAAATATCCGCCAAACCAAAGCCCATTAGCACACGACAAACTTGTGCACACGGCAAACTTGTAGGTGTTTGTATCCGTAAGTCTTTTGGCCAACCCTTAAGACACGGGATATCTTATAAATATCCGCCAAACCAAGCCCATTAGCACACGGCAAACTTGTAAGTGTTTGTATCCGTACAGCACCAGTCTTTTGGGCAACGCTTAAGACGCAGGATATCTCAGATATATCCGCCAAACCTAAGCACATAAGCACACGGCAAACTTGTAGGTATTTGTATCCGTACAACACCAGTCTTTTGGCCAACCCTTAAGACGCCATGCACTGGATGTTAACAAACCTGACTTCATAGACCCTCCTGGCTGTTAAAAGCAATGTCCACCAAAGACTCGTCCAAACAGGCGCACTTTTTTAAACTTAAAACCATCAGCGAGAGGTTTCCACTCAAGTACCTGACAGCAGGACTCCTCGGTAAAGGCCGTGCGTCTAAAGATCTGATGCGAGTCTTGCAACCCTATCATTAGCCCCCAGTGACAAAATTTTGTTGTCACTTCTTACTTTGGCATTCGTGTGCCAAGCACCCTCTACCAAAGAGGGGCATATGTAGACACCCAATTTTGTCAAGGTGGTACTAATGATATGTTGTCGCGAGGACGACTACTATCACGAGCCCAACACACCTCTTATCTTTATCTCGATCCCTCTCTGGTTTACAAATCAGAATAGATTACCCAAAAACGAATTCGTTCCAAAGTTAAAACCAAAATCCCGTTTTTACACGGCATTTAACTAAAAGTTAAATTTGAGTCAAAAACGTACATTATTTCACAAAAATTACCCACAGCAATTCAAAGCACGAAACTATGTTCCTTGGATTCTTCTTGTCGCGAGGAGTCCAGCGGCTCCGACCGCGTGCGATTTGGAGTCCATACGGAGGAGTTATGATCTGTCGAACTTCCAAAAACCCCCTAAAACCAAATTTCGGATAAAAATACCCCCCCCCCCCCCCCCCCCCGGCGGGCGATTTCCCAAAATCGTGATTTTTAGCCCAAGTAAAAATTGTGAATCACGATTGGTTGCCGACCTGACATTTGGTGTCATGTCCACAATTTCAAACTCTACCGACCTAACATTCCTGTCAAGGGCCAAATCGCAATTCGCAATTTTGGTCGAGAATCGCGATTTTTGCCTCGGATTTCCTATATGTAGTGGGGGTAGAAGTGAAAAAAAAAAAAAAAAAAGATCTAAAATCAACTAGAATCAGAAATCAACCAAAAAACTCTAGATTTTCCTAGCTTTTGTCTTTCCTAGAAAATATTTTCCGTTAAAGTTCAGTTTCTTTTATTCAACTAAAGAAAGGAAGTAGAGAGAGAAATACTTGCGGAGCTTGCCATCTCTGGGCATCGGCATTCTGCCAAACTTCCGAGGACTCGGAGCGACACCATCATTTAGGCGTCATCGTTCCACCGAATTTTCGGAAGCTACACTACCCACTTGTTAGGTATATTTACATTACTTTTCCAACTTTCTGTATTTCAATTATAAAACTCGGTAGTATGTAGCTATAGGGTTTGGGGATCCTTTTCCCATGAACCCATAGCATAAATCCCTACCATAGACACAAGAGATAGAGGTGAGAGCCTTGTGCTCCAACAGTGTTGGACAAACGGAATGAACTAAAATCCCCTTTTTGTTACAATTATCATATTATCTAGATTGAGGGGGTCGCTATATGATTCGAGAGTAATCCCTTGAGGACCCAAATCATGTAGTAAACACCCCTATTTCTGGTAATACTAACCAATAACGCCAACCAACCCAAGTAGGCTAGACATTAACAATGCCTTGGAATACTAAGGATGACACCTCACCTAGCCAGACATTGATATAGCCTAGGGTGCTTCACAAGCTGGGTGCTTCACAAGCTTGTGAAAACAAAGTAAGTCATTTGCAGCTCGTCCATCGAGATGCTGTTTGGACGAGAAGAAAGAGGTAGTGTATTGGGACTAGAAAGGAGGGTCAAATGTTTTGGGACTGGGGCCAAGAAGCGGATAGCTATGAATGATGAGACAGAAATACAAATAGTTTAATTATAGCATCAAGGATTACAATATTGCAGATTTGCAGCCCTCACAACCTCTAGGTACCAACTGAAAATCAGGTATGTATCGGAAAGATAAATCTCATCCTGGAACAATATAGAATTATAAGTGTTGCGCCATGCATGTACATAGACTGTTCACCTCAAAACAAGACTATCTCATCTAAGACATGAGACATATTGGACGATAAATTCCAAAATGTATCCAATACTTTAAACCATGATCCTCACTGAGTGAGAGTTGAGGCCTAATAGCCTAAGGCTACTTATTAGTTACCATATGAAGATGTCAAAATCTCTGACATTGTGCACAAGTGTAGACAACATTGGGCAGTTCTACATATTTGAACTTAAGAAAAACTAAAATAGAGGAACAAGGCGGAAACAAATCGAAATTTCATAAACACCGATGCAGTCTACTAGCAATAAAGTTCTAGCATGTCATACTAATTAATATTTTAGCTCTGCAACATAGTGTGATTACAGATGCCTTACTGTATCCCGGTCACTGAAATATTGGGGGGGACTTACTGAGAAGCAGGTTTAGTTTTGTTTGACTCATCTTGCTGTTGCCACTGGGCCGGGGTCAGAGCTTTCTTTATTGAAAGGGCATGGATATGTTTCATCTGCTCTGCCAACACAGAATTCACCAACCGGTGCCTCTCCAACAACCTCTTTCCCTCGAATTGTTCCGATACAATCTCAATCGCAAAGCTTGCACCACACCTAATAATCACACAACTTTCCATCAGGGAAAAAGCAAAACAAAAGCTTAAAAAATCTATTGAAGTTTATAGAGAAGGCCCCTCAACCCAGAGAATTGTATCCTTCTTAAAAGGTTCTTACCCTCCAGATGTATCGATTACTTCCTGAATCAGAAAGAGATAAGAATGAGTACACAAGTTTTTGAAAAAGAATGAGACATCAAAAATCAGAATGTTTCACATTGTTTAAGTTCAAAGGGCAGATAAAAACTTTGAAAATAAAATCCAATAGCAATAGTAATTACGTACTAAGAATATAAAATAAAATGTAAAAAATAAAAATGTCAAAATTATTGAGAACTCATCAAATGCACACTAAGAAGTTACAACATGAATGCTAAGCGTTTAGCTAACACAAATGGAAGAAAATCAATAGCATACACAACCAAGCAACTTAAAATAAAAATAATAAATGACCAATAGAATCTATACGGACTGAAATAGATTCAGGAAATTACTATGAAACTAGAGCTTTAGAAATGCAAGCAACTCCATTTTGAAAGAAGAGGAAAAATATTTCGAAAGCATGGAATGAATGAACAATGAGTGGCATGGAAAAATATGATTTAATCCAGAAAGAAGGACCCATAAAGACAATTTGATTTAATTGAAACAATAAAACAAATAGAAACTCGCAAAGACCCATGTCACAATTAACTGAAATTAATAAGATAACAGACAGCAAAACAGAGTGTTGATGACTACAATTCTCATTAACTTTTCCTTAATTACACTCGGTCATCTGAAATTACTTGCTCTTCTACTGTTCAAAAACGAGGAATATGGACTTTGCTCTGTCAATCCAAAGATCCACTTAGTGACATAGCTCAGTAAGACCCTGTTCGTTTAAGATTGTGACAGCCGATGGTGAGGGCCCCAACCGATTATTGGCCCAAACTTAAATAAATTTGGACCCTCAACATTAGTTGTCACAATCCTAGACGAACGGGGCCTAAATCTTCTTTAGTTATTGCTTCAAAAAAAATTAAAAATCAATAAATTGTCAGCTGTTTGGATTAAAAATAAAAAATAAGAGGAACCCAACAAAAGGAAAAAAAAAGAAAAAAGAAGGAAGTATTATAGCATATTAAACAATTATAGGTTTGCGCTATAGAGTAAATCAGCAAGGGATTTCATGCGGATTTAGTGGAAGCCACCTCAAATTGGTGATTTGTGCTTCATATGATCTAATTTTATCTATCATTCAAAAAAAAAATTAACTAATTTTATCAAAGATTAAAGTTTTTATTTTCGTTGGAATCATTTTAAGTTTTTTTTCAATATGAATTCTTATTGCTTGCAGAATTAATCAAATTGCATACTTAGTAAGCATTTTATTTGGAAATCCGCACCATGAATAATGAAACTAGAACCTAGAAAAAATTATCAGAAGAGTTTTCAAAGAGCAAAACAAATAAATCAAACCCTAAGAGAGAGAATAAGAAACAAGAGTTTAGGGGTTAGTAATGTTTGGAATGAAAAGAAAAAATTAAGAGAAGAGAGAGAGTGCGTACGAGATATGAAGGTTTCAAATTCGAAGTAAGGGAAGCCTCCACATCCTCCTTCGTCACTCCTCCTGCCATATCTCTCTCTCTCTCTCTCTCTCTCTAGGGTTTGATTTTTTTCAATCTCCTCCTGCCATATCTCTCTCTCTCTCTCTCTCTCTCTCTAGGGTTTGATTTTTTTCTAATAAGTGAACGAAAACCACGAAATATGAAGACCGACAAGAGCTTCAATAGCCGAAAATGATACGATAAATTGGAACCGAGAGTATAACCTAACAAATTCCTACATGCCACATGGCATGGGAGGGGTACTTTTGCCATTTTCATGAAAAAGCCAAAAATCAAGGGAAAGATTTCTAATGTGTTATTTGTTCGGTTCCGCTTTCTGTCACCAAATCGATTACCATATCATTGTTCGATTGGGATAATCTAACTACTATATATAAAGGCCCAATTGTGGGTTAAGTTCTTCCACCCTTTGCCAAAAATCCCATCTATATCCCAGCTGTATTATGCCTATTCTCTTTAATAATAAGTTATGATATTAACTACTTTCTTTAGGGTAAAATCGTAATCTACATACGAAAAGTACCGACACAGGGTACCTGTCTATGACAATTATGAAAAACAATACCAAGAAAGGTCGAGACATATCACAATAACGAAATAACTACTTTATATTACTCATGCGGACACTTGTAAAATATTGACGGATTTTAGGCACCTCAAGAGGAACAACAATTATGGAAACCTTTATCAATTAGAGGGCTAGGCTCAACCTATATAGATTAGAGGGCTAGGATAATATTAAATAATATTAGTAATTACTGAAGAGGAACAATAATTATGGAAACCTCTACTGATTGGAGGGTTAGGATCAGCCTATATCGATTGGAGGGCTAGGACAATATTAAATAATATTAATAATTATTTAATATTATCCCGAAATTACTGAAATTTCGGTCAAAATTCTATACGAGAAAAATAGTCGTCCATTGATTTAGTCGGATTTCAGGCGAAATCCCCGAAATTCATAAAAATCAATTTAAAAGATACTTTAACTCGGTCAAAATTTAAGTAATTTTGGCCGAAATTCAAGGATAATATTAAATAAAGGATAAAATCCATATTTTTTGGGGATATTCCTTAAATTTTGGAACTGGATTACGGGGGGAAAGGAAATTTTGATCGAAATTTTGAAAATTCGGAACAAAATTTCGAGGCAAACGAAATTTCGTTACAAATTTCATACCATTTCGGGTTGACCGGATTTGGATTTCGGTTGAAATTTCAAACCATGCCTAAGAGCAAGATTTTAAATTTCAATTTAAGTTTCAATCGTCTTGGAAATGTGGACGTTTCGGTTTCAGATGAAAATTTCGGTAAAAGGTAAACTAATATTGTTTTCCCTATTATATGAATAGATCCTACGTAGTTGTTCCTTTTAATCAACTCCAATATTAGATTGCCACTTTATTTTGCACTATTTGAACTGATATTTGGGTCCCACGTGCAACAGATGTGCATTTTTCCTAGTATTACACAATGGGTATAGAAATTCTTGGATTAGTTTGCTTGTACTGCTTGGATAATATTAGAGATGGCTGTCATGAAGTGCCCCGTGACACGGGAGTGTCTTCCTAGCCACTCAGTTCCCGAAATCGATGAGTTATATGAGCGCATATATCAAAACCAAGGTTTTACCGAAATTAAAATTTCAGCGTAAATTTCCAAAATTTCGGCCAAATTGATCGAAATTAAATAAGTAATATATTTTATCTTTTTTCTTCATCAAAAAAAGGTTTTAAATTTCAGTTTCGGAATGCGTTTCGGTTGTCACCGAAACCGAAATTTCAACCTAAATTTCCGAAATTTCGGCGTAAATTTCTGAAATTTCGGCCAAATCGATCGAAATTAAATAAGTAATATATTTTATCTGGTAACAATTTTCTACGAAATCCCTGAAATTTCGGTAATTTGGGCTGAAATTTCATGATAATATTAAATAATGAATAAAAGGCTGATATTTTGGAGATATTCCCATTTCAGCCCAAAATTTCGGTGGAAATTTTGTAAGGTTTCAACTTTACACAATTTCGATCTCCAATAGAAATTGTAACGTTTCGACTTTACACAATTTCCGAAATTTTCCGACCCAACCCTATTTCCAACCCAGCTGGGTTCAACCCGACCCAACGTGATTTACAATTTTCTCAACCCGGTCGGGTTGGGTCGGGTTGACTCGATTTGATATGGTACCAAAAATTATTGAGTTATGGTCTGATTAGTTGTATAAGTTTATTGGTCATTTGTTTAATGGCACTAACCACCTCAAGCCGGGTTGTTTTGGATTTTATGAACCAATTGTGAGTCACCAATAATCAGTTTTTGACTCACAATCGGTTCTCAGAATCCAAAACAAACAGGGACTAACAATTAACAATGCTACAAGTCTAAAACTGTATGAAATAAAGTCTAAAAAGGTAAAAGGTTGAAAAAATAAAAAAACTTAACAAAATAATTAAGCGGGGTTACAATTCGGTTCGGGTTGCCCGATACCCCAACCCGACCCAACCCAATTTGCAAATCGGGTTACAAAATCCCAACCCGACCCGGAAAAACCCAACCCAACCCGGCAAAAAAAAGGGTTGAACCGTCGGGTTCGGGTTGAGCCCGACCCAAGTTGCACCCCTACAAAAATGCTCTCATTTTTAGAAAAGACAAAAGGAGGGTGGAAATATCATTTCGTGAACCATCAGAGAGAGGAAGAGAGACGCCCCTTCCCTTCTTGGTCACTCAGCCAACAAACTTACCCCCCAAAACTGGTCAAACTACATCAGCTGCCTGTAAAAATGGGCTATAGATATTGGCACTACCATGTTTTAATATTTGTAGTAACTCAGCTTTTCTTTTTCAATTGGCTTCTAAGTGCTTTTTTTGGGAACTGTAATAACCTTTGACAACTGTTTAAATCACAATAGACAAGCTGAGCTCGTGCACTTATTTAGTGCCAATATTTACTATTGCTAATAAATTTCATTATAAAAAATAAAAAAGAAAAAATAATACTAGCACTTAATATCAGAATCGATTGAGAAGTTTGATCTGGGACCCGCTCACATAATGTCAACGTGATCTAAATCAGTCATCTAACGGTCTTCCCCTTCGACTTATAGGTGAGTGTCACTTTAGTAAGCCTACCAAATGAAGGGTCTAGACTGCACCAATGTCATGTGGCATTGTGGCAAGCTTTGAATCAGGCTTCTCAATCCTCATGCCTCTTTTAAGGCTTCCCAGAGTAATTACATGCATAATAAATTATTCTTTTATTATGATATTTTCAATAGAGAAAAGCGTTCCTGCGCTGCAGCGCTGGGAGCTTAACTTCTCTCAAGTGGTTTATAAAGCCTCCCATTGGTTCCTTTATTGTTGACCCGCTATACGTTTCAAAGGGGGACCCGCTGTATGAATCAGCAAAAATAGATTGTTCTCCAAAAATCATCTCCGTAGAATGATCCTAACTACCCTCCTATCTGTATAATCCCATCCATCTAAGATCGGACAATTAGGAACATCCCATGAAGATGATTATGGGGCATAACCCATTTACATTGGGGCTAACAAATGAATAGGCCCATTGTATTTTTTTTAAAAATAGGCGCGACAATGATTTAATCTTGGATGGTTCCACTCATGATAATAGAATGATCTAGATCGTTCATCTACTGGGTCATGCGAAAGAGGCAAAGACATGCTATAGTTTAAAATCAAATTGATCACGCAATCCTAATCATTTGATCAAAAGATTTGGGAAGTACTATATTCATACCCTTTTCTTGTGGGGCCACCCCCTCTAATGTATTTAGGACTTTCCCTTTTGCGCTACAAGGGGTGGCCCGGGAAAGAAAAGGCAGCGAATATATCATTTCCCAAATATTTGAATGTGGATTATTGCTATTTTTTTTTCTTTCTTAATTCTTCATCTGTAAGACACTGATCAGACGATTAGAATTTAGAATCAAACTTGGCCTAAAATATTAGGATATGTGATCTCCATGGTAGGGGTCGCCAGATGAACGGTCCAGATCATGCAAATGTGATATATGGTGGGCCCTATCACTAGTCTCTTATTTGGGTGCAGCTCATTATTCCTCCTTTAATATGGGTAATATGTCATTTTGAAAAGGGAAATGATATCCGCACTCCTTGTTTAGCTTACGTCTATCCTCACCTTGTCAAATCTTTTTTAATTGGTTGTTGATAAATTTTCAGCCCCCTCTTCAATCTCTTTATTTTTTATAATAACTAGGAAACTGGAAAATGAAGAGAGGAGTGCCACTATCAAAAAAAGAGATTGCAGATATCATTCCCTTCCCAGGGGCATTATCGTCACGTATAGTTTAATATAGACCCGTAAGCGTGAAGTAAGTCTTTGTATCTTTTTCTTCCGTACAAAAAACCAAACCTTCCTCCATTGAGAGTTTCTCTCTGCTTTTCCTCCATTTTTCTTCGCTCCCCTGACGCGTTTCCAAAAAAACCCAAAACCCTAACCCTAACCCTAACCCTTTCCCCTCCAATTTTTCTATCCATCTGCAAAAAATCAAAGCTTTTCTCAGCAATTTCATGGCCACCATAGCCAACAACAATCTCAATGCCAAGCTCGTGAGTCAACCACTTCTCAATTTCAATTCAATCTCTTTACATTTTCATAATTTCTAACCTTTGATCTCGATCTTGATCCCAATCTCGGTTTTCGTAGGTTCTTCTCGGCGATATGGGTGCCGGCAAATCGAGCCTCGTCTTGCGATTTGTCAAAGGCCAATTCCTCGAATTTCAGGTAATTTTAGGAGTTTTTAGGGTTTCCTTTTGAGAATTTTATTTGATCTTAGAAAGATTCTGTAATTTCTTAGAGTTTCTGTTTGGAATGCAAGAAAAATTGAATACGACTGGTTCAAGTAATCTCTTTTCATGTGTAGAAAAAAAGTGTGAAATTTTAGAAATATTTTGATTTCCAAACATTTCCAGAAAATTTCTTGAATCCAAACAGGGCATTAGGGTTTCTGTTTTCTGATTGTTGAATTACAGGAATCGACGATTGGAGCGGCATTCTTTTCGCAGACATTAGCGGTGGATGATTCGACAGTGAAATTCGAGATTTGGGATACGGCGGGGCAGGAGAGATACCATAGTTTGGCTCCCATGTATTACAGAGGGGCAGCCGCCGCCATCATAGTCTATGATATAACTAGCGCGGTATAATTATTTTTTATTCTTTTATGGCTAATTTGAGTGAGAAGTACGTTTCATTTGCTTGAAGTTTTTGTTTGTAGTTTTGCATGTTAGGTAGAATGTCAATTTCCATTCATCAATGGTTTTTTTTTCGTTGAATTGTTGTGTGTAGTTTTGCATGTTAGGCAGATTGTGGATGCCCATTTTCCCTGTTTGATTGTTTAGGCAGGGTTAATTAGAGACGTGGGATCTGGTAATTTATAATTTTCACTATTGATTTCTTTTATCTTTTTAAAATTTAGGAGTTGTTAGCGTGGGCAACGAGCTATAACTAATTCTGTTTAATTCAGTTTTATTCTTTTAATGCCTAATTTTAGTGAGAAATAAATTTCATTTGCTTGAATTATTGCGTATAGTTTTGCATTTGGATGCCCATTTTTCTCTGTTTAATTGTTTAGGCAGGGTTGATTAGAGATGTCGGCTCGGTTCATTTTTCCTTTTCCTTATTGATTGTGTTTTCCTTTTTAAAATTTAGGAGTCGTTTGTGCGGGCAACTAGCTTTAACTAATTCTGTTTAATTAAATTTGATTCTTTTTATGCCTAATTTTAGTGAGAAGTAAATTTCATTTGCTTGAATTGTTGCGGGTAGTTTTGAATATTAGGTAGAATGTCAATGCCCGTTCATCAGTTGTTGTTTTGCTTGAATTATTGTGCGTAGTTTTACATGTTAGGAAGAATGTGGATGCCCATTTTTCTCTGTTTGGTTGTTTAGGCAGTGTTAATTAGAGATGTGGGCTCTGGTAATTTTACCTTTTGCTGCCTATTGATTTCTTTTTTCTTTTTACATTTTAGGACTCGTTTGCGCGGGCTAAGAAGTGGGTGCAAGAACTCCATAAACAAGGTGCACACAGTTGTAATCGTTAGTTGTCAATGTTTGTTTTCTTTTTTTCTTTTTCCTCTGGTGTTTATGAATATGAATTCTCAATTTGGCTATATATAATAGAGGGATAGGACGTGGGTTGGGCCGTCTTCTATATCTGATTCATTATTTTCTTTTTTAATGTTATATATGCTTAGGGTTCTTTGTTTTACATTTGGTTGCATTTTGCATTTCAGGAGTCGTTTGCAATAGCTAGAATCAGTTGAATTTCCTTCATAATTTATCTTCTGATTCTTTTTTTTTCTTGTTTTTATAATGTATATATATGTTTAGAGTCCTTTGTTTTACATTTGGTTGCATTTTACATTTTAGGAGTCATTTGCAATAACTCGAATCATTTGAATTTCTTTCATAATTTCTTTGTAGTTGCTGTAATTTCTATGTATTTGGATTCGGATTCAGGTAGCCCAAACATAGTGATGGCACTAGCGGGAAATAAAGCCGATTTGGAAGATAAACGGAAGGTTTCAACAGAGGTGGGTATTATAATCTTTGGGTTTGTTTTTGGTTGGGTATAATGTTGGTGATGCTTTATGTTTGACTACCTGTTGAATTCATCACCTTGTTTTTATGGGTTCCCAGCAGTGTCGCTTTCTGATTGCTGCCTTTCAATAGGCCACGGAATTCAGCAGTGTATTGGTTGGCATAACCATCTTGATTGTCTCATCCATTCAGTATATTATGCTTAACTTTTGGGTTTTTTGGGTAGCACTATCCTGGAGGGAGAGTCACTCCTTTCATCCACAGTAAGACACTGTGTCAAGTTGCTTCTGATTCAAAGTGTGGTTAGACCATCTCTTTTGGATTCCTCGTCCTATTTGAAAGGTCGAAATCCTCAGCAGCAATTGCAGTAATGAAAACTGGTCCAACGTATATGAAGAGGATCTCTGACATATTGTCAAAGAATGCATGGTGGCCTACCTTTTTTAGAATAATGATCCCATTTTGAAGGACTAATACCTTAACTCTGGTTATGGTAAAGGAACTAGTCCAGAATAGGTCTAGATGACCTCACTCTCATTGTCAAAAGACCTGCTTCTCAAATTGCTATTCTGGCTTGCCACTATGATTTCTCTAAAAGTTTAGTTTCAGCCCCTTACAAGGGTGGTTTTCTCAATTCAATGTTTAAAAACTGATACTTGGTCAAGAATCCTCCCTAGGCAAGACTAGTTTCGTTTGGGCAACTGGCAAGTCAATGATTGATTTTGTGAGTTTTAGGGGAGCCGAACAAGTTTTTATTTGACTCGGCGGGGTCACAACCGAATTGACCCAGTTGGTTAGTTATTGACATCATGAGTTTTTGAACATCGCCTCAAACTTCTCTAGGTTTCCTAATAGGAGAGTTGTTTTCGCATTATTCTCTGCAATTCTTTGACAATTAAACTAAAGGCACCCCTTCGAAGCATGATTATGCTATAGACCTTTTTAACACTTGAAGGATGATGCCTTCGATCATGCTCTTCCAATTTGCAGAATATCTACTGATGCCCATTTTAACAAAACAAAACCATACTAGAAATAATTTCAGGAAATCCTTTGATAACATTGATTCCTATATCTCAATGATATCCCAGTTCCTCGAACCACATTTTCTAAACGGGGAATAAACGATTGATCTCTATCAATAGACCTGCTATATACCCGAATCCCTAATCCTTGTTCGTCATTTTCCCAGTTTTTCATTGCGGGGTAGATCAGTTTGGTAGCTCGCAAGACTCATAACCTTGAGGTCACGGTTTCAAATCTAGTTTCCTCTTTTTAACAAAACAAAATTTGAGAAGACACTTGTTTCTTGGAGGAGCAATTTCTGCTCTTCTTTATTTCTTTTTGTTGCTTCTATTAGTTATTTTGTAATTGGAGCCATGGGTTCAAGTGTCGGTTTTGGTATGCGTTTCGATCATCATGAAAACGGAAATATTTCAGTTTTGGTTGAAAATCTTGGGGGAAATCCTGTTATCCCAGAAACATATGGAAGCCTATGCAAATAATGGAAATTTAAGATGAAACTTTGAACTGAGGTGATTGAAAGTAAGTATAGGGTTTGTTCTGGTAATTGGATGTCTGATGATAAGTGCACATACAGATAGATTTAGAGAGGATGGGACCCAACTCTGGACCGGGTGATTGAAATTATGGGGTTTGCTTTGGTAATTGGATCTCCGATGATAAATACAGATACAAAACTTTGACGACGTGGATAGATATTTTGAGGCCAAAGGATAAATTCTTAGAAGGCATTAGATATAGAGTGTATACTGGAAATAGAGTCAAGTTTTGGCAAGATAAATGGTGCATGGAGGCAGCATTAATAGATTTATTCCCTGCTCTATTTGGCATAGCCTCAAACAAAGATATATTTATGCAGGATTGTTTGAGAGGAAAGAGGACTAGGTCTCTTGAAAGATAATTTTCAGACGAAACTTCTTTGACTGGGAAGTTGATAGGAGAGCCCAGCTCACTCATTGTTTGGAAGCTCTTTATATAGGGAAGCTGGGGGTGTCTTTCATTGTAAAGTCTTTCTCATTTCTCGCACCAATCCAGAGTTTGGAGTTTCCAGCCCCACCTAGAGTGTGTGTGCTTTCAAGCAGACTGCTTTCTAGGATAAGATTCAGATGGTTGATACCATTAAAAAAAAAGGAATTTGACTAAAGGGAATCAAATGATCGTAGAAATCAAATGATCCAGGAAGAAAAAAGATTTTGACTGGGTGGAAGTATGGTTGATAGGAGAGCCCAGCTCACTCATTGTTTGGAAGCTCTTTATATAGGGAAGCTGGGGGGGTCTTTCATTGTAAAGTCTTTCTATCTCCATATTGCTTCTTGTTCTCGTTTCTCGCACCAATCCAGAGTTTGGAGTTTCCAGCCCCACCTAGAGTGTGTGTGCTTTCAAGCAGACTACTTTCTAGGATAAGATTCAGATGGTTGATACCATTAAAAAAAAAAGGAATTTGACTAAAGGGAATCAAATGATCGTAGAAATCAAATGCTCCAGGAAGAAAAAGGATTTTAACTGGGTGGAAGTATGGTTAGTAGAGGCATGTGCAGTTACACCTGTCGTATCCTTGGCAGATTAGTTGTTAACTTAAAAGTACAACAGACTTTGAGGGCAGCAAGTTGTTAACTAAGTTCCTTGACAGCCTGATCCCATGTATTTGTCCTTGAACTTTCTTCAGAAGTGTGATGAACATTTGTCTGCTCTCCTTTAATCGTAGAAATATTGGCACGTGTTGGTCTCATCAATGGGTGAAGATGAGGATGTATATCCCAACATATGTCCCAAATATTCCACTTTTTTCCAGGATCTTGTCTTTATCAACCAACGGTGTCCATGGCCTAGATTGGCTTTTCCCATAGCTATTTCCACTGTCTATGGTGTTTTTTTCTATGTAGTTAGGGTTGAATGCTTCATGTTTGATGTTGAACGTGCACCCATAAAGGTTTTTCTTTTCTTCGGCTTGCCTTTTTCTTGAATATAGTTGGAGATGGATTCAAGGGAAGGTGGGTCTTCTCTCCCAAGTACTTTTTTTAATGGCTTCTTTCTTAAGTACTTGAACCCATTATAGTTCAAAAAACTGCGTTTAGGATAGCTCGAAACTCAAAAACCCTTCGCTGCTCCATTTGCTGCTTATCTAGAGTAGGGGCTAGAGGCTGATAACGGTCAAGTTCATCCCATGGGTAAAGTTCATAGGTATCACATTATAACACCATAAATATCAAATCAGAGAACTGTTAGTAGTTAGTACATGCCCTTTAAGTGTTGAAGGATACTCCCACTCGTTATCCATTATCATCACAACTTCCCAATATGAGAAGTAAAAACCAGATCAGAAGTTTTAGGGTTCTGATCTAGATGTGGATCAAAACATGCTCTGATACCATAGTACTTTTTTTAATGGCTTCTTTCTTAAGTACTTGAACCCATTATAGTTCAAAAAATTGCGTTTAGGCTAGCTTGAAACTCAAAAATCCTTCACTGCTCCATTTGCTGTTTATCTAGAGTAGGGGCTAGAGGCTGATAACTGTCAAGTTCATCCCATGGGTAAAGTTCATAGGTATCACATAATAACACCATAAATATCCAATAATAGAACTGTTAATACACGCCTTTTAACTGTTGAAGGATACTCCCACTTGTTATCCATTATCATCGCAACTTCCCAATATGAGAAGTAAAAACCAGATCAGAAGTTTTAGGGTTCTGATATAGATGTGGATCAAAACATGCTCTGATACCATATCATAATCTACCCCATATTCAGGTATGAAACAATTAAGAGATACAAGAGAAAAAAGAGAAGTGGTGGAGGATCAAGATGAGAAGAGAGGATAAGAGGAAGACGAAGAGAAAGGGAGAAGAATTGTATTCCTGAGGTTGGAAAACCCAATTGGTTTGCTTTTTGGCAGTTTGGATTTGGAGGGCTTTGAGTCTTGACATTTTAATTGCAGGCTGTCTGGAATTCTGAATATTTGCGTTGACCTTTGTCACTTGTATTAAATACAATAAACCTCAAAGAAAAAGAAAAATTGAACAATTTCGTTCTCTTGAATTGCATTCTGGATATTTGCATTGAACTTTACAAGCCTGGCATCCATCCCCTAGATTCCACATTAACATTGGAAATGTCAGCTCTTTTTTCTCATATACCATGAATATAAGTGTATATTGCATACTTCCCCATACTAACTGGTTTGTTGATTGCTTAAAGAGCATAATATCATAGTTGCTGGTGTCTGCTGTTTCAGGAAGCACGTGCATATGCTGAGGAGAATGGTCTTTTCTTCGTGGAAACCTCTGCCAAAACTGCTATTAATGTGAATGACATATTCTATGAAATTGGTGAGTTTTAGTTTTTTTGTAGCAGAATATCGAAAAATTTACCGTTAGATATTGGCGATAAACCTTACTAGTTTGGACAATAGAACTCTAGTGCCTGGCTAGGCAAGACCTGTTTCAACTGATTTTTTGATTCCCACCTTTGGTTGGTATCTTTATAACATTGTTGATATAAGAGTTTAATAGTGCTCGTTGATGTCATCTACCTGTACTGCACTTGAAGCTGGCAAGAATTTTGTTGATCATATTTTGATATGTAATTTTAATTACCTTTGTTTTATCACTGAAATCACAATAGGATATAAGTGGGTTTGTCCATAACAGTACCCAATATATTTCTCTATTTGAGGGGTGGTACTGTTTGGTTAGGTTATGACTGTTCCTACTTTTGTTCATCTTAGCAATCATTTTTCTTGTTGATGATCTAGAATCTTTATTTTGTTGAAACAGCAAAAAGGTTGCCTCAAGCTCAGCCTGCTCAGAATCCAACAGGGATGGTTCTCATGGATAGGCCAGCGGAAAGATCACGGGCCTCAGCATGCTGTTCCTAGGTATTGCCGTATTGCTTTAGCTTGCTTCTTCCCTTCTGTAGATTTTTATTTTTCACCGGAAATCAACTCCATCTAATTATGTATATGGTTAATACTGAATCAATTTGGGGAATTCTAGCTTCAGGCACAAGGCCTGCAGATGTACCTCATACGTTCATATACGCGCTTCTAAGTGAAAGCAATTATCTGCCATTCAAAAAAAAAGAAAAGTGAAAGCAATTATCTGTGTTTTGATCCCCATTCAACCTAAAAACACATGAAATGTGAATACTCATAGTTTTAAATTTCTACAGTAATTGGTAGGAAACGATCGAAATGTTTCCGTTTCCATCCCCACCGAAACACATAAATGAAAACAAAATTGTAAGTGCATTAGGGGCATACTATACCAGAATGTGTTAAATAATTATATGTAAAATATGGTGTATGTATCAATGTATCATGTATAAATATTTATATGAATTGCATATGAAATGTAGTATGTACTGAATTATTAGTTATGTGAGATTGTGCATGTCACCTTGTGTGCGATGTTAAATCATTATGGGTGATTTTTTCTACGTATGTGATGGTTTTTTAGTGTTTCTTTGTGCTTATTCTAGCACTTCATGAAGTTTAATCTTAAATATCCATCAGTTAGATATATTTTCATAAATTTCCATAATTTACAGATTTTTTTTTGAGACGGTAAAAATGAGAATATATTAAAAGACGAACCAAGATGGTTCTAGCAAATTACAGAAAGAGAAAAAAAAAGCGAAAATACAAAATCAAGGTGGGAGATAATCAAACCACTCCAAGCTAGACCTAGAAACACCAACCCTTGCTAGGGAGTCTGCATCTGAATTAGCAGATCTCCTCACATGCTTAAACATTATAGACGAGTCAAGAACTATATCATCAATTTACAGATTTTCTACTGAAGTTTTCATCCAAAACTGATATGTTTCCATTTTCATCCCAACTGTTTAACACATACTGAAACCAAAACCTGAAACCTTGTGAAGACGTGCCCTCATGTTTATGATGCATCATCAGCTGTCAAAAATATCTCTGATATTTTCAAAACAATCAGGATTTTATCGTGACATTTGATAAAATGGCAAAATCCTGAAATAATACCTAGAATTTTAAAAATATAGCAATAATTTCATTTTAATCATTTACCTCAATAATATCGTGATAATATTGTAATATTTTTACGATGTTTTTTATTATATATATATATATATATATTTTAAATAGTATATATTTTAAATATTTATATTTTTTTCACTTCTCCCGAAATAAACACACACAAAAAAAATAAAAAATTCTAATGTATCCCAAGATTTTCTCTTGCTGAGAAATTCCCGAGAGCGAGAATTAGATCCTCAGACCTTCCTTCTGCCAATAGCATTCCTCAATTTTTTAATATTACTACATACTCTTTGGGAAGGAAAATGAGGAAGATAAAAAAAAATGCACTAAACTAATTGGATATGCATAAGCTAGAATTTGAGATCATTGTTAATGGATGCTGAATTTGGGTGGGAATGAATATTGGGTAATGAACAAAGGCTGTAAATCAGGTAACATGGTAGTATTTTTTGTGGCATACATTGCATATCAATGATGTCAACTAACAAACCGTTAGGTTTGATCCCATTGTTCAGTGTTATAATTTAGTAGGAACCAAATTTTCCTTCTTTGGGACAGTAACAGAGTCAAGCGCCCAAGACATATAAGTTATGCCAAAATGTTTACAATTCGATTTAGTGTATATTATGGTTACAGTTTTTAACTTGAAGTTTTGTATTGGGCAGGTTATAAACTTTTCAAATGCTTGACAAGGAAGAAAGTGATAGCAGCTTCTGTGCTTTTTGGAAGTGAAATGACTTCATGAAAGTCATGAAATGGTACCGAAGGTCTTCCTCTTCCTGTCATTAAGGAGGGGCTCTGACTTTTATCTGTTTAAACTTCTTGAGTTCTTTCTTATGAACACTGTAAATGAGTATGTCATGTGCCTACAAGTTTGAATATAAAACATTGTGGTAAAATTCAATTTCCATTTTCTTTTTCTTTTTTCTTTGTCTGTAACTGAGGTTTTGAATTCGGTGTTATTCTTAATGTTATGTCTGTTCTATGCTTAGCTTCTTGTGCAGAAAAGGATTTATTAGAAAAGTTTCTATAGAAAGGTGGCCTTTTCTTTGAATTCAATGAATCATGCTGCATCGTATTCATATACTTGCAGGATGGTTTTTTTTTTTTTTTGGATGAGATGAGAGATCATTCAGAAATATGGTGAAAACCATGTCAACTGATGATTTAAGTTTGGACTTGAAGATAACACATGTCATTGAAAAAGAAATGGGTGTTTCCAATATAGCTGAAGAAAGATCAAAGATGTTGTGGATGGAAGAAAAAGCAAATTGTGACATGTGATTATGCATTTTCAGTAAAAGGGGGCTCATTGAAATCTGGATTCAGAAGATGGGAGACCTATATGAAGGAATTACAGTTGTAGATATGATTTGTGATGGGAAACCAAATGGGGCTTTTTCAGTAGCTGAAAGAAGGGCTTCTGTGAGATGAAGAAGGAAAAGCAACTTGTGAGATCAAATTGCAGATGGGGGTTAGTTTGAAGTATAAAATACTGGGTTCCTTGTGAGGAAAACGTTGGATGTTCTTGTCATAGGACGATCTCAACCGTCCATTCCTTGTAAATTTGTCCTTTTTGGGCTGTGGCCCACTTTTCGATTGGGCCCACAAAAAATGAAGGTCTAAATCTCTTACTATATGTGCCTTGTTTAGAATTCATCATGTATACCCTCAATTCAAGTAAGATTTAAGATTTTCTCCTACTGTGTTCAAAACTTCAAATAACATTTTCCGTCAGTTTGGTCTACAAATAATAGGTCCCACTGTGTTGAATTATTGCGAGACAGACAATGATCAGGTGGGCCCCATCATATCTCCCATTGGTACTCCGTACTCTAAATGGGAGGATGTAAATAGCAAAGGCTGCAAAGCACATCTTGCGCCACGTGTCAAATCCTCTTCTGGGCCCCACTTTTTAAATGTCAAAAACTTCTAACGGCTCCTTCCTCTCTCATTTTGAAAAAGAAAAATTCCGACCAAAGCCCTCTGCTCTCGACCGACCGTTTCTTCTCTTCGCTCCCACAAAAAGGAAAACGAAGAAGAATCCCAAAATCCTTCAAAAAATTTCTTTGCAATCTTTCCTTTCTTCTACGAATCCAACATTTTTAGGGTTTCCATCTCAAGAAACATCCTTCTAGGGCTTTCTATGGTTTGAAACCCCCTCCATCTCCCTACACATTCCACCCATTTTAACAAGATCCCAATTACTAGGGTTTACAGGATCTTGATTTCTTGAACAAGCCAAACATAGAAATTTCTCTTCAAGAATGGATCTTTCTTCCGATTTGGACGAATACATCCACGAATCGATCGAGTACTCTTTAGGCCTTCCCGTCCCTCATAAAACCCTAGAATCGAAACTTTGTGCATCCGAAAACTCTCGGAATCACCTCGAAGAGCTGATATTCTTATTACAAGATCGATTGAAGGAAAAAGACACAAAAATAGAGCAATCTAGGGTTAATGTTTTATCCTGTTTTGATATTTTATTTTTGAGTTTTCAAATTCGGTATAGGGAATGCTCTTCTTTATTCATTGATTGAATTTTCAAATTTGATTTTTTCAGGCGGAGGCGAGTATGAACGCACAAGCGTTGAAGAAGTACATTAAGGAGAATCAGAGATTGGATTCGGAGTGTGTGGGATTGGTGAGTCAGTGTGCCAAGTGGGAGAATGAATGCTTGTTGTATGATCGTGACAGAGAGGCGTTGATGGAATTTGGGAACGATGCGGAAGAACGGGTGAAGGAGGCCGAGACTCGTGTTCTTGAGGCGGAGGAACGCTCGAGGAGACTCTTGGAAGATTTGAATTACTATAGGAATGAATGCGAGATTCATATGGTATTTTAATTTCTCTTTTTTGGTTATGTCCAAGGTTTTAAATTTCGGTTTCGGTTTAGGCTTTGGCTTTGGAGTTATTTCTATGAATCTGATATCTGAGATCTAATTACAGGCTAATGATTCAAGGGCAACAACCGAGTTGCATGCACTAAGGCACCGGATTGATGAACTTGAATGCACAAGGTACAATGGGTTTCAATTAAATTGTAATACCATATGGGAAATTTACTAATTTTTTTGGATACAGTTTTAGTATTTTTCATCTTGTGTGTTAAATCTATTAATCACGTGTGACAAACAGGTTGCAAGGATGTCATACCGATACTGATTGTCTTTCTTGTCCCCAATGTTCTTCACTGGAGAAGGAAAATCAGGAATTACGATCACACTTGCTATCTACCAGAATAGTGAGTGCTGAACATCAATTGTTTTATGTTGATTTGTTTCTAGGAAAATGGGATTTGTTTTTTATTTTTATTTTTTGTAAGTAAATATGATTTTTACTGGTGAAACAAAATAAAAATCTAGAATCTGTTCTCAAGAATCAGACTTACAGTTACTAATGTTACTGCACTGTGTTGTATTTATGGGAAATATTAAATTTTTTTTAGGGACTATGGCCACTTTTATCTTGGGGCTGAATGAGATGCTATTAATTTTTTGACCACCGTCAAGCTTTCTAGCCATTTCATGTTTTTTTTATGATGCGAGCTCTTGCTTGCTATATTGGGTTTCCAGTTATATTGCTTGATTTGGCATAAGTATATAGTGCCTTTCCTAAAGAAATTGAATGCTTTATCTATATTTGATGAATTAGAAAATGATTGTAAACTTAATTTTCAAAAGAAAAAAAAGAAAATGATTGTAAACTTGGAAGAATACACATGTAAGTGTGAATGCTTTGGATGACTTATGTATTTAAGAATTTCATTAAGGTCCAACTGTTGAAACACTTTGGATTGCACAATCAATCTGTTGCTTATGCATGGCATAATGGATGGATTTATACTTTCAAATCTTTGCAATTTCAATGGGCTTGAAAGCTTTACTTCTACACAGTTGTCCTTTCAGGTTCATCATATTTGTCTTGAAAATTGATGTGAATCTAGCTTTGATACCAAATTTATGTGAATCTAAGCTCTGATACCAAATTGATGTGAATCCATGATAGCCAAGAGAAAGATCAATATTAAAAAGATCAAGATAGAAGGGTGACAAGAGTAGAACGAGCGGTTTATGAACACAACCGAGAGGGGATGCTTTCAAATCTTTGTCCATGTTCTGGTTTTATCGATCTATAATATATGTATATTTAATTAGGTTGAACTGTACCACTGTGGCAGTTAGAACATCCTCGAACTCCTAGATAGTTTCTTGCTTAAACTTTTCTCTTTTTTCCATTTTAACTAGATGGATTATTAATGACTACAGCTATATGCAGGTGATGGCTGTATTCTTTGGATTACTAGAAAATCACCCAAACACCTTTGGAGTGGTATTTTAGTGGTCATATTGCTTTTGAATGTAGGTGGACTTTCCATTTTAATCTAGATTGTCTAATGTCCCTGCTATTTTGTGAGTGACTGAATGGTGTCAAGTAAACAGTGTTCTCGAATATGTAAATAGAGCAAAATTTGGAATTGCACTCCTAAATATTAGCATGTATTTTTATGCTAAAAAGAACATGGGGCAAGGTCCTCACTTTTAATCTTGGATATCTTCATACTCCTTTGTCTTCTCTGTTTCTGCACAATGATACATTTGGTATTAGCTGAATGAGTGCTGGTAATGATAAAAATAATAAATTGTACCATTTTGAATCAAAACAAAGAAAAGCTGACAAAAACCTTTTACTTGCTCTGTGAAGGGGGGTGGTTCATCTGGAGTAGGCACAACTTTGGACGGAACTTTACTTGATTCATTGATATCTTCGATGCTTACAAAAGTTGACACCACTAGACCAGTAATGGATGAAATTTCACTTAATGCACGCTCTTATTTAGAGGCTCATACTGGAGTCAAATCATGTCAGATGTTACTTAAACTGTGGGAAAGGTGAGGTTTTCTTTTCTTGAAAAATGTCATGTAATTTAACTACAAAATTTCAGTAGTTTCAGTATTTGCAGTCTTAGTCAAAATAATTTATTTAGCTCACATCCATGGAAATTTCTGTTTCAATTATTTCAGTCTGAAGCCATCAACCAAAAATATTCTAGCATTGGCAGCTGTAGTTGAATCGCTTCGGAATGACAAGGAACATATAAGGATTAACCTTCACAGGGCAGAAGAGGAGGTATGATAATAAATAATATAAATCTGTTCTTTGTTCTTTTTGGCTCCATGTCATCCCACTCAAATATAATCTGTTAATTTTATTTATTAAGGTGAAAGAATTGTTCGAAGAAAATAGCCTGTTGGATGAGGAGAATAAAAGAATCCTGAGGCAGTGTAACAGACAAAGGCATCTCCAAGGATCCAGCGGCAAACGTACCACCAGTGACTCTTCCAAAGTAAGAAAATATTTGTATTTTTTTAGGGCGATGATATTTTCACCCCCCCTGCAGTACGCATTTGCCCCCCTTATAACATGAACATTGGGCAACTTTAACGCTTTTTGACGTTGAATCACATTAAAATGGGGCGAATGCGTACCGCGCGGGGGGGGGGGGGGGGGGGGGGGGAGAGTATCATCGCCCTTGTTTTGAAACTTCTTTGGAGATACAAATTCCAAAATGTTTATTTGTTTATGTTCAGATCGAGGGCTCCTCTAACTTGCACCATTGAGTACATGGACTTCTATGGTTACTCAAGTCAAGCTGATTTAAGCCACTACAAAGTTATGAAGCACTGTCCATCTTATTGGGGGGAGGGGGAGTATCATCGCCCTTTTTTTAAAACTTCTTTGGAGATACAAATTCCAAAATGTTTATTTGTTTATGTTCGGATCGAGGGTTCCTCTAACTTGCACCATTGAGTACATGGACTTCTATGGTTACTCAAGTCAAGCTGATTTAAGCCACTACACAGTTATGAAGCACTGTCCATCTGATTGGTCACCACTCAAAAAACCAAAATTTCATAAATCTGTCAACCAAGTTTTAAGGCAGCTCTCTTTTGAATGAGATGTATATTACTATTGCTTGATTAGCTCTTTTGATTAGTTGTAGTTTTTTTTTTTATATACTTAAGCTTGTATGCTTAAACATTAATTTACCTACTATTAATCCAGGGCAAACGAAAATCAAGTTCGAAGGCGACCAATTCCATGGGAAGGGTGATTGATTTTAATGGGTCGGATTCTCCAAGGCGGCCACTGTCACCTCTGCATCAGAACTCTCCAGATTTCAGAATGCAACAGAAATGCAGAGAAGATTGATTTTAATGGGTGATTGATTTTATTGAAAGAATGATTGATTTTTTAATGGTTCAGGGAGCATATTGATTTTAGTAGGTCAGGAAGCACTTCCAATGTTCTTTTTTCCCCCCTTTGGCTTGTATTTGGAATTGTGTTACTGTTCTTGGTAACCGGTTTGAATGGCTATCCCTTTGCATTTTGCTTACACTTCAGTTTCTTTTTCTGTACAAAAACATTGGGTTTACATATGGGAAAATATGCAAAGCAATCTTCATTTTTACATTATATGATGTGATATTGTGCACAACACCATTTAAACCATACAGAACATCCACTATTTACTTTCTGTTCGGCTTGATCGTTACAACTTCTTACTAGGGAGGAGCCAACTTCTACCTCTTCTCCGCAGTCAAGACCTCTGTTTTGTTGACGGTTCCACACCCCCTCCACCACACTTCTTCCCCTCTTTAAATGGTTTCATCCCATTCCCAATCCAGATTTCTCTATCTGAGATTGCTTGGACTCAATACCCCTCAATTGGATTAATAACAAATTGGCCGAACCTTCCTCTCACATGTTGTCAATATCCAAACAGCTCATGATGTTTGGACGATCATACATTCTTCCCTCACTTCCTAGTTTGCATGGTTTAACTCTATCATCAACTCCAAAATCTTCTTAAGGGACTCTGTTTACACCCGTTTTTGGGTTTAATAGGTCATAAAAGACCGAGTTATCAAGGGCTGTTCATTCGGACTGGGTCAATCAAGTTCTATGCCGACCTAGCATTTGATGGAGGCATGGATGAACATGCCTATATAGTCCAGAAGGTCGTACAGTTATTAGAGTTTTTCCCATTAGAGCATAATTATCTTTAAGACCAATCGGTCAAATGGGACCGAATTATCAAGACACCATCTGGTTGGACAGATTCAAAGATGTGGCGATACAGTTGCCAATCGAGCATGTTGCGAAGGCCAACTGTTAAGTGCTAGTTTTTTGTAGCTGTCGCCAGAAACTTTCATGATAGTGAGTTTTGTTTGCTCTTCCCAACTTGTTAGGTGAATATGCAGAGACATCTCTATTGGCATTTTTTCTGATGGAAGCTATATGTTGCTGTGTTTGGAGTAGTTTCTTATGTTGGTATGTTGAAAACTTTGATAGATTGCTTAAAATGAGTTTTGTTTGAAGGAAATGTTTGTCACATGCAATGCTAGAAAAAAGTAGAAGAAAACCCTAGTTTGAAAAAGAGGAAACTGAAAAAGTGGAGAGCAATTTGTATGTAAACTGTAAACTGAAAATGAAATTTTCGGTTTACAGTTGACACACAAAGCAGCCGGCTGGATGTAGATAAAAAAGCAATTGGAATTTTTGTATGGAAAACTAGTTGTTGCTTAGTGTAGGAAACTCATTTTCCATTGAATTTTTTTCCACAAAATCAAAAAAAAAAAAACAAAAAAGAAAGAAGGAGGATGTGAGAATAAGGGAGCTCAGAATGGGCATTTACCAAAAAGTTCTCTCTAAGAGAACGTGGGGTAATGAGGAACGGTTACCCGAATAAAGCTATATAAGGAGGCATCTATCTCTAAGGAAGAGATCCCATAACCAAATCCAAATATGTAAGAGCAATCTTTACTATTTTACTTTTCGTAGTAGTAGCTTATCCCTGGATTAATGGAGCAATGAATTCATCTACTCAGAAAACTCTCTCTTTAATTTACCTATGCCTTGCACTGGCGTTTTTTTTGTGTTGTTTTGTCACTTAGCTTGGATTGGACGGTCTGCCAACCGAGAGAGTCATTTGCGTTCTGCGTGCATCAACCAACCGCAAGTCATTCACATTCTACACGTGTCAATGTGTCTTTCACATTCTGCATGTGTTGACATCCCTATTGTTAGTGTCGTGTCTATGCCTAGAAAGTCCATTCCATCTGTGTAAAGGCACAGGGGCCAAAGGAAGAAGTGTCGTTCCTCTCTTCTTCTTGAGAGAGGCTGACACTCTCCCCCCCTCGAATTGAGATATGGAGCATATATTCCATTTTCAATTCTACCGAATTGAGTCAATATTGCTAATTTGGCTAGGTTGAGCCAGTTGCCAAATGAGTCAGTGGACTTGTACATTGACTGATTCAAAAGGGCCATAAACAAACTCTAGTTTGTAACAAGCAGACTATGTAAAGTTGGCTCAAAATGTGCTTAGTTTGGAGTTCAGAAAGAAATTTGTAGGTCAAGAGTTCATAGACCTCTACCATTTTGCTTGAAAAATCTTGTCAAAAGGGACCTACTATAGAGATCCCAATTATGAGATCACTTCGGTCGAGACTGAGATGGACCCAATGATGAGGAACATCCCGACCAGACCAATATAAGTGTGGCCGAACTTGTGGGTACAAAGTCTTATACCTGCAAGGCCCTATATAGGCCACGCAATCCAAATGAAATGACAATCCTGGGCAATTTCCTAGATCCTCGCTCATTCTGAAGGAATTACTATGATGCTGGTAAACATTACTCCATCGACATAATTAAGACCGAGCAGATCATTGATCATCTATTGAAAGACAAATAATTGAAATTGGCGGAGGGCCACATCATTCCCTCTCCTGATGAGTTGAAAAATAAGAAGCATTGCAAATGGCACTACGCATGGAGCTATAATACTAACAATTGTATTGTTTTCCGCAATGCCATAACCGATGGACGACTCAATTTCCCTTAAAAAGAGAAGTGGGTTATGACGGTCGACGAGGACTCATGTCTGTCCATAGTGAGTCATTTTGTTTTTTTTTTTATAATGAAAAATACGAAGAGAATTTCCTTTTTGCTAAAAATGCAATTTACCCGCATCTTGGGGGTGTTTTTGACATTCTACAATGTTCCTTGAGAAGGAATGATTAAGGACCTTTGGATGAAAAGGAGTAGATGAAGGGCTGGGATGAAAAGAAAGCCTTTTAGATCAAACCGAGGCCAACACTAACCCAAGCCAAGATAGCTTTCCCTCAATCGTAACCCGACCAAATTCACCCAAGATAGAATTACCTCAACCTTAACCCAAATTTTCAAATTGTTGGGGTTTGGTCTGGTCGAGTTGCTGAAATCCGCAACACTAATGCAACGCGAAACTGATGGCGTCTGGATCCGGGTCTGCGATCGCGCGGTCGGTAGAGGGCCTCCGCGGGGTCAGCAATCACAAACAAAGGGGGATCAGGGGTCCGGGGTGGGTCCCGGACGACCACTTCGACACCCAAGTCAGATCCTTCGACCAGTCAATATAAAGAACAGCTAGAAAGGGAGGGGGTTTTGATCAGGGTTACCAGGGCCGGTGCGCGGGGACATTTCTGGGTGCATAAATGAGTGAGTCGGAGGGAACTAGCAGGGAGGGCAGGATGGGATTCTTGGCCTCCTCTGTTGTTGCCTCGCCTCTTTTTCCGGTATTGCGGGGTGGGGGATGGGTGAATTCCCTGCTTTCGGGGGCAAAAAAGGTCCCCTTCTTCTTCCTTTCCCTCCCCTTTTAAAGGGAGGTGTGCGGCCCTTTTCATCATTATGGAGGGAAAAACTTCCTTTGCAGGATTGGGCCGTCCCTCTGCCTCGCCGGCGCGCGTGGCTTTGGCGGCCATTTCCTTCCCTAATTTGTGATGATGAGGCCTGGGTGGTGAGAGTGCCATTTTCATCATTATGGAGGGAAAAACTTCCTTTGCAGGATTGGGCCGTCACTCTGCCTCGCCGGCGCGCGTGGCTTTGGCGGCCATTTCCTTCCCTAATTTGTGATGATGAGGCCTGGGTGGTGAGAGGGCGACATGTGTCATGAATGTGTGGTCTTTGCCGTTTTCCAACACCCTTCTTCATGATGGTTGGGCTCTGCTCGTGCATGGATGACACGTGGCGATATCTGGGAGCGTAGCCGTATTTGTGCCCCATCATAACTCCCCCTTACTCCTTTGGTCCATTGAATGGGCCAAGGGAGTAACGTTTTGTTCGAGCTAAGTCATGATGAGGATATTTACGAGGGCTCCGGGGTGCGAGGAGACGTGCCGTTTTATCCGGCGGCTGTCCTTGGGAAGCGGCAGCGTCGTTAGGAAGGCTGCGTTGTCTCGAGGCACTAGGATTTCTTTCCCGAGTTTAAAAGAGGGGAATTACCCTGGTGCCTTTTTGTGGCTCTTCGTCGCTCTTCTTCTTTCCTTTGCGGTAGGGGTTCTTTTCGTATATTCTTCAGCAACATGTCTGGCTCTTCTTCATGAGTTAGGGGCAAGGACTGTTTCTTCCAGGAGTCGTCGAGCGACCCTGACTTGTCTTCCGATCCGGGGGAGGATCTCGTGGCTCGTCGGAAGAAGGCTAAGAGGGGCCCGGGCGCTTCGTCGGGCTTCCCCCCCTTCGCCTTTCTTCCCTGCCTAGGAAGGACAGATTGTCCAGGTCCCGCGTTGCCCGGGAGTGGTCGTTTTTCTCTCGAGCCTATCGTCAGGGAATGGAACTGTGTGGACGTGTTTCGAAGATGGGTCAGGAGATCGAGTACTTGAAGCGGGAGAACGAGGTTCTTCAGAAGAAAGTTCATCTTCTCAACGAGCAGCTGTTGGAATATGAGGTGGACCCCCTGCTGGAGACCTCTTGGGAGGAGGAGGGGAACTCCTCTGGAGAGGAGTCGTTCTCCGATTAAGCTTTGGCTTTCTATGTTTTCCTGCGTGTCTATCCCCTTCTCTGGCGGGGATTTCTGAGGCCTGCGTGCCCTGTGCTGTTTTTTTGGTTTCCCTTTATTTTTGTAGGCCTATGGGCCAGGAGGATGTTAATGGGTAGTTTATGTGTATTTGGGCCGTATCTCTTAATGTTGTTCTTGGCTTGTGATGGAGAATCTCTGTGTTTGCAAGGATTTGCGATGCTCCGACCCTTCCGGGCGCTCGCTTTTTTTTTTTTTTTTTGGGCCCGAACCTGCGTGGGGTCGGGATAGCGAGGTGTGTCGAATTCGTATGATCTTGCCCTTTACCCTCTACTTCCTTTATGAAGGTTAGGCTTTATGTAGTTCTGGGGGCGACACGTGGCGTGCTTCGGTGATAGCGCCGTCTTTGTATGTTATCGTGATGTGACCGTTAGTCCATTGATTGGCCTCGGGGAGTGGGTCCGTTGGCATAGTTAAAGGATAAGGTGGTGAAGGCGTTTATGAGAGCATTGGGGTGTGAGCGGATATTCTGCTCCGTCCGGCGGCTCCTTCCCGAGGCGCCGCTTGGTTGTTCAGTAGGAAACAGACACGCGGGTAGTAAGTGCTTCATTTTTCCACACCGGGGTTTCCTATAAGGGTTCTATAAGGGGTGAGCTTTCCTGAAGTCAGGAAGATCGCCCTTTGTTTCTTCTTTGCCTTTTTGATTTCTTCCGGCCTTTCTTCAGGCTTGTCCGAGATGTCGTCGCATTTCCAGAGTCCCTTTGTGAGCGGCGATCGTAGGTCTGATCGCGACGGGAGTAGTCCGAATAACCCCGAGGCAAACTCTGGCGGGTTGGGGCCTCAACGAGGGGTTCCTGAGGCAAACTCTGGCGGGCTGGGGCCTCAGCGAGGGGTTCCTGAGGGGGACATGGATCATCCTCCTCCTCCGTACGAGAGGGAGTCTCATGAAGCGTTTATTCACCGCAACCGTTCCTTCTTTTCCTGCGTCCATCGTAGGGGAATGGAGGTTTTTAGCCGGATGAGGGACATGGATCGGGAGATTGCTGCTTTGCGCGCGGAGAACGATCTGCTGAGGAACCGGGTGCGTTGGTTAAATGACTAGGCCCGTTTCGCTGGGAATCGGCGTTGGGGAAGCTCTTCGGACGGGGAATAGAGTGATAGGGAGCTTTCTGATGCGAAAAACTCTTTCAGCGGCCAGTCCCTCTGAGCTGAATGTGGTGGGATTTCAGATTTTTTGGAGGAAGCCTCTTGTCTTTGCGCTTTCTTTTTTTGTCTTAGGGATCTTGGGGGCTTCGGGCCTGCGTGCCTATTGTCCTTACTCTCCTTTTTGTAGGCCTTTGGGCCAGGAGGAAGTGGTTTATGAATGGTGCCTTTCTTTTTCCTGTTTCTGATGTGTGTTTTCTCCTTACGTGTTTGCTTTTCTTTTGCATGCTTGCTTTCTCGCGCGTTTCTGAGCCCTTGTTGCTGCGTTCGATATTTTCGGCCCGGTGGTATTTTGTATGGGGTATCTAGTCGTACCTTTATGACGGGTTCCGAGCTCTTTGCCATCGAACGTGGTTTTTTTCCATCTTGTGGAGGTGTATGCCGGGCCCTTGTGGCGGGGTCCGAGCCCTTTCTTTATGGACACAGTTTTTTTTTTTATCTGGTGGAGGTGTATGGATGGCTTGCTGGGGAAGTTATGTCGTGGGTAGGGGTAGAGACGTCCTTTCCGTATGGCGCTTCGAGTTATGGCGGTTCCCTTGGGTTTCTCAATCGGCGCCACGTGTGCGCGTCCCGTCGACTTAGAAAGGGCGGGAGTTCGAACGACAGGTGTCAAAACCCTAGCCCTTTTTAAAGCCTTTTTGGGGATTTCATTTTTTACTTTATTCCTTCGTCTTCCTCGATTAGAATGGATTTTTTTCCGCGGCGATTCTTCTACGTGTTGCTTGTCGTCCACGCTTCGTTCGGTGAGTTCTGTGTCTTTGTTTCATAGCTTAAGATGTCTGTTGCGACTGTGCCTCAGAGCCCCTCTTCCGTGTCGGTAGAGGTGGTGGAGAGGGCTCCGGTGAGAAAGAGGAGGCGGTTGTCTGTAGAGGGTGGAGTCGGCGTCGCTGAAGATGTGCGGCAGCCCACGGAGTTGAGGGATAGTTCCGGGGCCTCCGGGTCGTCGGTGGGGGCCGCTGCTTTGGAATCTCCGGCTCGAGTTTCTTATGCTCGTGGGGCGGAGATTGGGGACATTCGGCCTGGCGCCGTTATTCGTCCCGGCCGGGTGGCGTGTTTCAGGAGGCGGCGGAGAAAATTAGGAGGGAGTTCCATATCCCCGACGATTATGGGATTAGAGTCCCCTCCTTTGTAGAAGGGGTGTGTGGGGGTACCACGGAGGAAGAGGTAGCTTTCTACGTGGAAGCTTTCCGGGCGGGGGTTAGGTTTCCGCTCTTGGACATTATAATAGAGGCCCTCGAGTTTTACCAAGTGGCTCCTTCCCAACTGGCGCCTAATAGTTGGCGTACACTCCTGGCCTTTGTGGCCAAGGGGGGTCTTCATAAGGTTCAGCCCACCCTTCCGCTGCTCCGGGCCTGCGTTGCCCTCAGTCCGTTGGTGAAGGGGGAGGACAGCTGGCTTTATCTGACCCACCGTCCTCAGGTGAAGATTGCAGCGAACTTGCCTTCGTCCATCAAGAAGTGGAAGGAGGAGTATGTGTTCGTTACCCCTCCATCGGACGCTGGCTGGGATTTTCCTCATTCTTGGAGGCGCTCCGTTGAGTGGCGGAGGAAGTCCCTTCCCGACGAGTCTGACTACAACAAGTTTGACTTGGGGAAGCTCGCCTCTGGGGAGGCTATTGACGTCTCCGAGTTTAGGTGGGAGAGGAGCCTGAAGAGGTTTGGCTTGGTGGGAGCTGTGGAGAGGAGGGTCCGTTGCACGGGCGAGGGAACGGGGGAGAGTTCAGCCAGCTATCGTGGTGAGCCCCTCCCCTCTTCCTCTCTCTTTTTTTTTTTTTTTTTTTTTTGGTTTTCCTTTGCTTTGAGCGATTGTTATTTTCTTGTTTTTGGCAGGAGAGATGTCTTCTTCTGGTGACGTTGGTATGGGGAAGGAGGTTGCGGCGGTGACAAGGGGCTTGTCGAGCCGTAAGAAAATTCCTTCTGACTTTATGGCCGCGGCCAGGCTGGGTCGGTCGCAAGCGAGGCTCGCAACATCTATGCCTTCCAGCCCCTCTGGTCGAGTGGTTGGAGAGAAGGGGCCGGTTAGTTCCTCACCCCCGGGGTCTGAGCATCCTGCCAAGAGGGTCGCCGGCCGCGTGGCGTGTCCTTCAATCTTTGCGGAGGACGTGCCAAGTCGGATGGAGGGGGCGGTAATGACCAAGCTTCTTCTGGAGCGGGCGGAGCTTCTCCCGCAGAGTTTCCAGGTGCGAGGGGAACTGTTTAAGCATGGCTGGAGGATTGGTGTTGAGGACAGCGTTCTTGCGAATCCCCGGGTTGGGGTGGAGCTAGGGGTGACAACTGCCTTTCCTTGTGACGAGGCTGAGCTGAAGGGCTACGATCGTAGGGCCCCGGGGGCTCAGTATTTTCAATCAACTTCCTGCGTAAGTAACGGGTGGCCGGTTTTCTGATGGTATTTTTCTCTCCTCGCTGTTTTCGAGATTGCATGTTGGAAGTTTTCTGATAACTTGCCTTTTGCAGTCCCAAAGTTATGCCAGGAGGATGGTGCAGTGCCTTCTTGAGGATGAGGCTGAGATAAGTGCTGCGGGGGAGCTAAACCGGCAGTTACGCGAGGAATTGGACAGAGCCCGGGCGGAGAGAGCGACCTTTGATGACACTGTTGCTCAACTCCGGGAAGATCTCCAGGTAACTGTGGAGGGGAGGAGCCGTGCGTCGGACAAATTGGCGCTGGCTCGGCGAACTCATGCCCGGGAATTGGCGAAGGCACGGGAGGAATGGCGCGACTCTGCGGAGTTTTTTAAGGCTGCGGCTGCGTTCAGCGTGGATATTGAGATTGATGCGTTTGCTGAATGCCGGCGGCGCGTTCAAGAGGTCGATCCCTCCTTCCCTCTCGATAAACTGATGCATGAGTCTGAGGTTGATCCTTTGCCGGCACCGACGGAAGTGGTGGAGTCGGTAGGAGAGGAGGTGGCCACCCCGGTGGATCGCGTAGTTGCCGAGACTTCCGAGGGGGCTCCAGTGATGTTGTGAATGCCTCGGGGGGCTTGCTCTTTTCTTTTAATGTTCCTGGTTATTTGGTCTGTAATAACTTTTGAACTACCTATTTTTTTGTTTGGTATGTAACCGTATTGACATCTCTGCATATATACGATGCGCCGCGAGGTTTTCGAGTTCTTGCTGTTGGTCCTCAGGCTTTTGCGAATTTTGTTGGTGAGGGTATTCTTAGTGCACCCCGTAGGGCGTCTGTTTATGGGAGGACTATCTTCCCCTCGAATGATCAGTTCGGGGTTAATGGGTCCCGCCTGCCCTTGAAGGGGGAGGTCTTTTTTTTCATGGGGAGCGTTTTAGGATATTCTCGGGGGGATCGGTCCCGATGTTACCTCTGTCTCACTCCCTGTTTTCTTTCGGGTCCCTCATTTATCGTGGGCCGGAAAGTGGAGATGTACGCTGCTTTTGTAGAAGTGCTTTTTTATTAATTTGTTGACAACAATACATCTTTGCTTCTAGAACACAAAAAAAAGGAAACCAAAACACTTGTCATATTTTTAAAAGAAAGACACGGAACTTACCCTGTCGTTTCACTGATAGAACTTTCGGAGGTTGTCCATGCTCCAACTGCGAGGGACCGGGGTCCCATCAAGGCGTTCTAGTTGGTAAGCCCCGGGTCGAAGTGCTCGAACGACTTTGTACGGTCCTTCCCATTTGGGTGCGAGCTTACCCGTGTTGCGGGGGTCTGATACCTCTGCACGCCGTAGCACCAGATCTCCGGGTTTTACCGAACGCTTTTTTACCCGGGCGTTGTAGTATCGTACCACCTTTTGCTGGTAGGAGGCGGTTCGGAAGAGGGCTTGCTCTCTTTTCTCGAGCACGAGATCGAGGTTGTTCCGGAGGAGTTCAGAATTTCCCTGCTCGTCGTAATTCGCGGTGCGGAAGCTGGGGAGGCCAATTTCTAGCGGAATGACCGCTTCAGTCCCAAAGGTTAAGCTAAAAGGGGATTCTCCAGTTGCGGTCCGTGGTGTTGTTCGATAGGCCCAGAGGACGCTAGGGACTGCGTCCAGCCAGTTTTTTCCGGCTTCTCCCAATCTCTTCTTGAGACTTTGTAGCAAAATCCTGTTGGTTACCTCGACCTGCCCGTTGGCCTGCGGGTGTGCTACGGAGGCGAAATGGTGTTCGATGCTTAGGCTATCACAGAATTTGCCAAATTCGGCGCTTGCGAACTGGGGACCGTTGTCTGTTACAAGGGTCTTTGGAATGCCGAAACGGCAAACGACGTCGTGATAGAAGAACTTCTCCGTCGCTTTGGAATTGGGTTTCACCACGGCTTTGACCTCAACCCACTTGGTGAAGTAGTCGATGGCGACGTATAACATTGTATGCCCCCCGGGGGCCTTGGGGAATGGCCCGAGTAGATCCATGCCCCACATGGCGAAAGGCAGGGGTCCTGCTATCGCGGTGTACGGTGTAGCCGGTTGGTGGGGGGTAGTTGCGTACCTTTGGCATGGGCTGCATTTTTTGACGAATTCCTTGGCGTCCCTAAGGACCGTGGGCCAGAAGTAGCCGTGCCTTACGATTTTCTGGGCTAGGGTCCTGCCGCCTCCATGGTCTCCGCAGATCCCTTCATGTACTTCTCGTAGCGCGTAGTCTGATTCGGAGGGTACCAGGCATCAGAGGTACGGCCATGTGTACGGCCGTTTGTAGAGCCTGGGCCCGTGGACCACGTAATGGGCGGCTCTTGCGGTTAGGCGCCGGGCTTCAAGCTTATCTGCAGGTAGTATACCGTCTTTCAGGTATCGTATGATGGGGTCCATCCAGTTTGGCCCCGGTGGAATCTCCAGAACTTGTATCTCGTCGATGCTGGGGTGGGGCAGGATTTCTGTGAGCACGGTGCCGAAGTCACGGGTCTCTTCGGCGGCCATTCTTGATAATGCATCCGCTCGGTTGTTCATGTCTCGCGGCACCTGGAGGATCTCTACCTCTCCCATCCCCTGCAGTTTCTCTTTTACCTTGTGGAGGTATTTTTTCATTCTGAAGCCCTTGGCTTCGTATATTCCGTTTACTTGGTTGACGACAAGCTGTGAGTCGCTATAGACTTTCAACTTGCCCGCGCCGAGCTCCGCGGCTAGACTTAGTCCTGCTAGTAAGGCTTCGTATTCGGCCTCGTTATTGGAGGCTTTGAACTCCAACTTGAGGGCATATTCCAGTGTGAACTCTTCTGGGCCGTGGAGGACCACTCCCGCTCCGTGTCCTTTATTGCTGGCGGAGCCGTCAACGTGCAGGATCCAAGGGGTCTCGCTGTTCTGTTCCGAGGAGTCCTGCATCTCGTCGTCGCAAACCGTGTGCGCAGTGGGGCCCCCGCCGCTCCCCATCGTTGCTGGTTCTTCGGCCGGGGCCGTGAATTCCACTATAAAGTCAGCGAGGGCTTGAGATTTGATAGCCGGCCTTGGGCGGACTTGTATGTCGAACTCGCCCAGCTCGACGGCCCAACTTACCATCCTACCCGAGGTCTCTGGTTTTTGGAGAATCTTCCGGAGGGGCTGGTCGGTTAGCAGGACTATGGGGTGGGCCTGGAAGTAGGGGCGGAGCTTTCGAGCGGCACTGACGACTGCGAGGGCGAATTTCTCTATGTTCGAGTATCGGATTTTTGCACCGTGGAGAGTCTTGCTCACGTAGTACACAGGGTGTTCCTTTTTGTCGCTTTGTTTGGCCAACACCGCGCTTACTGCCGTGGGGCTGACGGCCAGATATAAAAATAGCTCTTCCCCCGGCTCGGGTTTGGCGAGTACGGGCGGTGTCTGGAGGTATTGCTTCAGAGAGTCGAAGGCCTCTTGGCAGGCCGGGGTCCATTCGAATTCCCGTATGTTTTTTAATTGTTTGAAGAAGGGTTGGCACTTCTCTGCTGATTTGGGCATGAATCGGCTGAGGGCCGTGATCCGTCCTGCGAGCCTCTGTACTTCTACCGCTGTCGTCGGGGGTTCCATGTCTAGGATGGCCTGGATTTTTTCTGGGTTGGCCTCGATCCCTCTTTGGCTGACCATGAACCCCAAGAACTTTCCGGAAGTTACCCCGAAGGCGCATTTCGCGGGGTTCAGCTTCATTCGGGCTCGTCGTAAGGTGTTGAAAGTTTCCTGAAGGTCGGAGATGTGTCTGGCGGCTTCCAGGCTTTTTACCAGCATATCGTCGACATACACCTCTACGTTCCTTCCAATTTGCGTTTGGAATAGCTTATTTACGAGCCGCTGGTAGGTGGCGCCTGCGTTTTTTAACCCGAAGGGCATGACAGTGTAGCAGTAGACGCCCTGATCGGTGATAAATGCTGTTTTCGGGATGTCTGGCTCGTGCATTTTGATCTGATTATAGCCTGAGAACACGTCTAAGAAGGTGAGAAGTTCGTGTCCGGAGGTGGCGTCGATGAGTTGGTCAATGCGCGGGAGGGGATAGGGGTCTTTTGGGCAGGCCCGGTTGAGGTCGGTGAAGTCTATACAGGCCCGCCATCCTCCGCTAGCTTTCTTGACCATCACGACGTTTGACAGCCACTCGGGATACCGGATTTCCCTGACGAATCCGGCTTGTAGCAGTTTTTCCACTTCGGCCTTTATGTGAGTTTGGCGCTTTACTGCGAAGTTCCTCTTTTTCTGCCGGACGGGTTTAAGGGCGGGGTTCACATTCAACTTGTGGACGGCCATTTCCTTGGGTATCCCGGGCATGTCCTTGGCGGACCATGCGAACATGTCTTTGTTTATTCTGAGGAAGTTGACCATCTGGTCTCGCAGGGGGACTGTTAACATGGAACTTATCCGGACTTGTCTCTCCGGCTGATCTTGGGTCAGGGGGATGGAGTCTAGCTCCTCGGCGGGCTCTCCTCTGATTGCGCGAGCCCGCTGCCGAGGGTCTTCACTGCCGATTGTGAAGTTTTCGGCTGGGGCGTTGGTTCCTCTCAGGCTTGCCGCGTAGCACTGGCGTGCTATCATTTGCTGTCCCCTGACCTCTCCTACTCCGTCCGGAGTGGGGAATTTCATCTTGAGATGGGGGGTGGAGACTACGGCTCCCAAGTCTCTGAGAGCAGGGCGCCCAATGATGGCGTTGTAGGTGAACGGTATGTCTACGACCAGGAAGGTGGTCAGGATGGTTTTCTGCAAGGGGTACGCCCCGAAAGTCACGGGCAAGTCGATCTTGCCGTCTACCTGTACGGATGCCCCGGAGAAACCGTAGATGGAGTATTCCGCGGGTCCCAGCCTTTCCCTGCCCAGTTTCATTTCTTCGAAAGTTTCGAGGTGTAGCACATTGACGGAGCTTCCTGTGTCCACCAAGATTTTTCCTATATCGAAGTTGGCGACGACTAGCCTGATGACTAATGCATCGTCATGCGGGACTTGTAGCCCGTCGAGGTCTTTGTTGGAAAAAGTGATGATCTGGTTTTCATGGGGCGGATTTGTTCGGGCCTTCTTGGAAGGTATGTCCATGGAGAATACCCGTTCCGCGTATGCCCGCCGACCGGCTGTTGTCGGTCCTCCCGCCGCGGGTCCGCCCGCAATGATATTGATTTTTCCTATGATGGTAGGCGGTTGCTCGCGAGCCTGTGGCTGTTAAGGGGGCTCGCCTTTTCGGGGGTGCTGGTGGCGGCTCGTGTCGTGTCTGCTGCGGGATCGGTGTCGGCTTCGTGGGTGTTGACTACTGGGGGATCGGTGTCGGCTTGTGGACCGACGGCGGTTTGGTGACCGACGCCTACCTCTGGGTTCGTCGAGCGGGCGCTGGGCCTCGCATGGGCTTTTGTCAGGACTCCTGAGGTACTGGTTTAGGTGTCCTTCTTCGGCCAGCCTTTCTAGCTGGAGGCGGAGGTGGAAGCAGTGGTCAGTTTCGTGGCCGTGGTCCCCGTGGAATTCGCAGAATTTCCTGGCGGACCTCTTCTTTGGATCTGTGGCCATTTTCTTGGGGGGGGGGGGGGTCAGGAGACCCTGATCCCTAATAGCTGATAGAACGTGGGAGAGGGGGAACTTTAGCGGGGCGGTTCCCAGCCTTTCGAAGACGGGGATAGGGTTGCGGCCCGTCTGTCTTTCATCGGTTCGTGGCCTTATGGCCCTTCGGCCGTCGCTTTTTCTCTCGTCGGGGCCGGGCCGATTCTGTTCTCGAGCGCAGGCTTCTTCTGCTCGGACGAACTTATCAGCCTTTGATTCAAGCTCCTGTAGGTCCCGCGGGGGCTTGAGGGTGAGGTGCAGCTTAAGATTCGGATCGGTGGTGGCATGCTTTAGTGTGGCGACCGCTATCTGGACGTCCATGTTGGAGAGTTGGGCCAATTCGGCGTTGAACTTCAACATGAAGTCTCTTAGGGTCTCGTTTATGCCTTGGCGGAGGGCTAGGAGGGCGTCCGCAGGATCATGGCGGAGGCGGTTGTTGGCGAACCTTGTGCTGAACTTTCGCCCGAATTCGTGGAAGGATGCGATGGAGTCGGGCTCCATCTCATGTACCAGTCGTTGGCGGTTTTTCTTAGTAGGGATGCAAAGGCTCTGCACATGAATCCATCCGACGCGCCTCGAAGCGTCATTACTCTCTTGAAAGTCTGGAGGAACTCGAGGGGGTCCGTGCTCCCGTCGTATAGACCGAAGCGGGAGAGGTCTATGCCTGCTTCTGCGGGGGTCTTTAAGACCTCTGAGGTGAACGGGGATGCTGTTTCCCTTTCCCACTCATCGAGGATGCCGTGGGCGTAGGGTTTTTTCATTTCTAGTTTTACCTCTCGGATTTGCCTTTGCAGGTCCGCTATTGGATCCAAGCTGGGCGGTTGTGCCGAGGTTGCAACTTCTTCTACCCGAGCCAAGGGCGGTTCCCGGAGACGGGTATCTTGGACAGGGGGGCGCGGCTGTTAGTAACCTTTCTCCCGCTGCCTCGCTGGTGTCCCCCGGCTGCGTGGGGCGAGGGGCTATTTGTTGATGGGGACGGCGTTCTGCGACTCGGCGCTCGCTTTCGCCGAGGATGTCGTTCCCCTAACTGTTCCTCGTTGCCTTCGTCGTAGGCTTCTGTCCGGTCCTGTGTCGTCCGGGGCTTTTCCGAAGCCGGAAGAGGCAAACGCTGGAGTAGTTCGTTGCGAAGTTCGTTGAACATCTCCATGGTGGGGACCATCTGCGGCGTGCTAGAGGAGGGTCGGGGTCGGTCCGAAGGCGGTGAGTTTCGCTCTTGGGAGCTTGAGGAGCTGGCTTGTGCGCGCTGGGCCTGACTCCTGGTTATTATTCTTATTTCTGGCTGTTGGGTGTGGTTTCTCATCGCCATAAGGCGTTCAGTTACTCGACGAGTCCCACGGATGGCGCCAATATGATGGCGTCTGGATCCGGGTCTGCGATCGCGCGGTCGGTAGAGGGCCTCCGCGGGGTCAGCAATCACAAACAAAAGGGGGTCAGGGGGTCCGGGGTGGGTCCCGGACGACCACTTCGACACCCAAGTCAGATCCTTCGACCAGTCAATATAAAGAACAGCTAGAAAGGGAGGGGGTTTTGATCAGGGTTACCAGGGCCGGTGCGCGGGGACATTTCTGGGTGCATAAATGAGTGAGTCGGAGGGGACTAGCAGGGAGGGCAGGATGGGATTCTTGGCCTCCTCTGTTGTTGCCTCGCCTCTTTTTCCGGTATTGCGGGGTGGGGGATGGGTGAATTCCCTGCTTTCGGGGGCAAAAAAGGTCCCCTTCTTCTTCCTTTCCCTCCCCTTTTAAAGGGAGGTGTGCGGCCCTTTTCATCATTATGGAGGGAAAAACTTCCTTTGCAGGATTGGGCCGTCCCTCTGCCTCGCCGGCGCGCGTGGCTTTGGCGGCCATTTCCTTCCCTAATTTGTGATGATGAGGCCTGGGTGGTGAGAGTGCCCTTTTCATCATTATGGAGGGAAAAACTTCATTTGCAGGATTGAGCCGTCACTCTGCCTCGCCGGCGCGCGTGGCTTTGGCGGCCATTTCCTTCCCTAATTTGTGATGATGAGGCCTGGGTGGTGAGAAGGCGACATGTGTCATGAATGTGTGGTCTTTGCCGTTTTCCAACACCCTTCTTCATGATGGTTGGGCTCTGCTCGTGCATGGATGACACTTCGCGATATCTGGGAGCGTAGCCGTATTTGTGCCCCATCAGAAACTAAATCTTTTGGGGTTTTCCAGCCCTAAACCAATCTAACACGAGGACATGCTAACCCTCGATCCCCAAGCCCAGCCGGGTTGAATCGGTTGGGTTCGGGTTGCTCCTAACCCAAAGTGCACCCCTACTCTAGGACTCCATATGGCAAATGAGTGTATGTGAAATCAAGACCATTGATGTAGAGGTCTGGAACCAACACTATATACCGGATGATAAAGGACTAGAAAAAATCAATGTTGGCACAATTGGTGCCTTTTAGAAAAGAGAAATTTTTTGTAACAAATTAACAATCTATATTTCTTGGGATTTGCTAGCGTCCATCGCAGAACGCATTTCGCGGATAGTATGTTGCATGTGAGAGAGCACCCACGAAGGCTCACTTTTCAGCAGACTGTGTCTTCATTAATGAGGTGGCTGCTCTCACATGCAGCATACTATCCGCGAAATTCCTTCTGTGATCGATGGACGCTAGCAAATCCCATATTTCTTTCTTCTACAACATTTGAAAAATATAAGGTGGCTAATATTTAGGGAAATGATATCAACACAACTATGTTTTGTTAAAGAGGCTCATATATCTTGTCTTTTAGTATTTAAATGCCTTGTAAGTGCTTTTTGGGAAATGTAATGAACTTTTGACAGCTCTTTAAATACTAAGAGACAAGAAACATGGGTGTCTATAACAAAACATGGCTGTGCTGAAATCATTACCCAATATTTAACCTCCATTGTTTTGACCATGGTTTTAAATTTCGACCGAAATCCAAAATTTTGGATTTCGGTAGAGACCGACACCGAAATCATCCAAAACCGAAACAGTCATTTATCTCGGCCGTTTTTCCGAATTTTCCCCAAAAAATCTGTTTTTTTAATATTAATTTAATATTTCACCGAAATTTCAACCAAAATTTAATATTGAATAAAATATTAATTTCGGGTTTTGTACCGATTTCGACCAAAATTTCAAAATTTCGGTCGAAATTTCAAGGTCCGAAACCGTTACCGAAACCGAAATTTTAGACCTTGGTTTTGACATCAAAAACTGTTTCTAGTAACTTAAATTGTTTTCATTAATAAGGGGGTGTACACATCAATACAACTCCTCTCATTATATGGCACACATACCTTCTTTTCCTATAAATAGATGGCAATACCATGAGGAGTAAGTTGTATCTTGCTAAGTATTGGCCAAGGACATGGCGCCCATGAAAAAGTATCGTATCTTTGCTTTTCTGTTGTTATCTTTCCTACTCGCTGCCTCTGGTAGTTCTAAACTCCTATTCTTTGCTTCATGTTTTATATACCAATTTCTCTATGCCATATACCACACACTTGTGAAAAATTCTCTCTTACTTATAGTTAATGACACCCACCTGAAAATAGTCAAATACCCACAACTGGATTCGGATTCTTAGTTCTAGCTGATGAACATTTTAACTGCATATATGTAAATTAAATGGAGCTTTTTGTTTTGTTTTTACAGGGATTGGGGCGAATAACGTGGATCCAGCGATTTGTGAGGCACCTAGTGGTCTCTTCAGTGGGCCGTGTTTCGTTGCCAGTAACTGTGACAATGTTTGTAAGAACTAGGGTCTAGTAGATGGTCACTGTTCATTTTTTCAATGCGTCTGTCGATCTATATGCTAGACGCGAAAACTTCTGGCCACTATCCCAACTTATGTCTGTCTATATGTGTGTATGTGTGCTTGTGCATTCGAAAAGATTAGACCTGTGCGGTTGTACAAGTCTAAGCTTAGACATATGGTTGCGGGATGAGAAGGTCATATGTCTCTAATGTATTGTAATAAGAGAGCACTCTTGTGTTTCTCTCCTTGCTTAAGCTTTTGAAGTAATTCACCCAAAATCGATTTTGGTCGAAATTTGGTATGGAATAAAATACTGATTTTATTGGTTTCGTTGGATTTCGGTTGGAATTTTGACCGAAATGCATTCCAAAACTGAAATTTGAAACCATGCTCGCAGTAGGTCACAGTAGGTCTCGGGTTCAAAGTCGAAAGCTCCTTAATACTAAAATCCCATGTGTGTAAAACCCAACAACTCCTTTATATTAAAAATCCATGTGTGCAGCGAGCCCCAAAAGAGGAGACCATCCGTGAGGGGTAGTGTTGAAGTATAAATAATTAAATGACACCATATCTATTAGCTTAAGCTTTTGGAGTATTTGTTGTTTCACAAGTAAATGGCCTCGTTTTAAAATAAGAGTAAACTTATTTAAATTCATTGACCCAATGTTTGTTGAGTTTCATTTGTTAATTTTAATTTCTGATTGGAAATGATATCCCCCCCCCTCCCCCAACAGATAAAATCCCCCCCTGTTGGGAAAGTTGCCTTATTTCCCACCCACGGTGGTTGCTTGGGTGGGAAGGCAAAGGTAAAAATAGAGATTTCTATTTTTAGCTTTTGGGGAAAACTAAACTATAAAAAGAGAAGTGTTGTTCTCTTGGGTTGCGGCAAAGCAAGATGTCTTTGGTGTGTCGGCTGCCAAAGGAGAGAGAGAAAGGGAGAAGAGGTTTTTCATCTCGGGGTTTTCTCTTAGGTTATTTTTCGGGTTTATCTTTGTCGTTATCTCTTGTGTACGGTCTTGGGTTTGAGAAGCAAGGAAAGGATTGCGGATTTGCGATTAATCCATTGTAATCCTTGTATATTGTTTTTCTCATAGTGGAAGATCGTGTTTGTCGCCCGTGGACGTAGGCTTTGCCGAACCACATAAAATCTTGGTGTTCATCTTGTAACTTGATTTATTATTTTACTTTTCCGTTAATTTGTGCACGATCGGATCGGATTGCCCCGCGGATTTTCTCAACACCCCCCTTTAATGTTAAGTTTTAAAGGCAAAGGAAAACGTTAAAGGGGGTGAATTTACCCCCAAGCACTGAACCATTCTCACAGAAACCGTTAACCCGGGGGGGGGGGGGGTGGGGTTGAAAATAGCATCGCCCAAAAAAAAAAGAGAAGAAGGGATAAAAAAGGAGTCCTGTAAGATGCCTAGGGTGTCTAGTTTAGAAACTTACCCTAACTTACCTGAAGGAAAGATGAATGCCATTTTACTACACAATGCCGTTGGAAAAGAAATCTAGTGTGTATAATTAAGCTTCTCAATGACACGAATCCTTTGGTTCCCCTTGATGAAGGTGGCACCACAAAATAATACAGCTAATAGTAACATCTAACAAAAAAGACTGATTTCTTCTTACGATTTGAAAAGAAGTAAATAATAATAATAATAATAGGGCAATTATAAATTCACACCCTTGTAGGACGATTTGCGCCCCTTTGAAATTGAATTGTGGCAGACTTTAACGCTTTTTGATGTGTAGGGTTGCGAATCATCCTAATGGGGTGCGAATTTATTTCTTCCTAATAATACATTCGCACTTTTGATATATACCTGGGGCAGCCCTTGCATGTAAAAGAGTGATCATCAACAATACAGTAGAATTGCTGTCCCAAGTCTCGAAAAAGGGCGACTATATTACTTCAAAAAAGCAGCAGATGTAAATTATTAGGAGCAAAGCCATACGTCTAATCAAACCTTCCTCTTTACATTTTACAGTGATGGCCCTGTTTGTTTCGCTGGGAGAGAAGAGGAAGTAGTAGTCAATAGGAAGGTGACAAGGATGTAGATGTGTAGAGTTGTTTAGAGGAAAATAGGGGAAGAGTGGTAGTGTATTTGGTTTTGCATCAAACCATTGAAAAATGTATGGGTGTTACTACAAAAATAAATAGTAGAAGAGAGAGAAAGAAAGAGAAAAGTAGTGATTACACAAGACAAGATATTCTATTCTTCTCCCTTCTAAAATCTACCAAAATGGAGGTTTTCCATTGAAAGATTAGTAAGGGGGACAATTCCGCCACGTAAAAGCCACCTAGGAAAAAAAGCTAATAATGATGTCCCCTCCATGTCTTGCAATAAAATGGAATTTGAGCTCAAATTTGACAACCAAATAACATATGGCGTTCCATATTTCGGAAAATGCCCAACCATCTGCTACTTTTTTTGCAGCCAAACACGGCCTATAGTAATGAAATTGGGGGGTTTTTTTTTTAAATCTCGGGTCAGGTTGCAGTAAGCTCAACCCTAATTGGACCCGAAAGTTGTCCGGGTTGCAATTTCCTAACCTGAACCCAACCCGAGGAGTTTCCAACCCAACCCGGTAAAAAATCAACCCAAGTTGCACCCCTAACCACAGTTGATGTGGGTTTGGAGTCTGGTACGGTCAAAACACAACTATTAATTAACTGGATGTGACACGTATTGTCCGAAAACATGAAGAATATATTTTGGGAGCCAATAAATTCGCCCCCTACGTGATTCTCTTCCGCCCTTTTTTACTCGTTTGTAAGCCTACAACCGGTGTAGGCATAGCCAAGGTTTAAAATTTCGGTTTCGGTAACCGTTTCGGACCCCACCAAAAACCAAAATTTCGAAATTTCGGCCGAAATTTTGTAACACTTTTTTTAAAAAAGTAAATAATGTCATAAAACCGAAATTTTGGACTGAAATCCGAAATTTGGTAAATGGCGAAAAATTGAATTTCGGAAAATTTCGGTTTCGGTCCCCACCGGTATCCGAAATTTCAGACTTCAGTCGAAATTTTAAACCATGGGCATAGCTAGTAGATACACATTTTGTTGTATTCTCTTCCTCCGCTAAGACATCGTAGACGTTGATATCTCGCTCGGGCCCAACAACTAAATGATATTTGAAGGGGCTGTCCCAAGGAAAAAAATCGACCTGATTTTAAGGTAAAAGTTCAACACGAATTCTGAAAAATCGACCCGAGTTACACCCCTAATTTTTATCAACCCTTCTAACTTGCTGATACTTCACAATCATTCTCGACTCTAAATCTTGGCATTTCCATCAACAGTGGAATCTAGAAACGAGTGCCACAAATCACATAACTGCCGACATCCTTTTCAAAACTGCACAAATCTTCTATTCATGTTAGAAACCGTAAATCATCTCTACAGGATGATCTTAACACTCCGATCTTTAGAGGGACTGCGCATTATAGAAGCCTACATAGACTGGGGGTTAGGATTATCATGGGAAGATGACTTGCGGGGTACAACTTATTTATGTCATGGCCCAACAAATTAAAGGTTTGGATCATCCTATAAAGTCCCCATAAAATACTGGACTTCACGCGCAAACAACATAAAACCCTCCTCATTTTCCATTGACTGTCTTGTTACGGCAATTGACATTGGCACAACAATGTTTTGATAATGAGCGGAAGTCATCTTGTCTTATATACATGCCTTGAGCAGCTGTCAAAGGCTCCATTTGGCAGCTGAAAGCTTTTTGAGAACAGTAACTGGGGTTGCGTAAATCATTTAAGACGAGGTGATTTCGGCTTATTATCAAGACATGATTGTGTTGCTATCAATAGCCTTTCTTAAGTACTTTTTTGTTTTTGATGTTGATACCGTTTTGGTATTTATGACCAAACTAAAAAGGTGTAAAATAAGGGATTTGCTAGGCAATTTTGTGGAAAGCCATCTTGGAACTCACTTTTGCAGGAGAGGATAGTCACCTTAGATGAATTAAGTAAACAAGACAAATTCTGCTCAGAAGTGAGTCCTTGTGGCTGTTCTCTCCTGCAAAAGTGAGCTGCGAAATGGCTTTCTGCAAAATTACCTAGCAAATCTATAAAATGAACAGGGAGTGCCGTTATTAACATATGGGGCTGTACATATCATTTCCAGCTCAAAAACACATTTTAAAGGAATTATTTTCCCACCTTTAAGTGTGTGTAGCTTTTCAGGTTCTATGCCTATGGTGGGGCGCATAAGGGCACTCATACCTATTTGTTCTGCAGTTTCAACAGTTGTTTATCTAATCATGTTGATTTTATAAGGTATTTTAGGGGGATTGTGCAACGAAGGACAAGAGACCTGATGCTTCTGGAGTTGTGCCTCTCTAGTCTCTAGTGGGGTGGGTGGGATTGTCCATACTCACAGCGTTAACATCGTCTACGAGAGCTTCAAACAAAGTAAAGTAAACAAAGTTTTGTTCTAAATCAAGAAAAAAAGTAAAAGTAAACAAAGTTTTCTTCTAAATCAAGAGAAAAGGAAAAGTAAACAAAGTTTTCTTCTAAATTAAGAGAAAAGGAAAAGTAAACATGATTAATTTTTACTTCTATTTTGTTTGGGAAATGATATTTTCGCCCCTCTGACGAATTAAATTCTCTCTCCCCCCCCCCCCTTTAACCTTATTCATTAAGTTTTAAAGGCAAAGAAAAACTCTAATGGGGGTGAATTTATCCTCAAGCTGTGAACCATTCTCACAGAAACCGCTGAAGAGGGGGATTTTATCTGTTTTTTTTTTGGAGGGGAGGGGGCATCGTTTCCCTTTTGGTTTTAACTTGAACAATTACATCATTTTACTTCTCTTGAACTTTTTTTGATAGGTTACTTTTCTTGTACTTCTACTTCACATACCCCCAATGTTTTCAATAAAAAATTTCTTGCACCAACAATAATCCCTTTGTTTTCTTTCCGCAAGCTTGGGTGTCAGAGTTTTTATATGGTGGCTGACCGTCAAACAACAAGGGCAGAGGGAGAAAAAACCCTCCCCCCTTGATTTTTGATCCAGGTCGAACTCCCTTTTTTGACTTCTACCTTTATAAAAAATCAAAGTGGTTGATTTTTTCTCTCTCCGCCCTTTATATGTAAAGGGCAGCCACCATATAATTTTTCTGAGTGTCAAAGGGCCAGGCAAGCAAACAAAATGAGGATAAGGCAGAGTTAATCTGATAATGGCCTTTATCTGGCGGTTAAGGGTCATGCATTGTCTCCTTGCCTCTAGCGAAATAGTCGTTAAATGCAGGTCGAAATCTCATTCAAATGAGAGTAACTAGAATGTTCATGATCTGCAACGTGTCTTACCCTTTCTGTTTGGATTGCAAGAATTTCTTGGAAAAGTTTGGAAAGGAAAATATTTCTAAAATTTCCTACTTTTTAAAGTCAAACAAAAAAGATTAACTTGAACAAATCCTAATCAATTTTTGTTTAGAAGAACCTTCAATTTTTATTATATCCCTCTAAATTAATGATAATCATAATGTTTCTTTCTAAAGCGGTATCAAAGCCGACGATCCTACACCATGGCTACAACTTGGGAGGTTTTGGATTCCATGCGTGATGATTTTCGAAAGATCAAAGCACTCATTTTAGAATTGATAGAAGGCCGAAGAGTTTTTATGGAAGGCTTGAACAACAAAATCAGTGCATCGATGGAGAAACTTTGCAAAGATGAAGGAAAGTTGAATCTTGAGAAGGTTAATGTTGTGGTTCCATCAGAAATGTTTTTCTTGCAATCCTAACAAACTTGCACTCATATTAAGAGTTCAATTCACTGACTTTCCATTAGTCATGCTCAATTTCGTTAAAAAGAGAGAAGTTCCTCATAGCTTAATTCCCATATCTTAATTTGTCTTATTAATTTAATTCATACAAGATGGCACATCTTTCCTCAGAAAGCAAGGCTGCAAAATTGGTGTCAAGAAATTGCCTACACACTACTAAATTTCTTTTTGCTACTAGTATCAATAAAAACCTTAATGGGTGGGCCACAATGGGTGACGCCATTGATCTTATATATGAGATCTAGACAGCTCATTCAATGGGTCCCACAATGGGTGGGCCACAATGGGTGACGCCATTGATCTGACAACTGATCTCAAGACTTTCATTGATCTTTTCAATATGGACCGTTGATCAATCCTTGGCCTACATTGAAGTTAGGCACCTCGATCTAGATGATTAATCTAAATAAAATAGTATTTTGTATCCGTTACAATTTCCTAATGTTAGAAAACTGTGCTCCTCCTGAACAATTCAAAAGCAAAAGCATGCACGTCCAAATTCTCCTTCAGACTTATACTATTTTAGGTGCCTTCAAATTGATAGAGCCACCCACCCACTTGTCAGTTCATCTCTATCTGTGGTAGGTGAGAGCATTGGGCTGGACTCGTGAACTTCTGACACTTTGTCTAATAAGTTAAAATAAATTTAAAAAGTACCCTCCAGTTTCCTTATATAAGAACAAGCTCCCCTCACCATTGTTGTAACCTCTCTCTCTCTCTCTCTCTCTCTCTCTCTATCTGTATTTTCTGATGGCGCGTGTAGGCCTAGTTTCCATGCTCGTTTTGGTTCTCTTAGCTACTGGTTTATTTTCTCAGCTCTCTTTTTTCTTCTTCTTCTTCTTCTTTGCTTAATGAACTTGCATGCAAATGATTTTGAATTTAAATATAATTATTTACAAATAAAGCCCATAATAGTTTTAGAAATAATGATTAACTTGATGGCTTTGAAAGTGGTCTTGAATCTTGATGTCCCATTTGCAAATATGTTTAAAAGGAAATTATTCTTATTTGAATCTTTGTTTCTCTAATCTGATACACCTACTATGTGCATGTGATCTTGACTGTTCATTTTCCACTTGAGACGATCTTAGCTATCCGTTTGCACGGGATCCTCACAAATTATCTGATCGGATGGTTAAGATTGTACAGTCGGTGTTTTGTCTAGGCTATGACTTATCCACCAGACAAACGGTCTAGATCATATGCATGTGGCCCACCACAATTTCAATAGTTATCTAGCTAATCAAATCAATTTATATTTCAATTTGAATAATTATCTACCTAATCATATTGATTTGATTTATCTGAACTTGGTGAAAGAGATGGGAATGCACGTGGCGGAGGCAAGGACGTGCGAATCTCAGAGCCATAAATTCCAAGGCACGTGCCTGAGAGATAGCAACTGTGCCAATGTTTGCAAGACCGAGGGCCAGGGCTTCACCGGAGGACATTGCCGAGGATTTCGTGGCCGATGCTTTTGTGAGAAAAATTGTTAGTAATGGCAATTAACCTATGTTAATCCTTATGTTTGTGTTTAGAATAACATGTGCCATGTGTGGCCCATAGTCTCTTGTGTGATTGCTAAGTACCTACTTAGTCGTGTGTGTTTGTGTACTGTCTGTGTGTTGTATTTGAGTTTATTAGTAAAACATTAATGTTATGAGAAATCAGATGACTTCTCATTTAATCTACCTATGTCTTCTTCATGAGTCCTATAATCTTTTTGGGGCTGTTTTTGTTGATTAGTTATTGAGTTTGGATCATGATCCATTTCGAATTCGACCCTCCATCACTGTCCTACACGGTTAGGGCTTAGAAAAAGTGTAAATAAAGAGAGGAGTGCCATTATCAAAACAAGAGAGTGCAGATATCGTTCTCTTAGTTTTAAGTTACTATATCCAATTGGCCTTGATAAAACATAATGCTTAAAATTTTCATGAACACAGAAACAAAAGTAAGAGACCGTGTCACCTACATCGCGAGCCCATCTTATAACTGTCGGATCCTTTTGACGGACGTGATTTAATGGCCGTAAAACCTAATGAAAAAGGTTGCCGATACCCTTTCTCTCAAGTTTTCCTATGTTTTTTAGTGGGGAGAATATCTTCGATGCCGATCAAAATCCTCAGTAATGTTTAACTAAAGATTGGGTGTAAAGTGCACATTGAATGATACTTGCCGTTAGATGGTGCTGAGATTTGGGTCCCATATGTCTTTTTTTTTTTCTCTTGAAATGGTTAAACTTTAGGGAAAACTACTTAAAACCCCCCTAGATAAAAACTTAACGACACGAATCACCCCAAAAATTTCTTAATTACCAATCGGGCCATAAATAGCTTTTAATTTTGCCTTTTACCCATTTTACACTTATATCGCTCTTACAAATCCCAACAATCCCTCCATCCATTAATCGTTTGAACTCTCTCTCCCACACCTAAAATCTCTCCATTTCACTCTTGACTCATTGGTCTCTCTCACACTGCCACCATATCCCATAGAGATGTCCTCTCTCTCTCTCTCAATTAGAGAAATTACATGGTGGATGGCCATGGCATGCAGCCCAAAAATACAGCGGGCCTACATTATTTTGGTGATCCAAACCATTCATGCTATGGCATGCAGCCCAAAAATACAGTGTGCCTACATTTTTTTGGTGATCCAAACCAATTATTTGTTGGTCCCAGACATGGATAGGATGTGCCCAAAACATGACCTCCATAGGATGATCATAACACTCCGATCCCCGTTTTAAACCTAAACAAATGGTTTAAAATCACCAAAATAATGTGGGCCCACTGTATTTCTGGGTTATGATCATCATCCTACTGAGGAGATTTTCTATGCACTTCCTATCCACATCAGGGACTAACAAATGAATGGCTTGGATCACCAAAATAATGTGGGCCCACTGTGTTTTTTGGTTCCACGTCCATGCACAACTAAAATTTCTCAATTGAGAGAGCCATATAGAGAGTTCAAACAATACATATTGAGAGAGAGAGAGAGAGAGAGATCAAACGATTAATGGATGGAGAGATTTTAGGAATTTGTAAGGGTGATATAAGAGAGGGTAAAATGGATTTTTTTTTAAAAAAGGGTAAAATAGGTAAAAGGCAAAATTAAAAGCTATTTATGGCATGATTGGTAATGAAGAAAATTTTGGTGGGATTCATGTAGATACATTATTATCTAGGGGGTTTCTAGTAGTTTTCCCTAATTTTTTTTTTGGAAAAAAAAAAACTGCTGACAATGAAAAGAAATATACTTAGTATATATTACAGATAGATAGATTATGAATTTTTGAAGGCTCTAGCTTGGGTAACCCAAGGCCGGTTGGCGTTGGAGGGGTTCTTAGAGATGAAAATGGTGTCACCAAGTGGGCGTTCTCTGGACCGATTGGTATCAAGGACTCAAATGAGGCTAAAGTCGGATCAATCCTCCCGGGTATTAGATTGATGGAGGTTAGAGACTTTGATCATCTTATTGTGGATGGAGATTCCCTTAATGTTATCAGATGGCTAGATGGGAGGTCTCCTCACCCATGGAGATTTTCTCAATATATAGATGAGATCTTTGACTGTGTGGAAGGTCACTCGGCTGATTACCATCATGTCAGGAGATCAGCAAACGAAGAGGCAAACCGCCTAGCTCAAGACGGAGTTGTGAGATCGGCAACAGAGATTTCCGATTTCCTTCCCCGTGATTTTTATTGTTATTGTAGATCAGTTTTTCACTCTTCTTTGTAGATGGGAGGCCTAGGATCTCCTATCGAAATGATTTTTGGAGCACAACCTATTTACGCTGTAGCCCATCAAATGGATGGTTTGAATCATCCAAGATTTTATGCAGTGTAAGCCTTTATAGTCCAATATTTTTCAAAAGCTACCGTACGGATTACACCATAGGATGATCCAAACCGTCCATTTGATTCTCCACAACTTACATAGGTTGTGCCCAAAAATCATAGATCCTCCTATAGAAATGATTTTTAGGGCACAACCTATTTACATTGTGGCCCATCAAATGGACTGTTTGGATCATCCTATGGTGTAATCCGTACATTACTTATTTGGAGAATATTGATCTATACGGGCTTACACCATATAAAAGCTCTGGATCACCTATGGTGTAGTTTGTATGGTACTTTTTGAAAAATAGTGGATGACTCGGGCTTACACCATATTAATTATCTGTTCATCTATTCAGCTACCTCGGGAATGAAGACAGACTCTGCTGAAAGTGAGCCTATGTGGCTGATCTGACATGCAACACGCCATCCACGAAATTCCTTCTGGGATGGACGCTAGCAAATCCAAATATTGTTATATGTGATAAATTTAGGGAACTGATATTTTCTCACAGAAACCGTTAGGAAGGGGGGATATCATTTCCCTATATTTATTGATATATAGTGATATTTAAAGGGGAATGAATGTGACCAAAGTCCAATTAATATTTTTTTGAGTTTTACAAACTATAAATGCACTTTGGTGACATTCAACCAATGGGGCATCCCTTCATCCAATTTCTACAAGGGTGCCCTTGAGTTTAGCATTCCTACTTTTTATAACTCTAACTATTATTTTAGGGGGATGATACCTTCCCACTCCTTAACGTTATTTTCGTTAAGTTTTAAAGGCAAAGAAAAATGTTAAAGTGGGTGAATTTATCCTCAGCCAGTGAACCATTCTCACATGAACCGTTAAAGAGGTTTGAGGGGGGGGGGGGGGGTTATCATTTCCCAAGGTGTTCTTACTAAGCCATATGCATTTTTTTGAACAATTCCCACTTTTAGTATGACTAGTAAAAATGCACGTGCGTTGCACGTGAGACCCAAATAACAGTTCAAATAGTGCAATCAATTTTCCGTCAGAATAATCACAAATTAAGTTCTATAAGGCTCGTTTGGATGGCGAAAGGTTTGTTTTTGGCATGAAATGGCTCACATAATGTGATTATTGAACTTCATAAAAGCAATTCAAGCAGAATGCAAATATAATCCAAAGAAATTCTCAGATCATACATTGCATATTTCAGACTAAGAATATAACAAACAATGCTTTAAGAAATGAAAAAAAAGAAAGATTTTCAATCAATCAAAATAGGAATAAAAGTAGCCAAGCATCCATCTATATAATTAGATGGACACTCTAGGTGGTCAGCCAAAACCTAAATCCATGAAAGCCAACAAAAAGAGAACACTATATCCAAAGATAGCAGAAAAGAGAAAAAAAACCATACGATGTGGGCATATCCATGATTGCTCACCATCCTTGAATCTTGAAATGATGTCCCTCGAATAGTGATTTGACGTATGATTGTTGAAAAAATTCTTCTTGTAGAGATTTGAAACATGAAAAATCATATAAAAGAAATCCGGAGAAGGATAAAGCTAAAAAAAAATCATAAGAACATCAGAAAGAAATTTGGAGGAATTACATATAAAAAACTCAAAGTGCCATTAAGCATGGTCAAAATATAACTTTTAGACTAAATAACCAATAGTTTCAAAGAGAAAATGAAAGTTGATTTTAAAAAAGGGGAAAAAACTATAATACATGAGAAATAGAGCGAGGTAGTGGTGAAAGTAAATAGGCTAAATATATTAGTAATTGCTCTCAAAAGCTCTAAACATTTGTAAATCAAACATAATATTGCATTAAAAAATAATAATTGCATTAATCCTTGAAAGACATTATCTTAAGAAAGTAATATGGAATACATCCCATAGCCTAAAGGTAAAAGAAAAATTATTAATACATGAACATTGATAAAGAAGTGCTAAAACAACGAAGTTTATTTAATAGCTCTACTCACCGTATTTTGATGATCGCACTCCTCACTTTATTAAATTGTACGGTATGTCCCGTACCATAGGATGATCAAACCGTCCATTAAATGGGCCACTGCCTACATAGGTGGTGCCCCAAAAATAATTTTCATAGGTTGATTCGAACCCTCCGATCTATAGAGGGTTATAGGTTGATCCAAACCGTCCATGTGATGGAACACAACATCAATCGGTTGTGCCCATAAAATCATTTCCATAGGTTGTATTTTGCAATAGCACTACTCACCGTATTTTGATGATCGCACACCTCACTTTATTAAAATGTACGGTATGGCCCGTACCATAGGATGATCCAAACCGTCCATTAGATGGGCCACTGCCTACATGGGTGGTGCCCCAAAAATAATTTTCATAGGTTGATCCGAACCCTCCGATCTATAGAGGGTTATAGGTTGATCCAAACACCGTCCATGTGATGGAACACAACATCAATCGATTGTGCCCATAAAATCATTTCCATAGCTTGATCCTAGCCTTTCAATCGATAGAGGTTTTTCATAATTGTTGTTCCGCTTAAGGTGCCCAGAATCCGTCAATATTTTGCAAGTGTCTTGCATGTGTAATATCAAGTACTTCTTTCGTCATTGTCATATGTCTTTACCTCTTGTTGGTACTTTTTTTCCGTAATTGTCATAGACAGGTACCCCGTGTCTGTACTTTTCATATGTTTGATTACGATTTTACCCTAAAGAAAGTAGGTAATATCATAAAGTCTTAAGCAAGAGAATAAGCATAACACACTTGGGATATAGATGGAATTTTGCCAAAGGGTGGAAGAAAATAACGCAAGATTTTGCCTTTATATATGTAGATGTAGATTACGATTTTACCCTAAAGAAGGTAGGTAATATCATAACGTCTTATGGAAGAGAATAGGCATAATACAACTGGGATATAGACGGAATTTTTGGCAAAGGGTGAAACACATTAACCCATCGTTATGTAGATGTAGATTACGATTTTACCCTAAAGAAAATAGGTAATATTATAACGTCTTATAGAAGAGAATAGGAATAATACAACCTGGATATAGACAGCATTTTTGGCAAAGGGTGGAACACATTAACCCATCATTTTGCCTTTATATATAGTAGTTAGATTAGATTAGATTTTGTTCATCTCTCAACACTCGAGTCATCCCTTTCTCTTTCTTCTTCTAACCATTGAGCCAAAATCCCTACCCCATTCCGTTATTGCTGCTGCGGCTCACCCTCGCAGCTACTGGTCACGTTTGGATTCACTCTCTCTTGAGAATTTTAACGGTGAAAATGTAAGTAAGACCTACTAGGACACTCCAATGTACAGTACGATTTTGAAGTGGATAGTGACCGAGACATATATAGGAAGTAGGATTCGAAGGACACCCGAATCCAATCCGACCCATAAGAAATTCGAATGGATCGTGATTAAGACATAGCTGGATCCGATCAGTCGGCAATATGGGTATGCCCTTATCGTCTTCTATTGTTCAAGGACCAAAGGCGGACACGATGGTATCGTCTTCTAATGTTCAAGGACCAAAGGCGTACACGAACCATCTCTCTCTCTCTCTCACACACACAGACACACACACACCCCACTTGCCATCATTCTATCCACATCTTATCTTGACTGCCGCATTAAAACGCTGACTTTAGAAAATGCTCTCCTAAAACGCTCTCCATTAACAATCACAGGTCTAAAGAGGATTTCCAAGTTTAAACTAGAAAACTAATAAAAACAAACTGGGAGATGATCCTCCCCTAATGATGATGCGCCCCCCTTTAACCAGAATTGTGAGGAACTTTAGCTAAAAGGGGGTTGCATCATCCTACAGGGGGTGAAACAACCTCTTATCATAAAAGACAGCGAGTTGGCAACAAAATACAGGTTGATCAAAGATTTTTATATGGAGTTAACCCATTTAGTACAGTACTTTTCAAATAGTACTTTATGGCCTGTACCTTAGTATAATCCAAACCATCCGATTGATGCGCCACAACATAAATAGTTTGTGCTCTAAAAATCATTTCCATAGGATTATCCTAGCCCTCCGATCTATAAAGGTTTCCATAATATGCAGTTCTTATATAGATGAGAGGCCTAGGATCTCCTATCGAAATGATTTTTGGAGCACAACCTATTTACACTGTGGCCCATCAAATGGACGGTTTGAATCATCCAAGATTTTATGTAGTTTAAGCCTAGTCCAATATTTTTCAAAAACTACAGTACGGATTACACCATAGGATGATCCAAACCGTCCATTTGATTCTCCACAACTTGCATAGGTTGTGCCCAAAAATCATTTCCATAGGATGATCCAAGCCCTCCGATCTATAGAGGAACCGCATCTTGTGGAAACCACTATAGATCGGAGGGTTGAGATCTTCCTATAGAAATGATTTTTAGGGCACAACCTATTTACATTGTGGCCCATCAAATGGACTGTTTAGATCATCCTATGGTGTAATCCGTACATTACTTTTTTGGAAAATATTTATCTATAGGGGCTTACGCCGTATAAAAACTCTGGATCACCTATGGTGTAGTTTGTACGGTACTTTTTGAAAAATAGTAGATGACTTGGGCTTACACGATATTAAATATATGTTCATCAATTCAGCCACCTCGGGAATGAGGAGAGACTCCGCATAAAAGTGAGCCCATGTGGCTGATCTGACATGCAACAGGCCTTCCACGAAATTCCTTCTGGGATGAACGCTAGCAAATCCTAATATTGTTATGTGATAAATTTAGGGAACTGATATTTTCCGCCCTCTGACTGACGGATAAAATCCCCTCCCCCCGGATTAACGTTAATCGTTAAGTTTTAAAGACAGAGAAAAATGTTAAAGGAGGTGTACTTATCCTCGAATAGTGAATCATTCTCACGGAAACCGTTAGGAGAGGGGGGATTAAGACATATCCGATCAGAAGTCGATCCCTCGACTAGATATAGATATTGACACACATAGTCGGCAATATGGGTATGCCCTTATCGTCTTCTGATGTTCAAGGACCAAAGCCGTACACGAACCATATCTCTCTCTCTCTCTCTCTCTCTCTCACACACACACACACCCCACTTGCCATCATTCTGTCCAGAATTGTGAGGAACTTTAGCTAAAAGGGGTTCGCATCATCCTACAGGGGGTGAAAAAATAATCTCCGAAACTAACGTTGAGCTCATCACATACTAGAAAACTAATAAAAATCACTTGGTATCGTTTGAAGTGACTTTGCGACTTCAAACAGATCAGATCTGCCTAACAACTGCCCTCTTTTGTTCCTTATCCAAAAAACGATAGAAAAGAGAAGAGAAATTATATTCAGCGGCACACACACAACTCCAAACAATATTAATACAAACGTGCCTGATAAGTGTTTTGGAGGTTCACGTAAACTCAGAAAGAACCTCAGAGCCACTTATACCTCTCTACTAGGCATATTCTTTCTCTTTTGAAAGGAAAATGAGACCCGGAAGTTCACTTAAAGTGGAAAATAGATATTGTAGGATGACAGGTGAAAATATATCAAAGGCTCTCTTTCATAACTGGGACGATTTTCTCTTAAGCATGGTTTTAAATTTCGGTTTCACTATGTATTTTGGCCTTCGTTGAATCCCAAATCTCAAAATGGAACAGCCAAATCATCCTAAACATCCATCAACAGTTCAACAGATGGACCCTAGCTGCACCCCTAGAAAAAAGTGAGCTATAAGCACTCGGAAAATTGACTCTCTTTTTAGCTCCACTCGGAAAGAGTGATGTGGCTATTATTTAGCCGCCAGTGCTTTGATACCCTACACTTTATTTCTCATAACCTAATTTGTTTCAATTGACAAGGCGGTGTGACTATCAAATATCAACCCCCTCATTTTATAGCCTACACTCTTTTCCTATAAATAGAGGGCAACATCCTTAGGTGAAGTTGTATCTTAAGTAATAGAGAAGGTGATGGCAGCCATGAACAAGAGTCCTCTCTTTGCTTTTCTCTTGTTGTCTTTCCTACTCGTTTCCTCTGGTACTTCTTCTCTCCTTTTATTTGCTTCATGTTTTAATTTTCATGGGTTTAATCACAACCATTTCTCTATGACATATGCTATAGATGAGAGCATTTTTGTTTCTTTTTTGCAGAGATTGGGATAACTAAGGTGGATGCAGCGATATGTGACTCGCCTAGCGGACTCTTCAAAGGGGCCTGTTTCAATACCGACAACTGTAACAGAACTTGCAAGAGGGAGAATAGAGAGGATGGTCACTGTTCATTTTTCCAATGCATCTGTCGCAGGATTTGCTAGACGCAGAGACTCTCCAAAATAAAACAGTCTGTCTATGTCTGTGTTATTGCATTCGTAAAGCTTAGACATGTGGGGTTGTAGAGTCTAAGCATAAAAATATGTCTTCTGTTTGCTTACTAAATGTTACGTTTGTAAAATAAGGGAAGCTATATGGTGGACGACCATATAATTTCTCAAATAAGAAAGCACTCTCGTGTTTCTCTTTCTCTTTAGTAAATGGTCTTTCAATAAAATCATTGGAAGCTTATTTTAAGTTCGAGTGGATCAATTTATCTGCTAATCTTTGTTTCTTGCTACTTTGAAGTACTACCTAGAGAAAACTGAAAAAATGTCACCCCGGTATGAACTCATGGAAAGCCTAGTGATTGGCATACTCATAAGGTGTACGGTGTACGGTGTACGGCATTTCGCAGTGCAGAGGCAAGGAGTATATAGTTTACTTGGAACCTCCTCTATATATTGTAAAAGAGTAGTCAAAAGTAAAAAAAATAAATGGGCGGATATAAGACTTTCCTAAGGCTAGTATATTAGTGAAAAAGTTCAATTGTAGCTTCCAATATCTGAATATGTTTCTTTGTGGCTAAATTTTTTTTTATGTCACTAGCATGAATCAAATCGAATAAAGTCACTGGAATGAATCAAATCGAATAAAATCTCTCTCTCTCTCTCTACGCGCGCGGGGTCTAAGGGGGCTGTTGCAGTCAAAATTTGGGAATGACTGAGCTGGAAGCAAAGAGAGCCGATGACCTCGGTTTCGGCCTACACACATGAGAAAATGGTTAGAAGACAGACCCGGAGATGGTTCTCCATGAAGGCCCTCTGATGCTTAAGTCAATGACTGCAAAAGATAAGGAAAACTCAATCGAATAAAGTCACTGGAATGAATCAAATTGAATAAACTCTCTTTCTTCTACTTGTATCAATAAAAAGCTTATAAGTAACTTAATTCTCTTTCTTCTACTTGTTCTATGCTGAGTATGCCTTAAATAGGTTTTTTTTTCTAGTTATTTTATGTGAGATTAATACAAACTCTTATTTGGATAAAAGTAGAAGCTTACCAATAAAAACCTTCTAAAGATAAAACGACAAATCGTTTTCACAACATAAGATGTAAAAGATAATTTGTGGGTCTCACATGGGCTCATGTATGTGAAATCAAGACCTTTGATCTTATATATGAGATCTAGACAGCTCATCCAATGGGTCCCACAATGGGTGGGCCACAATGGGTGACGTCATTGATCTGACGACTGATCTCAAGACTTTCAATATTGATCTCTTCAATATGGACCGTTGATCAATCCTTGGCCTACATTGAAGTTAGGTACCTCGATCTAGATGATTAATCTAAATAAAATAGTATTTTCTATGCGTCACAATTTCCTAATGTTAGAAAACTGTGCTCCTCCTGAACAATTCAAAAGCAAAAGCATGCACGTCCAAATTCTCCTTCAGACTTATAGTATTTTAGGTGCCTTCAAATTGATAGAGCCACCCACCCACTTGTCAGTTCATCTCTATCTGTGGTAGGTGAGAGCATTGGAATGGACTCGTGAACTTCTGACGCTTTGTCTAATAAGTTAAAATAAATTTTAAAAATACCCTCCAGTTTCCTTATATAAGAACAAGCTCCCCTCACCATTGTTGTAACCTCTCTCTCTCTCTCTCTCTCTCTCTCTCTCTCTCTCTCTCTCTCTCTCTCTGTAAGTCTGTATTTTCTGATGGCGCGTGTAGGCCTAGTTTACCTGCTCGTTTTGGTTCTCTTAGCTACTGGTTTATTTTCTCAGCTCTCTTTCTTCTTCTTCTTTGCTTAATGAACTTGCATGCAAATGATTTTGAATTTAAATATAATTATTTACAAATAAAGCCCATAATAGTTTTAGAAATACTGATTAACTTGATGGCTTTGAAAGTGGTCTTGAATCTTGATGTCCCATTTGCAAATATGTTTAAAACGAAATTATTCTTATTTGAATCTTTGTTTCTCTAATCTGATACACCTACTATGTGCATGTGATCTTGACTGTTCATTTTCCATTTGAGACGATCTTAGCTATCCGTTTGCACGGGATCCTCACAAATTATCTGATCGGATGGTTAAGATTGTACAGTCGGTGTTTTGTCTAGGCTATGACTTATCAACCAGATAAACGGTCTAGATCATATGCATGTGGCCCACCACAAGATTAGAGATATTCCCAAAGAAAAAAAGGGAAGTGATATATTTGCCCCCTTTGCCCGGGCCACCCCATCCAGTGTATTTATGGCTACTCGTCTTACACTACACGGGGGTGGGCTAGAGAAGAAAAGGGGGCGAATATATCATTTCCTATGCTATAATACAGATTTGTTCTACAATATGAATAATTATCTAACTAATCATATTGATTTGATTTATCTGGACTTGGTGAAAGAGATGGGAATGCACGTGGCGGAGGCTAGGACGTGCGAATCTCAGAGCCATAAATTCCAAGGCACGTGCGTGAGAGATAGCAACTGTGCCAATGTTTGCAAGACCGAGGGCCAGGGCTTCACCGGAGGACATTGCCGAGGATTTCGTGGCCGATGCTTTTGTGAGAAAAATTGTCAGTAATGGCAATTAACCTATGGAGTCGCCAGCAATAAGATCCAGAAGTTGAGGCAGGATGTCTTGAGCTTGGATATCTGTAATGGCAATTAACCTATGTTAATCCTTATGTTTGTGTTTAGAATAATATGTGCCTTATCATGTGGCCCAACGTCTCTTGTGTGAATGCTAAGTAACCTACTTAGTCGTGTGTTTGTGTACTGTCTGTGTGTCTTTGTTGTATTTCCGTTTATGAGTTAAACATTAATGTTATGAGAATGGTTAAGTATGGAAAATTTTAGGGAAAGGATATAGTTTTTGTTATTTATTCATTAGTTCAAATCAGATGACTAATTAGTAGGGATGTCAAGGGATCACTTCCGATTTAATCTACCTATGCCTTGGTCATGACTATAATCTTTTTCGTGCTGTTTTTGTTAGTTATTGAGTTTGGATCATGATCCATTTCGAATTAGACCCTCCATCAGTGTCCTGCACGGTTAGGGCATAGAAAAAGTGTGAAGAAAGAGAGGAGTGCCATTATCAAAACAAGAGAGTGCAGATATCGTTCTCTTAGTTTTAACTTACTATATCCAATTGGCCTTGATAAAACATAATGCTTAAAATTTACATAAACATAGATAGTTAGATACAAAAGTAAGAGACCGTTTCACCTACATCGAAACGCGCTTCGACGCACTTCAACTCGCTTCGCCGTCCATCTTATAACTGTTGGATCCTTTTGATGGACGCCATTCAATGGCTGTAAAACCTAATGAAAAAGGTTGCCGATAGCCTTTCTCTCAACTTTTCCTATTCTTTTAGGGGGGGGGGGGGGGGGTATCAAAATCCTCAGTAATGTTTAACTATGAAAGATTGGGTGTAAAGTGCACATTGAATGATAGTTGCCGTTCAATGGCTTGCAGCCCAAAGATACAGTGGGCCTACATTATTTTGGTGATCCAAACCATTCATTTATTGGTCCCAGACATTGATAGGATGTGCCCAGAACATGACCTGCATAGGATGATCATAGCATTCCGATCCCCGTTTTAAACCAAAACAAACGGTTTAAAATCACCAAAATAATGTGGGCCCACTGTGTTTTTGGGTTATGATCATCATCCTACGGAGGGGATTTTCTTTGCACTTCCTATCCACGTCAGGGACTAACAAATGAATGGCTTGGATCACCAAGATAATGTGGGTCCACTGTGTTTTTTGGTTGCATGTCCATGCACAACTAAAATTTCTCAATTAAGAGAGCCATAGAGAGAGTTCAAACAATACTTATTGAGAGAGAGAGAGAGAGAGAGAGAGAGAGAGAGAGAGAGAGAGAGAGAGAGAGAGAGAACGATTAATGGATGGAGAGAAGGATTAATGGATGGAGAGATTTTAGGAATTTGTAAGGAAGATATAAGAGAGCGTAAAATGGATTTTTTTTTTTAAAAAGGCGTAAAATAGGTAAAAGGCAAAATTAAAAGCTATTTATGGCGTGATTGGTAATGAAGAAAATTTTGGTGGGATTCATGTAGATACATTTTTATCTAGGGGGTTTCTAGTAGTTTTTCCTAATTTTTTTTTTTGGAAAAAAAAACGGCTAACAACGAAAAGAAATATACGTTGCATATATTACAGATAGATAGATTATGAATTTTTGAAGGCTCTAGCTTGGGTAACCCAAGGCCGGTTGGCGTTGGAGGGGTTCTTAGAGATGAAAATGGTGTCACCAAGTGGGCGTTCTCTGGACTGATTGGTATCAAGGACTCAAATGAGGCTAAAGTCGGATCAATCCTCCAGGGTATTAGATTAATGGAGGTTAGAGACTTGGATCATCTTATTGTGGATGGAGATTCCCTTAATGTTATCAGATGGCTAGATGGGAGGTCTCCTCACCCATGGAGATTTTCTCAATATATAGATGAGATCTTTGACTGTGTGGAAGGTCACTCGGTTCATTACCATCATGTTAGGAGATCAGCAAACGGAGAGGCAAACCGCCTAGCTCAAGGCGGAGTTGTGAGATCGGCAACAGAGATTTTCGATTTCCTTCCCTCATGATTTTTATTGTTATTGTAGAGTTTTTCACGCTTCTTTGTACATTTTGATCCAATGACCGTCTTGCTCGTGGTCTTCTCTTTCTGGTAGAATCTTATCATTTCGAAAAAAGAAAAACAAAAAAGAAGATAGATAGCTAGATAGATAGCTAGATAGATAGCCTGGTTATTTTATGAGATTCATGGATTGGCTACGATATGACAAACACATGTTTGTTCTGCCGGCCCTGTTAAATTTTAAAGTGTATATTTTGGGTAACTTTATTTTATTTTTATTGAGTGTTGTAGTGTGGGCAAAAATGTACTTTTGTGTCCATGGGCATGTTGGTCATTTTGCCTAGCTTGCACATGTGTGAGCCACACATGTTTGCTACTTATTTCAAATTCAAACCCTTACTTGGAACTCCAAACCCACCACTTCTCTAAGCATTAATGACACCACTTTCCCATACCCACTATTACTTACCTAAGCTATTTTTTCTTTACTTTCCTTGACCAAGCCTATTCTCATTAACTTCATTTTGGTAGAGCTTCTCCACAACCTAGACCTCCATTGAAGGTCTCTTATGTGCAAGCTTTCCTCTTGAAGCTTTCTTCTTTTTATTTTTGTTTATCTTGTAGTGTTGATCTTTCTATCATATATTGAAGCACATCTCTTTTGGGCATTGTTCTTCTTCTACTTGGTTGTTTATCTTGGGCTAGTGTAAACTTTGGTTCCACTATTTGAGAAGAGGATTTTCCGATGTTGTGAAATCCGTCTTTCTCTATAGGCCCATACATTTCAGCTATAGTCATCTCTCACTCTCTCTCACACAAGAAAACACCACTATATACATAGATATACCTTATCCTTTTCTGAGATTCATTAACCAAAACCAACAAACTCTTGTTTGTTCCGCCAATACCTAGTCAACCTATCTGATCATGGGTGTGTTTGGCGTACCGTTTGAAATAGCGTTTAAAACGCCGTTTTGCAAAACGGTGTTTTGGTTCAAAACGGTGTTTTGCCAAACGGCGTTTTCATGTTTGGTTGGCCAGATCAAAACGGCATATTGAACGGCAAACGGAGGTATTGTGTGTTTGGTTACAAATGCCACAAAACAGAGTTTTAGTGGTAAAATGACCAAAAAGGGCATTGTTTGGTTGGCCTCAATGTAACTCAACTACTCTCTCATTAGGCCAAATATTAAAAGGTCATTAGGATCTTATTCAAACACTACTAAAATTAAACATCATTGCCAAAAAAATACAAAACAAAAGGTATAGGGTATGCTAAAGAGGAGGTGGGAAATCATTTTCAATTCAGGAAAAAACAAACAAGTTTCTCACATGGTGATGGGTAGGGTAGTGGACTAGTGGGTCCCACTATCATATCTTAAAAAGGTGGGACCCACCTTTTGACTCATAAATACACGATATCCTCATAATTTTGCAGGTGGCCCCACTATCTTTCACATCCAGATTATTTGTCGGTGGGTCGGCCGATAAACTCTGGTTCCGCCCACTGCCTATCTTTCACGGAGCCATTACTAGACGTGTAATCCAGTAAAAGAGAGGTCTTTTTTCAAAGAATTGTGCATGTATAGAAGGCCCCTATGGTCATATTTGTATGGCAAGAATTTTGTGGAAAAGTTAGGGAAGGAAAAATATTTCTAAAATTTCTTACTTTTTTTAGGCTTGAAAAAAAGATAATCGGAACAAACCCAATTCAAATTTTGTTTAGAGAGACTTACAATTTATGATAATATCCTTCCAAATTAATCATAATCAGAGATTTTGTACGGTGTAATGTAAGCTCTTCCAAAAAAACAAAGGTGTAAAAATGGGTTTGGTGAGGGTAAACATGTAAAAACCCAAAACCCAAAACTCCGTTCAAAACGGCGTTTTGCAAACGGACCTCTCCCCCTCCGTTTGCAAAACACCGTTTTGAGGGTTCAAAACGGTGTTTCAAACGGCGTTTCAAACGGAGGCTGCGCACCCAAACACTCCCAAACGGCCGTTTGGCCTCAAAACGGTGTTTCAAACGCCAAACGGCGTTTTAAACGGTACGCCAAACACGCACCATGTGTACTAGGTAGCGTTGCGTCATTTCTCTTTAATTAGTTGATTTTCTATATAAGAAGGACAATGAGACACTTTTAGAGTCTTGTACAACATTTGAAAAGTATAAGGGAACTAGTATTTAATCCCTATGTTCTTTTTCTCCTGCTGTCTCTCCTACTCGTTTTCTCTACTTATTTTATGTTCCATTCCTCTCTCCCATATTTATGCCATACATGCATGTGCAACCTTCTCCTTTTCTTTTAGTAAAAGACACCCACCTAAAAATACGCACATTTTGAGGTTTTTATTAGTTCTAGCTAACGAACATTTCAACAACTTTTCGATGAAACATTAATGTGATTGAATATTTTAATCACAACCCATTTAATTTTCATGGAATTCATCTTATCGATGCATTTGTCACGGCATTTGCTAGAAGCTCCGTTCAGACTATATCCTAACTAATGTCTGTCTATGTCTGTGAGTATATTGCATAGAAAAGCTCTAAGATTAGACATATTGTTTTTGTAAGATTAGACATATTTTACTGTTTCTTTCTGGCTGTCTTTACTTAATTAGTAAATGATATCGTTTCAAAGGGATTTTCTAGGCAATTTCGCGGGAATCCATTTCGCGGCTGGCTTTTGCCGGTGAGAACAGCCACACCAGATGAATTAAATAAATAAAATAAAATCTACCAAGTGTGGGTGTTCTCAACTACAAAAGCAAGCGGGGAAATGGCTTTCCGCGAAATGAGACAGAGAGAGTTGGGAACAAATTACATATACGGTTAATTTGTCTCTTAATCTTAACAGACCGTTTCACCTTCTTCACGACTAGGTGGGTCTCCAAGAATGTTTAGTGAGATTAATCTTAGCCATTCGAAAAATAGTACTTTATGGCCTGTACCTTAGTATAATCCAAACCATCCGATTGATGTGACACAACATAAATAGTTTGTCCTCCAAAAATCATTTCCATAGGATTATCCTAGCCCTCCGATCTATAAAGGTTTCCATAATATGCAGTTCTTATATAGATGAGAGGCCTAGGATCTCCTATCGAAATGATTTTTGGAGCACAACCTATTTACACTGTGGCCCATCAAATGGACGGTTTGAATCATCCAAGATTTTATGCAGTGTAAGCCTGTATAGTCCAATTTTTTCAAAAACTACTACGGATTACACCATAGGATGATCCAAACCGTCCATTTGATTCTCCACAACTTGCATAGGTTGTGCCCAAAAATTATTTCCATAGGATGATCCAAGCCCTCCGATTTATAGAGGAGCCGCATATTGTGGAAACCACTATAGATCGGAGGGTTGAGATCATCCATTAGAAATGGTTTTTAGGGCACAACCTATTTACATTGTGGCCCATCAAATGGACAGTTTGGATCTTACTATGGCGTAATCCGTACATTACTTATTTGGAAAATATTGATATATACGGGCTTACACCATATAAAAACTCTGGATCACCCTCGCAGCTACTTGTCACGTTTGCATTCACTCTCTCTTGAGAATTTTAACGGTGAAAAATGTAAGACAGACCTACTAGGACACTCCAATGGACAGTCCGATTTTGAAGTGGATAGTGACCGAGACACAGGAAGTAGGATTCAAAGGACACCCGAATCCAATCTGACCCATAAGAAATTCAAATGGATCGTGATTAAGACATAGCTGGATCCGATCAGAAGTAGATCAATCGACTCCCTTAGATATTGACACACATAGTCGGCAATATGGGTATGCCCTAATCGTTTTCTGATGTTCAAGGACCAAAGCCGTACACGAACCATCTCTCTCTCTCTCTCTCTCTCTCTCTCTCTCTCACACACACACACACACACACTCCACTTGCCATCATTCTATCCACATCTTATCTAGACTGCCGCATTAAATCGCTGACTTTAGAAAATGCTCTCCTAAAACGCTCTCCATTAACAATCACAGGTCTAGAGAGGATTTCCAAGTTTAAACTAGAAAACTAATAAAAACAAACTGGCACACAGAAAAAATCATCGCCCAAACTAACGTTGAGCTCATCACATACTAGAAAACTAATAAAAATCACTCGGTATCGTTTGAAGTGACTTTGCCACTTCAAACAGATCAGATCTTCCTAACAACTGCCCTCTTTTTATCCTTATCCAAAAAACGATAGAAAAGAGAAGAGAAATTACTTTCAGCGGCACACAGACAACTCCAAACAATACAAACGGTGCCTGATAAGTGTTTTGGAGGTTCACGTAAACTTAAAAAGAACCTCTACTGGGCATACATATTCTTTCTCTTTTGAACGGAAAATGAGACCCGGAAGTTCACTTAAAGTGGAAAATAGATATGGTAGGATGACAGGTGGAAATATATCAAAGGCTCTCTTTCATAAGTGGGATTTTCTCTTAAGCATGGTTTTAAATTTCGGGTTCGGTATGTATTTTGGCCCTAGTCGAAACCGAAATTTCGGCCGAAATCCTGTACACAATAAAAATAATATTTTATTCATTACAAAATTTCGGCCAAAATTTTAGAAAAATTCCATATTATTTTAAAAAAATTACATTCTTTAAATTTCAGCAGAATTCGCCAAATTTCGGTTTCAGTCTCAACGGAAATCCGACCGTCTATAGCTCAAAATGGAACAGCTAAATCATCCTAAACATCCATCAACAGTTCAACAGATGGACCCGAGCTGCGCCCCTAGATAGACTAGAAAAAGTGAACTGTAAGCACAAGTGTCTTTTATTAGGAAGCCGGGAAAATTGACTTTCTTTTTAGCTCCACTCGGAAAGAGTAATGTGGCTATTATTTAGCCGCCAATGCTTTGATACCCTACACTTTATTTCTCATAACCTAATTTGTTTCAATTGATAAGGCGGTGTGATTATCAAATATCAACCCCCTCATTTTATAGCCTACACTCTTTTCCTATAAATAGAGGGCAACATCCTTAGGTATGGTTGTATCTTAAGTAATAGAGAAGGTGATGGCAGCCATGAACAAGAGTCCTCTCTTTGCTTTTCTCTTGTTGTCTTTCCTACTCGTTTCCTCTGGTACTTCTTCTCTCCTTTTATTTGCTTCATGTTTTAATTTTCATGGGTTTAATCACAACCATTTCTCTATGACATATGCTATAGATGAGAGCATTTTTGTTTCTTTTTTGCAGAGATTGGGATAACTAAGGTGGATGCAGCGATATGTGACTCGCCCAGCGGACTCTTCAAAGGGGCCTGTTTCAATACCGACAACTGTAACAGAACTTGCAAGAGGGAGAATAGAGAGGATGGTCACTGTTCATTTTTCCAATGCATCTGTCGCAGGATTTGCTAGACGCAGAGACTCTCCAAAATAAAACAGTCTGTCTATGTCTGTGTTATTGCATTCGTAAAGCTTAGACATGTGGGGTTGTAGAGTCTAAGCATAAAAATATGTCTTCTGTTTGCTAGCTAAATGTTACGTTTGTAAAATAAGGGAAGCTATATGGTGGACGACCATATAATTTCTCAAATAAGAAAGCACTCTCGTGTTTCTCTTTCTCCTTAGTAGTGCCATAAAATCATTGGAAGCTTATTTTAAGTTCGAGTCGATCAATTTATCTGCTAATTTTTGTTCTTGTTTTTGTTTCTTGGAATTTAAAGACTTATCTTAAGATTATCTTTGTACCTTGGAAAAGGTTTTTGTTTGCAGCTATTTATTAGGAAAAAAAATAAAAATGATAGCAAAAAAAGAATGGGATGAGTAAGATGTAAAGACATCTAATTAAGAAAGTTACCCGTTTTGAACGGTGAGCTTATGCGTTTCTTGCTACGTTGAAGTACTACCTAGAGAAAACTGAAAAATGTCACCCCGGTGTGAACTCATGGAGAGCCTTGTGATTGGCATACTCATAAGGTGTACGGTGTACGGCATTTTGCAGTGCAGAGGCAAAGTATAGTTGTAGCCTTGCGTACCATCCATACCTCATTTGAAAAAGAATCCTTTGGATCGCCCTTTAAACAGGTGGTTTATAGTTTTACTTGGGACAACCTCCTCTATTGTAAAACAGTAGTCAAAATTAAAAAAAATAAATGGGCGGATATAAGACTTTCCTATGGTATAGCCTTTAATTAATTGGACATGGCCAGTATATTAATGAAAAAGTTCAATTGTAGCTTTCAATATCTGAATATGTTTCTCTATGGCTAAATTTTTTTATGTCACTAGAATGAATCAAATCGAATAAAGTCACTGGAATGAATCAAATCGAATAAAATCTCTCTCTCTCTCTCTCTCTCTCTCTCTCTCTCTCTCTCTCTCTCTCTCTCTCTCTCTCTCTCTCTCTCTCTCTCTCTCTCTCTCTCTCAGTGCGAGCGCGCGGGGTCTAAGGGGGTTGTTGCAGTCAAAATTTGGGAATGGCTGAGCTGGAAGCAAAGAGAGCTAATGACCTCGGTTTCGGCCTACACAATGAGAAAATGGTTAGAAGACAGACCTGGATATGGTTCTCCATGAAGGCCTTCCGATACTTAAGTCAATGACTGCAATAGATAAGGAAAACTCAATGGAAATAATTAGTTTTGGAAATTGTTCCTGCCATATCTAGAATCGTACAGGCTTTTGTCGAGTCCCACGGATGAAGCAAATATGTTGCGGTCAAAATTTGGGAATGGCTGAGCTGGAAGCAAAGAGAGCTGATGAATTCGGTTTCGAACTATACACACGAGAAAATGATTAGAAGACCGACCTGAAGATGGTTCTCCATGAAGGCCCTCTGATGCTTAAGTCAGTAATTGCAACAAATAATGAAAACTCAATGAAAATAATTAGTTTTGGGAATTGTTCCACTTACCTTTGAGCCTTAGAATGCTATTTATAGCCAGGGCCACCTTGGGGTCTTTAGTAATTTCCATTTGGTGGAATTACCTTATTACCCTGCGCATGTGGCACTCCCTGATTGGGTGTCATTCTCCCCAATGTTTCCACAGGCCATGGGGTGGAATTACTTTAATGCCTATGGCCATGCTACAACCCGTAATTGGGCTGTTTTTTTTACCACATCAGGGGCAATAAAAAATGCTCATCTAAAAGCTCCCTCTTAAATGAACTCTCTCACAGACAGTTAACCCCATTTTTGTTCTATCGGGCACACATCTCACTGTTAACGTTTTATCCATTTTCCTTACTCAACTATCTCCTCACCTCTTCTTGCTCACACACACGGAAATTTCATGTTCCCACTTACCAGCAATATCACCCACATTTTTTAATCTTCCAGCTTGGGATACGAGAGTGCAGCAAGATATTTTCTACTCGAATGCCTCGTTCATTTGTTTTTTGCGAAAAGGAAAAGAAACATAATGGAAATTAAAACCTATGAGATTCGTGTTTAGTTGCCAGGAATCCCTACATAAACTCAACTCAACTCAACTCAACAAAGCCTTTGTCTCAAACTAGTTGGGGTCGGCTAAATGAATCCTTTAAAAAAATTTCATGAAGAAGGTGAAAGGAATCTACCTGGCTCTAATCCTGGTTCTAGTTGGGATCTTCTACGTGGACCATTTTTTTCCATTCTATCATATCCAAGGTCATGTTCCTAGCTATCAAGTCTTTCCCCAATGTTTCTACGCAAGTTGTTTTCGGTCTGCCCCTACCTCTTTTTACTTCATCAACTTGGCACAAGTTGCCTCTTCTCATTGGAGCATCCAAAGGCCTACGTTGGATATTTCCAAACCATCTTAAGTGGTGCTCTCTTATCTTCTCCTCAATTGGTGCCACCCCCACCTTTTTTCCGAATGCCTTCGTTTTTAATTCTATCTAACCTTGTGTGGCCGCACATCTATCTAAGCATTCACATCTCCACTACACTCATCCTATGGAATCCCTACAGAAACTAAACACAGAAAACAAAATTATGTGTTCAATTGCATGAAAACTCCAAAAAAAAACTTTACTAAGTTAATTCTAACGATCATGCATAATTGAATGTAACAGTCTAGGCTTCTAATATGGAGCCCGCCTACAATATATAACTCAAATGCTCCCAAAATAAATTGGGAATTGCTAGCATCCATCGCAGAAGGCATTTTGCGGCTGGTCCGTCGAACATCAGACCAGCCACCTCGTGAATGAAGACAACCTGTTGTCTTTATTCACGAGGTGGCTGGTCTGATGTGCGACGGACCAGCCGCGAAATACCTTCTGCGATGGACCCTAGCAAATCCCAAATAATTTTTTTGGGGTTATGTTTTGTGTTATCTAAATTGGTTTTATGTGTTCTGATATCAAAGTCATTCATAAACTTTTCAATTAAACAGTCCGTAGCCCATCCACAAATACACGATAATATTGGAAATACTTGATTTAGGAACATGAGTACCTACAAACCGGACTCAATAGTGACTACCAGTCCCTCACAATAGATAACTCACACATATTATCTTTCATTTCAAGAATAAGATAACACTTTAATAATAGTATTGTGAGATCCCATCGGAAAGACAGGAAAAGTTTTTGGGCTATATATGTGGATTTCCCCACTCCCTATGCAGACGTGTTTTCAGCATCTCCAATGGGCGGGCCCCCGGTGTGGTCAATCATGGCTATTGCTGCTCGAAAACTAAACCGGGGAGGTTTGAGACCTATAACTGAATAATATTTACACAGCGGGTCGGGGCGTGACAATTGACACATTCTATATTTGCCGTTTTTTTGTTTCTTTGGTAGGTGGATTTTGAATGGTAAATGGGTCGACTAGCAGAACATCTAAAAAGGTAGATTTGTTTTGAGCTAATATTGTCTTCAACCCTTTATTTTGATACGGTCATCTCTCTCTTTTTAATTTTGGTGACCCATGATTTAAGTGGCACATTTTTTTCAATAGCAAAGAATTTCATAGATAAAGCATATTATACACTTGGAGAACCCGGGCGATCGAGATGATCACGAGAACACAAAGGAAAACAACGTGGAAAAGCTCACAAAACAAAGCCTCAACAGGGGAGATCAGTCAAAGGATTCCAATGCCGTCGTGGGGACTCCCTCCCTCCCTAGCAAGCCTATTCGCCTCACTGTTTCCGACCTCCTTACATAACCTTGCTTCTGCCTCATGTAGATGTTTACAATTATCAGAATGACAACCACGAGGCACGAACAACCAAATTCCGTTTAGAACAGCATGATTGGATGATTGAGGCCCTTAGCCATCAAGTACTGATTAGGTTTCTGTCATGAAATGCTACACAAGCTACACCATTCTTTCTTAGCCATTTATTTTACACAGCATGTATGTTTGGGTACGGACCAAGTGCAAGAGCATGTGTTCTAAAAGTTCTACGGTTTTGATTTCACATGCATGTCTTCTCCTTGTGGTACCAAAAATTTACATTTTACCATTGACTGTTAGTGTGACATTTTACACTGCTTTGCTAAAAACACAGTGATTGGCTTTCTAAGATGCACAAGTCCGTGCTCACAGCTCTACTTATTCTCATCGGATCCATTTCCGACAACTGGAGCTCAATTTCGGCCCTACTCTAAAGAGGGACTTTAGTATTAATTGAAGGAAATTTTTGTATTTTCACACATGGGCAATTTGGTACAAATTGATGGCATGACTTGCAAAATTCACTTAAATCTGATAACTCCATTTGTAAGTTGTCAAACCGGAAGACTACTTTTGCAAATAAAGAAAAATAGGAGACTTCTTTTGACAAAAAAAAAACCAATTAACTAGAGAGGATTGGCATGTCATCCATAGGCGGCAACAAGGGCATGCTCGTATCGTGACAAGAGTCACAACCACCTCTCTCTCTCTCTCTCTCTCTCTCTCTCTCTCTCTCTCTCTCCTCTTTCTATGATTCTATCCACAGCTTGCCCCCATTCTATGATTCTATCCACAGCTTGGCTTTCCTAAATAAAATTCTAACTTTTCCTAAATAAAATTCTAACTTTAGGAGACGGTCAAAGTCACTTCCAAGGGATGAGATCTGCCTAACAGCGCCGTCTTTTTACCAATAATTATGGGGTGATAGATTGACCCCCATATATCTTAAATCGACCCCCTATGTGTCACTCTCCTCTTTCTCTCTCTAACCCAGAGGAGAGAGAAAGACACATATGGGAGTAGATTTAAGATAGTAGGGGGTTAATTTTTCACTGCCCTTAATTATCCCCTAAAAAGCAGAGGAAAGAAATTAGGGAAAGTCGCCATCATAACATATTCCATAGGGGTGGCAAAATTGGCCAAACCAAAACTGACCGAAAATTCGGTTTCGGTTTGGTTTTCAAATTTCGGTTCGGTTAGGTTTGGGGCTCAAACCAAACCATTGCCCCCCGATTTCCAATGAATATGACTAAGGCTCTGTTCACTTGTTTTCTAGCTGCAGGAAAAGAAAAGAAAGGAAAAGAATCTGACGTGGAAAACTGGAAAAGAAAGGAAAAGAATCTGTGAGAAAATTCTTTTTGTGAGAAAATTTCGTTGTTCACTTGGCCGAGAAAGGAAAAGAAAGTATGCAGGCAAAGTGGTTTTCTCAGGAAAGTGATTTTCTCACCCTTTTGGGGAGAAAATTTAGAGGGAAAGTGCAAGAAAGTTGGTTTTCCACGTCATTATTTATATTTTCCACCTGTGTAATTATGCTTTCCCGAGAAAACAAGTGAACAACGGAAAATGTCAAATCATGTCCAATCACGGGAAAATTTGGCTTACTGTCTTTTCCTTTCCTTTCTCAAGAAGGCAAGTGAACAGAGCCTAAGGGATGGCGAAATTGGCTAAAACCAAACTGAAACTGAACCGAAAATTCGGTTTCGGTTTGGTTAAACCAAATTGATTCAAATTTCGGTTCGGATCAATTTGGGAGTCAAACCGAACTGAAACCAAACCATTGCCACCCCTAATATTCCACGAACTTTACCATAAAATAACAAAATGCCCTCAATTTTTTTATTTACCTTTTTATGTTTTCTCATCTCTACGAACCACCGACTAATTTTCATTGCCACCACCGATGATGACCGGCAACTTGAAGGAGGAGGAGGAAGAAGAAATTAAGAATAAAAAAAGAGGAGGAAGAGGAATAATAGCGGAGGAACAAGCAGGGAAAAAAGAATCGACGTCAGAAAAAATAGAAGACATCAGAAAAATGAAAAATGAGTTGAAGAAGAAGAGGAAAAAGAAGAATTAACGCTAGAAAATGGAAGACGCAGGAAAAAAAAAAACTAAAAAGGGAAAGTTTGTGGCGGTGTTTATGAAATTTGGGATGGACCTGGTGATATCTGGACTCTACTAATTGAGATCTCGGTTTGACTTGATGAAATTTGTGGTGGAGATTAAAATGCAATATAAAAAGGGTGATGATACATTCGCACCCTAAAAAAGCGTTAAAGTATGCACTATTCACGTTATAAAGGGGGCTAATTATCCTACAGTGGGTGCAAACTGCAAACTTATCATCTCCCTATAAAACCTATAGAAGAGGAGAGCATTTTCGACTTTTTCATTGGTCCACACGTCAAATGGACATTTTAAATATGCCATTCCGAAGGTAATTTACTGTTGTGTGCTGAAGTGTTGGAAATATAACGTAAAAATGTCGTTTTTTGGAAAAACTCGTCTAAATGTTATTTTATTAAAAAAATAAAAATCATGGACGGAAATGCCACTCGACTGAACTATGTTGGCTTTGAATAAACTATTTTAGCTTCAACTAAGCTATTTTGGTTTCAACTACCCTTTTTTTTGCCTCAACTAAGCTATTTTGGCTTCGACTAAACTAGTTTGCCTTCGGCTGATTCATTTTTGCTTCGACTAAGCTATTTTTGGCTTCGACTAAGCTATTTTGGCTCTAACTAACCTATTTTTGACTTCGACTAATCTATTTTGGCTTCGACTAACCTATTTTGGCTACTAAACTTTTTTTTTTGGCTTCGACTAACTTATTTTTGGCTTCGACTAATCTATTTTGACTTCGAACTAACCTATTTTTATCTTCGACTAACTGATTTTGGCTTCAACTAACCTATTTGTTGCTTCGACTAAGCTATTTTGGCTTCGACTGACCTATTTTTAGCTTCAACTAACCTATTTCTCCTTCGAATAAGAAAATTTTGCTTCGTCTAACATAAAATTAAATGAAGGAATGACTTGTGGTAATGAATTATGGCCTCATATAAGAACATTGGATTTGAACTTGGGAATGGAAGGCCTCTGGAATTAATAATTGTTTACTTGAACAAGCTTTTGATTGTGGAGTCAAACACATGAAGCTTCTTTGAACTTGAGCTATAAACCAGAAAGTTTATAGATGCAAGTTTGAGGACCCAATTGAATTAATGGGCTGCATATTTCACATGAAGGTATTCTATGAGCAAGTGTGGAGGCATGACTCTGTTCGTGGCAGATTGGATTCATTATGTTCCAACTAGAACATAAGAACATATTCACAAAATACTTCATAATAGCCAACTTTTCAAACTTTTTGTATTTTTTGTGTGTAATTAAACTACTTGGAGTTAAAACTTTTCTTTTAAAGTTGGCTTCATCTATTGTGAAAAAACTGCAGCAGATCACCACAATCCACTTAGATTCCTCCCACCCAAGCTATCTCTAGGTTTGCAATTTTCTCTTGCTAAAGTTGTTGGTCGAAGCCAAAAAATGCTTAGTCGAAGCCAAAATAGGTTAATCGAAGCCAAAATTGCTTAGTCGAAGCCAAAAATACTTATTCAAAGCCTAAACTAGCTTAGTTGAAGTTGAAGCCAAAGCCTAGTCGAAGCCAAAGATGCTTATTTGAAGCTTAAACTAGCTTAGTCGAAGCCAAAATAGGTTAGCCGAAGCTACAAATTGCTTAGTTGAAGCAAAAAAAGCTTAGTCGAATCCAAAATAGCTTAGTTGAAACCTAAAATAGGTTAGTCGAAGCAAAAAATGCTTAGTTAAAGCTAAAATCAATTTATTCGAATTCAATTAGGTTACTCAAGTCAAAATAGTTAGTCAAAGTAAAAAATGAGTTACTCTAAGCCAAAAATAAGCTAGTCGTTGTCAAACATGCTTAATTAAAGCGAAATAGTTCACTCGAATCCAAAATAGGTTACTTGAAGGCAAAAAAAAGTTAGTGGAAACCAAAATAGGTACTCGAAGCGAAAAATGAGTTATTCGAAGTAAAAACTGAGCTATTCGAAGCCAATATAGGTACTCGAAGCTAAAAACGAGTTACTCGAAGCCAGAATTAGTCAAAACCAAGGGCATTTTCATCATCAAATTCTATTTTTTTGCAAAAGTAACATTTACACGATTTTTTAAAACAACTAGTATTTTCAGGTAATTTTTCCAACACTTTGACACGCAACAGTGATTTGGGGGATGATATTTTCATTCCTGCATTACGTGCACGCTCATGTCAAATCAAGCTACAAGGGGAGCGTGCGCGTAATGAATGGGGAGTGAAAATATCATCGCCCCATTGATTTACCCTTTCTCTTATATAACACAAGTTTCGAGAAACTTTCCGACTGTAGCGTCAATTTCACGGGCACACCCACGACTCTAAACGATAGAGAAGTGCCTAAGAGGTGCTGTGGAGTTACAGGCACGTGTACCGTTTCCACTGGGATGGAAAGAAGTTCTCAGTTCGCATATTCGCGTAAGCCATTTTGCGGCCGACTTTTGCAGTAGAGAACAGCCACATGACTTAAATAAATAAGGCAAAATCTGCTGAAAAGTGAGCCTGTTCTCACATGCAAAATTCAGCCCCGAAATGGCTTTTGGAGAAATAGCCTAGCAAGTCCCTCTTTTTAATTGGAAAATGAGTCTCGTAGCCTCACGTTAAAAAAAAAAAACCGAAAGACCACAGAGCCAGGTGTACACTTCTAAAGATGACACGTGGAAATATATCTCAAAGGCTCGCTTTCATAGCCTAACCATCCATCAACACTTCAAAAGATCGAAAGGTTCGGATTAAATTATAAATATGTACACAAGTTTATGCCTCGCAATTTAATTTTGGTGGCGTGGGTCAGGTCGGGTTGAGGCCGATACTAGTCCGAGGTCGGATTAACTCAACCCAACCTTAATCTAACCCTTATAAGCCCATTTTTCAAATCAGGCCGGGTCGGGTGGGTTCGGGTTGAGCCCAGTCAAAGTTGCACACCTATTACAGACAGAAAAGGAGTGTGTGGATATGAAATCAAAACCGTTGATCATGTAAAGCATGAAGGGCCCCACATTATCTTTCTAGTATCTTGAACCGACATGACAAAGGACTAGAAGAAAAATAAAATCGAATGCTGGCACAACGAGAGTCTTTTGGGGAGGAAGGCAAAATTGACTTTCTTTTTGCTCTTTCCCTAGGTCATTTTCTATTTAAGATGATGGACAATGACAAGTGGGCAATATGGAGAGTCTTCTACAACATTCGAAAAGAGTGAGGTGGATATTATTTAAACCACATTGGTTTGATCCCATACACATCCTTTCTCGTAATTTAATTTGTTTTCATTGGGTGTGTACTCATCAACATTAATTACTCCCCTCTCATTGTATAACCGACCTCTCTTTTCCTGTAAATAGAGAGCAATAGCATAAGGAATAGTAGTATCTTGTTAAGTTAGTAGAGAAAAATAAGGTAGCCATGAAGAAGACTCCTCTCTTTGCTATTCTCCTCTTGTCTTTCCTACTCGTTGCCTCTGGTGATTCTTCTCTCCTTTTCTTTGCTTCATATTTTATTTTTCATGGGTTTATATATTCACAACCCATTTCTCTATGCCATAGCTATTGATAAGAACTTTTTTTTTCTTGTTCTTGCAGAGATTGGAATAACTAAGGCGGATGGAAAGATTTGTGAGGCACCCAGTGGAGAATTCAAAGGAGCATGTTTCAATGCCGATAACTGTAACGCAACTTGCAAGAGGGAGGGTAAAGAGGACGGTCACTGTTCTTTTTTCCAGTGCATCTGTCGCAGGATTTGCTAGATCGCAAGGACATGCCTAAATAAAACAATCATCTCCCCTCTATGTAGACGTAATGTTTAAAATAAGAGAGCACTCTTGTGTTTGTTTTGCTGTTTTGTAAATGCTCCCGTTTTAAAATAAGAGGAAGCTTATTTTAATAAATTGGCATGTGTTTATTTTTGTGTTCATTTTCTTTTTTTGTTGAAATTGCATGACATTTCTTAAAACTATCTTTGTACATTGGACATATCCTTTGGATCCCCTTTAAATCAGTGTTTAAAAATGCAGATGTGAAGCGGAACACGGCCAAGGAAAATCATTGTCAACTCGGCGTAGACGTGGCCAAGAACACAATTGACGTAGTCATAACTCGGGAGAATCGAAGGAGTTTTTGTCTTTGTAGGGCAAAACAAGGAATGCGGATGTGGTGCAACGCGGAACGCGGTCAAGGTAAAAAGGAGTCGACTGGGCAAGTTCCTTGTCAAGTAAAGGAGTTTTTAAACACTGCTTTAAAAAATAGGTGGCACATAGTACATGGAGCGCATGTGGGTCCAGTTGGAGTTGGACAGCATAGTCTTTAATTAGTTGGATGTTATGGAAAGTACAATTGGTGAAAGTCATTTGTGAGGCTCATTTTTTAGAAGATTTTGTCTTATTAATTTAATTCATCAAAGGTGGTGGTTCTCTCTTGCAAAAGTGAGATACCAAATGGCTTTCCTCAAAATTACGTAGCAAATCGTTCAAGATCTAAATATATTTTTGGGAAATGATATCAGCAAAACGATGTTTTAATAATTGCACAAACCCAGCTTGACTTTTCTATTTTAATTGGCTTGTGAAAGCATTCTTGGAACTGTAATAACCTTCGACAGCTCTCTAAATAACAAAAGATGAGATGAGTTAGTGCTAATATCAAAACATGGTTGATGAGAATATAGCTGATATTCTCACCAAATCAATAACCTCTTCTCGTTTCACTTTCTGAGGGGCAAACTCACAATATGTCGCTTACCTATCACTTGCAAGCAGAGGCGGAGGCACATATAGCTTGAGGGGGGCCATGGCCCCCTAATGACTTGCAAAATTCCTTTTATGGTGTTTGGTTATACATGCATGCCTAACTAGATTAGTGGCCATGCCGCCCCCCCACCCCCCCAAATTATAAATTCCTGGCTCCACCTGTCGGATGGAAATTTCGGTAGAAATCTTGTTAAATCATGGAATCAAATAGAAACATATGCAATGCATGGTTTTAAATTTCCTCAAAATTTCCCCGAAACGATCAAAATGTCTCCATTTACATCCCCACCGAAAAGAAATCTACAAGATTTCCTTTCACGCCACTACTTCCCTGGAGTTTTGACTGATATTTTTGAAATTTGACCAAAATTCGATCGAAATTCCCAAAATTTGACCGAATGGTCAAAGCAACAAAAAAATTGAAACGGTGATATTAATTGCATTTCATTTCATTTCATTTCATTAATGTAGAGAATGATATTTGGTTGGCAATATCATTGAACTACACAACAAAGTAACCGTATCTTATACATGGGAAGTCATATTGGCATGGGACCAATAATACCTCGTAACTCTACGTGGTATTGACATAGAGTTGGGGTCCTTAGAGGGGAGACTAGTCATTGTACTTTCTTATACTTAATTACATTGTACTTCTTTATTGGCTTTATTGTTCAATACATGCGCAACAACACACGTCACTAGGTGTTCGATATGATTAAGCCATTATAGATGGTTTTGTTGCTTATGCGATGGTTTCTAAGTATGTATTTGTGCTTATTCTAGCATTTCCTAAATTTACATCTTTAAATTGGATCATTTGCATATGTTTTTTGAAAGACTAAAAAATCTCATCATTTGCATATGTTTCCATTCGTTTCTGTGATTATACAAGATTTTAATCGAAACCGAAATGATATTGTTTCTGTGCCGACCAAAACCAAAATTTAAAACCTTAATGAAATGTTGTATAGTTAAGATGAAACTTCGGCAAGTGTTATAATGAGCACGAATACATAATAAAAAAAATTATCTATGCAAAAAAAAGAAGGCATAATGATTTAACAACATCAAACACCTAGTGACATCGTGTCGTGCGTGCCTGATAATTTAGTTCATTCCATATTTTGCATGTGATTGATATATGTATTTATCCATAATGCATACACCACATTTAACACGCAATTCGTAAAATTATAATTATGTAACTCATACTGATGTAGAATACCATCAATAAACTTATGATTTTGGTTTCGGTATGCATTTTAACGAGGTTTGAAATAGAATCATTTTGGTCATTCAATGTCGATTTTGGCGGAAATTTGAAACTATGGTTATCTCCCATGCAGACTGTGGGGATTCTTTGTATGGGTTGCTTTGGACTATTGTGTAGTGTTTATTAGGGCTACTTTGGATAATCTTTGTGTGGGTTGTTGTGTAACCATTGTGTGGGATGATATGTAGCCTTCATGGACTGTTGGGCAGCCGTGGATTGTGGTACACTCTTGTATGTAACAACTTCGTAGGGATTGGGGCCATAGCTCAATGGTTCAGGGCATGTATGTCAACCTTGAGGTCGTAGGCTCAATCAATCCCAGCTTACCTAACAGAAAAAAAAAAAAAACAGCTTCTTATGTACTATAATCCAGTCTTGGTGTGAACTGCTAACTTGGAGTGTTGCTTTGTGTGAACCACTGTTGCGAGTGGACCGACTGAACTATGGTGCAATTATCGTGTGGGCCGCAAATTTGGTGTGAGTTTTTTAGCAGGCTCTTGTGGACTGAGATGTTGATTCATGTGGGATTCTTTGCAGTGTTGTCATGTTTATTGATCAATAGTTTAAGAATATTATTTCATTCGTGAGCACGGGTGATTCTAGTAGAGGACATGGTGTCGTTGGCAGAGAGCATGGCCATTAGTCGAGGGGAGGGCAATGACAGTGGTAGAAAACATGAAAAACATTGTGTGAAGTACAAGTTGATGTGATTGAAGATTCTTATGGAAGAGTTGTGTTTTACTGCTGAAAAACACATTGAATTGGGTTGTCACTTTGTTCGTGAGGTTACAAAAAAGCTAAAATTTATTCCATGTTTGTTGTTACTTGTTAGAAGATTAGGTAGTGGATGCGTTTATAAAGGCTCTTGATCTAATTCGGTATGGTAGTAATGGATTGCATCTATGCTCCAACTTGAGGGGTGTGGCAAGAGTTAAGTTGGTTTAGGTTGACTCAGATTTATGTTTTTGTGTAATTCTCTCACTTTATATTTATTAACATTAGCAGGATGAGGTCCATCATTAATTGGCTCATTAAAGGCATTTTATTTAATTAGTGAACTTTACATCTATATTATACTGGTGGTCGTGGGGTTGGATTTAAAATCACTACACATCCACAAATTTCTCTCTCTTTTTTTTCCTCTACTTCTTTGATATGAAGTGCTTGTGGGTGGATTAGTAACTGTTCAAAACCTTGTAAGTTGAGCTTAAAATATCATATATCTTCTAATCTTTTCTCCAATTGCATGACCAAAATATTTCTCTTATATCTTCTAATCCTTTATCTTATTCCACTCTTGTCTACACGTTGGGAGGAGAAGCAATCTGCAACAAAGTACAGAGAATGATTACAATTCCGCAAAGGAAGATCTAACTAAGAACATCTCGCTTCTTAACTTCCACACTGTCATACCTTCTTGATTTCAACCAATGCAGGTATCTCTAACTAACTAAAAGGTCAATCAACCATCAATTTTTATTTTCAGTACTCTATGCGGGGTTGACACACTATCTCGCCGTCCCTCTAATCAAAACACACTCGTAATTTTGTCTTTGGGTTGGCCATTAGACCCACAAAATGAGGAAATCTTTTGCCTAGAGCAATCTTCATAGACCAATCGTCCAATTGGGAAACAGAACATTCACGACCGATCTTGTGCATGATATTGTTTCCACCCTGATTGTTTACTTTTTCTAACCTTGTTTAGTAAGAACAAGGTTTCTTGGTCATTTAAAAGACAATATGAAATCTTATTAATATTTTCATAGTGTGCTTTCTAGTAGGGCTGCAACTCGAGCCGGGTTTTACCCGACCCGCATCGACCAGACCCGAAAATAGCCTGGGTCGGGTTCAGGTTTCATGGGTTTCGGGTCGAGCCGGGTTCAGCATTCAAAAGCCCGCATGAATCTCGGGTCGAGCCGGGTTTGAAGGGGCCCGACCCGACCCGACCCAAGTTACATAAGTTATAGTATGTACATTTTTTTCTATTGTTAGTTAAAAGATAAAGGGATAATTACATTTACACCCCCTCTAGTTTCTGACACATCCACTTCCACCCCTATAGTTTAAAACGTGACAAATACACCCTTGTAGTTTCAATTTGTTTAAGGTAGGCCCCCTCAGCTGAAGGTTCATCCATAGATTGAAGGGTTAGGATGATCCGATGGAGCTGATTTTTTGGGCACACCCTAACTGTGTCAGGACCCATCAAATGAACGCTTTGGATCATCCAAACAATGTGGTCCCACATTATTTGGATGATTTTTGGTAGTGTTTGGATTCGGGTAGGGGCCCCATTATTTGGATGATCCAAAGCGTTCATTTGATGGGTCCTGACATAGATATGGTGTGCCCAAAAAATCAGCTCCATCGGATCATCCTAACCCTTCAATCTATGGATGAACCTTTAGCTGAGGGGGCAAACCTTAAACAAATTGAAACTGCAGGGGTGTATTTGTCACGTTTTAAACTATAGGGGTGGAAGTGGATGTGTCAGAAACTAGAGGGGGTGTAAATGTAATTATCCCAAAGTTAAAAGTGAAAACCCACGCACCCACTGTTACTGTATGTGAGTGTAATTTCTGCTTCTATGAGTTGAGTTGATTCGAGTGTTTGATTCAGCATTGTTTGATTGTAATTACAACATTGTTTGATTACAGCATTGTTTGATTCAAGTGTGATGTGAGTGTAATTACATCATTGTTTGATTCAAGTGTAATGTGAGTGTAATTTCTGCTTCTATGAGTTGAGTTGTCTTGCCAAATAAGAATTTTCCTTAAAAATTTGCGTCAACGTGAAAAAACCCGACCCGACCCGAACCGACCCGAGATTTATCATGGGTAGGGCCGGGTTTGGGAATCGTGGGTTTTCCGAAAAAAAACCCGACCTGACCCGACCCGAGATATTTCTCGGGTAGGGTTGGGTTCTCCAAAACCCGACCCGCCCGACCCGAGTTGCAGCCCTACTTTCTAGCAAGTAATATTTGAAGACATAAATAAGCAAGGCCTTCATTAAATCCTCTAACAAAAGGATCAATAATTTTTTTGTTGCAAATGGAGGATTTTAATGGCCAATACATAACATTGAAACGTCTGTCAAAATAACATAAAAAACTGAATTCTTAAAAGCTGGAAACAGACCAATGCATAATAAAGAAAAAAAAAAAACTCAGCAACATCAATGAAGAAGAACATGACTACTTAAGGTAAAAAGCATAATGATAGCAACGCAAAATCAAATTGAAAGAGTAAAATCATATTTTTAAAGAAAGCACCGCAATGCAATTCAAGACAGAATCATATAAGATTAAGAAAGGGACTAGGCCATTCCAAAAAAAAAAAAAAGATTAAGAAATGCAAATGATATCAGCACAACCATATTTTGATATTTTTACTAACCCATCTTGTCTTTTAGTATTTAAAGAGCTGTCAAAAGGTTAATACATTTCCCAAAACACTCCCACAAGCCAATCAAGGAAGAAAAGACAGCTGGGTTTGTGCAAATATCGAAATATGGTTGTGCTGATAACATTTCCCATAAGAAAACGCACGAAATGAAAGTGAAAAGAAAAAGAGTATGATACCTGCATGTAGCCTAGTCACATAACCCTTCCTGAATATTCAAAATCATAAGAAGAAAAAAAGCAATCCAACTATCCAAGTTTGTTGTGATCATCACAAAGGAAGGCATAAATATAGAAATCCTATCAAATATAAGAAACGAAACCCTAATGCACTCATCCTTGCTTCCGAATCATCTTGGTTTAGAGTTACAGCCCTGTGATAACACTTTGAAGTATCAATGGATGAAGAGAAAAACAGAGATGCCTACAAAAATAAAAACACAAAAGGTAATTATTTAAAAGATGATTATAAAAACGATTCTAGGAGATTCGAACCTGAATGGAGAAATCCGCTTCTTCGCTGAAATGATAGGATTCTAATATCGAGGTTTTTTTTTGTCTTCGAAGATGAAGCTCCGTAGTAATGACCTCAGAATCAGAAGGATGCGTCATTACTAGGGTTTGGATTAGGAATCTAGAGCTTGCCAAATTGTAATAAAGGGTTGATTGGAATAGGAATCTAGGGCTTTGGAATAAGAAGGGAGAGAGAGATTAGGGTTAGGGTTAGCTTTGAGAGAGAAGAAAAAAATGGTGGATTGGGTATACGGGTATAACAAAAAGGGAGTGGGAAAGAAAGGAGGGAGATGGAATTCAGAAGATAGGCTTTACCGGCGGTCTAAAATTAACCGCCTGTATATTTTATATTTTGTATTAGGTCACTAGATTTGCTAGGATTCGCCGCTGCGCTGTTGCATGTGAGAGCAACCAATTGAATTAAATGAATAAGACAAAATCTACAAGCCCGTGTGGCTGCTCTAACGTACAGTAGCCCAGCCACGAAATTCCTTTTGCAATGGTCCCTAGCAAATCCCTTAGGTAAAATGTCGTTAAAGGTCAGATTTTCTCAATTGTTTTTCCTGGAGGGTGAACAAACTATGCCGGTACATGCCCTTTTAACAGGTGGTCATGAAAAGACCGCTGGTAATTGCGGCGCATCCGACTTGGACCGTCGGATTTAGATGACCTCTGGTAATTGTCCGCGAGTAAAACCATACTTTTTTTTGAAGTGCCTTCCGCTGATCCACACCCCTAAATCGCATCAACGAATTACTAGGAGAAACGGATAGACGGACATGTCTAATCTTTCATTGGCTGAAAGTAGGCCATGCCAATAAAGGGTGCAACTCAGGTCTGGTTCGAACCGAAAAAGTCGTGGTTTGGGTTGTGTTTGAGTCGGGTCAGGTTCACGTTGAGGAAGTTGAACCCGAGGTGCGGTTGGGTTGGGTTCAGGTTGAGGTGTCAAGTAACCTGACCTGCATCAAAACCTGACATTTTTTTCATTTTTTTTTACGATTTTTCTATTTTGTTTTTTTAGAACATAAAACCTAAAGGGGGAAGAGAAACCCTCAATCATTCTGACGTTTTGTGTTTCAACTTTCAAGTTTTAACTCCTGCCCCCATCTCCCTCTTTGGGACTTCCACTGGGCAAAGGATGCAATCACCATTTCAAGCATTAGTAGCCTGCAAGATATCACCATAACAGGGTCAACCCAACCCAACTCAACCCGACACTAATTGGGAAAACGGGTCGGGTTCGGGTTGAGATATTAATTTTTTTCCATCGGGTTGTGAATCGGGTTAACAGTTTGGAGTTTCGGGTTGGCTTCAACCCAACCCGGCTGTTGAATGAATGTGGAAATAAAAGGAAAAAAAAGTAATGAAAAGATAAAATCTATCATCTTTGCCATACGGACAAGAGCATCATTTAGGCCAGAGATTGGTTGGTCCGCTTTATGTCACCCCAATTGGTTGATCAAAGCTACCCCTCATGCGGTTGGTATGACACTTAGTTGGGCTATTTGGTGAGTCTCTGGTTGAAAACTCTTCAATCAAAACTTAAGTCTAAAAAGAAAATGGGTGAAAATTTTCCTTGAACTGAAGAAGGAAAGTATATTCTACAAGTAGTGAACTTAAATTAACAGTGCATAAGAGAAAGCCACCCTATGAAAACTACAGTGACAAAATTAGAACTTCCACAGTGTTGAGAGGTATGCTAAACTGAAGGGCGCCCTTCCAAAGAAGGGGTGAAAGAGCGCCCCCATTGGCCATTATTCATTTAATGCTCTTTGACCTCCTGCTATAATAAATACACATAAATGAACAATGGCCAATGGGGTCGCCCTTTCATCCTTTTTTTTTTTTTGAAAGGGCGCCCCTCGGTTTAGAATTCCTCTAGTGTTGATGTATAAATGATTAAATAAAACTAACTTTAACAACAACTTAAGCGTTTCGAGTAATTGGTTGTTTCACATGACATGATGTAAGAAACTAAGAGCTATTGCCTCACGACATGTCATGGGTTCAAAACCCAACGAGAAATTAAAAATCCACATTTACATCCAACCTAAAAGAGGGGCCACACATTCAATTACAGTAATTGGTTGTTTCCACTATTGCCTCAGGACATGTCATGGGTTCAAAACACAACGAGATATTAAAAATCCACATTTACAGCCAACCTAAAAGAGGGCCCACGTATTCAATTAGAGTAATTGTTTGTTTCCACATAGGAAGTGATAAACTCCCATATATCTTAAATCGAACCCCATGTGTCTATGAGCGATTTATCACTTCCCGATTACTTTCATGCAGAGATAAATATAATTAACATAACACCTCTTAAAGTTGGAGCGGTTCCTAAACTTGTTCTGTGGAAGCTTGAAAGGAATGAGTTTGTATTCCTAATTTGATTCACCACTTTCATCCTATTTGGATATTTTTGTATCTTCCCAGTCTATTTTTCTCAATTTCATTTCAAATTAGATTGGATTCGATATAATACTGTCAGTTCCTGGCTGAGAAGACTATTTTTCCTAATTTAGGATTAAAGTATCTTGCAAGTTTGAAACTTGGCAGGAGTTTGAAAGAGACAAGACCCTGCTGTATCATGACAGCCCTATTAAGAGAGAGAGAGAGAGAGAGAGAGAGAGAGAGAGAGACTCACATTTCTTCCTACATTTTAACGTTTCCCCCACGCATTCAGTTCATTTCTCCCTAATCTATCTCACTCTTTTAACTCTTATCAGAGAGAGAGAGAGAGTCACATTTTTGTTTGTTTTTTTATGGGTACGGAGAGAGACTCACATTTCTTCCTACATATTAACTTTTCCCCCCACGCATTCAGTTCATTTCGAGAGAGAGAGAGAGAGACTCACATTTTTTTTTTTTTTTTCTATAGGTACGGAGAGAGACTCACATTTCTTCCTGCATATTAACTTTCCCCCCCACGTATTCAGTTCATTTCTCCCTAATCTATCTCACTCTTTTAACTCTTACCTTTCCACGTCTTCCTTTCTGCCCCCACACACTCTTTTCCTCACAAGACTCAATTATTACTTCATCTTTGAATCTTCCACGACTAGGTATAAGATGCCGCGGGCCACATATTTTCAAAGATATTATGTTAGGGAAGTGTCACCTCAAAACAACCTCAAGAGTTTTCCCAAAGGGAGATGATACACTCCAGCGTGACGCGTGTTCTTAAAATAGGGGGAGCGAAAATATCATCGCCCTTTCCCAAAATACCACACTCTCTTGGGATGAAAAAAAGGGTTTTGCGAACGTTAGGGCACTCGTTAAGGAGCATTTACAGCACCTATTTTCATGCACCCCAACGCTTATATCCTCAAACACATTTATTACTGGAGCAACGATTCTAGTCGAGACTTTATTTCCACAATTACAATTTCAACAAAAGAGGCTTCAGTGGGCGAGGGTTTGTTTTTACAAAAATACCCCCACCATGACAAAATAACAAGGATACCCCTATCTCATAAAAGATAACGAAAATACCCCTACTTGTATTTAATGAAAAGTGACAAAAATACTTATATCTCATAGGAAGTGTTAAATACACCTATCTCTTCGAATATAAAAAAAATACTCATATATCATAGAAAATAAAAAGACCCTATCTCGTAGAAAATGATCAAAGTACCACTCACTCATAAAAAATATCAATATACTTATATCTCATAGAAAATAATAAAAAATACTACTGGCCACATTGTTTTGGTGATCCAACCATTCCGTTTGTTGGGCCCTGATGTAGATAGTGTGGGCCCGTAAAAACTATTAGAGAATAAAATTAGATCTAATTTTATTCTCTAATTCAGATCTAATTTTATTCTCTAATAAAATCTTCTCCATAGAATGATACCCTTTGATTTGGGAGGTTTAAAATGGACACCGCAATATATATAAAAAAACTACATAGATCGGGGAGTTAGGATCATCCTATGAAAAATATTTTCTAGGCACACCCCAAACAAATGAAAAAAATACTAGTGCCAACATTGTTTGGGTGATCCAATCATTCATTTGTTGGGCCCTAATATAGATAGTGTGGGACCATAAAATCTTCTCCATAGAATGATCTTAACCCTTTGATTTGAGAAAGTTTAAAATGGACACCACAATATAAAAACAATTACACACGAGAACTCTGTCTAAGCCATCTCAACCATCCAGATGGTTCATATGACTGAACTGGCAAGCCATATCTCAAAATCGCTCTAACATAAGACTATCCTAATTCCTAACTGTTGAGAAAATCCATTGGACAGATCCGATCATGCTCAAGTAAATGGAAACATAGAAAAAAACACAAGTCACAAGATGAACATCGAGATTTTACATGGTTCGGCCAAGAAATACCAAAGAAGAACCTATTACGGTCCTAAGTGGGGGCCCGCCTAGGTATGGGACTGGGTGGGACCCAGCCTGATATGGGACAGGTTTAAAGGGCCTTGCCTAATGCATTCCATCAGCTCTGGAGCTTTTGGCGTATCGGTAACGTACGCCCACTATGTGACGGCTTTCACTCTGACCTATTTTTCAGGTAGCCCTTTCCACAGGTCTCCCCATCCGTGACTCGAACACGGGACGTAGTGACTGCTCTGATACCAAATGTTAGGTACCTTATTGTTTGCATCCTTGAAGAGTTGCAACCATCAATCTAGAAGAATTGATGTTACCTATCTTCCTTGGCAACCTAGAAGAGTAGCCATTGAAGTTATCTTTCTCTATTTTGCCCCACTCTATTTTCAGAAACTTGTCCATTCGCATTCATCCACTTACATCACCATTTCAAGCCCTTTCCAGTATTTTTCTGAACAAACTTTTGTCAGCAAAGTTGTAGATCATTGAGTCCTTAAAATGTTGGCTTTTGAATCAAGTCATTCCGACCTATATCGAGGGAGATACGCTCATTTTACCGAACTTGCGCAAATATATTTTTCTTGAATCCGAATTCTTGAGCATTTGAGTGTGTATCTGTCACTCTCCCGATCCTTAGTCCAAGAAGCCTAGGAGAGGCTTGCATCACTAACCTTCCCATTAAACATGTCGATGTTAAATTGGGTAGAAACCTATTTTACCATCATCTCATATCACCCTCGTTGCAAAGGTCCACCTAGAACAAGAATTTCTCGGTCAATCTTTCTGCCCTCTGACGATCACTGTAATTCTTATCCAATCACAATAGCCATAATCACTCCACCCGGCCTCAACGATTGCTCCAGTCTCAGCTTTGATAGCACTTTTTGAGAAAACTTGTCAAGAACATCCAATCCGATCGTACAAAAATAAATAGAAACTTAAAAAGACACACAAACCACAAGATGAACACCAAGATTTTACTTGGTTTGGCTAAAATGCCTACATCCACGGGCGAGAATATGATCTTTCATTATGCGAAAACAAAATACAAATGTTATAACAGGAGTAACCTGCAAACCTGTGAACCCATAAACCTCAACCCTCTCCTTGCCTCCTCAACCAAGACTATACCCAAGAGTAACCAGAGAAAAATCCAAGAACCCTCTCCTCCTCTACGTCTCTCTCACCTCATCTTTGCAGTCACCATACAAAGACCCTCCCTCGTAGAGAAAAACGCCCCTCTCTTATAATGTAGGTTTTACATAACCTAAAAAAACACACTTTCACGTCTTACTTTTCCACCCCAATTAGAAAACCTAATTATATTAGGCAACTAGTGGTCGTGGGAAACATGGCAACTTTCCAACACTAACCATGCATCCATCATCAAAATGTTTAAAAATGGGGAGGTCTGGAACATCTGATTAGTATGAATTTTGGGCTATGGTGCGCAGATTGTTGTCATTAAATCAGATGCGAATCGAAGGGCAAATAGAATGACTACAAAAGACAGGATCTTTTACAATCAAACTATAAAAGGCAGTTTTATGGCTACAAAAGAAAGGAACTTTTACAATCAACTATAAGAGGCAGTTTTATGGCTCCTAGAAGTCCCCAAGGAGGATACGTTTCTTTTAAAATTAGTCGATATTCTACATAAGGATACGTTTCTTTTAAAATTAGTCGATTTTCTACATAATAGTGACACCGGGGCAATCTCGGGAGTCTTGTACATCATCTGAAAAGCAAAAGTTGGCTAGCGGTGATAAATTCACCCCTCTTTACCGGTTGTGATGTCACCTTATCCTTTTGAAATGACGAGAGAGAGAGAGAGAGAGAGAGATGGGTAAGGGTTGTACCGGTTGTGAGGCAGTATTTTTTGTAGCATATTTCTTTCTTCTACAACATTTGAAAAATATAAGGTGGCTAATATATAACCTCCATTGTTTTGATATCAAACAGTACTGTTTCTCGTAATTTAAATTGTCTTCATGGATAAGGGGGTGTACACATCAATACCACTCCTCTCTTTTTTGGAGCATATTCCTCTCTTCTCCTTTAAATTGAGGGCAATACCGTGAGTAGTTGTATCTTGTTTAGTAGTAGAGAAAGATATGGTGGCCATGAAGAAGAGTCCTCTCTTTGCTTTTCTCTTGTTGTCTTTCCTACTCATTGCCTCTGGTAGTTCTCATCTCCTATTCTCTACTTCATGTTTTATTTATCCATCTCTCTTTGCCATATACCACACATGAGTGTAAAATTCTCTCTTACTTTTAGTAAAAGACACCCACCTGTAAACACCCACAACCGGATTCAGATTTTTAGTTCTGAGCTGATGAAGATTTCAATCACATATCTGTAAAATGCCAAAGCACACATCTAGTAATTGAATATTCTAATGACAACCCATTTAATTTTTATGGTTAAAAAAAGTAGTATGATGGTGCCGTTTCTTAATTTACATATTTATCCCGTTGTGATTCACTGTACCATCCCAAAGTTTCTTTATGATCCGATCAAATAAGGAAAAAATAATTTTTTTTTCAAGCGCACCCTTGGCGATTTCATATGTTTTTGAATTTCGTACGATTTCACTCCCCAAGTAGGATTTGAACATACCACCAGTCAGTTTTCAATCGCAATGCATTTCCCTATGTCATATATGATAGATTAGAGCATTTATTTTATTTTTTTACAGAGATTGGGATAACAAAGGTAGATGCAGCGATCTGTGAGGCACCTAGCGGTGACTTCAGTGGGGCGTGTTTCAATTCCAGCAACTGTAACAATGTTTGCAAGAGGGAGGGTAAAGAGGATGGTCATTGCTCATCATTTCGATGCATTTGTCGCAGGATTTGCGCAGAAAAGCCTACATAGAGCAGAAAACTCGTCACTATCCCAACTTATGCCTGTCTATGTGTACGTGATATTTCATGGAAAATCTTAAGACTTATGTGTGTATGTACCAGTGTAAGCTAGACTTATGGCGTCTCCACCTATGTTTCTTTCTTTGTTTCTCATTTCTTGCGTTTCTCCTCCTCTTTGCTGACTAAATGTTTCCGTTGTAATAAAATAAGAGAGCAACCTCGTGTTTCTCTCTTTGTTTAGTAAATGGTATCGTTTTAAAATAAGATGCTTGTATGGACGACGTTAGCTCATTTACTTGTGTTTACTTGGTTGAGAGATAGGGGTGCAACTCGGGTCGGGTCGAGGATGATCAACCCTAATCCGACCCGCCTCTAACACTAACTGAAACCGTCTAACCTGTTTTTTTTTTTCAAATCGGGTCTGGTTGAGTAAGGTTGTGTTCGGGTTAACCGAGCGCCAAAAGAGATAAATAAAAATAACATAGAAAATTAGGACAGAGGTCAGGTTTGGGTTGGCTCTCGGGTTGCCCAAGGCCTAAACCCTATCTCAACCAGAAATTAAATCGGGTTGGCTTTTCCCAACTGTAACCCAATCCAACCTGAGGAAATGCCAGCCCAACCCAAGCTAAAATCTGGTTGGACCCGTCGGATTTGGGTTGAGCCCGAACCAAGAGCTCTTGATGAACAGTTATGATAGGTGCATCGGATACCATTTACAGCTCTTGATGAACAGTTATGATAGGTGCATCGGATACCATCTGCAACCCCAGGTGGTGGGACGCACCATATGGGCAGTTCATAGTTACTTAAACAAGGGCAAACTGGCACTCCCCGTTTCATACATTTTTTTTCTTTGTTTTTACCGTAGCTACCTGTACGAGATCCGGACCGTTGATCTGCTGGGCCTTATCGTGGAAGCATCGAAAGCACCTAAATCACTCTGACTGTATAATTCCTACCGTTTATTCCTTGTTCTTGTTCTTGTTTTTTTCTTTCCAACTATCTTAACTATCAGTAGCAATCAAGTTTTGTTTGTCTCTACCTCTCCCCCAATCCATGAAATTCACAATGTCCACAAGTGAGACCACCTACATTTAGACTAGGGCTGCAACTCGGGTCAGGTTGGGTCAGGTTGAGGCCAACTCGACCCAACCTGATTTCCAACCCGGTTGGGTTCAACCCGACCCAACCCGATTTACAGGAAATCGGGTTGGGTTGGGTCGGGCTGACCCAATTTGATATGGTACCAACAGTTGACTACCTCAACTCAAGCCGGGTTGTTTTGGATTTTGAGAACCAATTGTAGTCACCAATAATCAGTTTTTGACTCACAGTTGGTTCTCAAAATCCAAAACAAACAGAGACTAACAATTAACAAAGGGAAATGTTATCCGCACTACTATATTTTGATGATCACACTCCTCACTTTATTAAAGTACGGTATGGCCCGCACCATAGGATTATCCAAACCGTCCATTGTGGACTGTGGAGACTATTTCAATGTTGAAAAAGAAAATCACATACAGAACTTCTTCGGATGAAATACAGTAATATTAATATAAACTAGGTTCATATGTATATGTTGGAATTAACATCACTACTATTCGGAATACTTGTCGGGTTTCGGGTCGGGTCAGGTTACCTACACCCCAATCCGACCCAACCCGATTTCCAATTCGGGTTGATTTTTTCCAATCCTAACCCGACCCGATTTGAGAAAAGCTTATCCTGACCCAACCTAAATTCGGGTTGAACCCGACCCGAGTTGCACCCCTAATTTAGACCTCCTTTTAGGGTGTAGGACCCCCTTTAGAAAATTGCGGCAATTTTGTAATTTGACATGTGCCCACACACAATTCTTTCGAAGGTGGTCACGTGGTGAGCCCCAACCAACCAAGGTTTTAAAGTTCGGTGAGGACCGAAACGGAATTGTCACGAAACCGAAATAGGCGAAATCTAGCCTCGTGCCTTCCATTGGCAAGATACACTGGACCATGAGGATACTTGCTTTTTGTACTACATACATACATGTGAGTATTGTAGCTGGAAAGTAAAGCGTACAGTCATGATGTGTCGATGTGTGGGCCCCAGAACATGTGATCGTCATATTCTAACAAAGTCTGGCTTAACGTGATCACAGCTGCCTTTTATTGTCTGTTTCTTGAAGGAGACTTGGAGTGTCAGTCCGTATGTACGGATCAATTAGATTGTATACAGTCTACTACGGTAAATACATATACATACATATACGAAGTTGATTATTTCCACGGGCCAGTTTTTCCAATTCCTCGCAAGGGATTTGCTAGCGTCCATCGCAGAAGGCATTTCGCGGGCGGTCTGTTGCATGTGACAGCAGCCACGTATGCTCACTTTTCAGCAGATCTTATCTTCATTAACGAGGTGGCTGCCGTCAGATGCAACAGAGCGTCTGCAAAATTGCCTTCTGAGATGGACGCTAGCAAATCCCCCCTGGCAAATAGACTAAGCTGAGTAGCCGAAGGCTAGTCATTCGGCATATGGGTCCTTAGAAGCCGACATATGCATTTTCTTACACTACAACTCTACAAGGGGAGAATATATGGTTTCCCTATTACAATTCCCAATTTGCTATGGCAGCCAATGAATTTACCAACTTCACCTCAGCCATTGCTGTATTTATTACTAAGCCGTGAGATACTCACTAAGGCCCTGTTTGGATTGCATGGAAAATTTCCCTTGAGAAAATCTTTTATATCGACAATTTCGAGGGAAATGATATGGTTATGGTTAAATTAGAGGAATATTATTATAAATTAAGGACCCATTTGGATGCCGAGAAGATTTTGATTTGGATTTCTCACATTTGCAGTCTATTTTGCGTTGTGATTTGGATCTGGATCAAATCCTTGGATTTTCAAATCAGCGACTGACGGTGAAAAAAATCAGATTTAAAATCCACAGATCTAAAATCCAGTAAAAAACAACAGTAATATCTGAGACAATATACAAATCTCAAAATCCAAACTTTTGAAAGTTAAAAACAGACCCTACCAATCAAAGACCAAATCAAACCAGCTACACTCACCACTTCCTATCATAAATCACACAAAAGAAAGAAAAGAGAAGAAGGAAATCATCGGTCTAACTCAACAAACAAAAAAAAAAAAAGAAGCAAAGAGAAGAAGAATATGAGACCTTACTGAACGAAGAAACCCTAGAGCTCTGCTCTTCAAATCCCGAGCTTCAATGCTGGGAGAAGAGGAGAGTGGTTTTAAACCGGGGCAGAGAAGGCATATCTATAATTGATAGTCTTAACCAAGCAAGGAGCTGGTCTAAGTGGTTTAATCATTAGCTTTCCCTATAGCGTAACTTTAGCCCATGTTTGGCAACCATGAACCTTTTTTTTTGTGGAATACTAGCTTATCAAACAAAATAGGGTTTTTGTTTTCCTTATTTTTCGTAAACTTTTGTCTACTGCTAGAAGTTGTAACCGGAGGTAAACAGACAACCTAAATCTTTGTTTTCTGTTGTTTCTGTTAGAGTTAGTGCCCTAAAACAATGCAATTTCGTACAACCCTATGGGACGGTTTTTTCATGGGCCCTCTCTTGAAAAAACATGCATATGGGGTGTCCCATGTTAATTCAGAATATTTGAATTACAAGAGTTTTATTTGAAAAAGGGAAACAAGTTGTATTTGGAAACTAGTTTCCTAGGAGATAAAGAGGAGATATCTTCGGAGATTTTGTACGAGACTTTGTAGGAATTTTATCTACACACAAACTTTTGTTGGACAGCTCACACGCCCAACTTGGACGTGCAAAACGTCCATCATGAGTTAGATTTGGTTTTTCAAAATTAGAAAAGTTGTACACAAAGTCCAGCAGACGTAGTATCTAAAGTTTCAAGGGGCTTTTGTTTATAAACGGCAGATCCTTATAGGGTGTTAATCGAATAATCGCAAACGAAGTGCTAGATTCAATGAAAGTATATGGGAATAGTGATATGATCGCGCATATTGATTTGGAAAAGGCATATGATTTTGTCGATGGGGGGATGCTGGACTTTGTTTTGGGCAAGATGGGATTTGGGAATAAATGGAGGAAGTGGGTGAAGTCATTTGTGTCTACTGCCTCCTACTCGATCCTAATTAATGGATCTCCGCATGGATTCTTCAATAGCTCTCGAGGTATCCGTCAGGGTGATCCTCTATCCCCTTATTTATTCGTTATTGTTGTTGAAGCGCTTAGTCGGCTTCTATTACTGGCGGAATGCAAGGGCTTTTTAAGGGGTCTTCCGGCATCCAATAACTCCAAGCCAATTACACAACTTCAGTTCGCGGATGATACCCTGATTTTCTTGGAAGAAGGGATTCTGTATATGGATAACTTGAGGAGGGTCATTCACTAGTTTGAGATGGCATCCTGCCTCAAAATCAATTTCTCAAAGAGCACTATTACCGGTATTAACACAAATGATACGTCTGTAAGGCATCATGCTGATGTTCTCGGGTGTGAGGTGAGTTCATTTCCAATAACTTATCTTGGTTTACCGCTTGGTTTTGGTATTCCTAAGGTTAGTTTATGGAACCCTGTGGTTGAAAGAATCAAAAAGAAGTTAGCATCTGGGAAGAAGAAAATATCTCTCCTTTGGCGGGTGTATTACTCTCATCAAAGCGGCACTTGCCAACATGCCCATGTATTATATGTCGTCGTTTAAAATTCCGGCTAAAGTGAGCGCCCGCATCGAAAAGATCCAAAGAGATTTCCTTTGGGAAGCAAGAGAAGGAGGAATAAGAAATTCAAGAACTTATTAAAATGGCAACAAGTATTCAAATCGAAACAACAGGGGGGTTTAGGCATTGGAAAAATCAGATCACGGAATAAGTCTCTGATGGGCAAATGGCTTTGGAGATTTGGTGTGGAAAAAGAAGCTTTATGGCATCAGGTTATTGGGGACAAATATGGATGGGGTTGGGGGAGACTGGGAATGTGGGGCTGTGTCGGGTACGAAAGGGCCGGGAGCCTCGCGATCAATACACTCCGTCAGGGACCTATTTAGTCCGTGGATAAGATTCAGGGCAGGGAGGCATGATGCAGTTCGCTTTTGGATTGACCTTTGGATCAGCGAATCACCATTGTCTACTGTCTTTCCGGATCTTTTCCAACTGGCAATAAACCATGAGGCGAAAATCTAAGAGTATCTGATCCGGGAAAGGGAGTATGGGGAGGGTTTCTGGGATATCCAATTGCGTCAGAACCTAAAGGATAATGAAATTGGGTCTCTCACAGCACTTCTCATGACCCTCTCCACTCACTTCCTTTCACCACACATGGCGGACAGGTGGATTTGGATCCCTGATAGGGATGGGGCTTCACTGTTAAGAGTTTCTTTTTTAAGCTTTGTGATGGGAACAGAAGGAGGTCGAGCCGAGGGCGCGTATGGAAATCTTTTATTCCTCCTCGTATTGCGGCTTTTGCTTGGTCTGTATCGCATAGATACATCAACACCTTTGAAAGATTGCACAGGAGGAGTATCCGGCTCGCTAGCTGGTGTGTCTTATGTTGCAGGAGCACTGAATCTCTAGACCACGAACTTCTCGTGCCCTTATTCCTTCTCGGTTTGGATGGGGGTGATAAAAAATTTTGGTATGTCCTGGGCCTTACACAACTGTATTTCCGAAACTGTTATTCATTGGGCGAGTGCTTTCAAGAGATGCATCGGACAGAAGTTGTGGAATGCTATTCCATTTGCTGTAATTTGGTTCTTGTGGCGCGAGCGTCTTGTGGCGCGAGCGGAACGACAGAGACAAGCAGAAGCGTAGCCACAATGTGTGTTTGTCCATTATTGTTGCTATTATTTCGTGGGTTCACTGGAAAAGGGGATTCCCATATTCTATAGCCTACATTTTGCGGAATTGAGTTACAGTGCTCGTAGAGAAGTGGTCAAAAAATATTATCAAACCACGTTGGTCCGCTACCCCGGATGGATTCTTAAAACTCCATTTTGATGGGAGCTCGATGGGAAACCCGGGACTAGCTGGGATTGGTGGGGTATTACGAGATTCAAATGGAAATACAATTATGACATATTCCGCACCAGCAGGATCGTGTGACGCTAAAGAGGTGGAGGCTAAGGCACTACCATTTGGACTTCGGTGGTTTATTCGTCACAATCTTGGACCTCTTATTGTGGAGGGGTACTCTGCAAATGTCATTTCTTGGGCTTCTAATCGCTGTGCGGGTCCATGGCACCTAGCTAATTTAATTGATGAGATACATGATCTAATTCGTATCATATGTCCTTCTATAGTTCACCGACGCCGTTAGGTTCGGCCGATACTCTGGCGGATCGGCTGGCTAAAGAGGGTGTGGGGCTTTCGGACACGATCATTGAATTCAATGATCAGGAGGGGGGTTACGTGATGTTTATAATCAATAATTGGATGAATGCATTTCACCGGGACAAGATGTCCCTAGTGTTTTGTACACCCTTTTATTAAAATAAAATTGTTACCATTCAAAAAAAATTATTTTAGGATTTGAAAATTGCAAAACACTTTATATATATATATATATATATATATAGAGAGAGAGAAAAAAAACGGTTCCTACACACATGTGTAGATAAGTTATCTACACACTAGCTTAAAATACAGTGGGGGCCCACATTGTTTGGGTGATCCAAACCATTCATTTGAATGGTCCTCACAGAGATAGGGTGTCCACAAAAAATCAGATCCATAGGATCATCCCAACCCTACGATTTGTGGAGGTAAAATCCTCCATTCATTTGAATATCATATATATATAAAGTGTTTTGCAATTTCCAAATCCTACACATTTCACCTACACACTAGCTTAAAATACAGTGGGATTGTTTGGGTGATCCAAACCATTCATTTGAATGGTCCTCACATAGATAGGGTGTCCACAAAAAATCAGATCCATAGGATCATCCCAACCATTCAAACTATGGAGGCAAAAAATGGACTAATTTGTGAAGGTTTATACACGTCCATTTTACCTCCACAAATCGTAGGGTTGGGATGATCCTATGGATCTGATTTTTTGTGGACACCCTATCTCTGTGAGGACCATTCAAATGAATGGTTTGGATCACCCAAACAATGTGGGCCCCCACTGTATTTTAAGCTAGTGTGTAGATAACTTATCTACACATGTGTGTAGGAACCGTTTTCTCATATATATATATATATATAAGCAGACGATCTTCTTCTCGGCTTTATAAGCAGATGATCTCTTGTTATTTACTTTCATAACAGAATTATAATCTAGATCCTAGAATTCCTGGATGTAAAAGCAAAACGAATTGAAATTTTTGTTCTACACGATTCTTATTTCCATTGTGCGTAGCATTTTTGCCGGAGGATTTATATCCTTCCAACAGTGTCTTTTGTTAATGTCCTTGATCTTTAGGGACATTTAGTTGGTTCTCAGGCAATCAAACATAGAGAGAAAAACTTTCTTAGTTCCATTCGTTTGTAAATAAAAAAGCTATGAAGGGTGTCTGCTTTGCTTGCTAGTAGGTGTGTGTGTTGCCCATTTGGGCTTCTCCTCACTTCACAGTTGACCGGCGAGGAGGATCGAAACATCACCAGTAGTTGTCATGAATTGCAAAAACATAAACTTGGAGCTAAAGCTTTGGAACATGTTATAGTGTTGAAAATGGGGATGAGGCTCCACATAATGCCTAATCCCCGACTCAGACCACCTCCCAACAGTTCACATCTCTTGAACCGATAAGCTTCAAGTGTTCAACTGCCACATGGTTTTAACCATCCTAACCATCTAGATCTTAGACATTGATCTTGTTAAGGCCATACCAACGGTTAGGATAAATTTCACTGTTTTATGTTTAATTTATCCAAGTTCCAGTCTGCACAAATAGTTTTACCATTAGATGATCCAGACCATCCATATGAGTCATAGTGTAAGTTAAGCATAGATCAGACAATTTCAAAACTCTAATTAAGTGTGTTTTACCCATAGATATAGATAGATGGGGACAGTTGCAGTTCGACAAAAGAACAGCAATTGTTGTTAGACTCAAAAACATCCAATGGTGGGATGATTTTGTACTGTGGGTCATCGACAATGAGAAGCAGCTGATTAATGCCAGCATCTTTAGACCTTTACCCACACTTTAGGTGATGATGGATGCCAAACCCATCTGGTTCACTAGGTTTCATAGCTAAGATTTTGCCTATAAACAGATGGAGGACTTGGGGTTTTCCTTCCATTATCACTAATGGACTGGTTCAAAAGCAGGATGAACGAGACCCTCCACTGCCCAATATGGTTCTTGAACAAGAGAGAGGCTTCCCGTTCCTCAAGATGGCAATGACTGAGCCTGTGATGTAATATGTAATCATCAAACTCGGCATGCAGGTGCCTCACAAACGAGGATTAAGATCAAAGTGCTGTCTCGTTCAATCCAAAAATACCTGCAACCATGATCGTGGGGTTCTATGTTCAGATGTAATGGAGTAGGCTGAGACCCCAATGTTGTAGTCCTTTCTTTTATTCCCTCCAGGGTCCTCTTGTTCCTTTTTGCTTCGTTTTTGTGTCTTACTTTTTCAGGCAAAAAAAAGAGAAATCATGTGCTTATTCAGCCAAAATTGGAAACCATCTCCAAAACGATAAAAACTTGCTTGCAGCTCAACAACCTCAACACAATCTAATAAAAGCATGTTAGTTTTCAAATATGCCTACCTCCTTCCTCATCTCCCACTCAAAAAACCTGACTTAAGAGCCGCATCTTTAAGCAGAACCCAGAATTCGAGCTTCAAATTAAAGAATGTTTAAAATTTGACACGCGTGTGTATCTCTCACGTGAAGAATTACTCACCTTGACCTATAACTTATGCCGCCGCTAGTTGCTTCTCGCCATGGTCTTCCAGATTTAGTGCTTGCAGTAGCTTTGGCCAGGACTCTGGGATTCCGCCTGGCAGATCAAACTCCAATAATTTGCCACGGCTGCGATAGAACTCCTCCACAGGTCGGCTCTGCATAAACAAACCATTCCTTTACCAAAATAGCAAATTGAGAAGCAAAAAGGGGAAATCTCATACAGTACAGAAAATTTTCAAGTTTACAGATCTTAAACGCATTTATCTAATTTGTATGTCTAATTTAGAGCATTGTCCCAAACCAGTCGTTTCCCTTGGCATTGAATGGACATTATCAAAATCGCTTAAAAGAAAGGCGTAATTTTACTTTCATTTCTTCATGAAATTAGGAAATAATACTTATGAAATCCCTTAAAAGCACTGTTAAAAAACCCCCCGAGCCAATCATCAACTCACCCAAGTTTAGTAGCTTTTACCTTGGATGAGTACAGATCGCAGTCCGAATTTTTCCCTACCAACTCAATCAAAACCTCCTTTGACGAGGCCGAGTTAATGAAAATTTGACCAAGTCAATCATTGACTCGCACGAGGTGACTCCTTTTTACCTCAACCGAGTTCTCGTCCAAGCCCGAGTTTATAAACACTGCTTAAAACGGGTACTTTATACTTTCATATTCTTCAAGAAACTACATAACAATATTTATGAAAAGCAAGAGAGAAGACAGAAAAATACCATGTCGTTGTAAATACGGAGCCGTTCTTTCACAACATGTTCGGTATCATCAGATCGTGTGATCAGCTTAGAAGCACAATGTGCAGGGGGGAGAAGTGGAGCCATGCATATACCTGGCATCCCATTCTCGGCCTTGAGATTAATGTTGGCAACATTGAAGATTTCTCCACATTGGCTGCAAATCCTTCTCCCGAGGCACTTCTCAAGGAGTACATCCTCCCTGAGGTTTAAGTTAATCACCAAGTCAATATCGGTCACTCCCTCCAATATCTCCTGCATTGCCAAGAGGAGAGTGTACACAAGTGTTTCAAAACATGGATTTGGGTCAAAATGCAGCTAAAGAAAAATCTAGTCGACTCGGCGCGGCACGATCTAGTACTTGGTTGACATGGCCGAGTATTGGATTTACACCAGTGTCGCATTCACATCACATACATCATGCACAAGTAATATCATGAACCAAATAGGATTAGGAAATGAAAAATGATGTAGAACAGAAAGGTAATAGCCTTTCTGCATTGGCACCTATGAAAGATGGAAACGATCATGAGCAAGAAGTATACCGTGTATGAACAGTTACATTTACTTAGATTCATGTGTCATAAACCAGACACAACAGTACATAAAAAGAGAACTTGTTTTGGAAATTCCCTCCCCTTTGTCACCATAGAGATACCCACCGCTTACTTATCAAAGAGAGAGAGAGTGATGCAGCACCGTGAAGGGAAATAGAAGAAAGAGGAGAGAAATAGACGAAAGGAGATAGAATTAGAAGAATAGGGGAAGAAGAGACGAAAATAACCTGAAGAAGAGACGAATTTAAGGAGAGGAGAAGAAATCAGAAGACGAATAGAGGAGGAGGAGAAGAGTAGAGATTTGGGGAGAAGAGACTTAGAGGGGAGAAATATCACTCAATCTTTATTCAATCATCAAAGTTCTCAAAATAAGCTGGAAATAGGTCTATAAATAGGCAATTAACAACCTAAAATGATAGAAACCTACTAAAATAAGAATTCCTAAAAGACTAAACTTCTTAATTCTAAATAACATGAAAAATAAAAACCTAAAAACTAAATAACATGAAAAATAAATCCTAATATCTGCATCAGAGAGGAGGAGGAAGAGGAGAAGAAGATGCTCACCGCTTGTCTTATTGTACGTGGAAAACCATCAAGAATAAATCCTGACTCCCCCATAGCTTCTGCATTTTCCAGGCGTTTCGACAATAAGCTTATAATGATTTCATCAGAGACCAATTTGCCTTGATTCACAATCTCTGCAAGCTACAAAAGGAAAAGAAATCAATGGATTTTACTCGGTATGACAATATTCTATTCATATTGATGATTTTCTATTTCTTACATTTCCACGTAAAATAACAATACTAGCAGGATCCGTACAGGAAAACAAAGCCACGATACCTCCCAGTTAAAATACCAGAACCGAACAATAGGACAGCAACACAAACTTTCCACTAACCCATAATGGGTGAGAATTACAATCTTTCTACCGATTCAAAAAGTGGATCGGCTACAACCCATTTTAATCCACCAAAAATCCAGACGGCCAAGTATGAAAACTGATCTGTAACATATTTCTTAGTGAAATACAAATCTCATATGCAAGAGAGCACAAAATTCACTTTGGAGATGTGGGAAAAGATGATATTTCATCAATATTATTAAAAGATACCCAGACCTGCTACACTAAAGCATAAAGGAGTAAACCGTGAGGAGGAAGAAAAAGCAAAAGATAATATAACTGATTTACTATTTTTTGAAGAGAAAACTGAATTCATTAAAATAGCAAAAATTACAAAAGTGACAGAGAATCCCCACGAAGAGATTCTATGAACACCACTTTGGAGAACACATCTGCTACCTCACTGAAGGTATGCAAAAAATATAAATTTTAACTATTACGTAAACCTTTAATCCTCCTATTAATGACGTGAGCCAAATGTGATTTCGGCCTAAGATTTTTTGGCCAGAATGACATTTGTCAAGTTTCCTTCCAATCGCAAACCTGCCATCCCCTATTTATTCTCCCATCTTCATAGTCTCATTTCTCCTTTTCCTTCCTTTTCTCCCTTTGCTTCTTCACCATTCCCAGTTGGTTTTATTAACCGTTACCTTTTTTCTTCCATTCTTCTATTTCCTTCTTCACCCTTCCTGGCTGGGTTTATAAACTATCCCCCATCCCCCCCAAAACCCCACCACACACACCTTTTTATGTAGGGTAATAAACCATTCCCCTTTCTACCCCCATCTTTCCTCTTTTCTTGATTTCGACCTCTTTCCTTGAGCTTGATCTTGATTTCTTACTTGACCTTGATTCCTTTCTTGTTCCCTTTATTTCCTTATGCTGTCTTTCTTTCTCCTCCCAAAAAAATAATATGCAAACCCTGGACACACATCAGTTTGGAATCAAAGCCAGATTTACATCGATTTGGAATCAGAGCCAGATTCATCAAATTGGTATTACTATTAGAGTCAAATTACATCAATTTGGTATTGCAGCCGAGTTCGCATCAGTTTGGCATCAAAGCCAGATTCCCATCACCATTTGATTGTTTAAGACTCTACAACTGGTTGCTAACAAGTTGGAAAAACTCCAAAGGGATTTTTATTTTTAGTTTTTTGAACGGTAAACTCCAAAGGGATTTTCTGTGGGAATGTGAGAAAGGCAAAAAACTAAAACAACTAGTGAATTGGGATCAAGTGTGCTTGCCAAAGAATGAAGGAGGTTTGGGGTTGGCAATATGGCTAGAAGGATTAAGGCTCGGCAGTGGCTATGGCGCTTTGGATCTGAAACGGATGCTTTGTGGAGGAAATTCGCTAGAAGCAAGTATGGCGAAGCAAGGGATGGTTGGGAGGTAGGAAGGCTGGGTAGAGTTCGAGGCTCAGGGCGTGGAGGTCCATTTGCCCGTTTTCTAACATCTTTAGTTCTTTACACATGATTAGATTTGGGGGGATAGGAAGAGTGAGGGTTTTTCCAGTGATAGATGGTTATGTACTGTTCCGTTATCCCGCACTCTTCCGATCCTCTATAAGATTGCCAAGAATAAAAATTGAGTCTCCAAGTGTTACCAAAGAGTGGAGGTCAGAGAAGAGTGGTTTGGGAGCTATATTTGTATAGGAATCTGTCAAACCCGGAATTTGCTTGCTTTACTGACATAGTGACATTCTTTGCATGTCGGAGGAGTCTTACATCTCGGCGAAGTAGCCTAATCGAAGTGGACGGGCCGGGATCCAAGTGACGTTGACTCAGTCAAATCGCTATTTAAGTTCTTGGACCACCTACGACAATTTCCTTTCCATGGTAGAAGATTTGGAGACCCCTTATTCCTCCAAGAGTTTAGGCATTCTGCTGGATGACATTTCTTAGGAAAATCAGCACTTAGGACAGGCTCAAAGACCGACGCTTCCATTTAGCAAACAAATGTTATTTATGTACATTAGAAGAAGAATCTGTCATTTTTTCGAAAGATCGGAAGAAGAATCCGTCTCTCATCTTTTCATTCGTTGTAGAGAGACTTTATTTGTGAGCAAGTGTTCAAGTAGTACAGCACCAGCTCAGTTCTTCCCAATTCGAACCAATAATTGATTTTAAGCTGGTGGATGACATGCCTCAACTCTCTTGAGCTGATCCTTTGGTGCCCCATGCACTTCGTTGTATTCTGAAACATTTGCATAGATTGGTCCTCCATCGCCTCACACCCTTCGGTGTATTCTGAAACATTTGCATAGAGAGAAATTATCAGATCTTTGACGATAAAGGATCCATCTCTAGTTGGTTAGCATGGAAAATTAGATTCACAACAGTATCTTGGGCTTTACAAAATAAGTTTTTATTGGGTTACTCGGCGGACAACATCATGAAAAATTGGGATAAAATTCTAACTGGTATTGTCCCCAAAGTGAAAGTGTTAGCAAAGTGGAAACCCCCTGCAAAGAACACCATCAAACTCGATGTTTTTGGTTGCTCCCTTGACAATCCAAGCTTGGTGGGTATTGGATGCGGTTTTATGAACACTTTCGGTTTGGACAACATTACCTTCTCCTTTGTGGAGCCAATCGGATACACTAACTCTTCAAAGGCTGACCTCTTCATCGGGGTTCGATTATCTTCCTTAATCAGATGGAAGGGGTTTGGCAATGGAAAGTAATCCTTCTAACACTACGTTGTAGGCCAAAGGGATTAGGAACAGACCGTGGAGAATAGCCAAATCCATAGATGAGAATAGAGCTATCTGTTTGAATAGGGTTCTCTCCTTTTTTCTCTCTTTCCTAGAAGCGCCAACCATTTGGTCGATCGCCTTGCCAAATCGAGAGCATCTATAGATTCCTTTTATATGGGGCAATCTCTGCCCCCTAAAGTGCACATGTAATCTTCTTTCTTATTAATAAATGGTATCCTTTTTCTAAAAAATGGTCTATATGTCCATTTTTTGTTACTTTGTTTTTACTTTCCTTCTTTATCTTCATGAATTTTCTTTTTCCACATAATATGTTTAACATATGTCATATTTTGACGTAGATCTTGTGAACATGCACTTGGTTATCTTTCTTAAGGGGTAACGGCTTCCTGCTATCATTCAAAAAAAAAAAAATGGCTTCCTGCCCCCTCATACCTCTTTTTGGAACTGAGGTAAATAACTACACAACGGACCATTATAATTGTATTACAATTTACCATTTGAAAGATTGAATTCTTATTTTCTAATGCAACCATGTGACATATTATAGTACTCTGTGCAAGCAAATCTTATGCAGTGTAACTTGTGTTACTGGTATACTAAATGCTTGTAATGTTCAGGTTGCAATGCAAAGGGCTCAAATTGATGTGTAATGGCTAAACATGTATCACCGTCCTTGTTGGCTCCTCTTTGCTAGGGTTTGGTTTAGTTGTGGTATGGGTCGGGTTCTTACGTATCCCACAACGCATGTTGCATTGCTTCCTAGAAGTTGGGCATGAACTTCTCGCCCAAAATATACTCTACATAGAATCAAATTTCTCTTCGGATTTTGAGATAACCGGTACCCATCAATAACTATCCGAATGTGATGCATGGTAATCTCATCTTAGATTTGGACCGAAAACCCACTGATGTAATGAGCACCAGTTCTTTTATAAAAAAAATTTCTTTTTACGATAATTCATTTATAAGTTGTGATTGATCATCAGATTCTTGTAGCACGTTTTGAATGGGAAGTTGAGAAAAATTTTAGGAATTCTCCTGAATGCTATGCTCTCATGCCACAAGTTCCCGATTTTTTTGGACTATGTAATCAGCTGGCAAAAACTTCTATAACTCCCTTTCCAAAACTAATGCCTAACAAGATTCCTCACAATCTTAAAACATATATGTCCCAGATTGCAGGAAATGTTCCTACCGTTCCATAATTGATGGTGCTCTCTTTTTTCCATTTCTGCAACAATCAGATGTCCCTACTGCAACTTGCTGAAATTCACTATAATATGGAACATTTTTAGCTCTAAGATAATAACTAACACTCAATGTCACATGCAGCTCTAACCACACAATTTTCACTACTAGTTTTGAATCAGGTATTTTACCCAAGTGTAGATCCAATACTACATGGTTTAACATAAGACCTTTAAGAACAAAATTGAACCTCACCTCTCACTTTCTTTAACAAAACTAATATTGATTGTCTTAGCGTAAAAAAAACTATAACTCTAATGTTGTTATGCATTCCTAGATGAAAAAAAAAAGACGATGTTTCATATGTTAAAAAATAACAGGTTGTTTCAGTGTTTCATAATCAGCATAAACATCAAGTTCATTCCTCAAGCAGATAGGCATGGGTGGTACCAAAGCGTGTAAAATTCAAAATCTCAACAAATAAATAAGACATCAAGCGGTACCAGAGCGTGTAAAATTCAAATAAGACATCAAGTGGTACCAGAGCGTGTAAAATTCAAATAAGACATCAAGTGGTACCAGAGCATGTAAAATTCAAAATCTCAGCAGATAAATAAGACATCAAATGGTACTAGAGCGTGTAAAATTTAAAATCTCACTGAATAAATAAGGCATCAAGTGGTACCTGTAAAATTTAAAATCTCAGCAAATAAATAAGACATCAAGTGGTATCAGAGCGTGTAAAATTCAAAAACTCAGCAAATAAATAAGGCATCAAGTGGCACCAGAGCGTGTAAATTACCTAGCAAATCTCTAATGTATAACAAATAAAATTAAAACAGAAGATAACAATAGCTCTAGAAACTCTAAAGTACAAAAATTTGGAAACAAATAAAGGAAAATTTTCAATAAAAAAGTAGGTAGAAACCTGATCTGAGAGGGAGCCTGAATTGGAAAGTTCTTCGCGGACGAGATCGCCGGTGGCAATGTGAGGGACGCCGAGAAAGTAAGAGAGGCGAGAGGCGTACGTGCCCTTGCCTACGCCGGGGCAGCCCAGGAAAATCCATTGGACGTTTCTGTCCTTGGGATCTCGGCGGAGAGGAACGGGGTTATGGGAAAAGGCGGAAGGGAAATGGGGGGTAGTTTCGGAATTTAAAATAGAAGAGAAGCTCCTCAGAGAAGAAGCTGGTGAAATGAGGGTTTTGAATTTACATAGGCAGTTTAAGGCCGCCATGAGAGAGAGAGAGAGAGAGAGAGAGAGAGAGATGAAATGGGGAGCTTCGAAGCCTTTTTTTGTTTTTTCTTAGTGGGAAGAGAAGGGCACTTGCTATACTGCGCCGATTGTGAAAATTAGGTCACCTGTTGCAATATATCTAAAAAGGGAATTTGCTAGGGACCAGCCTCATGTGAGGTAAATTAATAAGACAAATTCTGAGTCTATGTGGCTGCTATCACATGCAACAGCTCATCTGCTAAATGCCCTATGCGATGGCCCCTAGCAAATCCCATCTAAAAAAGCACTAGGTTGGTGGCTTTCTTTTAGGGTCGCAACTCGGGCAGGGCGGGTCGGGTCTAATTTTTTATGGGAAAACTTTGGATTCATAAACCTTGGTCTACATGAGATAGTTTCTCATGTCGCTGTTGTGCTGGGTTGAGTTTTTATTATTTAGCTTTGAATGGTGAATAATTTCAAAGATGGTAGAAAACAACAAATTTTCACACCAAAAATCTCTAATTTTATGTTATCAAGTGTATAAATTTAAGAAGGAAATGATTTTTTCATATCAGAAACATGATCACCTCAATGAAAACAATTATATCAACATATTAGAAAATAATTTGTCAAGTTATTCAAGAAATATTTAAGAAAGTCATTTTGTACACCGATATGAGTCGGGTAAGCTTTCTTTACTTCAAACTTGACTCTCAAGATTGGGTCGGTTTTTATATTGAAAAAACCCGACCCTACTTAAGACCCATGATTAAACCTGACCCTTCGGGCCAGGTCAATGCTGGACGGGTAAAACCCGACCCAAGTTGCAACCTCATAGCCTTTGCTTCACCTGAAGAGAGCGATGCGAATAAGTTCAGAAGGGCAATCCTATTAAGATAAGAGGAACTCTTTCGCAATCTCCTAGCACCATCGCTTCCTTGATGGGCACCTTCTTTTTTATATGAATAATGATGTTGGGAAAGTTGCCTTGTCTCCCAAGCTACCTTGTTACAATGGGAAACTAAAATAGGAAAAAAATCTCTTTTAGGTCCTTCCAAAAATGTGAGAGTGTTTTTCTCCCCTTTGGTGTAGAGGCTCTTTGTTTGGCGGCTGCAGAGAGGAGACAAGAGAGAGAGAGAAAGTGAGGCGCAAGAAAGAGAAAGAGAGAAGGAAAGAGAAATAGAGAAAGAGAGAGAAGAAGAAGAAGAAAGGGTTTATCTTGGGTTTCCTCTTTGGGTTCTTCCTCAGGTTTATCTTGTACGGTCTTGAGTTGAAAAGCAAGTAAAGGGTTGAGGTTTGTGGGTTTGGGTTTAATCCATTGTAATCCTGTATATTGTTTTTGTCATAGTGGAAGATCGTGTTTCTCGCCCGTGTATGGCTTGGCCGAACCACATAAAATCTTGGTATTCATATTCTGGCTTGTTTTCTTATTTTACTTTTCCGTTTAATTGTGCACGAAAGGATTATTTACCCGGCGGATTTCTCAACAAATGATATGGTAACCTAGTTGGGGACCGAGAGTGGAACCAAACAAATAGCCTCTTAACACATTAGCAATCTTTCCCTTAATTTTTTGCTTTTTTTCTTCATGAAAATGGCAAAACTACCGCTCCTATGCCATGTGTCATGTGGGGATTTGTTAGGTTCCACTCTCAGTCTCCACAACAGCTCTCTTTTATCATCGACTAAGACTATAATGAATGTTAGAATTAATGTTAAGGACGGGAGAACAAGAATAATAAAGCGGATTATAATACGTATATTTCGTGTAGAAAGATGAATAGGGTTTTGCGATCAGGCCCAAAAAGTGGGTGAAACTCATCATTCTCCGCTTGCAAGTCAAGCTTGTCAAGAGAATATTTCAGGATGTGTTGTGGGTAAGAGCTAAATTGGCTAAAGGGATGGGGCATAATTATTACGGCGAACCTGCATGGCCCAATGATCTTTTATATATTTGGAGGCCTATTGTGAAAACGTGGACTTATACAAAACCACTTCAGAAGAGGAAGAGGAAGAGGAAGAGGAAGAGGAGGAATAAGAGCTAAGAGGGCCCCTCTCACGTAAGGAGCGTGCAAGCTTACGTGCGGTACAAGAGGGCTCAGGTAAGCTTGTCTTAGAGAGTATTTCCTTCCACAATCTTATTTTGTTCTCCCTTCTGAGAATGGTAGTTCACTTGCTGCTTGCTGCTTGCTGCTTGCTGGCTAGCGCGAGCGCCCTAAACGTAAGGCGCCTTATGTTTAGGGAGTTTTAAAATAAAAATATTTCAATTTCGAAAAATCTACTTGAATCCAATAATATATGAATAAGAACCTTTTGATCAAACAAATATTTCAATGATTTGATTCCCATGGGTCACACACGAGACATGGATCTGTTGATCTTGCTGGCACATCTCCATAGTTAAAAGGCTTACAAAAACCAAAGATTTATAGATTTTCTTGGCATAACAAGCGAAGTTAGCAATCTTGCCACGTGGTGTGCTTGTTGAAGTGCAATGCCAAACCACACATCTTGCCACACGTACCAATTATGAGCCTATTATAGACACATATAATGGTTAGAATATTCGTTCATCCTATCAATGGCTATCATTAAATTCATGATTTGTTGGACGGTATAGATCACACTGATATCATATGGATGATCCCGATCACGAGAGTCACGAAAAGATTTGTGGTGTGTCTTCAAGAAGAAAATACAAAAATGGAAAAAAAAAAAAAAAAAAAAAAAAACTTTTCTGACCGCCACAAAAAATAAATGGAAATAGCATTGTTGGGGTTCCCTTTCCAGCCTATGTACAAAATCTAAAATCTGTGACATTGATATGCGATCTACGACTAGTGGTGTTAAACTCGTCACATCGAGATGAGTTTAAATGGTAGGATTCAAACTGATTGCAATATATTCTTCCCTAGAAGTAAAACTATTTGGTTCACCCCATTTGTACATTCTTTTGTCAGTTGTTCTTTTATGCATGTGGAGCCAAGTGAGATCTCCGCGCAATTTAAAACATTACAAAAGTAGAGAAATTATATGGTGGCCGACCGTGAAATCACAAGGGTAGAGAGAGAGAAAACCTGCACCTTGATTTTATATCCAAAGAAAAGTAAAAAAAGAAGGCTTTTAATGGATTTATAATCAAGGGATGAGTGTTTTCTCTCTTAAAGGTCGGCCACCATATAAAATCTCACAAAAGTATTTATTAATGTAAGTAGCTACCAATCTATACTTTATATTAGGCGAAACCAGATTTGACTCCAATAATCAGTTTTGGACTCATAAAAATCAGTTTTGGACGTACAGTCGGTTCTCAAAATCCAAAACAACCGAGGCTTAAGCAGAATGGTATTGCAGAACATAAACATGGACACATTAAGGAAATGAGGCTTTCAACGATGCTATTACTAACCATTATGCTCCGTATGTGTTTCAAATATGGGGATGGTGCTTTGTAATCTTGAATGAAATATCTTTTACTTTATTCAATAAGCCAGTAGGGGTCCCCACCAAACCCCACCTTACCTACCCAAAAAAAACCCATCATGCTCCACAAGAAATCTCCATTTGAGATTACTTTTAATCGAGTTCCATATTTTTCTTCTCTACAGTGTTTTTGTTCCACTTGCTATCCCTTTTAATTGTTTTTTTTTTTTTAGGTCTTTTCTTATTGAAGTCTCATCAAAGACACCATCATCCTCTCGATACCTCGTCTGTTGTGACACCTCAATGCTAAATTCCTCTTTTTTTTGGTTCCTTCACCTTCCTCACCAATCTTTCTTACACATAGTGATGGGACATAAATACGGCGTCACTCTCAAATCTCGCCGCTTGTCGTCCATGCACTGATAAAATATTGCCATTCTCCCAAGAAAGGCGCGGGGAAACAGCTAGACTGTGCGATTACGACACGTATCACCTTCTCGCCATCCAAACCTCATCATCACAAATCATGAAAGGGATTATCTAGTGAAACCACGCGCTCCGCGCGCCACCCTTTAAAAAGGAAGAGAGGGGAAGAAGAGAAGGATCCTTTTTTTCTAAGCTCCCACAAAACAACCAGAAAAAGAGGCAAGGCAACGACAGATGAGACTAGGAACTTAATCCCACTCTCCCTGTTAGTCCCCTCCGACCCATCCATCCGTACACCCAGAAAAGAACATGCGCCTTGGTCCTAGTAAACCTGAATGAACCATCTCCTCTTCTCGATGTTCTTTATATTGATTGGTCGAAGGATCTGACTTGGGTGTCGAAGTGGTCGTCCGGGACCCACCCCGGACCCCCCTGACCCCCTTTGTTTGTGATTGCAGACCCCCGCGGAGGCCCTCTACCGACCGCATCGCAGACCCGGATTCAGACGCCGTCACATAGCAGCCCATCCTCGTCTCCATTCAAAAGCTTTGCGGCTAGTCCACTCTCCCCTGTGCTTGATCCCATTGTAGCCATATATATCTCTCCGTATCTTCGCACATTGATCTTCCTTCCCTTGCATATGCTCATTCTCCTTCACCTTGTTCTCTAACTCCACTGCCTACATGCTATAGTATGCTTACCAGCTCCATCAAAATCCAAAGCCATGGCTGTTATTAGATACCCTATATCTTCCTTTACTATTAAAAAAGGGATTTTATTAACCTCGATTGATTTCCATTAATAATAGCATATGCTTATATAAAGCACTTAGGGATAAACATAGGAGGAGATAATGATACGATTTAGGAAAGATTATCATAATCAAGTGACATAATCTAACCTAACTAGTCATCTAGCATCCTTACGTACAATCAAGGATCAAGATTCCCTTATAATCAAGGGTTAAGATATAATCCTATATATCTTAACGTGCCCCCCTCAAATGTATGTGGATTGAAAATCTCTAATACTTGATCCAATGATCAAATCTCATCAGATCTGATCTGCTCCAACTTTTATGAGTTTCTTTCATGAGCTGGGTTTTCACTATTGCAAATTCTAATCCTTTGATATCTTTTCATGCGTACTAACATTATTTCTCTACTACTCACCTTTAAAAGCTAGCCGTTAAGGGGAGGGTGTCCAATAAGTCATCCCACATCCATTCACTCTTTTGATGGTGGATCTTTGCTTGTTGTGTGAAACCCCCAACAATCTCCCCCTCCAAGCAGAAGCAACGAGGGAACTACAAGATCTTTCCCGAGGGATTTTCACAACCCTCGAGGGTACAGCAAGGTTACGACGCGCCCCAGCTTTGATACCACTTATTGGGATCTGAGTAGAACTCACCCTTAAAGGCTGGTCGTCAAGGTAAGGGGCCCAAGTCTTTACAAGCCCTTCCACATCCATTCACTTTCCCGGTGCAGGATCTTTGCTTGTTGCGTGGAACCCCCAATAGAACTAGCTAGCTAGCTGGTACTATTGAGAACAAGGGCATTGATCCTGTCTCAGATAAAGAACTATGAAAATCAACAGATTAGCTTTTGTTGGCGGAACCCCAAAATGATCAAGGGCCTAGATCATCCGATCAAGGTGCTCCCAACAGCATTTGGCCAAGCCTACGGTTGAGGTTCTGATGAGCGGATCTGATAACAAACACGATGCATAAGTGGGCCCAGAGAGTGTATGTTAGGAACCTTTTACCTAATGGAATCCTAATCATCTAATCCATGGCCTTTACAAGTGGTAACTAAAAACAAAAGGCATGTCTATGGCCCACATAGTGGGTAATTAAGATAATTTAATCTTTGAACCCTGGCCCACGTATGGACGGCATGGATTTCTTGTGGGACCCATCTCGTGGATCGACAATATCGAAAACACCTTTCTGCGTGTGCCCGACAAATATAGCCATGTGAGCGGCAACAAGAATTCGGGTCGATAAACCCTTTTTGTGGGGCCCACCATTAGTTGGTGTGTCCCCTTACCCCTACTCTCCACCATACAATCTCTCTTTAGTCAAAACCTAATTCTCTGGATAAGGATGAAGAAGGGCTGTAGATATCAAAATCAGCATCTTAGCTGTTCTACTTTTTACTCTGCCACGTTTCCTTTCTGTAGGTACGTAGGCCCATTAATAGGGTTTGGTCCAACCGTCCAAGTCCAAATCTTAAAAGCCTGCTCTAAATTTAGATGAGAATGATATTGACAAGTGGGTGTTTACCTAAACTAGGTTATACACTGAAACTCAGTGTATAAGTTTACCCAACATAAGAATTATACTGATATTTGAGGAATATGTCATGTATAACGTTCAATATAGACAATAGATGGGTTGACAGGCCACCACTGCCCAAATGCCATGTAGATCAAATGATGCAGACCAACCATGTAATGGTCTTATTGTAAAAAATTTTGCTCATCAATTTATCTAAAATAGATTTTACACCTAAATTTGGTGTTAATATACATATCATGTATAAAATTTGTATAAACGTGTGCCCGTTGATCTAGACCGTCCAACCCAATAAATTGGTCTCCTCTCCGCCCATATCAGCGATCAAATTCATCCTGACCAACTATTTGATGGGTTTATTGTAGAAAAAAATGGTCATCAATTGACCTAAAATAGGAATTGCACCCTAATTCGCTGTAGATAACATTCAGTAGATGCATCTGCCGTAAGTGTTTTTGATAAACATGCGCTCAACTTTTTATGGTGTAGTATTTAAAGGGATGTCAGAGGATAATACGGTCCTCAAAATGCGCTTAAAACCCTTTAAAAGCTAGACGACAAACAGGTGGAGCGCATGTTTATCAAAACAGTCGGCGCAAATATCATTTCCCTTTGTTTAAGAGCTCTAAATTAGGTTATTGATAGGACGATTGGACTGACTCCCAGTAAGGCACGTAACAGGTTGTCTCTGTGACTGACATTAATTAGGTTATTGGAATATTTGTAGGACAATTGGGTCTGTGCACTCATTGCGGTTCAAGATGGATATACACTCAGCTTCAGTGTACAACCCATACATAGTCATTATCTTTTTTGGATTTGCTAGGCAATTTCGCAGAGCAGCTCACTTTTTGCAGGAGAGAACAGCCACAAAGGCTTACATGTTATCAGATTTTGTCTTATTCATTTAAAGGAACTTTCTAGGCAAATTTTGTGGAAAGCCATTTGGCGGATAACTTTTGCATGAAGGCTTACATTTTATCAGATTTTGTCTTATTCATTTAAAGGAACTTTCTAGGCAAATTCTGTGGAAAGCCATTTGGCGGATAACTTTTGCATGAGAGAACAGCCACACAGGCTCACTTTTCAGCAGATTTTGTCTTGTTCATTTAATTCATCCGAGTGGTCTGTTCTTCTTTGCAAAAGTCATCCCCAAAATGGCTTTTCGTGAAATTGCCTAGCAAATACCTAATTTAAATCATCTTAGGTGGCTGTTGTCTCCTGAAATTCCCTAGTAAATACCTTATCTTTTTAACTAAACTACCTCACTATCATAAACAAAGACGTGATCGTCTCTCTTCTCTAAATTTGGAGGATGACCTAACACTTTGGATTAGGGAAAAACTGAGAAAAAAAATCTTCCCCTCACCTCTAAAACAAGTTCAAGAGAATATACCCAAAGACTTAATTGCACATGAAGACTCACGAAAAATCTCAATTGGGTCCCACTCACAAGAGTGCGAACGTTCTAGAATAAGATATGAAAAATCAGTTAGGTTCTCTCCAAATATAGCAAATTACTTCCCAACCCTCTTTGTATTTTCCACCATATTAGGGGTGTAAATGAGCCGAGCCAAGCTTGGCCAAGCTCGGCTCGACTCGTTAATGTCAAAACCGAGCTCGCCAGCCTTACCGAGCTTGTTAACAGGGTGAATTGCGAATTTATTTTTTTACCTGTACAAGTTTATCAAGGAGTTATGGGGTGGCAAAACCAACTCATCAATCTATGTTAAAATATGTCATAATCTTACACCAAATCAAGTACTAAGGAGGAAGGAACATAATCAAAATTGTATAGAAAAAAACCCAACTCATCCACAACAATTTTTATCCCTACAACGAGCCGAGCCAAGCCAAGCACTAACCAAGCCACGAGCCGCCTGCCCTAGCTCAGGCTCGGCTCGTTAAGGATTTGAGCCGAGCCCTTATGGAGCCGAGCCGGAGTGACCTCCGAGCCCGAGCCAAAACTGACACCCCTAATGTCCATATATAAAGAAGTGAACATAAAGAGAATATTATAAAAGAATGAAGACAGCTGAGTAGGATATGGATGAATTCATGTGGGGAGCCTTATCTTTTATCCTTTTCTCAGTGTGAAGGGAGACAAAGATAGCTAATGTGGATAATGCCGAATCTGTAAGGATATATATAAAAAGAGGAATTCTAAACTGAAGGGAGCCCTTGCAAAAAAGAGGTGAAAGGGCTCTCTTATTGGCTACACATCATCATCATGCATTAATAATGGCTGAAAAGTCAAACATGATGGTGATGTGCAGCCAATGGGGAGCCCTTTCACTTCTTTTTTGCAAGGGCTCCCTTCAGTTTAGACTTCCTCATATAAAAAAGATAAAGAAAAAAAAAACCCTAGTTATCTTCGGTCTCTTCGTACAACATGAAAAGACCCACTTCCTTCTCGTGTTCACATATATAAAATAACCTTGATATGTATTGGGTTATCCATTAAAGCTCTCTAGTTCATGTTTCAAGTGTTGATTTTCCTTTTGGTGAAGGCTTAAACGCATGGTATCGAGAGATTCAAGAGATTATTTGATTGAAAATGGAGGCTTCTTTCAACCCACAAAACAACCATGGGATCATGGATGAAGAAGACAATATATGTGACTCTCTATCTGATGTTTCTAGTGACTCAGTTGCCTCGTTTTTATCTGATTTCATGGAAGATGCAACGTCTTCTGGATCTTCTTCTTCGTCATCTTTGTCGGATCCAAGGTCAAATGGTCCTTTATATGAGATGTCTTCTCTCATACAACAGCTTCCCTTCAAGTGAGTCTCTGTCTCTCTCATATTACTCTGATAGTTTTTTTTTTTGTTTTCTCTTGTTGGCGTTTTTTTCTTTACTTATTGTAGGACTATCTCTCGTGGGGTTTTCTGTATATCTTGTTGGGTTTTCCTATTGTTAGTTTTTGTTATGATCTCTCTCTCTCTCTCTCTCTCTCTCTCTCTCTCTCTCTCTCTCTCTCTCTCTCTCTCTCGTTGGGTTTTCATATTGTTAGTTTTTGTTCTGATTTCTCTTGTTTGGTTAATTCTTTACTCTCTCTCTCTCTCTCTCTCTCTCTCTCTCATTATCTTGTTGGGTTTTCTTCTTCTTTTTTCCTGATTTCTAGTTTGGTTTTTTCTTATGAACCCCCCCTCTCTCTTTTTCTTATTGAAGAATTCTCTCTCTCTACTAATCAAAAAAAAAAAAAAATCTCTGTCTCTCTCTCTCTCTGATTATCATTTTGGGTTTTATTTCCTATTTTAGGAGTGGTCTGTCAAAGCATTTTCAAGGGAAGTCCCAGTCATTTACTTCTCTATCAAATGTGAGTTGCGTAGAGGACCTTGCCAAACCAGAGAATCCTTACAGGAAGAGGTTGAAGTCGTGTAAGAGCTATGGAGGTGACTTAGACAGCCACAGATCATACCTTCCCAAAGCTTGCTCTAAGATCATCTCAAAAAAGGCATCAAGGGGTTCTTGTCCTTCCTTCAAAAGGAGTAACTTTCTGGCCAACAAGCCTCCAATCCATCCACAAAGGACTAGTCATCTTTCAAATCAATTAACTCCTTTGTTTGCTTGAAAGGAGAAAGGGAAGAATACAGGCTAATCCAACCCATCTTCATAGTTATGTAAATGAGAGAACTAATTGGTTTTGATACTGAAGATCTTCCTACTGGTTTTGTTCTATGATCAGAACAATATCATTGTATAAACCATGTTTATATAATGCAATACCTGTTTCAGCCTACTGGTCAGTAAATAGTTTATGTGATCTTTCTTCCGGCACAAAAGATTATTTTTCATGTGATCTTAAATTCTCTCTCGTGTCATTTTTTTTAATGGCAAAGACTTGTATTAATGGAGAAAGAAAAAGCGAATGAGAAGATCAAAACAATACAAAAAACAAGAAAAATTGCACCAAGATTACACCTCAAAGGGCGGCCCAGTACACGAGGCTCCCACCATTGCAGGGTCTGGGGAGGGCTAGATGTACGCAACCTCACCCATGATTTGCGCCAAGGCTAGCCCTCTAAGTTTACACCTCAAGAAGGAAGAAAATCGAAGACTTTCAAGTCTGACCTAGCACAACTACCCCGCACTAGCCTATCGGCCCCAGAATTTGCCAACCTCCTAACATGATCTAACCATCTTATCACATTAGTTTTAGGAGTTACTTGTAGATTTTGCCTTGTGTCTGGATTTTTTATTTTTTTTTGAAATGGCAATAATTATATATTATAGCAAATAAAGGAGGCCAAGATGGACCACCAATATCTACAAAAGGAAGCAAGAAAGAAACAGGAACGAAGAAAAAACAAAATACAGAGAAAACCCCTTCTCAGGAGGAAGGTGGTCGAACCACATAATAGAACCACCGGAAACACCACGCTTAGCTAGCACATCCGTCTTATCATTTGCCGATTTTCTAACATGCTGAAAGCCGATAGCGGACCCTGCAGTTAAGTCCTCAATCTCATCAAAAATGGAAAGAAATCTCCACGGAGGAACCACCCCACCTTTCAGCCAACGAATCACGTTTAACGAATCTCCCTCAACAATTGTCTGATCCATCAACTTTCTATCAATATTCAAAATGCCAAAATGTGCCGCCCTCACTTCCGCATCTGAGGAATCAGACACACCAATAGAGCTGTAGTATGCCCACACAACATCCCCCTTATCATTGTGACAAACCCCTCCCACTCCTGCCGGACCCGGATTGCCGGAACTCGAACCATCGAAATTAACCTTATACATGTTTTGAGCAGGGGGCTTCTACCTTTGCAAAATAAGATCTCTGCGCTCAACATTAAAGCACACCTCCTGCCATCCTTCCCAAAGATCAAAACCCAATACAAACCGGAATGATGGGAGGCTTCTCACCCAAGATATAACCAAGGTGATGATCTTCAAGTAAATCCAATGAGGATTCATGGCTGCTTTCCTTTCAAAGACTCTAGAGTCCCTCTCCTTCCATATAGACCACCACGTAGCTAGTAAACAAAAATTCCACAAGGATTTTCTTTTGTCCTTCCAAGGAACCCCTCCCCATTGGTGTAATAGAGACAAAATAGATTTTGGTAAAACCCAACAAATCCCAAATCTCATGAAGATAAATTGTCATATGATCCTAGTGAACGAACAATGCATAAACAAATGATCCACAGATTCCCCATCATGCAGACATAGTGGGCAATGATCAATAAGCCATATACCACAATTTCTCAGAAAATTAATAGTTTGTATTCTATCACGACAAACCGCCCAACCAAAGATACAAACTCTAGGTGGGCAATGAAATTTTCATACCTTTGCCGAACATGAAGGGTTAGAAATGGGCATAATACTTTTATAGAAAGATTTAACCAAGAAAGTCCCAGAAAGTTCCTCAATCCAAAGCCTTTTATCCTCCCCATTCCTTTTAATGTAACAACCCTCAAGAAGGGCCCGCAAGCTAGAGACCAATGCCACCTCCCACTCAAAAAATGATCTTCTGAATCCAGGGTTCCACACAAGAACACCCTCATTCCACTCAAAGCAATCTCTAACAAAGGCCTCCCTATTTGAAGCCATATTGAATAATCTCGGAAATCTACAGTTAAAGGACACATCCTGCCAGAATGATATTCTATCACCCCTATACACTATAAATCTAACTTTTAACTTGAAAAGAAAATACATTTTTAGAATGTCTCTCCAAACCGACAACCCTTTTTTTGCAAACAAGTCCAAGGATTCCCATCTCCCCATATCGCATCCATACTCCTAATGACCTTGATCCACCAATGATCATGCTCATCCCCAAATCTCCATAACCATTTACCCAAGAGCGCATGATTAAAATCTCTAATTCTCCTGATACCCAAACCACCCAACTTGATGGGGACACAAACCTCCTCCCATTTGACCAAAGCAATTCCTCTCTTATCCTCATTCCCACCCTACAAGAATCTCCTCTAGATCTGTTCAATCCTAAGGGAGACACTTACCTTCAGAGAGAGGTTTGCGTACTTGGTGTGAATGACTGTATTCAGTCACTTTTTTGGTTAGGTATCTCAAGAAACCAGGGTTATTTTTGTAGATAATATATGTGTGAGTTGAGTAGGAGTTCTTTCTACCTAATGTTGTTGGTAAATGATTATTAGTGTGGCCTTTTTACCTCTTGTTGGAGTTTTAAAAGCAGATGAGTTGCAATTGGGTTTTGCATTTTTCATTTTAGGACTTAAATGGCAGGTGTGAATATTTTGAGATATAAAAAAAATTCTCGTTAAGTTTTATGGAAATAAGATCCAAAGGAATAAGCAAGTGTTTTCACGACTCTACCACTCTGTCAATTCAGTTCCACTTAATTTCTCTTTCCACCCGGATTCGTTATAGTCCCTCTAGTCCCTCATGTGATACTCCAACCTCCCCATGAATTGGTTATCCCTAAACGAGTCATGGATCCATATCAAATTTATAAGTAATCCACACCTATGTAACTCCATGTAAGAAAATGTTTTCTGAATTCCATTTTCAGGATTGCAACTATCCCTTGCAAGGAATTTATTTCTTACAGGTAAATGCTCAATACCTTTTGGATCGTCACATGCCTTGTTATTCAAATCTTTTAGATACACCGCTTAATGAATTAGAAAAGCCTAGTGTGCTGCAATGTACGATTTGATCGAAATTATGATTTTACAGATTCAGAATTATTATAACAATTAATTGCAGAGTTGAAATAAAAAACATCTCCTGGATAAGCTTCATGACCTGGTGGTCTTCTTAATAGAAGAGACATTTGGCAATCATCTGGACCTTTCAATTCATGGATTGGATCTCGGACCTATGGATGGGGAAATTCCTGATAAAAAGAAAGGATAAAGGAAGTGACTTTATTCTTAATAGAAGAGAATTTTCAAAAAAAATTCTCCTTAGTTTATCTTCCTCTCGTCTTCTTTTTCTCTTCTCTCTTGTCCCCACTTCTTGCTAGCTTTCTCTTTTGTGCGGTACATAATGACAAACATTAGAGATTTTATTATTGATGCTTCAGATGCAATCTTGGTTTTCATACCAGGAAATTTGAAAAGTTGTCAATCGAGGGCATGTGGAGCAGGAAAACCAAGAAAACTCACCTATACACAAAAAGATGCATTGAGAGAAAGCCGTAAGAAAGATCTTAAAGCCCTTTATTACATGTTTCAAACGGTGGATTCATTAATTTTAAGAACTCAAAGGTGATTATGCTGTTTTCGTTTTTTTGTTATTTTGTTTCTTTTTTCTTTTTCTTTCCGTGAAATTTTGGGTGCGGTCCATCTCGGTCCCCTTCCCTTTTATAATATACTTCTGCCATTTCAAAAAAAAAAAAAAAAAAGGCAATTAAATAAACATGAAATGTTTTGTTACACTTCTAGAAAGAAGTGGGGAAGTGGGGAGAGAGTAGATCTTCCTAACATTACAGAGGCAATTCAAGCTTAACCCTGTGGTTTCTGACACATTAACTTAACCCCTAATGTTTAAAAAGTTACAATCAGACCCCTGTGGTTTCTGACACATTCAACTTAACCTAGACCTGGCAAACGGGTAACCCGCGCGGGTTGTACCGCGCGGGTACGGACCCAACAGGTACGGGTAAAAAATACCCGCGATTCTGCGGGTAGCCATTTCATGTACCCAGACCCCACCCGGGCGGGTACGGGTCAACCCACGGGTCACCCGCAAATCTCGCAAATATATATTGTAATAATTCTCTGATTTGACCGTATCTGTTTTTCCGGTAATTGTCATAACTTTCTATATTTTATTAGTATTTTTTTTATAATTTTACAACTTTATAACCGTAATTTTTCATTTAAAACTTTATAAACTTTAGCTATTTTACTTTTTCTGTGTAATGATTACTTTTTTTTGTTTGCTAGCAACATTTGACATTGCTTGCACCCACAACTTTGCACCCAGATGGCCACATGCCTAGAAGTTGCCATAGGAGAAGTTTGGTAGCAAATTATTATAAAATAAAAAACAAAAGGAAATGTTATCAACACTCTGTTTTCTTATGAGCGCACTCTCACTTTATTAAAAGTATAGTATGGCCCACACCATAAGATGATCCAAACCATCCATTAGATGGGCCATAGCCTAAATAGGTTATGCTACAAAAATCATTTCCATAAGATGATCCTAACCCTCCAATCTGAATGTTAGAGGGTTGATCCTAACCCTTTATAGATCGGAGGGTTAGAATCAACCAATGGAAATAATTTTGGGGCATAACTATTTAGGCTATGGCCCATCTAATGGACGGTTTGGATAATCCTATGGTGCAGGCCATACCGTACTTTTTATAAAGTGAGGAGTTCCCTCGTAAAAAAACACTAAAACAGTAGTGCTGATAACATTCTCAAAAAAAAATAAAAAAATACGGTAAAAATGCAGGTGCCCGCGGGTTGACCTGAACCAACCTGTGTTTTTGCGGGTTGGGTCACCCGCGGGTTAGATTTTGACGGGTCACTAAAACTTAGACCCGTGCCCGCAAATTTGCGGGTGGGTCGGGTCGACCTGCGGGCACGGGTCGCTTTTGCCAGGTCTAACTTAACCCCTGATGTTTAAATACAAGCAGACCCCATGTGGTTTCAATTTGTGTAAGGTAGACCCCCTTAGTTGACCGTTCGTCCACAGATTGAAGGGTTAGGATGATCCTATGGAGCTGATTTTTTGGGAACACCCTATCTATGTCAGGGCCCATCAAATGAACGCTTTGGATCATCCAAACAATGTGGACCCACTGTGTTTTTGGTAGTGGGCCCAAACTCCATACCCGAATCCAAACACAGTGGGCCCACATTGTTTGGATGATCCAAAGCGTTCATTTGATGGGCCCTGACATAGATAGGGTGTTCCCAAAAAATCAGCTCCATAGGATCATCCTAACCCTTCAATCTGTGGACGAACGGTCAACTAAGGGGGTCTACCTTACACAAATTGAAACCACAAGGGGTCTACTTGTAACTTTTTAAACATCAGGGGTTAAGTTGAATGTGACAAAACCACAGGGGGTCTAAGTGTATTTTTCCCAAAAAATTATTCAAACCCAGATATTGCTATTGGAATATGTGGTGAGTCGTTGATGAAACGAATGGCATCACCGGAGATGACTTTCTCAGCGCTTGGAATAGTGTCCCCGTCTTTAATAAGAGCTTGATTGGGAAATGATGTTGGGATGGAGGAATGATATTATGATAAGGAGCTTCTTCAGCTAAAAGAACCAAAAAAGACAGATGACACGGAGAGAGTGGAGGGTTTCTTTAGTCAATCACCCCCTAAATCCCGCCGCGAGAGGGACTTAATCAACTTGTTCACTCAGTGGCGAGATGGCGCAAACATACAACTATAACTTAGGAAAGACAACCTCATCCTTCATCTCGAAAATACAATACGAGGGTTCACAACTAAGTCAGAGGTGCTAGGAAAATCCATAGAGAGAGTGAAGCGAGAAGGTCTCACAACCGACATCTCTTCCCATGGATTTGTCTCTCATTCAACAGCCGGCTGCGAAATGCATTCTGCGATGGTCCATAGCAAATCCACTATCATGGGTATGCCTTACAGTACCGGAAAGACACCTTGCAGCTATGGACAAATAAGTCCCTATTGATCAGCTGCCTACAGATACTACTTTTTAGCAAAGATGGTAACATTCGTAGCTATTAATATTTCACTGGTGACAATTACAAAACTCCATCGCTGTTAGTACACCATTTGCTACCAAAATACCTAATCTAGCCTACTTGCTTAATCTGCTCCAATCAATCCAAATCAAATCTTGGAAGGTATGATCTTATTATACCCACCAAATCTAGTCTACCTTTCTCATATAACAATTAATCCAACGGTGAGAATCTCAAATACTCTAACAAAGAAGAAGAAGAAGAAGAAGCCCTATCATGATTTGAGGTTCCATTACTGTCCAGGCGAAGTATTTATCTACCTTCGCCAGGACATTGACAAAAAAAGGCTGTATCATCCCCCCTCTTCATCAATCAATTTCTCACTATATTTCTCTTATCTCGACATACCTGGCATAAGTTAAGCTTTGCAAGGTGAGTACTAGGAAAAACCCTAACGGGATATCTCTTGTGAATAGGGATGAGTGCATGTTACTTATTTGCTTAAAGATTAGTGAATGTTATTATATGCTTACTATATGCTAGTTGTTTATGTTAAAGTATAAAAGATAAATAATGCCTTTCTCCAAAAGCTTAAGCTTTTAGTTAACATGGTATCAGAGCCAAAGGTCTCGAGTTCAAACCTCCCGCATAGCAAAAATCCACATGCGATGGTCGGCCCAAAGTGGGCCACACTTGCAGGGGAGTGTTAAAGTATAAAAGATGAATAATGCATTTCTCCAACAGCTTAAGCTTTTGGAGAAGTTGATAAGTTAACAGTTTATAATGATGCACTTTTTTGTTAGTTTTGTTTTGAATAAGAGATATTTACTTACATTCTGCACTTACATTCTTACAGTTATGGAGGCATTTACAGTAGAAAAATCATCTTTTGGTACTATTGTGTTCTTAGCTGAAACCTGATTAAATTTCAAAGTTAGTGGAGATAAAAAAGGATTTGAAAAGTAAGTTTCTGTGAGATAGAAACAGAAGACACATTGGATGAACTGAAGCACCATAAGAAGTGTGGTTTCAGGGATTTGTTTGACTTGCAAGGGAAAGGATCAGTTCTGGTTTCAATTGCAGATTAGACACATTGCACCACGCAATTGGGCTGCATGCCCAAACTGTCTACACAAGAATTTACTAAGTTCCAAAGAGGAGCGTTAATGAGATATTAGATTCAATTTCCTAAAAATTAACTCAAAAAGAGCAAGAAGGCGAGGGGAGTTACATACCTTATACGAGCCTGTTACATAGTTGCGGAGATTGACAACAGAGATCGATACTATGAGTTCAACATCTACTAGTTGTAATAATTTTACCTTTGTCACTTTCCAAAAAAAAACTAGTTGTAATAATTTGAATGTAGCATATAAGAAGGATGTTTGCTTAGACTACAAATCAGTACATAAGCATCAAAGGTGTGAATCTGGAACGTGGCCTAAATGGTTTCTTCCAAAGCCTGAACAGAACACAATTGAAAAGCATGATTCAATGTTGGGTCACATAGTAATCAGAAAGATTAACGTGGCCTTAGGGAACAAAACCCGAAAATTGAGCACATTCTTCCTCATGTACTCTTGATATGGTGATGAAGATATTCTGCTACATGGTCTGCATATGGGTTCATGTGTTCTCAGCCAGATCACCACAAGTGTTTCAATTCAATTAACCATTAGCTTACCCACCAAGGAAAAATGGAAGGGTTCCAGAGCTACCCAGATGAGCATTCTCATTCAACTCCATGAATCTGCACAATGCTTTACAAATGAACCCAATTTTGAGTCTTGGTCTTCACTTAAAACCCAAGAAGAACCTATGCCTCTCCAGTCCTTTATACAGTTTCCTGCCTCTTTTGGCAGGTAAAACCATGGTTAAGGTGTGAAACTTAGGCATTGGAAAGAAAGGGCCTTACCCAATAGTTTAGATAGCTTTCTCTATGCCAAAACTCTCCTCAAACCACTTCACCTGATCATGGAGCCCGGTGTCTCGCAGAGCGTTCTTACCTGAATTGTACAATCTCTCATCCAACCCTGTTCCCTCAGACTTCATATCTTGCAAAAGCTTAACCAATTCATTGATCATACTACACTTTGAGAACACACCCACCATGATTCCAGCCATAGTCCTATCAATTTTCCCCCCATTCATTCGGTACTCCTGGTAAAACCTCATACACTCCTCAAACTCCTTACCCTTACTATAGGCATTTATAATACTGGTATAGCTTATCTTATCTGGCGCAACTCGCCTACGCTTCATCTCCTTCCAAACCTTCTCCACCTGCCTCAAATTCAAGGCCCTCCCATGCATATCTATCAATGAATTATAAACCCAAACATTAGGCTCACACCCTTTTTCTTTCATCTTTGCCACAAGTCTCATAGCATCCCTTAACCTCCCAACTTTCCCATACATAGAAACCATGTTACCATAAGCAACGACACATTTATCAAAACCCTTTGCCTGCATCTCAAAAAACACCATCTCAGCCTCGGCGTAAAGCCCTAGCCGGCAATATACGTTGATCATCGAAGCATATGTGACCTGACCCGGTTCAAACCCTATTGAAATAAGCTCTTCATAAACCCTAATTGTTTCTCTAAGCCCCCTTTTCTTCACATAACCGTTAACAACTGTGCAGAAAATGCAATCTGTGCACCTAATTTTCATATCCTTCATCAATTTAACTATCTCTAGTGTTTTCTCAATCATCCCTTCTTCCACATACATCAAAACCAGTCTCAGAAAAATGACAGGATCTTGGACCATTCCCTTCTCTCTCGCTTCATCAAACAAATCTTCTGCTAATTTCACCTCTCTAATGCTCGCAAAAGAGCAAATTAGAGAAGAATAAAACGAAGAAGCATACGAAATCCCTTTTCCAACCATTTCTTTGAAGAACTTCAAAGCTTCCAAAGCCCTACCAGATTTCCCCAAAGAATCACATAAAATCCAATAGATTCTACTAGAGAACTTTATAGAATCCAATTTTCGAGATTCAAATTCTATAAACGTAACGAGAACTTTCTCCGGTTCGCCAATTCTCCGATATGCCTCCATCACTCTACAATAACAACCAGAATCTGGTAAAATTCCAACAACTCTCATCCTTTCGAATACTGAAATCGTTTTTCCATACATATGAAGCTTGTTATAGCTTCCCATTACAGAATCAAAGACTGGAATAGCGATTTCTCGCTCAGATTCAAAAATTCCAAGCAAGATCTCAGTGATTTTGAACTTTCTAGCCCTAACACAACTAGCTACCAATCTACAACACGTAGATTTATCAGGAAACACACGAAAAACCCTAAAATCTTCAGATAAAACAGAGATCGAGCTCCATTGTCTAGATCTAAGCAGATACCTGATCAGAAACTTTAACATTAACGGATCTGATTGGAAATCAGGTTGATCTTTCGCTTTCTGGTAGCATTCGAAGGCGAAAGCTTCAGTTTGAGGATTTTTGCACAAATCGCATATGAATTCATTGAAATTCGTTGAATCTGAAGGTGAAGATTGTTGCAGATTTGGGAAATTAGGGCGAAATTCGCTGATTTTGAGCTCATTTGAAGCGTCTTCGAGAAGTGGAGGTAGAGATTGGGAGGAGACTATGAAGAGGAATCGACGATTTGTGGGAGGGATTGAGAGAAAGTTAGGGTTTGTGATTGGAATTAGGGTTTTTGAGAGGGTTTTGAAACGGGGAATTGGGGTTCGAGACCAGTCCGAGTTTGAGAGCGCCATGAAGAGATTTTGGAGGGAGAGGTTTATATATACCTTATCAGTAACGGATTTTTGCGGGTCGGAAAATCAAATTGGCCACTCATTGCTTGACAAGTGGCAACAAAAAAAGGAACGTGGGAGTGATAGCCACGTGGCTTATTTTGAGTTTCAGATGAAATATATTATCCAGTGAGCGAAATTACCATAACAGCCTCAATGAATCCACTTTATACCAAGATTGGAGAGGCTGATAGGAAGAGTCTGGAACACACACACGTGCCCTTACTTGCTTTGCCACTTACTAAAATTGCCACTAACAACCATTTTAATAACAAAAATACCGAGAGATTATATGATGGGTAGGGCTGCAACTCGAGTCGGGCGGGTCGGGTTTTGGAGAACCCACCCCTACCCGAGAAATATCTCGGGTCGGGTCGGGTCAGGTTTTTTTTCGGAAAACCCACGATTCCCAAACCCGGCCCTACCCATGATAAATCTCGGGTCGGGTCGGGTCAGGTTTTTTTTCGGAAAACCCACGATTCCCAAACCCGGCCCTACCCATGATAAATCTCGGGTCGGGTCGGGTCGGGTTTTTTCACGTTGACGCAATTTTTTAAGGAAAACTCTTGTTTGGCAAGGCAACTCAACTCATAGAAGCAGAAATTACAGTCACATTACACTTGAATCAAACAATGATGTAATTACACTCACATTACACTTGAATCAAACAATGTTGTAATCAAACAATGTTGTAATTACAATCAAACAATGCTGAATTAAACACTTGAATCAACTCAACTCATAGAAGCAGAAATTACACTCACATACTATAACAGTGGGTGCGTGGGTTTTCACTTTTAACTTTTAACTAACAATAGAAAAAAAAGGTACATACTATAACTTGTGTAACTCGGGTCGGGTCGGGCCCCTTCAAACCCGGCTCGACCCGAGATTCATGCGGGCTTTTGGATGCTCAACCCGGCTCGACCCTAAACCCATGAAACCTGAACCCAACCCAGGTTATTTTCGGGTCGGGTCGATGCGGGTCAAGTAAAACCCGGCTCGAGTTGCAGCCCTAATGATGGGGGCCGTATGAACTCGTGTTTTTAAAAAAGGTATTTTAGGGCCCACTCCATAGGTTCCAAAGCGGATATTCGTTTGGTGGTTCGGTTCTGGTTCCAATTTTTGGAAACCGACATTAGCTGGTTCAGTTCTGGGTTTGGGGTCTTGGGACCCATAACCAAACTAAACCGAACCGGTTCACTCTTCTTTACATTATAAAAAAAAATTAGCATTTAACAAAAATGGTAAAAATGGCAGTGATGTGCCCTCCCTAATGGATAAAATCACCCCCCTTGCAATAACACGTTCTGAGTCTTGTCACTTTTGTCATTTTACGGAAGAAAAATTGAGAAAGGCACCCGTTTTAACTTTTAACTTTTAACTTTTAACTTTTAACTTACATGACAAAGTCCTACAGTGCAGAAAAAAAGTCAAATTTCTCTTCAACTGTTGCTAACAGGGTAAAAATGACCCTAGGTTTCATCTCTCTCTCTGTCTCCCTTGCCAACTCTTCAAGAGATTTAAAGAGAAGAAGAACAAGAGCCCACTGTTTCGAATCTTTCATTGCTCTGTTATTTTTGGATTATGGTAATCGAATGTGAGTACTGTGTATTGAGTAATCTTGAGGCCCATGTTCTTTTTGGATTTTTGAGAATTGGATGTGAGCTTTTTGGATTTTGAGAATCGTACTGAGTAATTTTAAAGGCCCTGTTCTTTTAGGATTTTGAGAATCATATATGAGCATGTTCTCTCATTAAAGCCTTGTTCTTTTTGGATATTTTGGATTTTGAGAATTGAATAATCTTAAGGCCCTGTTATTTTTGGGTAAACCCAGAACCGAACCAAACCGATCGAATTCAGTTCCGGTTCGGTTCGGTTCCGGTTCCAAAATTTGGGAACCGACAGGGATCGGTTCGGTTCGGGGTATAGGTATACCCCGAACCGACCCATGTCCACCCCTAGTGCAACGCATTGGATCCAAATCATCAAAGTGCATTACAATGTAGAAGTAATGAAATAATTAATGCACTTCATGACGTGGATCCAATGAGGGCGCCCTAGCAGCTAGTTTTTGCAAAATGCCCTTCAGTTTAGAATACCGTGACACAAACCATTAAAATAAAAAAAAAAAAAACGCGAAATGGGGTGACCAGACTCTTGATTTCAATGCATTTTCCAGACACTATCAGAGAAAAGAAATCACCTCCAAAATTACCAAAATGTTTTCTTTCTCATTTACAATAATAAGCATAGGCAGACTCAATCCGGAAACGATCCTAAAGATGATGAGCAAGAAAACAATGAAAAGAAATAGGGGAAGAAGAGTGGCAGATGTTTGAAATTGTTTACATATCGGGAAATGTTATCAGCACAGCCATATTTTGAAATTTGCACAAACCAAGCTGTCTTTTCTTCTTTAATTGGCTCGTTGGAGTTTTTTTGGAAATATAATGACCTTTTGACAGATGTTTTGTTAAAATATCAAAATATGGTTGTGCTGATATCATTTACCCGATCTTATATGGAAATGGTTTTGAAGTTGAATCTGATTATTTGGAAATAATGATTATAATAATTTTAGAATTAACGCTAAAAAGGCATTAATGCCACAGTTGCAAATAAGATTAAACTAAAATAAGGGAAATGACATCACCATGCACTCCACCCTTTATTAAAAAGTAAGGTATGGCCCGCACAATAGGATGATCCAAACGGTCCATTAGATGGGCCACGACCTAAATAGGTTGTACCCCAGAAAGCATTTCCACAAGTTGATCCTAACCCTCTGATCTATAGAGGGTTAGGATCAAACTATGGAAATGATCCTAACCCTCTATAGATTGGAGGGTTAGGATCAACCTATGGAAATGATTTTTTGGGCCACAACTTATTTAGGCCATGGCCCATGGACAGTTTGGATCATCCTATGGTACGGGCCATACCTTACTTTTTAATATAGTGAGGAGTGAGCTCATCAAAATACAGTAGTGGTGATATCATTTCGCTAAAATAATTGCAAATAAGATCTAATTTAGTGGCATCCAAAGAAGCTAGAAAGCTATCCATTCTGAAAATGAACTCCATGCTACAAAATTATAGATAACAGAAGCTTTTCATGTGCTAGAAAATAAGCAAGATGAACAGGACACAACTACATCCAGTGTTTTCTCTTCACGTATGATGAGTTAAGAACTTAATATGACTAGTTCCGTAAAGATAGGTATACATGTACGCACACAGATAAAACTCACATTTATTAAAATGATACCTTAAGACCGAGCAACGCCATAAATTGAGAAATGAACTCCGGATGCCCGGGCCAAGCCGCACCAGTCACCAAATTGCCATCAGTAAAGCAACGGTGTATCGGTTCAGGCTCCAACCATTTCGCTCCTCCCAGCACCACATTGAGCTTCACTGCAGGGTATGCCGTGCATTTTCTTCCCTGCAAAGAAGGGATAAGTCAGAAATCAGAGCCTCTAAAGAGAGAGATTCACTATCTTGCAACAGAAACTCAAATACTTCGATTTGCTAGTGCTGTGATATCACATGAAAATTGTGAAACTGCTCCACAAGCATAGGTTTTAAGCACGAATATGGAGAATGCTATGTTGAGTTATCAGTTGTGTTCCGCCCTTTGACACCCCGACACGGTTTGGGATTGTCTTGAATACAAGGGAGTCGTAATGGTCTCTCTGTCTGAATAAACCAAGACAATGCCTAGAAGCGCGTCAATGTTGCTGGCCATAGAATTGGTCAACAATATTATTTTTATTTTTATTTTTACTTTTGAAGAAAAATGACTATATTCAGATAAAATATGAGATTACATACACATCAGTGGGGAGAATGAAGCCGGAGTAAAGAGAGTCCCTCAATGCGCCGGATTTAGCGAGCCAATGCTTTGGTCTACAAATATATGGTAAAATTGCCCATTCTAAGATCCGTAGTGAACCCAACACAGCTTCTTTAAAGATAAGATTGAATGCTACAGCCACAACTCACAGGGATGCTATGTTCTCATTCCTGGAAGATTATCTGGTATGTTTTGGAGTCTTATTTGGGTATGTGACTAGAAGTAGAAATTATGGGATATTAGCAGCTAGGATTAGTAGTGAGTTGGGGAGTGACAATCATGTACATAGTGGCCTTATATTTATCAGTTCAGACAATAATATGTGTTGGTCATGTTCAGTGATAAAATAATTTTTTGGAATGATATTGTAGCTTTACTTTAATGTATCAGTTGGTAGACTGTTTCAAATATATTGGCAAAAATTCTTGGGCATTGAAAGATGATATAAATTATGCCACATCAAAACCACTGTAGTGAATATGACGTGAACAAGTTGTTCAAGAATAATGTGCTTTTTTTAACAAGAGGCATCTACTTGCGAATTCGCCATTGCATCCAAAATATTGTTAATTGTCAATATAGAACTCTGTGCCAGCAAGAAAAAATGGTTATTAAAACCCAAAATATTACAAAGAAAATGCTTGGAACCTTCTTTTTAATCTAATGTAAACTTAAATTTTACCTTAGCACAATCTGTTTAAAATTGTTATCTTCTCATTAAACGTCCACTACCAATTTTTGCTGTTACAATCTAAAGATTATGCATATAAACCTCAAGATAAGGACCAAAATAAGCAGCACTATGACAATTACAAACAGAGGTTGACAAAAATTACCTTGAGAACACCAGCAGCTGCTAAAATCTGTTGTCCATGGCAGATGGATGCAACTGGCTTTCCTGCCTCCATGAATTCCCTCACCACACATAAGACTTTCTCATCCAACGCAAGGTACTCCGGGGCTCGGCCTCCAGGGATCACAAGACCATCGTAGCCTGATGTAACTAAACCTTCAAAGGTTGCATTCAGAGTGAAATTGTGACCTGTTTTTTCACTATAAGTTTGATCGCCTTCAAAATCATGAATAGCAGTTGGGCAGGTTTCACCTGCCTTTTTATTGGGACACACAGCATCAACCAGGCAATTAAGAGTTTGGAGAGACTGAAATGGAACCATTACCTCATAATCTTCCATGAAATCCTGTGAAAAAATTAACACAGAGAACAAAAAAGTTAATGAATCGGCTACAGGCACTACAGCATTAAGACATGCAAAACTGGGTATGACATGCATGGGACAAAATTAAGGAATACATGGCAAAAATTAAAGTCTTGAGGACAGCAAAATCCAACACACATTTTTCATTTGAAAGACCAATAGATAGACTTCAGCCATGGTTTTAAATTTCGGCCAGAATCCGAAATTTCGGATTTTGGTTGAGACCGAAACCCGAAATTTAACGAGATCCGAAATTTCAGGATTTCCCCAATTTCGGCCAAAAGAAGGAACCTCATCGTCTATCCCCCTATCACGCCGCTAGAGACTGGCCAACACGGGAGGAGCAAGACTGACGCGATCCCCCGTCGCCATGAGGCTGGCCATGAGATTTCTGAAATTTCGTCTGAGATTTCAAAAAAGAAAAAGGGAAGGGGGGGGGGGGGGGGGGGGGGGGGGGGGCAGCCCAGTTCACGAAATTCAGTAATTAATAAATTCATACTTTTTTACAGGTTTTCGACCGAAATTTCTGTTTCAACCATGCCAAAATTTCAATCCAAGCTTCAGCATGCACCTTGAGCATGGTTTTAAAGTTTTAAATAAATTATGTTATAAGATTGATTCTATTGAAAACAGGGACAACTCGTCATTTGCTAAAAAATGAACAGAAGTTTGGAATCAAAATACAAGACGCATGACTATTCAAAATAAAAAGGCACAAACTCAACAATAAGAGCAGGAAATAGAATTCGTTCTTTGATCACCAATGTCCTTACTTTTCTATAAGTCTCATAATACTTCATTGTCCCAATAAAAATGGATATTAATATGTGGCCACGCGCAGTTACTATTTTGTTTAAAGCTATCTAGCAACTCAACACCGAAGAGATCAGTCCAAGCGAAAACAAATTGCCAGTAGAAGGTAAAAACTAAAACATGCCATAATGATCGAGTTTGTAAAAATCAGAATCTGAGAATAATAAGATAAAAGCAAGATTAGTTGGAAGAAGGAAAAATGTAGCAATGCAGAGAGAGAGAGAGAGAGAGATGCACGAATCACTGTGAGAAACTGCAAGTTGGGCAGCTGCCCATTAAGTAAATACTCCATTTGTGCGAGTATTCTCCCCTTTCTCGCAAAAATAGCGGAAGCCTTATGGAATAATGCCTAAAAATTGGTTGTTTTTTTACCCTTGTAGGTAAAGATTAGGCGAGAATAAATTTAAAAAGGGTACAAAGCATTGGGTTCTCTTCTCTTCTTTTCTTCAAACCCTAGAAGTAACATACATAATCTTTATGGAACAACTAATTAACTAATTCCAAAAAAAATTAATTAACTAATTTATTACTACTCCTTTAATGTCTAAAAAAAATCATGGATTCAATAATAATCATCAAGTTTAGATTTTGTTAGTGCCCTTTTTTTAGGGACAGAGATTTTCAGCATGCATGTTATAGACAAGGACATTGCATACATACCCCACAAAGAAACAGAATTCGCATCTTTGGCCCCCTTATCGTGCCTCCCAGAGCCTCCACAAAATGTCGAATAAATTCAGGATGCCCTTCATATGTTACTCCAGTTATGAGATTACCATCAACAACACATTTAGAATTGGTCTCTGGTTCGACCCAATGAGAGCCCGCTGCAACTAGCACCGGCTTTAAACTGCGATATGCTGTGCATTTCCGACCTTTCACCACACCTGCACCAGCCAAGATCAACTGTCCATGGCAAATGGATGCAACTGGCTTGCCAGAGTTGAATATTTTAGTTACTAATTTCAGAACAGAGTCATTAATGGCAAGATACTCAGGTGCGCGTCCTCCAGGGATAATCAACCCATCATACTTGCTTGCTTCAATCTCATCAAATGTTGTATTAAGCGTGAAATTGTGACCTCGTGACTCTGAATATGTCTGCAACCATAAAAAGGTATTAAACATAAAGAGAGAAAGCGAGAACAAGAAAGCCAGAAATGAAAACAGTTGGATAAAAGGATTTTATAATCCTGGATTTTTTAAGCTAAAACCTTGATTTTATAAGCTAAAACCTGTAAATCATAAGCTAAAACCTAGATCTTACAAACTTGAAAGTGTACAATCCGGGTTTTAGCTTATAAAATCCTGGTTTTAGCTTATAAAAATCAGGTTTTAGCTTGTAAAAATCAGGATTTTACAACCAATGGTTATAAAATCCTTGCATCCAAACAGCCCATAAATTGCTGGAAATCACACATTCTCCTTCTATAACAAATTTGATGGACGTATCCCTATGCATAATATCTGCTGTCAAAGCATAAGTCATTCTTGAAAACAGTCACTTTTTGGAAAATCAACACTAGTAATGATTCAGCACCTAATTCACAATTAGTTAGCAACTCCGCCTGCCTGAACCTCATCATTGTCAATGAGCTTAAAGTATTACATGGCCTTCTATGATTTAAATCTAAGTTATAAAGGAACATGATACTTAGATGCAAGACTTTTCTTTTCTTTTCTTTTCTCTTTTCAAATCAAGACCCCGCCATAGTCGAGAATGCGCTCGGAATTTTTCGAAGTTCACATTTTATATTTGCATGTTGTGTGTGTAGGGTATACAAAAAAAGGTATCTTATCCTGTATAGGGTATCTAAAGGAGCTTGGATCTTCTTGTTTATCATCTCTGAATTATGATACGGCTTTGTGAATGAAAATTCCATGTGATGATGCAGATTTCCGTCCCTGTGATTGTGCGGCTGGTAGAGCCTCGCCGCTTATAGACTTGAGCTCACAGAGAAAGCGTTGGGGGTCCCGGAGTTGTGGCTCCAGGAGGCCACTCCGACGCTCATTTCAGAAATATGCACCACAGGATAAAACCAGCAAAAAATAGCAAAAAATAAAACGATGGGAGCTAAACTACTGTGGTTTGGAACATGTTACCAGAGGGTGTTGTGGCGTTCTTTGTAGTGGCGATTGGAGAGGGACTGTAGCGATGAGCTACCCTCTAAAAGAAGTAGGGGATTCCAGTCTCTTTACTTGAGAAGGAGTGTTCCTTTTCTAGGGAGGCATATTCCTTGGCCTGGTGTATGTCCTACGTGTCATCTCGGGACTGGCAAGGAAGTGATCATGACTATATTCCGTATATGCGACAGCTAGAGGGAGACGATTGGGGGGCATGCTTATGCGGTCTGAGCCCCAACGGATGCCGGTGGCGTGGCAAGCAAGATCGTGGGGAATGGCCTTCAGAGGAGTTGGAGTCGAGGCCATGTGGGTTGTTGGTTGGCATGGCGACATGTGTCGTGATCTCAGAGAGGGTGCCGATTTTACCCCTAACATATTGCCCCCCACTTCCTCGGCCCTTTTATGGATGGGCCGAGGAAGTAGATCAGGAGGGGTCGATGGGGCATGCTTCGGTTGATAGGTCAGGTGTGCATAGTTGATTCGGTATCCGACCATTCCATTGGGATGGCAAGGTTGGTCGGTCGCCGCTTCAGCAGGGAGCTGGAAGGTCCAAGGACTAAGAGTTGGAATGTCACGTTGTTCAGAGTACTTGATAGCGGGAGATGGGAAAAGTCGTTGTCATAATGAGGTGCTAGTCCCGTCACGCTCTCCCAGCGCGCCACGTGTCCCTGTGGCAGCGATTCCCAATTGACGAGATTTTCTCGCAAGTGGCCTGATACTCTATTTAAGGAAGCTGCGACTTCTCTTTTCCTCTGTATCTCTTTCTGCATTTTTCCAGCGGGTATCTCATTTCTTTGAGCACTTTTTCTTATTTCTTTCTCATTAACACCTGCCCTCTTTTTTTATTTCCTTCACCACAATGTCTCAGCCTCTCAGGAGTCCAACTCACCAAGCTAGCCGGCGGGGGAAATACCTATCGTTGAAGTGTATTCCGCTGTGGAGAGTGAAGGGCCACTGCCGGAGCCGGTGGCCAAAAGGAAAAAGGAGCGGGAAGAAGGGAGAGGGAGTTAATCCGTCGAAGACGGTGACGGCGAAAGGAGGTATGGCTAAGCTCGAGCGCCTCGCCTAGACCTATGATCAATTCCTGGGATATTTAAGCCTTGGTTTCTTCTCTTTCTCCCCCTTTCCTTCCCTCTTTCTCTTTTTTTATCAGGTGGGGCCTCTCTCACAGTTAGTTCTTCTGTTTGTAGGCCCAACGGCGTGGCATCGAGGTTTCCTCACGGATGATGGAGCTCGACGTCGAGATCGGCCTTAAGGCCAAGGTCGGGGAGTTGGAGGAGGAGAATAAAGCTCTGCCGGAGCGATTGAGGGCCAAGGAAGACCGAATCTGGGCTTTGAAGGCCCAGCTTAAGGAGGCTGGAGGAGTCCGAGAGGCCACGGAGGAGGAGGGTTCCTCGGAGGTGGCAACCCTCCGTATGCCTTCCTTCCACTGCTCCTCCCATGCTTTTAGGTTCTGGCGGCCGATATTTTGCGCTCCCGAAGCTCCTTCATCGCGATCTCAGAGAGGGTGCCGATTTTACCCCTAACACCATGTTTATAAGATTGCCTGCAATGTTTTGTTATTGCGTTATGTAAATGTCATTCTATTCTGGTTTTCGTCCCATGTTTGCTACTTGAGGAAAGTTGCTCATTTCTCTTATCCATTTAAAGAAGCTTGGATCCTCTAGTTTGTGATTTTGGAGTCAATACAGCTAACAGCTAGTACCTATATAACATATCTATATAAGCAGTGTTTCAAAAGCAGATGCAGATCAAAACGCAGCCAAAGAAAATCCTAGTCGACTCGGCAAAATACGGCCTAGTTCTTGGTTGACGCAGCCGTGTAATCGGTTAACGTGGCCGAATACTTGGTTGGTGTGGTCGAGTACTCGGGAGAGCCAAAGGAGTTTTGATAGACTTGCTATGTGTAGACACCCCATTTTGACCGGATCCCCAAAATCCCAAAATCAAATAAATTCCTGAAATTGATTGAATTCCCGAAGTGTTTGAAACCGAGTCATGAAATTTTTTGAAAAACCAAGCCCTGAGCATAAAAGAACTTGAAAAATTCGAAAATATCATGTTGAGAAGCCTATTGAATATATTTTTTTGCAACCCAGGAAAACTCCCATGATCTTATTTGTACCTTGGAATCATGAACCATGATGCCCATACCCATGTTTTTGAAAGTTGCAAAGATCACAAAATACCCGTGAGTTTTGGTATTGGCACTCCCCCATTTGTACCACTAAGCTCCAAATGACATTTTCACTAACCCATCTTGTCTCTTGTCTCGGTGTTTAAAGAGCCATCAATGGTCAATACCATTTCCAAAATGCCTTGCAAAAATCATAAAGGTGAAGAAAAGACAAGTCAAGTTTGTGCAAGAACCAAGCATAGTTGTGCTAATATCATTTCCCTAATTAAAAGAGGCAAAAGAGGGTGAAATATCAAGGTAAGGATGTGCCCATAACAGTCCTCATTTGTGCACAAGAATATTTTAAAAAAAGAACATTTGCCTCCACAGCACTCTTACCTAGACCACCTTCCTATAGTATAAAAGAGTAGTTGAAACGCACTTGAGGTGGCTGTCCATAGAGGATGATGGGGGTGCGAATTTATCATTTCCCTAAATAAGAGCATCGGCTAGGTTTTTTTTTCTTGGGGAGCAAGAAAGAAAAGGCAGAGAGAGCTCATTTTTGGTAGCCACCAGGGGAGAGACATAGAGAGAGAGAGAGAGAGAGAGAGAGAAGGAAACGCATCTTTTTCATCAAGCCGTGCCGGAATCCGTCTCCTTCTTCTGCTACCTTCACGCTCACCACCAAAACCTTCTTCTTAAACCCCATTTCTAACCATTAAAACCCAAGATCCCCTGCAAATCCAACCTCCATTGCCATACCCTACAAACCCACTTCATCTTCTCCGGCCATTTCACCGGAGTTCCGACCTCATCACCACTATCAACAACCATCTCCACAGCCATTCCTCATCTCACTCTCCACCAAACCCAATCCGAGCATCACAATTTCCATTTTCTCCATTGATTCCGGCGAGATTTGTCGGAATCCGATCTCACTCCCAAACTCATTTCCACTCCCAACCACCATCTCTATCAAAACCCACTTGATCCCCTTCACCCATCTTCAACCTCCAGCTCAGATCTGCAATATAGATCCCTCCAAAACCCATCTCGTTCTCCAATCCGACCACCGGACTCCGGCCACCTCTTAAGTTCACCCACCATCAGCCCCATTATCTCCTTCATTAAGCTCCTAGCCCAGCTTTTATAAAACCCCTTTCATACCCCCATTGCCGACACCTCCTACCTCCACTAGCCACCATCTTCTCCTTGCAGCCACCACCATTTTACCACCAAACTCATTACCACATCCACTGTTTCTCCATCTCCATCAGAATCCTCTTCATTTGCAGCCCTAGAACCAGCCACCATTTCTCCTATTTCGTGAATCCGGCAACAACTTCTCGAGGTTCCAGTGAGAATCCGACCATTGCCTCCGACCACCATGGCCTAGCTTCACAACTCCCTCATCCGACCACTTCGCAGCCACCACCTCCACATCTCGTCACCGTCTCCACCGCCATTCTTGGATCTCTCTCATCTCTATCTCCCTCTATGTCTTCTTAGATGTTGGGGTTGCTAGGGAGTTAGGATTTGGGTTTTGAAGGGTTGGTGGAGAAGAAGAGTATGGGAGCTGATTTGGGGATTTTCTAATTTGCGGTTTGTAGTTAGGTTTTTAATAGGTTGAAGAAGTGGCAGAGAAGAGGATTTATAAGGCTGAGTGGGTAGAGAAGAAGAAGAAAACGGAAGAAGAAGAAGAAAACGGAAGAAGAGGATAGGGTTTAGGAGCTTCGACCACTTCAACCTCCAACATTTTTTTTGTTTTTGCACTAAGAAACCCATTTCACCCAGCCTCCATTAAAGCTACCTCAATATTTTTAGAGTTTGGGAACTCTGAGAAGAGAAGAGGGTTTCAAAGTTCAAGATTGCGGCCATCAGCAGATTCACAATTTCCAGCGAGCTATCTTGCCGTCAACAAGCTCAACCCCTAGTACAACATAACAAGCAATTTCTTCATCCGATAGTTCCATCAAAGGAATCCAAGATCCAAAGCTCATTCATTATCACTGAAGAACTCAGGTAATCATTTCCCCTGTCCTACAATTCATGTCTAGTATGTATATCATGCCAATTAGGGTGATGTGGGTACTCATTTCCATTGCCTATTGGTTTGTGATGATTTTCCATTGCTTACTTCTATCGCTCGTTGTTCTGTGATTATTTTCCTTGTTTTCATTACTCTTCTTTTTCCATTGCTTGTTGTTCTGTGATCTTTGTTCAATGGAATTTAAGAAACTAAACCTCACCCTTGCTCTAAGTCCTTTAGTCCTGGTTATAAGTCGTTGAAGAGACTCCTTTTTATATCATTTAATGATATCAGCACAACTATGTTTAATAGACGCACAGCCCCAGCTTGGCTTTTCTAGTGAATCTGGGGGAACTGTAGTAGCTATGGTTAGTTGCCATAATGGTAAAAGGCAAGATGAGTTACTGCAACTGTTACTATATAGCTGTGATAATATCATTTCCGTGGAATAATAACAGGGAACTTATATTTGTGCTACTGTATTTCTGTAATGATGCAATTCTGTTGTTTCCCACTCATGCAATCAGTTTTGATGGCTATTTCTTCATGGTGCAAACACCAGACCCCTGTTTTAGACGTTAACACAATCATGTTTTTAATAATTCATACACTTGTCTTGTCCCTTCCATTCTCTTGATTGGTGTATGTGGATTTTCAAGAATGGCATAGATGTTCGAATACTCCAAATAATGAAAGACAAGATGAATTAATACGAATATCAAAGCATTGTAGTGTTCATGTTGAGACCATCAAATTCTGATGGATGTGCGATATTAGTTAGTCTCGTCCTTGTGTTAAATAGCAGAGGTTTCATTCAAGGACTAGTTAGATAAAGATTGAGTCTAACCATAAGATAGGGCAGCCCATGTCTGCATCCCTTTAACCCTTGGACCATAATGATGAATAGATCCAAATCCTTTATGATACTTGATGATTTATGGGCTTCAGCTTAATGTACTACATCAGATTTTCGGAGTATCTTCATCAATTCGAGTTCTTCTATGCTTATCATCCTCTTTGTGTTTCATTTCCGTCCCCATTCCATTGATAGTATATGTGTGCATGGGTCCCATATCATGGACATCCCACCACCTGTTTTGATCGTTTGAAATTGCTTTAGTTAGTGAGTTGTTGGATGGTGATATTAGCACCACCCTTTACATTCGCAAGGATATGATGGCAAAAGTGACCTCTCTCTCATACGTCTCAAAAGGAGTAAGGTCTTGTTTTTCAGTTCCAAATCTATTCAGATTTTGGTAACTTTCGGGATGTGCAGTTGCATGGCATATTGAGGTAGTTTGCCTTTTGGCTTAGATCTTATTTCGATTATGCAACTCTTGACGCTTATGTCTGGGCAATGCTGAAGTAGGGTTCTGTCTTTGGGATTCATAGATGTTATGGTCTTGATTTCGATCGTGGTATTATAGAGGGGTACAAGGCGATGACGGAATGTTTCTTGAGCTACCCTCCTTTGCCCTTCTTGTCTATTTTTGTATCTTCACCTCTCATGGGGTATAGGGGTTTCATTCTCCTCACGTTCTTAGGGATCTCACTTGGGCTTCGAGATTCCATCGATTATAGGGACATTTCCTCAGGTTTCTTCTTCATTCATAGTCATTCTTCTCATGTTCCTCGGGGTCCTTTTCGAGTTTCGGGATTCCCTCGATTATAGGAACGCTTTGGCGGGTCTAGGCTATGACGGACGGAAACCTCCTAAGCCAAAAACCCTTTTTTCAATCAAAAGGGATAAAAATCAAATAACAAAAAAACACAAAAACAATTAAAAAAACTTTTAAAAAAAACACTAAAAACGTTTTTCAAAAAGCTGTTTCGAACTGCGTAAGCTTGATCCCTTTCCACAGGGTACGTAGGCAGCTTGGGACCGGTATCCCAAGTTCAGTCAAACTTTTCTAAAAAATCTTTCAAACCTTTTAAATAAAACCTTTTTTCAAACCTTTCAAAACAAAAACCAAAATGGGCAAGGATGGTGATTGTCAGGTTATTAGGAGCCCTCTTTTCATTCGATTTCCGATCTTGATCGTGGTTTTTCGATTTTCATCGATTTTCCGACGTTTTATCGGGTTTTGGAACGGGTGACGACGTAGTGTGGCCCCTTCACAGGGATTGTCCTCGCTAAGCCCAACGATAGGCTATGACGACCGCAACACTTGTCCGATCTTTGGCGGATCAGGATCACTGAGCTCAATTCCTTTTGAATCGCTCCCTGAGCCTGTCGTATGTCCATTTTTCTTTTCCCTGGCATTTTTGGTTCTCGCATATCGTCGATTTTCTGATTCCTTTCTTTCCTTACATCTTTTAGCTTATTGTGTGTTTGTCTTTGATTTATTATGTGTTACTTTTAGCTTGCTTACTTTGTTAGCATATGATTGATTACTATTTTCTAGCATCTTTTAACTCATCTTTTGTACAGTTTCACATGCTTATTTACATGCTTAGCTGTAGCATTTATCTGCTTACTTATCATGATCATATGCTTAGCTGTAATTATTTACTGCTTTCTTGTTTATCATATCTGCTATACTACTTACTTAGTTGTAGTTGCGCATGTGGTTGTTTACTGCTTTCTTAGATGTGTTGAGTTAGGATTAGATGTAATGAGTTCGGACTTGTTTGTTTTATTTGCCCATCCTTGGGTCATGCATGCTTAGGTAGACGTTTTCTCAGGGATGCATGTTCCCATTTCACATGATTTTCACCTAAAATTCTTCGAACTTAATAATAAATGGCATAAGAGACCAGGTGCTTGCACTTGGGCGAATTGGAGGCGCCTAATACCTTCCCCATTCGTCATCAGGCACGGACCTTTTGTATCTCTGGTTATCAATTGCGACAGAATATTGTATGGGTTCCAGAGCCGACTTCCCTGGATGGCGACTCTTTCTTTGCTTCAGGTACGTCTTGGTTTCGAGGCTTTTGTCTCCGGATCAAGAGGTATCTCATTTATATCGTCACTCATGCTGTGAGGGCATCATTTCGAAAGTTCCTTGGTAGAGCTCTCCTTCACATTGTGGAGATCTTAGAGGGTCGACGGGGGGATCTTGTATCCTCACCACCGTCCTCGGGATCGGGGTCCACAATATGGAAAAATGCAAACTCGGACAAGAATGTGGCCAAGGTAAAAAGGAGTTCATTCAGGTGAGTCAACGATGACACGGAGTTGTTTTGAAACTATGACATAAAGAATGGCACTTAGTCCTCCCACTTTGATAATACAGCATCTTCCATGACTGATTCTTTAATAGCAGCATCTTGTGTACCGGGTAGCTTTAATCATTCCAACTGCATTAGCGTTGTTTTCCATCTCAAGACATGTTTTGCATTCAATAAGAAGTTTAAACTAATTTTCCCAAGTCTCCCAAAGTTCAAGTTATTGTGAATTACGCACAGTCACTGTGAGAATTCTACACACAAAGAAGACTTTGTTCGTCACAATCAGTCCCGTTCCACCCTTGTTGATGCTAAACAGGATTGGAGAAAGTTTAAGAGCCAAATACAAATCATTTCCCCCATCTAGACAAGCTCAAGCTCAGTGCTAAATTGTTTGAAGTTGGAAGTGTTTGGGCCTCACCGGCAGACAATCGCCTATTTAAAGCCTGTGTATAATGAAGGGCCTCACCCCTTGAGTGAGTACGAACCCTTCCTTACTAAGAAGGGAGCTAACTCCGATTTTTTATTTTTTTTTGAAAAAGTTACAATTTATTCCGTGATGAAAGTAATCACAAGTAGTAGGGACAAGATGTCCCATTGAGTACAAAAATCAGATGGTCAATACCACGGGATCATTCATCAATACAACAGTATTCAAACGGGTCACCCCATCCTTTGCTAGTTGATCCGCCACAGTATTTGCCGAACGCCTCTGTTGTGCTAAAGTTGGATGCAAGTAGCTGACCAAATCACGGATCTCATCAATCAGCTGAGCGGGAACAGTATTCAAACTTTAGCTGAGCTAAAGTTGGATGCAACTAACTCCGAATTCTCATCTGTTTAATCTCACTTATTGTTGAGCGGGAACAAGGATCTCCCGCTACCTTGCCTGAAGACACGGGATTGCCATAGAAGTCACATGCCAAGCAAGAACTTGCTCATTTCACTTCCCTAGCTATAGATCGAACAGGGAGTACGGACATTTGTTCATCGAGAGGTAATCACTACAAGGAAATGATACTATCAGATGTACCTATATACTCATGACATACCCAAGATTAAGTCCAACCTAATGAAATCGGCATGATCTAGATCGTTCATCCAATTGGATATTACTACATTCCTCATAAGTCTCTCTTACAGATGCATCTCATAGTACCATTCCTCTCTCAAGCAAAAATAATCCATTAACCCATTAACTACATTTCATACCAACTGTGACTCAGTCCATTATTGTTAGAGATTAAGATCAGATATCACAAAATCTGACCATTGGACAGTTAATTATTAGATTAGGAATTGTGCTTGATTAGATTAGCAAAAAGGTAAGATTAGAAAATTATATTCTTATCTAATTTCCTATGTTTATCACTAAAACACTCATTAAGGGGTCTAATTGTAATCATCAAGATCAATCTCTGATTTTTCAATTATAAACCTAAGTTCAAAACAAAAAAGAAACAAGAAAATCAGTGAGAGCATTCTGACCTGATGGCCTAAATTCTGATGAACGGCTGTGCGGCATATATCGCCGGATTTCTTCCCAGGGCACGCCGCATCGACGGAAAACCCGAAAGCCTGTAGTGCCTGAAAGGGCACCATGGCCTAAACCCAGAAGAAAAATGAAAAAAAAAAAACGTCAAAAAAGAATATGGAATTCATGAATTAAAGTAATGAAATTCGAGTCGATTTAAGTTAGATTTTTGTGGGTATTGTTTTGGTTTTGAAACCTCGTAGTCTTCCATGTAGTCTCCACAGATTATGAGAACAGATTTCTTAGCTTCGGATCCCTCCATTTTCTCTCGCCAAAACAATCCACCTTGGTGGAATGGTGGAGGAAGAAACAGAGTCAAATTTATAGTGAATGAGAGTAGCATAAGGCCACTGGCTTTCATGGAAACTTCGAAAATGCCATTGTTAGTCATATTTTGGAGTAATATATCAGGAATCGGTATCCTATTCTGATTACTTTGGAAACATAGTGGAGAAGAATTGAAATTAATATTTTATGTCAGAAAAAAAATTAATAAAAATTTCATGACAAGGGGGAGTTAGAATACTAGCTCTAGGGGTGGGAAACAGATTCAAGCATTTTTTATTTTATTTTTCCTTTTTAATTCCATCGTGATTTCATTTCTCCCTTTGATTGTTTATTTTTTTTAAGCAAATGTGATAATCAAAATAGGATTTTGATTCCGCCGCTTGATTCTGGTAGTCCTAACACAACCACCTTTGTATAGCTAGAATAAGATAGTGGAATCCACATGCTATTTCTATTTTTGTTTTAATTTTCCTGACAAATACAATGGAGAAAATGAATTAAATTAAATTAATTTAAATCCATAAAATTTCATTTTGACCGTTGTGAGAAACATATCCTGACATTTTCCCCCTTAATTCCGCTCTAGTATTAATTTTGCCCGTGATATCGTTCAATTCTTTTAAACTAAATATCAGCAGCATCTGGCAAAATCGGAATATAATGTCAATTTTACACATTCCATTGGAATAGAAGGATAAGTTATTCAAGAGCATTGAACAATTTGAACCCTTAGGCTCTGTTCACTTGTTTTCCCGGGAAAGGAAAAGAAAAGGTTTCAAGGGAATCTGACGTGGCATTAGGAAAAGAAATCTAGGAAAACTGTGTAGAAAAAGGTTTTCCCGCGCCTATTCACATGCGCAAGAACTGTGCAGGAAAAGGTTTCCCAAGAAATCCCTTGCCCACATTTTTTCACTAATTTTTCCGGGAAAGCAAATCCGACCAAAATAGTGGGATTTGGTTTCCCACACTTGTGAAAAGGAGACAATTCCACATCATTTTTTGGCAATTTCCATATCATTATTTGACATTTTCCACCTAGGCTTGTTACTTTCTCAAAAAAGCAAGTGAACACCAGAATTCCGTCTTGTCAAGGTCTTGTCAAGGAAAAAAGAGGTTGTTTTCCAGGGATTTGCTTTCCCGGGAACGCAAGTGAACAGAGCCTAAGGGTTCAAATTGTTCAATGCTCTTGAATAACTTATCCTTCTATTCCAATGGAATGCATAAAATTGACATTGTATTCCGATTCTCCCAGATGCTGCTGGTATTTAGTTTAAAAGAATTGAACGATATAACGGGCAAAATTAATACAAGTTTTTGGATCTCCCTCTCTCATGTTATCCAAGTTAAGAATGGCATCTTGTACCCATGAATGTAACATCTTTCTCTTTAACAAATAAAACGGTAGGGTCCATTACCCCCCCCCTCTCTGCGAAAAATAATAATAATAATAATAGTTATTCACCACAAACAGAATGAGAAAACTGATTTTAATCATTTTTTGGGATTGAGCCTCTATCTCAATCAATGGTGGGTAAATGAAGAAAGGTCTTCATAAAAATGAAGAGAGGTCTAAAGACTGTAGAGGTGACCCTCCCTTTATAGTTAATGTCTTCTAAAGAAGCTCTAAGGTTCCGTTTATAAAAAAAAATAAAAAAATATTTTAAAATAACTTGTTTGCAAATAAAGACTAATTTTTGGAGCTTCCAAAGGAGAATTGTCCATGTAACCATTTCATGGTGGGGGAGTGTGTAAGTTTTACATTATGGTAGCAAAAATAAGGGCATTTTTTGAAGTTTTCCAAAGTAGTAAGGGCTGTTGGAGGGCTGCATGGGTGCACGCATTGGAATCTGGATAAGCCTTCATTGGAATTGCCACGAGTATAGTTATGTGAAGAAGGTGTCACTTGATGGTTGAACTCCATCCGATAATCTCCACCGTCCAATATTGGTGACTAGAGTAAAGCAGATGGGGCTCTGGATGGGCCATCGATTAATTGTGGCTAAAGATCATTTGATCAGTTTGATTTTTGGACACTAGTGGACGGTCCGGATCATGTAGATATGTATGTGCTGTGTATGGCGGTAGATAGAGCATAAAAGCAAGGTTCTCTTAGTACTGTAATTCTTTAATATAATTTTACTATCGGCTAACTAGCACATCTGGTGAGCGTGCCGGAGTGGTTATCGGGCATGACTAGAAATCATGTGGGCTCTGCCCGCGCAGGTTCGAATCCTGCCGCTCACGGTTTTTTCTGCTTGTTTGTATTTTTCCGGGAAGCGATAAATTCGCCCTCTTATCTTACCCATTTCTTACTCCCTCTAGTGTAATTTTTTTTTTTTTTTTTTCTTTTTTATGGGCAAGCTGGGATTAGGGAGATCCTGACCATAAATATTGAAAAGAAAACAGGATTAGATAGGGGGGCCAGAAAAGGGCAGTAAAGACATACAAATAATTATAAAATCAGGGAAGTAAAATTCCTATCACAAGGTGTAGACACCCCATTTTGACCGTGCCCTAAATCTCTCTTGTTTGAGCAAAATCCAATCAAATCAATCAACTAAGGTCCCAAATTTCACTCTAAGCTTAGTTAGGGTCCCACCAAGGTCCCTGCAAAATTTTGTTGAAATCTGAATGCGTTTGTCTAGCAAACAAGCCGAGGTAAGTGTCGTAGTGCAAGTACAAAAGGGGGGTGGATTATCCTGGATGGGGCCGAATGGGACAAAAGTTACCGGCGCGCCATATCAAATTTTCGCGCGCCTTATCAATCAGGGTGCCATTATCAATTCTCAAAAATGCCTATAAATACTGATTTTCCCTCATTTTAAAAAAAAAAGAAAATTTTCAGAGAGAGAAAGCAAGAGCTTGAGAGAGATTTTTTTTTTCCCAAACCCGATCCAAGCTTCATCTTCTCCGGCGTATACACTGGAGCTCCGGCCGGTCAATTCGCACCACTGGTCAACTTTCCTTCATCTCTAATACCTTTACAGATCTTCACCTTATCTCTTTCGTTCATTTTTTTTTTTTTAAACCTGTGGACCCGCGATCCGAGAGGGGCAGGGGGACGTGCCCCCACGCGAGTCTCAGGATCATCCACGTGAAGGAGAGCCCCACCAAGGAACTCTCGAAAGAGTGCCCCTCACAGCATGAGCGGCGATGTGAAGTGAGATACCTCTCGATTCGGGGACTAGCCCGGATTCGAGACGCACCTCGAACAAAGAAAGAGTCGCCATCCAAGGAAGTGGGCCCTGGATCCCATGCTGTGCTCTGTTGCAACAGATAACCAGAGATATAAAAGGTCCGTGCCTGATGACGAATGGGGAAGGGGTTAGGCGCCCCCAATTCGCCCAAGTGCGAGCACCTGGTCTCTTATGCCATTTTTAATTAATTTTGAAGAGTTTTGGGCTAAAATCATGTGAAATGGGACGAGCATCCCCGAGAAAACGTCTATCTAAGCATGCATGACCCGGGGATGGGCAAAAGAAAATAGACATCCAAATCCTAACTCACCGCATCTACTCATAACCCATCACATCTAGGAAAGCAGTAACATCCGCATGCACAGCTACAGCTAAACAAGCAATATCAGATATGGTAAGCAGAAAAGCAGTAAATAGCGCACAAAGAATAAGCAAGCTGAAAATAAACACACAAGGAACCAAATACAAACACACGATAAACTAAAAGATGCAAGGAAAGAAGGGATCATAAAATAGACGGTATGCGCAAACCCAAAATGCCAGGTAAAAGAAAATGGGACATACGATAGGCTCAGAGGGCGATTCAAAGGAATCAAGCCCAGCGATCCTAATCTGCTGAAGATCGGATAAGTCTCGCGATCGTCATGACCTATCGTTGGGCTCAGCGAGGACAATCCCTGTAAAGGGGCCACGCTACGTCATCGCCCGTCCCAAAACCCGATAAAACGTCAGAAAACCGATGGAAACCGGAAGATCACGATGAAAACCGAAAATGGAATGAAAAGAGGGCTCCGAGTGACCTGACAATCACCATCCTTGCCCATTTTTTTTTGCTTTTGTTTTGAAATGTTTGAAAATATTTATTAAAAAGGTTTGACTGAACTTGGGTGGACGAAAAGGTGAGAAATATTTGTAAAGTGGTGTAAAAAAGAGTGATGTAAAAATGGTGAAAATAGTGTAAAAAAGAAATGGTGTAAAAAAGAAATGGTGACTGAACTCAGGATGCCAGCAGCACGCCTGAGCTGCCTACGTACCCCTCAGCTAGGGATCAAGCCATCCGTAGTTCGGAACAGATTTTCCTAACTACACTCTAATGACTCGAGATTTTTGAGATTTTTGATTTTTCAGATGTTTTTGATTTTTTCGACACAAGAAGACAAAATCCTATCATCACAAGGGGAGGACAGACTCTTGATATCCCGCAGAGGTTGGACAGCATCCTATGCTTTGCGGGGGGGAATGAACAGAATAACAACTCTGCAAGGGTTGGACAGCATCCTATACCTTGCAGGAGTGGATAGAAAAAACGCACGACTTGATGAGAGGGTGGACAGAATCCTAACCCCTATGATGATAGGACAGACCCCTGAAAGACTGAAGGACCGACTCCTATGCTGAAGACTGACTCTGAAAGATGGAAGGACGAAATCCTAAATTTTATGAAGGGATAGGACAGATTCCTAAACTCTACAGGGGTAGGACAGACACCTAAACCCTAGGATGGTAAAACTGACTCCTAAACTCTCTAGGACTGACTCTAAAGAGGAAGAAATCCCTTAACCTGCGAAGACTCTAAGGCAGGAAGGGAAGGGGTTTGGCTCAAGAAGCATTCCGTCATAGCCTGGACCCGCCGAGACGACTTTTGAAATCAATGGACAACCTCTCAAAAACCTATAAGAAACCCTAAGATTTAAGGAAAATCCTAAAACTAAGAGGACCCTCGAAAGGGACGGAAAGAGGAAGATTAGTGTGGGCCCCGAGTTGGGGCTGAATTGGATTGGGGTCGGGTTGCGGGTCCTGAGTTGGGGCTGAATTAGATTAAGGCTGAACCGAGTTAGATTGGGGATGGAACTGGGCTCACTCGGGGTGGACATTGCCCGGCGTGGCCCATGAGGATCATTGGAGTACATATCACAATAGAGGGTGAGAATTACCAGTGCATTGCTCATTTCTGCCGATATTCGGAGCAAAGCATCGAGGGCTCCAGCCTTGAAATGGTGGGGAGAAGATTTGCTTGGGAGGCCGGAAATGGCAGCTTGGGAGGCCGGAGCTCCGGCGAGACACCGGAGAAAACACGGTCGGGCCGAGCCTCCCCCCCCCCCTCTCTCTCTCTCTCTCTCTCTCTCTCCTCTGTTAAGTAATAAAAGAAAAAAAAAGGGAATGGAAAATAGAGAAAAAGGAGGTGGGGTGGGTTTTCGAAATGGGTTGGGGAAAAGGGCAGAGGGTGACCGGTGGTGACGGTGGCCGATGGGGATGAGGGAGGAGAGGAGGGCCGGTGGGTCGGATTCCGGCAAAGTCGTCGGAATCGATGGAGATGGGCGAATCTCTCTGTTCTCTGCTTCTCTCTCTCTCTCTCTGTTTAAGGGGGAAATGGGTTTTGGGTAAGGGTTTGAAGTGGTTTTGGGTAGAAATGGGGTTTGGATGGTGGTGATGGGCGGTTTTAATGGAGATATTTTTTTTTTAAAATAAAAATAAAATGGTAGAGGTGGAGTTGCAGAGGTGGTGGTCTGTGGTGGTGGAGGATTGGATCGGAGGTGGGGTGGCTATGGGAAGTTGCAGACACGGCTAGGAAGGAGATGGTCGATGGTCTGTGGTGGTGGTGAGGGTGGCTTGGGTTTTCAAAAATGGGTTTTGAGAGAGAATGGCTGATGGGGTTTAATGGGGGTTGGTGGAAAAGCAATGAGGTGGAGGAGAGGGTTTCGGTGGCTGATGGTGGTGGTGGAGAGAATGGGGGTGGTGGCCGACGGTGGTGGAGGAGAGAATGGAGGTGGCGACCGACGGTGGTGGCGAGTTTGGTTTCGAATTGGGTTTTAGGGGCAGAGGAGTTGCAGAGGTATGGGGGTTTGGGTGGGTTGTGGCGGAGTTCGCGGCCGATGGAGGTGGCTAGCAATGGTGAGGATGGTGGGTGGATACTGGTGGTGATTGTCGGGGTTTTGCCGACGGTAAGAGGGATGGCTGGCCGGAGATGGGGGTTATGTAGGGTGGAGAAGATGGGCGGCTGGTGGCGGTGGAGGTTGCAGAGGAGGTTCGGCCGGAGGTGGGTTTGGATGATGGCCGATTTGGGTGGAGGGGAGAAGGAGGATATGTGTGAGGTTGATGGTGGTGGGTTTGGTGGATTTGGGGATTTTGGGTGGCTGCAATGGTGGAGGATACGGCCGATGGGGGTGGTGGTGGCTGGTGGAGAGAAAAATGGTGAGGGTGGTGGCGGTTTGGAGAAGATGGAGAGGCGGTGGTGGCGGTTTGGAGAAGACGGAGAGGCGGTGGTGGCCGGCAGGAGGTTGGAGGGTGGTGGAGGTGCGGTGGTGGCCGACGGTAGGCTTGCCGGATTCCGGTGGGAATGGCAGAAATCGTACTGCCGGATTCCGGCCGGTGGATGGTCGGAGGTAGAAGGAGGGAGGTGATGATGGGGGTTGTGGGTTTCCCTCTCCCCTTCCCCTTTTTTTTCTGGTTTTTTTCTCCTGCTCTCCTGGTTTTTTTCTCTCTGGTTCCTCTTTTTTTCTCTGGTTTTTCTCCTCTTGCGAGAGAGATCAAAGCTTGAGTGGGAGACTCATCATGAGGGGGAGAGAAAAATGAGAGTGGTTGTCCCCCTCTTGTCTCCCCAATTCCCTTGATTTTTTTTAAAAAAAATCAAAAATAATCATCACAAATGGCATCGGATGCCATTCATGTCCGTTTTAAATTGAAAGAAAATGATGACTGTTTTAAATTGAAAGAAAATGATTGAAAGAAAATGATGACTGTCCTTATTCTCTCTTTGAATACAAGCGGATCCCACATTAGCGGGCCCCACATCAGCGGGTCCCACACAAGCGGGCCCCACATTCTCTTTTGCTCGGATTAATTCCATTCGAATACGCGGGTTTAGGGCCCTGTCAAAATGGGGTGTCTACAAAACCTAGTTTTTCCCTTTCTTCACCGGTAGATCTAGCCGGAATCCGGCCATTCCTCCGGTCGGCCATACTCTTAGCTTCTTCTTCATACTATTTTTCTTCATTTATAAGCTACTTCATCATTAGTTTCTTTCTTTGCTTCATTCGAACCCTAACTCTATCATCAAAACAAAACAAAAAAAAGTTCTAGATCTGGCTTTTGCAAACCTTCAAACCTTAGATCTCATCTTCAAATCTTAGATCTCTTTTTTTACAAACCCTAACCTCATTTCTTTCTTCTCTTCTCTGATCGTCCTTCCGACAAGTTCATTGGAACTCCGGCTGGATCTTTACTTCATCTTCTCACTAGCTCTTCTTTTCTTTCTTTACATTTTTTAAGCCTTAGAAACTCAAGCTTAACCTTCGAATCTTAGATTCAAAGATCATGACCCTAGAAATTCCAGATCTGATGAGTTTTGAGTTATAGCTGGTGACGGACTTGCTTGCGATCATCTTCTACAATTGTTATTACAAATCTGAAGTTCGGAAATTAGCACAACAAGTCAAAGAATAGTAGAAGAGAAAAGAAATCAGCTTTCATCAGGTATTTCTCTAAATTGTTATTTTATATGAAGAGATAACCTCAAGTTTTTACAAATTCGGTTTTGATTAGTTAGATCTTAGTAAATATTATGAGATTTGGTTAATTATAAATTGAATTTTGTGTTTCTGGCATGATTATTTGAACTTCAAAAGGAAAATAAGAAGACCTAGTCTAATATTCACTATTTTGAGTTTTGCGGTTATTTTATTAAAAGATACATGAGATTTTTATTCATTTTCAACAACGATTGATTCTGCATTGGATGTTGTAAATAACACTTGTAGAAATTTTCATTAAGATCTACAACTAATGACGCTAGATCTGATGAGAAGTATAGGTGCCCGATCATTCATATTCTCAGATCTAACTGTTTGTTTAAAGAGCTTATGAAGTTAGATCCTGAAAGTTTCCTCAGAAAGTACCTTCATAGCTCCTTATTCTACTTTAATCAGAACTCTCTATCATTGATCGTTGCTTACCTTCACAATTGATATGTATCATATCAGGAGAAATTTTGCCTTGTTAGTTCAGTTTAGTTCAGAAAATATAGTGTGGAAAGTGTTGTGAATAGTTCAAACAGTCCCTTTTACAGTTTTAATCCTCTAAATTTCAAGATCTTTGATTAGAAGAGAAGAATAATTCTATGTTTATATAGAAAATGGCAATGGCTTGACCATGTTTTGTATTGACAGCAATATATCTTGAGCATACCTTCATTTCTTATTGTTTGAATACATCAATTTAATTGTCCTTATTTACATGATAGCCTTGGTTCACGCTATATGCTATTTGTGAGATTTTATTAGAGGGCTTGAATGCCAAATAATATAAGTCTGCTCTATCAAGTCATTAAGATTTGAGAGCCCATTTAGTTCGGTCATCAATTTGAGTAGGACTGCCTCATTAAAATGTCAGCTTACTCTATGTTATTCTCAGGTAGAGTAAATTTATCCATTAGGTTCTTAGGTAGTATATGCATGCTTTGTTGGATTTTAGTGTTTTATTCTTATACAAATTTACAATGTGGAAGTGAATTTAATAGGGCAGAGTGTAGGTTTCTTGTTAACTTTATTTTGATACTATTTTTGGTATTTATATCCTTCACTTTCAGTTTGATAATTGACAGCCCCTGTTTTTTGCAATTCAATTCATGTTCTATGCGATGAAATCAGCCCCTGTTTTGCAATTCAGCCCATGTTCTATGCGATGAAATCAGTCCCTGTTTTGCAATTCAGCCCATTTTCTATGCGATAAAATCAGCCCCTGTTTTTGCAATTTAGCCTTTGTTTCAAATCAGCCTTTGTTTAGCCCTTGTTTTGAATTAGCCCTGTTGTGAATCATCCACTGTTCTTTGAATAAATTGATAAAGTTTTTTATAGTTTTTGAATTCACCCTGTTTTGACTCATCCATTTGTTTCTCTAAATGAATTGATGGAGTTTTATAGCTTTAGTTTCAGCTTTTTTTTGAATTAGCCCTCTTAATTAGATGAATACTATGTATACAACTTTCCTTTGGCATATGTCTGAATAGAGCATTAGATAGGGAAGCAGCTCATTATGTTTTATTTGTAAAAGCCTTTGCTTAGGGTGTTTATATGATGCGATATGTGTAGCTATATTCATTTTGATATATTAAACTGAACCATTGTTTTTTATTTAGAGGAGGCGCGCTACATATGTTATGCTGTCTAGAATAGTCACATGTTTTCTTTCATGGTGTGAATATCAGGTTCAGTAGTATAGTCAATGGGTATCAATAACCATCATTTTTTTTTTTTAGCATTTTTTCTTATAAAAATGGATTTGATTCGCTTCTTCCAAGGTAGGCTTGCATGAATTGAAAGGTTTGATGTCATGATAGCTTATTGGTATTACCATTTTTGCTAAAATTTCTAGTGCCTCTAGTGAATTTTAGACTTGTTCTTATGGTAATTGTTGAAACTTATTAGATCAGTGTTGTAATATGATGATTTAAGTTCAGATTTGAAAAAATTTATAGGTTTGAGTCTTAAAGATGAAGTAAGAAATGTTTATTACTCTGTGGTGAGAGTTTTGTTTTTGGACAAGTTGAAGTACAAGGGAGCTTTGCTTTAACATGTGAATATGTCTGTTTGAATTTATGACTTTTAGATCAAAATAGAATTTTTTTTTTTTTTTGTGAAGGTCAAACATATATGACAAGGGCGAAGTCCTTCTCCCTTTTTATTCTGGCTTTATGATCACTGTAGTAGATATCTAAAAGCTAAATGAATGTTTGGATGAAAGCATGGTGAGACTTATCCATATCTTAATTTCTCGTGTTTTGGTCTTTAGAGCTGTTAGTGCAAATGGCTTATTTACATAAGCGAGTCGAGGAAGTGAAAAGTAATTTAACCTTGTTTGATTTATCACTATTCTTGTTGGTCAAATGACTTGAGCTGTAAGTGGCTTACAAACAGAGACAATACTACTGCACCTATGAAAATTCTTTTAATTGGCTCTGATGGTAGTTTTAATTGTGTGAGGTGCAACACGTGCAACCTATATCAAATCAGAGAGGGGCATCAAAAGTTGTCTCTTAGTATTGGTACCACCCACTTAATAATGGAAGCCCTCATACACATTTTTTTTATACTAACAGCCCTCACTCACTTTTGATACTTCCAGCTCTCATTCACTTGTGATATGCACAGCCCCTACTCCTTTTGTTGATGGTAGCCCATACTATTATGATAATGGCAACTCACACGCATTTGATAATGGCAGCCCAATCACCTTGATATTACCAGCCCTTGCACACACCTTGATATTGGCTGCCCTTACACCTTTATATTGGCAATCCTTGCAATTCTCGACTTTGATAGTCATTTATTCATATAATTCTATCCAAAGTCAGCACCATTACTGAGTGGATATGATGAAATGTGTGTTCATAACTTGTTTCTTGCCGATTGGATGAAAATTTCTTGATTGGTTATATTATTTTCTTTAGCAAATATATATGTAGTTGTCAGCAATTTTGCATTTATAAGAATTATAGAGACACCATTTTATAAATTGCCAAATCATATTTGTATCTTGTACTGATTTGTGTCAAAGCAAGATTGTGTACTAGTCATTCTTGTTCACGAAAGCTTGAAGTAGTTGATTGAGATAGTCAATTATATTAATAGCTAAGTGTTGTTAATTGCTGGAAATCCATTTGTTATTGTAAGTATACTGATTTTTGCTTTTCTGAAACAAAAATAATTATGAATAAAGTCAGCAGTATGAATTCAAATATACAGTTGTAAAGATTAAATGCAATAGTAGGCATTATAATTATATATGTGATTTCTTATTGCTTCAGGATCAACCATTTTGCTTTGTCTTCAAAGATTATTTTTTTTTAGTAAGTTTCATGAGTCTTCATTACAAGGGCAATGAAGGAGATATCCCAAGCCCATCATTAGGGGACTTGCTCAGTCCAAATATCACTCCCTTCTTTAATTTGGAAAACTACCCTAATCTTTTGGATACCCTTAAGTATTAGAAGCCCATTCATTGCAAGGGCAATGAAAGAGACATCTTGAGCCCACCCTTTAGGAAGACAAACTATGTCTCAGCAGATAGTCATACCCTTTAGGGAGACAAGCTATGTCTCAGCAAAGAGTCATACTCTTTAAGAGACAGACTTTGTCTCATTAGTGAGTCACATGTAAAAGGTTTGCTTAGCCTCATCATTAGAAACTCCCTTCTTAGTTGAAGACCAACTTGGTCTGGTAGTTGTCCTAACCCTTTTTTATCATTGCAAGGGCAATGATAAGGTTACTTGGAGCCCATCTCTGTGTTTATGAGACTTGCCCAGTCTCACTAGCACCCTTTTTATCTCCTCTTCTTTTAGGAGACTAGCCTAGTCTCATTAGCACTCCCCTCTTAGAGTTGTGCAATAAGAGTTTGTCCTTTCATATATGAGTCAGTCTTTAGCATAGGAGTCAGTCCTTCAGTCTTTCAGGAGTCAGTCATATCATCATAGGGGTTAGGATTCTGTCCAATCTCTCATCAAATCATGTGATTTTTTTATCCACTCCTGCAAGGTATAGGATGCTGTCCAACCCTTGCAGAGTTGTGATTCTGTCAAATTCCCCCGCAAAGCATAGGATGCTGTCCAACCTTTGCGGGATATTAGAAGTCTGTCTTTCCCATATGATGATAGGAATCTGTCCTCTTGAGTAAAAAAAACTTCAAAAATATTGAAAACATTTCAAAACATCAAAAACACTTGAAAAACCAAAAATCTCAAAAATCTTGAGTCATTCGGAGAGTAGTTAGGAATTATGTTCCGAACTACATTGGCTTGATCCCTTTCAACAGGGTACGTAGTGCAGCTTGGGATCCACATCCCAGGTCCAGCCAAACCTTTAAAAATAAACATTTCAAACCCTCCAAAAATACAAAAAAATATTCAAAACCTTTTTTCAAAAGATCTTTCCCTAGAGTTAGGAGTCTGTCCTAGATATTTGGGGTGTTTTAGAGTTAGGAGGCTGTCCTGATTTGTATTGATATGGTGTGTCCTGTCGTGTGAGTGCTCCTAGAGTTAGGAAGCCTCGAGTTGATCGGTTAGACATTTAGTCGAACCGATGGCTAGACTAGGAAACATATAGTCAGCCCTTGGTTTTTCTTAGGATGCACAGCCTAGTTACACATAGGATGTAGGGCCCACCTGCATTAGCTTAACGCTAATCAACTTGCATTAGTTAGGGCATACAGAGAGTCCCAAAAATTACAATTTACTTGAACTTAAATAATTGTACAAAAAGCTTTAAAAACCAGTCGAGTCTAGTGGATTGAGTCTAGGATAGCGGTTCTAGATGGTTAGGCATCGTAGTTTAGAATAGGTCATCGAACTACGTTGACTCCGATTCTTTCTGAGGCTGGGATACGTAGAGCAGCCAGGGTGGATGGTCATTCTGGTCCGAGTCAAGTACTACATTAGAGTTTTAGGATTCATTTTGTCGAGTCATGTTTAGAATTGAATTGTGTCGTGTGTTTTGCTGTGTTTTCTTACCTTCATGTACAGACCATATACCTTTATCTGTAGCATGCATGTGTTTGCACACCAGAACTTAGACACCAATTAGGTATGACACTCATAACCCTAGCTATTCTTAGGCGACACTACTTTCATCTATTTTGTGTGGGCTTATTATTCCTCCGAGACATGCATGATTAGATAGACGTCTTCTCGGAGATATGTGTTCCCATTTCACATGACTTTCGCCCAAAACTCTTCAAAATCAATAAGTAAATGGCATAAGAGATCAGGTGTTTGCACTTGGGCGGATGAGGTGCTCTTCGGACCTTCCAAATTCGTAACCAGGCACGAACCTTCTTTTATATCTCTGGTTATCCGTTGCAATACAGCATAGTATGGGATCCAGGGCCCACTTCCTTGGATGATGACTCTTCTTTGTTTAAGGTACGCCTCGAATCTGGGCTAGTCCCCGAATCGAGAGGTATCTCACCTTATATCGCCACTCATGCTGTGAGAGGCACTTCTTTCGAGAGTTCCTTGGTAGAGCTCTGCATTCACGTGGATGATCCTGAGACTCGTGTGGGGCTCGTCCCCCCGCCTCTCTCGGATCGGGGTCCACACAAGGATGAAACATCCATAAGACCCAGGAAGAGGGAGTCCACCAAAGCATATACGTCCAAATGCAGCTATAAGTGGAGGGAACACCGGGCAGGGGCCAGACCTTCAAACCTCCATCCCACTCGAGAAGACAACTCCTCTGAAGAATCATCTGATATTACAAGCAGATGTAGATAGATCCCGAGGAATCCTCATACAAGATAGAGCCCAGACCGGGCGGGATTTCTTGAGGCAGAAACATGGGCCCTTTACAACAACAATCCTTTTTAGAGAGGAAATCAGCAGCTCTGTTAGCTTTCCTCCATGTATGGGAAATTTTCCAAGAGGAGAATGATCTAAGAAGATTAAGGACATTATCTAGAGTGTTGAGTTCCCTCCAGGGGCATCTGATTTCACCTTTGATAATCTTGGCTGCAAGCAAAGAATCTGTTTCAACCCAAATATTCTGAACACTAGTAGCAGATGCCATACTTAGCCCATGAGCAATGGCATCGAGCTCAAGGTCAGTAATATTTTGAATCTTAGCATCTAAGGAATACATGAGGATCGAAGTGCCTGATGAATCACAGATAAGCCCACCTGTAGACACCCCATTTTGACTGTGCCCTAAATCTTTCAAGTTTGACCTAAACCTCATCAAATGAATTAGTTAGGGTCCCAAGCTTCGCCCTAGGTTGGATTGTGGTTTTCTCTTCCCCCTTGCAAATTTCATTGAGATCGGGGTTCGTTTGTTTAGCGTTCAGATTGAAAAGGTGTGTGTAGTGCAAGGAGAGGGTGGCCCGCTTTGTTTCCTTAATTTACCCCAAAAAACCTTGTATTTTAGGAAAAAACCAAACCAGATCAAGCCCCTAAATGCCCATGAATACATATTTAGAAGCCTCGAGACTTCAGAAAAGCCCCTACAAAATCTCAGAAAAATCCGATGAAAATTCTCGGAAAAGACAAGTGGAGTTAGTGCAGTTATCAAATGGGCGGAGGTGATTTAGCCAGATGGGGTCGCGCATTCGTGCGCCCATCAAGTAGTAGTGCCATTATCAACAGATTTATTTTTTCTATATATATAAAAATTCGTGAGAAGAAAAAAAAAAATAATTTTCGTTTCAGAGAAAAATTCGCAGAGAGAGGTTTTCCCCAAATTTCAAAACCCAATCCCTTCTTCTTCTCCGATCTCCTCTTCTCCGGCAAATCCACCTCCTCCGGTGAGCTTGGGTTCTTGCCAACCTTTCTTCACTTCACCACTGGCTAGTCCACCGATTTTCATCTCCTCCTTTTTCTCCGCTGGAATTCTACCGGAATCCGGCTGATCTCCATAAAATCCGGCTATCTTCTCTCCGGTTTGATCTTGGCAAATCTCAGACCGTAGCTCTTTCTTCTTCCTTTATTAATTTTGCTTCTCCTTCCCTTCCTATTTCTTTTCTAATGATCTCAAATCTTTAGATCTAAGCTCCGGCAAACACAGATCTGAAAGAGAGAGAGAGAGAGAGAGAAAGAGAGAGAGAGAGAAAGAGGATTTTAGAGAGGGAAAATAAATCTGATCTCCTCCGATCATCTTCTCCGGCAACATCGTCGGAGTTCTGGCCGAGAAATTTTGTTCATTTTCTTACTCATTTTTCACTGGATCTGTTGATCTCTCTCAGAAGCTCTAGATTCAAGATCACCTTCTCCGGCCGGTCACATTTTGATCTGACCGTACAAGATTTTAGATCTACACTATTAGAAACTCTAGATTTGAGGAGGAAAATCTCAGATCTAAACCTCCGAACCCTAGATCTAAGACAGATCAAGCCTTTATTCTTCAAAATTTGATCTCTGAATCCTTTTTCTCCGGCAAGCTCTGATTGATCTCCGATTTTTTTTTTAGCCCTAACTTGCCTTTAGAATTTTGCATCCTAGCTTGAAGATACCTTGGATTTCACCATCATTGAGCAAGATCTATCACATTTTGGATAGTTAAAATTTCCAAATTAGCTCAGTCATCAAAAGGATTATTATTCCAAGTGATAGAAGGCTCGAATACAGCAAAGGAGAGAGGATCTGTAAGCGTTGGATGGAACTTGTTGTCTTCGTTTGAAAGATTCAGGTAAGTTATTTTTGTTAATCTATTTTATTTTTATTTCATAGCTTTGATTTGTTGAAGTGATATGAATTTTTAGATTTTCATCATCCTATAGTCGAAATATTTTTTTTTAAATGATTCGTAAATGTTGATTATTAGATGAGGAATATAGCAAGTATTCTGTTTGTTTAATCTTATGCTGACAGATGAGTGTTTGTTCTTGGAACCTTAGTCAGGCTTTCTTTGTGCTATATAATATGGCATAGTTATTTGTCCTCTTGTTGTTTGCTTATATGTTTTAAAGGTATCATATAAATTGATTATTTTTTTGTGAGCAGTATGCTCATAGAATGATTCTTGCTTTACATATTGATTTTAATATGATACATGTCTTAGCAATACATAATTCGAAATAGGTCTGCTTTTATTGATTGATTTGTGGTCTTTAATATTGTCTAAAAATTAGTTTCAAAACCTTTGTCTCCTCTTCTTTATGATTAGTTTATGATGTTGGGCCTCGATTAATAAATTTTATAATATTCACCTTAGAGGGACCTCGATCTGTATAATATGAATGTGGTTATTCATTTAAAAAGCAATTCATGTTTTGGATAATATCGGTTCCCCATTCCATTTTCCAAGTTCTGAAATCTAGAACGTGTTATTTTTATGTCTTGAATTCATTAGAATGGAATAATTCTAATTAGGTTAGAGACATTGCTGTTTAGGCTCATTTTATTTCATATATCTCTTGCTCTCGCCCACTTATTTGAATTTTATAGGCTGTGTCTATTGTGCAAATATGAGGTTGTAATTCTGATCTTTTCATGCTTGATTGCTAGTGTTCATTTCATCATTTTTTTTTTTTGCTATTGAAACAGAGCATGACATATGCCATTGTTTCTCGCTGATAGTGAAATTACTTGTGTCTTGTTAATTGCACATGACCAGTCCCACTTTGTTTTAACTGCCAAAATTTTCAAGATACGAGGTGGATTAGTGAGATTATTAAAACATAGGAATGCCTATTCCAGTACCTATCCAAAATCAGTTTGCCTCAGGTATTAGGACAACCCCTTATTGCTACAACCTGTTCCTCTGCTGTTTGGTAAAATACCTCTACTTTCACTGTCTTAAAGTTTTTTTTTTAGATATGTTGTTTGGTTGACATTTGCACTTTGGAGTAATCAAATATGATGGTTATGGTGGGAAGGATTTGAATTTTCTTGGTTGTCCCTGCCTATGATTGTATGCCTCAGATAGCCATGTGTTTGAAATTATGATTTATGCTTGCTAAAAAAGTATATAACTGCTGCCCTTGTTGGCTCATTACTCCTGTTAGGTGTATTTGAGATTCAGCCATATCTTGATAAGTGTATAGCCCCACCTTATTCTCTTTAATATTTGCTTGTGAAGCTGGTGAGATTTCTACTACTTTCAAATGCAGTTTACAAGAATCCTTTTTAAGAACAATAAGAACCTCTTAATAATCATAAGACATGTTAAATCAAGGTAATTTTCTAAAGGTTGTAGTATTACCGTATCTAGTATAAAATTAATCCTTGACATCAGCCCAACTGTATTAAAATTTTTTTTTATTATTTAGGAGAATATGAATATTACTTTATATTGGTAATAGTACCTAATCTAATTATTGTCTTAGAATAAACTTATGGTATAATAATAAGGCATGCTAGACAATTCTTTTGGATTTTGATTTAATCATGTACAGTAAACGTACCTCATGTGTTTTCATTATATCTAGATTTCTTTTTTTTTACATAATAGTGGCATTCTTTAAAGAACTCAGATGACAGAATGATGCCTTTGTTGCACATCTGTTACTCAAATTTGAATTTAAATCTCTTCATTGCTTATCTGTTGCACATTTATTTCACTTCTCTTGCACAACTGTTGTACCTCTATTGCACATCTGTTACCCAAATTCGAATTTAAACTCTTGTAGATGTACTCAGCCATGTGTGTTGCTCTAACTTGTAAATTCTTCAAAGAAATATTCTTGATGTTTGCTCACTGCATATGACATGTTCGGTTATGTGGATAGTGATTGTATTATTTACCTCATTCGTATATCCTATATACATATAATTTATCTATTGGCTCTACTTGTTGAATTCTGTTGCAATATCAAAGTCTCTTATTTAGATATTAATATCACTAATCTTTTAATAAATGTATGAAATAATTTTAGAAATCTCATTCATCGCAAGGGCGATGAAGGCGCTAGCCCAAGCCCATCTTTAGAGGGATTTACCTGATCGTGATAGTCCCCCCTTCTTTCTTCTTTTCTTTCTATAAACTTGCATAGTCTTTAGAAACCTTTAGAATTTGTCCTTTCATTGCAAGGGCGATGAAGGAGTTATCCCAAGCCCATCTTTTAGGGTGATGTAAATATCATTTAATGTGTTTCTATAATCTGTTGGAAATTTAATATTTCTCTTTCATCTTATAGTTTTGATTTAGATTCTGAAGATAAATGGATTATTCAGGTGTGGTTATCTCAAAGCTTCTTATACTCATTCCTATTTATTTAAATAAATTGTTAATAGGAAGAAGGAGATCAGATGACTACTCTGTTCGATATTATCGACATGAGTACTGTCTGATCTCAAGGCGGGATTAGAAATATTATCATGTGTATATGATATCAGATGATTACTTTGGCATCATCTGATTTCATTGGAGTCCCCGTATTGGGGTTTGTGGTTGGTTTTGAAGTGTTTGATATTGTTTCTACTTTATTAGGCTATCCAGCGGCTGGTCTGGACTAATTAATGTTATTTATCATTTTATGATTGCTATTAGATTGTATATTTTTCTTTGCTTGACAATTGATTTATTTTTAGAATAAAATTTGCGATTATCTGATAGCCTTTTCTTCTCTTTTTGATAGACTAACACAGTCTTATAGATTTCTGTTAAGATTCTTTAGATACTAGAATCTCCTTTTCTTGTAGGGCGATGAAGGCGTTAGCCCAAGCCCATCATTAGGGGACTCGCTCAGTCCAAGTAGCACTCCCTTCTTTGCTTAAAGACTTGTCCAAGTCTTTATGGTGTGTATCTCCTAGAAATTAGAAATCTATTCATTGCAAGGGCAATGAAAGAGTTCTCTAGAGCCCTCTCAGGGAGACAGGCTATATCTCAGACAGAGAAAGTTGTATCCTTTAGAGACAAGCTTTGTCTCGTTAGTGAGTCCATCCTTAGGAGACATGCCGTGTCTCGTCAGCGCCTCTCTTGGAGCTTATCTTTTTGTTTAGGAGTCTCGCACAATCTCATTTTTCTTTCTAAACCTCCTCTTTGTGTATCATTTGGTTTTGGGAGAACACCCTACTCGGCTTGGCTTCATACCCCTATCCTATATGGGTATCTGGTTGCACATTTGTTGCACCCTAGGGCTAGGTAGCTGTCCGGCCCGGCTGGGTGTTTTACCTTTGCCAAATATGCACAAGGTCTCTTTTTCCTTGTTAGTATTTTCTCTATCCTACCTCTGTGTCTAAGAGACTTACCTAGTCTCATTTTCTTGCTAAACCCTCCTCTTTGTGCGTCGTTTGGTTTTGGGAGAACACCCTACTCGGCTTGGCTTCATACCCCTATCCTATATGGGTATCTGTAGACACCCCATTTTGACCGTACCCTAAACCTTCCAAGTTTGAGCCAAACCCTATCAAACCAATGCTTTAGGATCCCAAATTTTGCCCCAAGGTAGGTTAGGGTCCCAGCTAGGTCCCCATAAAATTTCGTCGAAATCGGAGTGCGTTTGCCTAGCGAACGAGATGGGAGAGTGGCCGTAGTGTAAACCATAAAAGGGGGGTGTTGATGGTTAAAGAGGGGCTGTACCATGAACCAAAAGGGGGTCAATATATCATTTACCTATAAAAGGCAATCGAGCTTCTCATTTTGATCTCTCATTTTTTTTTTCTCGTCTTTAACAGAGAAAATCCCGATTCAAGAGAAAAACCAGTTCTCGCAAAACCTCTTCCATTTTTTCCGATCAACATCCGGCCAGCTCCCGTTCATCTTCTTCCTCGACCTAGCTCCAGCCGGATTCCGATCCAAGCGAAGACTCTCTCATTTTCGCTCAATCAGAGAGAGAAAGGGGAGAGATTTTCCGATCGAAATTTTCTATTTTCCGATCGTCTTTCTCGATTAATTCGGTTAGGATCCGGCAATACTCTGCCTCCGGTGAATCATATTATAGCTACAGAGAGGGAGCTCTCATCTTCGTCGAAGATTTTTGGGAAAAATCTGCTAGAGAGAGAGAGAGAGAGAGCGACAGAGATCTTCTTCTCCGGTGTTTGATCGGAATCTAGTCCTGCTCCGGCCAAGAGATTTCTCATATTTTCTTCCCATTCTCTATTGCAATGGCCGATTTCTTTGTTTTTCATTTTAGAAACCCTATTTCCAACCTTTAAAACCTAGATCCAATTTTTTTTTCTGTGAAATAAAGCCGCAAGCTCCTTTGATTCTGAGAAAAAAAGAAGAAAATCAAAAGTAGAGGAGTATAGAACGAGAGAGAGAGGGAAAATCTTCTTATTCTTCATCTTCTCCGGCTGATTCCTTCGGTGATTTTGCCGGAGTTCCGGTCAAAAAAAAAAAAAAAAAAACTCCTTGCACTCTTCCATTCTCACCATCACCTCCACCTCACCCATCATCATCTTCTTCCTTACTAAAACCCTATCACTGTTTGCAAACCCCCTTCATCTCCCTTTCATTCCATCAGATCTAACCCTACCGCACTGGATCCTTAAGTTGTAGAAAATAGAGAGGGTTTGACAGAGCAATAGAGAAAGGGTTTGAGGGAGAGAGCATTGCGGAGAAGAAAAAGAGATAGAGAGGGAGGGGATCAACTTCTCCGGTCACAATCTGCCAATCTCTGCAACAAATTTGCTGATCTCCGCAACTCTGGCATTCACGCCGGAATTTGACCGTGCCTAAGGTTTTCTCACTTCATTTCCATCTAAATTCAGAGCATGAACTGAAATGCTACATCCAGGTAATAATCTTATTATCCATGTATTTTTGTTCAATTCTTATGTGGTTGTGCTTATTATAACTCTGTTGGATGGCTTGGATCCTTGAACTATAATTAGTAGCCGAATTTGAACTACATATTTTGCTCTTGATTTCAGTTTGAATCATTGATTTTGTACCTTGGGTTTACAAATTGATTTCTGCATCAATGTGGCACGTTCTCTTTTGTTAGATGGCTGCTTATGTTCACTTTGTAGATGCTATGGAGCTTAGGTTTGTTTGCCTTCTTTCAATTAGCTAGTTTAGGATTTTCATTAAGACACCATGGTGATTTTGATAGTTCTTTCAGAAATTAGAAGTTAGAATAAACTGGTATTTCTTTATGAATATGGTGGTAGAGATATTGATCTCTAAAGAAAAATCATCTGTGTTATCATATTTCGACAAGGGTGTTGCTGGTGGTGTTATAGTCCAATACCTGCAGTGCATTAGGATATGGGTGTGCGACAGAGTCTACCATTCTGAGTCTTGCTGATTGTTAGTTAAAGATCTAATTCATCCTTCTCCAAATATATATATATGTATATATATATATATATATATATATATATATATATTTATTTCTTTTTTCTTTTTTTTCTTTCTTTCTTTGGAATTCCATAGTTTGCAGTTGACAAAAATATTTGAAGTCGAGGTTATCTTAGTTTTTTACTCAAATTCGAGATTCTTGTAATCAAAGGGGATTGAGAAAAGGTTAAGTCTACAAGTTTTATTTCTAATTTCAAGGTTTGAGAGGTGTATGTGAATGATGTAAAGATAATTGGGATTAGGCTTTGTTGGAGTTTTGGCTTTTCTTTTAGTATCCAAAAGAGATGAAGGGCGATGAAGGCGATAGCCCAAGCCCATTTTTTTAGGGAGGTCTACTTGGTCTGTGTAGTATCTCTCTTTCATTTGTCTTTTATAAAGACAGCCTCAAGTTGTTAGATCCTCTCGTTGCAAGGGCGATGAAGGCGCTAGCCTAAACCCATCTTTAGAGGGATTTACCTGGTCGTAGTAGTCCCCCCTTCTTTCTTCTTCACTCTCTATAGACTTACATAGTCTTTAGAAACATTTAGAATTTGTCCTTTCATTGCAAGGAGAATGAAAGAGTTATCCGGAGCCTTCTCTTAAGAGACAAGCTGTGTCTCAGAAAAATCAAACCCCTTTTGGAGATAGGCTTTGTCTCATCGGCCCCATTATTTGCACAAATCTGATTATATTTCACTCCCACATTTTTTACATTTTCTGCCTAAGTTGATGCCCTATTAGATATTAAAATTTGTACAAATTGAAAGTATCATTTAATATATTTAACCTGCGGCATATTTAATACTTGTCTTTTATACTAATCTTTAAGTTAGATTTTGAAGACGGTGATAAATAGAATGCTCAGGTGAGAATATCTTGAGGCTTATAATACTTGTTTATTTATTTAAATAAACTGTTTTAGGAAAGAAGGAGATCAGATGACTACTCTATTCGATATCATCGACATGAGTACTGTCTGATCTCAAGGCGGGATTAGAAATATTATCATGTGTATATGATATCAGATGATTACTTTGGCATCATCTGATTTCATTGGGGTCCCCGTATTGGGGTTTGTGGTTGGTTTAGAAGTGTTTGATATTGTTTGTTTTTTTGCTTTATTAGGCTATCCAGCGGCTGGTCTGGACTAATTAATGTTGTTTATCATTTCATGATTGTTATAGATTGTGTGTTTTCTTATTGAAAATTCTTCTTTGCTTAGCACTTGATTTATTTTTATAAAAATAGAGTGAAATTTGCAATTATCTGGCAGCTTTTTCTTCTCTCTTTGATAGACTAACACAGTCTTATAGATTGCTGTTAATTTTCTTTAGATATTAGAATCCCCTTTTCTTGTAGGGCGATGAAGGCGCTAGCCCAAGCCCATCCTTAGGGGACTTGCTCAGTCCAAGTTACATACCTCTCCTCTGTGTCTAAGAGACTTACCTAGTCTCATTTTCTTGCTAAACCCTCCTCTTTGTGCGTCGTTTGGTTTTGGGAGAACACCCTACTCGGCTTGGCTTCATACCCCTATCCTATATGGGTATCTGGTTGCACATTTGTTGCACCCTAGGGCTAGGTAGCTGTCCGGCCCGGCTGGGTGTTTTACCTTTGCCAAATATGCACAAGGTCTCTTTTTCCTTGTTAGTATTTTCTCTATCCTACCTCTATGTCTAAGAGACTTACCTAGTCTCGTTTTCTTGCTAAACCTTCTCTTTGTGTATCATTTGGTTTTGGGAGAACACCCTACTCGGCTTGGCTTCATACCCCTATCCTATATGGGTATCTGGTTGCACATTTGTTGCACCCTAGGGCTAGGTAGCTGTCCGGCCCGGCTGGATGTTTTACCTTTGCTAAATATGCACAAGGTCTTCCCTTATTACTTGTGAGTTTTATCTCAGCTTGATAGTCTCACTAGCACCCTTCTTTATCTCTTTTTCTTTTAGGAGACAAGCTTTGTCTCATTAGCACCTCCTTCTTAGAATCTTTTTTTCAGAGTCAGTCCTTAGCCTAGGAATCTGTCCTTAGCTAGAGAGTCTGTTTTTCTTTCAGGAGTCAGTCCTATCATCATAAGGGTTAGGATTTTATCCAACCTCTCATCAAATCTTGTGTTTTTCTATCCGCTCTTGTAAGGTATAGGATGCTGTCCAACCCTTGCAGAGTTGTTATTCTGTTCATTTCCCTCCGCAAAGCATAGGATGCTGTCCAACCTTTGCGGGATATCGGAAGTCTGTCCTCCCCTTATGATGATAGGATTTATTCCCCTCGAGTCAAAAACACTTAAAAATAACAAAAACATCTGAAAAACCAAAAATCTCAAAAATCTTGAGTCATTAGGAGAGTAGTTAGGAATTCTGTTCCGAACTACGTTGGCTTGATCCTCTTCCACGAGGTACGTAGTGCAGCTTGGGATCCACATCCCAAGTCCAGCCAAACCTTTAAAAATAAGCATTTTAAATCTTTCAAAAATTACAAAAATCTTTCAAAATATTGTTTTCTTCGAAAAGATCTTCCTCTAGAGTTAGGAGCTTGTCATAGTTAGAGAGTTTTTGAGTCGGGAGTTGCTCCCTCGTTCGTTGTTTGTTTGTTGTGTGTTTTATTTGTTTGTGTTAGAGTTAGGAGTGAGTCCTAGCTAGGAGTTTTACGCCTCCGTCCGGTCAGTTGGCGATCCACATTGCCAATTGATGACTAGGTCTTGGATACGCTAGTGATCCCATTGTTTCCCTTAGGGCGTACAGCCTAGCTACACATAGATTATAGGAACCACCTGCATTAGCTTAGGGCTAACCTGCATTTAGTTAAGGCATATAGGGTGTCCTAAAATCTACAATCCATTGGAATTTAAATAATCACACAAGAAGCTTTAAGAACTAGTCCGGTCTTTTAGATCGAGTCTAGGATAGAGGTCTAGATGTCTTAGGCATCATAGCTTAGAATAGGTGCGAAGAACTACGTTGCCTTGATTCTCGTGGAGGCGGGGATACGTAGGCTTCTTTGGATGAACATCAGATCATCTAAAGACTCGGGCCTAGGTATAGATTAGAGTCTTAGGGTTGTATAGTATCGAGTCATTTTTCTATGTTTTGCAGTGTTTTCTTACTTTATTGCGCAGACCTTATACTTTTTGGTGTGTCGTGCATGTGTTTGTTCATCAGAACTTAGACACCCATTAGGCATGTCACTTATAACCTAGCTATGCTTAGGTGACACATGTTTCTTTTATTTTATCTTGTGTGCCTTTGATTTCATCTCCGAGACATGCATGATTAGATAGACGTCTTCTCGGAGATATTCATTCCCATTCCATATGATTTTCGCCCAAAGCTCTTCAAAATTATTAAGTAAATGGCATAAGAGACCAGGTGTTTGCACTTGGGCGGATAAGGTGCTCTTTAGACCTTCCGAATTCGTAACCAGGCACGAACCTTATTTTATATCTCTGGTTATCCGTTGCAACAGAGCATAGTATGGGATCCAGGGCCCATTTGCCTTTTCCTTGGATGGCGACTCTTCTTTGTTTAAGGTACGCCTCGAATCTGGGCTAGTCCCCGAATCGAGAGGTATCTCACCTTTCATATCGCCACTCATGCTGTGAGAGGCACTTCTTTCGAGAGTTCCTTGGTAGAGCTCTCCATTCACGTGGATGATCCATTAGAGACCTTAGCGCGTGGGGCACACGTCCCTCACCGCCGCCTCTCTCGGATCGGGGTCCACAGGCTGGCGACTCTGCTGGGGATTTCTTGGAACATTGCCTAACTCTGTTAAAATGCCATTTGTTATTAATTTTGAAGAATTTTGAGCTAAAATCATTATAAATGGGAATTTAATCGCTTAGAATCCAGGGGCACCAGATAGGTGTTTAAAACAAGGGATTCACACATTGCACAGCATACATCATTTTGTTCTTCATTTTCTTTTATTGATTTTCTTATTATTGGCTCCACGGGATAGATATAATGCGTGCCTCATGGGATATCACTATCCAGATGGTGCTGTTGTATCTATTACCAAGCTATGCGCCAGTGCTGCAGTCGTAAACACTCGGTGTACTTGTGTTTACAGCAGCCGGTGAGCAATGAAGCATACTGTATATAACACTCGGTGTACTTGTGTTATATACTTAAAGTATGGATCATATGCATAGTACCTGATTGAGTCCGGAGCTCTACTTTCATTTTACATATATTATGTACATGGATATATATGTTGATTTAGTAAAACCCAATTAGGATCTGCATGTGCTTATATATATATTGCATTCATATAAGGACGAACATGTGTTGCTTACACATGTTGGAGCTTAGATTTAGGAGCCATGTCCTATTTTTTAGATTATTGTAGCTCACCTTATGTGACTACATCGCAGTCCTAATACACTCACATGTCTGTCTTGAGTCAAGCTTCTTGACTCTATGGAATCATATTTAGGGCTGGTGCCCCTGGTTAGGATATATATGTATATATCTATATTTTGATTATCAGATTAGAGCCTACTCATTAGTGAGGCTTCCTTATCTAATCAAATTAGTCATATCAGTCCGTTCTTCGGATCTAGACCCGACCAGTGGCTTTTACTTGCCCTCTCATGGTCGTGGCCTATCTTTTGCTCTATTCATTGAGATTTTTGTCCATATATCTTTTGATTATAAGATTAGGACCTACTTTCTAGTAGAGATTCCTAGCTTGAATCAATCAGTCGTGTATATTCATCTCTCAGATCTAAACCTAGCTAGTGGCTTCTACTTGTCACACTCATAGCTATGGTTTATTCCTTGACCCAGTGATGATAAGTATTACCTGTTTTCATCCTTTAAATTCAAACCTCATTTATCCATTCTTTTGTTGTATTACTCAAATTACTGTTCGTCCTGTCTTAGATATGGTCGATAGCTTGTCTGCTGTCTCTATGACCATAGTCTATCATTATTGATCTTCTTGATCGTACATTTTTGTCGTCCACCTTTCAGATTTAGATCCGGTCTATTGATCTACTTTTGTCATTTTATGACCGTGGTCTCTTCCCTGAGTTTCTGATCATCTTTGATCATGGATGAAAAATTCAGTGTTGCCTATTGTATCCTTCTCCTATAATTGATTCTGATCTGATTATGTTCCACTTGTTTGATTGCGAGTTTATCTTGCTGACATTCATTCGAGTGTGTGTTCTTGCTGAGAGCCTTACTTTATCTTAAACCCAGTTGGCATACCCTTTTGTGATTAGCAGCTTTAGACCCTCTCTATATAGCTGTTATGCTGCCGAATTTTCTGCAAATACCTTGGGTTTGGTCGTTATCCTTTAGACTTGTTGACAAACTCTATGTGCTTATCTTACCACATCTCCTTGCATAGATGTTATGCTGCCGGATTTTATCCATGGGAGGATATATTCGTATCATCTTTTGTCTTAGCTTACATATGGCATTTTCATTCGATTACCCTATGCTGAACTATAGTGTTTGCCCATTCCATGGCAGGAGTCTGACCTTGTTGGCTTCACTCATTTGTAGTATTCCCATTCTACCTATACTTGAACCCATGGCGGAGAATGGAAATAATACCCTTGACACCAATGAGGTTATGAAGGCTATTCTGGCGCAGTTGGGCACCATTAATGAAGAAATAGCCCGTCTAAAAAATGATAAGAGTTCTACTTCTAAGGAGCATGCACCCCAGCATCCTTCAGTCATACCTCCTCCACCTCCTATGATGAGCAGACCAACAGTGTTTGCTGTTGAGGATGACTTCGAGGATGAGCAGTATATAGAGGAGAATTGTCGCCCTCATCTGGAGAGAGCTGATAAAAGCAAAGGGATTGTAGACAGGTTGGATAAGCTAACCCTAGAAATGGAAAGCATGAAGTTCCAAGGCACTAAGAAGTTGAACATGTCTGACTTCATGATAGCCCCAGGTGTTGTTCTTCCTCCTAAGTTCACAGTACCTGATCTTGATAAGTATGATGGAACAGGGTGTCCCACAAGCCATTTGAAGTCTGTCATTCCTATTTTGCAACAGCATGGACTTTCTCCAGAGCAGATTGCCCTTGTATTCCCTCGATCTCTAGTCGGAACTGCAAAGAAATGGTTTTTGAGTCTAAAGTCTGATGAGATCAGAACTTTGGAAGACATTGCCAACAAGTTCGTGGAACAGTTTTCCATGGAAGAAGGAATAGACATAACCAAAAGGGATCTGAAAATGTTGAAACAGGGACATAATGAAACCTTCACTTCCTTCATCCGAAGATGGAGAAGGAAAGCAGCTCAGATGACCCACAGATTGTCCGATGAAGACCAGATCAAGATTGTGGTTAAGAATTTGTCTACACAGTACTACCATCATATGGCTATCCAATACTTTCTCGATTTCAATCATCTCATCAAGACAGGAACCCAAGTAGAGGATGCACTGGCCAAAGGACTAAAGACAAGGACCTCAACTGATGTTAGAGACGGAAAGAGGACTATGGTAGCAGCTAAAGAGGTCAGCAATGTGGAGACCTCTCGTCAACCTTTCAAGAAGGTGGCTCAGAAAGGAAACAAGCCTATTCAGAAGCCAAATAAAGAAATTCCTCCATTGCCGAAGAATCTTGAAAAAGCTTTGAGAGAATTGGTCGAAGTGGGTAAAATTGAACTTCCTGAACCTTCTCCTCCTCCAAATCCTCTTCCTAGCAACTTTTATGAACAAGACTTCTGTGAATATCATAGAGTTCATGGACATTCATCCAACAGTTGCCAAGCCTTGAAACATAAGATCCTAAAACTTATCAAAGATGGTAAGGTAGTTGTTGGAGAACCCGGTGCTACCAGAAAACCAGTGCAAAGATCAGTTGGCCCTTTACCGATGGTAGGAGCTATCTCTACGGATGAACCATTATTGGATCCTGCATCCCTTATTCGTCCTATCTCAGAAACACCACTTGTTTCATCAAACTCTCGACCAATGGAGGAATCATTTGAAAGGTTGGCCCTCATCAGAATGGAAAACTGGATGGTTAAGCTTTTTGGTCAGATGGCCATGTTAACTGAAGAAGTGAGGGAGATGAAAACTCAAATACGATATCTGTCCACCGGATATGATTCAGCTCCTAAGCAGTTTGCCGATATGGGTACTATGACAGAAGAAGCATCAGTTCAGAGTTTAATTCTTGACAGATATGTTGATTTGCATAGTGGGACCAAGCCTGTCATTGTTCCCGGTGAAGTTAAGAATGTTGGACCCTATCGTCAACCCTTTAAGAAGCCAATAATAGAAGTGGAAGAAAGGATGGGTCAGAGACTGAGGAGGGAATACGCTCAGCTGCCATGTTCTCAGGAAGTTATCATGAAGAAATGGGTCAGTGAAGGTCGTTTGACACTTTTAGATCCGAAGCTTCTTCCTAACCCGGTCCCCAAACACTGGAGAAGAGATCAATATTGCGAGTACCACGGAGGTATTGGTCATACAACAGAAAAGTGCATGGCATTGAAACATAAAATTCAGGACGAGATAGATGGAGATTCATCCATTCTTCCTGAACTCTATGCTTTCGCGAATTATGCACCGGTTAGACCCATTCAACCCTTCAAATGTCCCACCACATTTGCTTATGCCACCTCAGAGCAGGGAAATGAATCGAAAGGAAAAGGAAAGATGTCAGAATTTGAGCCTCCGAAGAATGTCAGGGCAGAGGGCATGATGCCACCAGCTGGTTTTCAAGGGCAGTTTGGGCAAGGTAGACAGAACTACATGGGACCGCCTCTTCCGAGATTCCTATACCAAAACCGAAACCACTAGCCGACAACATCATGGAGGAAGGCATGCTACTTGTGAACTTCAGTGCCTAGTCCTTGTCCATGTCCATGTGTCATTGTTTCAAGTGAGGTGTTCCAAGTATCATGTTTCAAGATTTGACTTCTATCAAGTGTATACCAACTCTTGTGTTGAAAGTTGGTGAGTGATAGTGTCAATGTCAAAAAAAAAAAAAAAAAAAAAGGGTGTCATGTTTGTCAGTCTTTCTCATTTAGAGTCAGTGTTTTATTTTCTGTCAAGTCTGATATATAGCCCACTGAGGCGTGTTGAGAACTATTGATGTACTTGAAAGTTTTCAATTCAATAAAGTTTGATTTCAATGTTATCAGTATTCTTATGATTCACTCTTGATCTAATGTTTAAAATAACTAAAGACACCCTTCTCAGATGAGAATGCAGACGAAATTCCCCTCGAGATCTGAAACATGATCAAACGAGAGGAAGAGCGTCGAGCATAGCCACTCAAAGAAGAAATCAAAGCTGTTGATAGTGGTATCGAAATCCGAAACTCGGGAAAGATGGATTGGAAAAACTTTATCTCCCGAGGAAAGCGAGGAATTGATAAACCTGTTTATAGGGGTTTGAGGTAATCTTGCTTGATCCTATAAGGATAAACCGGGTGAACGCCTTGTGCAAAGCAAGACTCCATCGGCTTTAGATATCAGTTGTAAAGCAAAATTCAAGAGAGTGAAACATCAGACATCCAGTCGAGCTGATGAGAAATTTAGCGAAGACTTTCAGAAAATGAAGTCATCAATTCGAGCCTGAAAAGTGCACTTGAGTTCCATGTTTTCAATGAGGTTCCGATGTGGAATAATTCAAGAGTAAGGACATTGTTAATGTCTAAAAGCAAAAAAAAAAAAGAGTAGAAGGAATGTGTTTCTAAGACAACTCCTTAGAAAAATCAAAGACCCAAGTGATGGAGTCTATGAGATAGATTGAATAAGAGAATTGTCTCCAACATTTGGAGACTATCGAGAGCTGTCTAACCTTGAGCATAAATTCAAGATATTCGAGAAGCGCACAAGTTCAAGTGGAGCATCGTGATGGAAGTCTTGCCCAAGAGTACCGCCAGACTCCTCGACAAAAATATTCAAAGCTGTTGAACCTTATTCCTCAAAAGCTTGTACATCAAAGCACCAGGAGGCCATCCTTGGACGTTTGAACCTTTATAGCCAAAATCCCAACGTTTAAAAAAAAAAAATCCTTTTGTGAGCCCTTTGAGCTGTTAAAACCAAACAATTCTTTCAAACACATTATAAACCAGGGGCATCTTTTATGACTTTCGTCATAAAAGATAAGCAACCTGAACTACGTCATGACCTGATCCCCAACACTTTGGGGGTACGTAGGCAACCTGATCAACTCAGGTTCGGTCAAACCTTGGGGATAAAAGCTAAATCATCCCCTTTCAAAATTTTGAAGCTAAAAAGCTAAACCATTCTTTGTTAAACCCCAAAGCGAACTACGCGGACCTGATCCTCCATTTTTGGGGTACGTAGGTAGTCTGGCAAGACCAGATTCGGTCCAAATTCTTAGAACTTTAGATATCCAACCTTTTTGAACCCAAGCTTACCTGGAAAGTCCTTCTGGTGAAACAAGCAAAGGTTAAAGGTAAATAGAACAAAAACAGAAAGAAAAGAAAAGAATGAGAGTCTGAAGACCCACTAGGTTGAAAACCTGAAAGGACGGCCTAGAGAAAAGAGATTCATGTATTTGCTAAGTCAAAGAGTTAGCTTATACAAAGAAAGGGTAGCGGTTTGCTAGATTAAAAACTCAAGAAGACAATCTAGTCGGCAGCAAGACTTCTAAAAAGTGAGCTGATAAGACATGGAAGGAGTTCCTCGATTATGGAGAACTCAAAGCAAGAATCAAGACAAGCGGTCTGCAAGACTGAAAACCTGGAAGACATCAGTTTGACTTCCTTGAAAGAAAGAGAATCAAAGAGTTGGAGAAGCAGTCTTCAAACAGGGCAGGATCCCAGAATCTGAGTAGTGTCAGCGAGACTTACTTTGATACCCTTCTAAACTAGGGGCATTAAAACTGAGCAATCCGAAGAGGGGTAATAACCATGACGGAAATACCGATGGAGGAAATTAATGCCTCTTGACATGGTTTTCGAAATTACTCTGAGAGCGGTTAGCCTTACCCTAAAAAAATAATACATTGGGTCTAAGGGTGAATCAAAAGTGAGTCGTCCCTTGAATCGTATAAATTTTCTTTGATCGAGTCATTAGAAGTCTATTCCTCATTCTTATCCATGTTTCTCTCAAGGTGTAAAGTTCTCAAGGTCTAAAGTTGTTTGGCAATGGAGAGCGAGAGTACACCTTCCAAAATGCGAAGAAAATTCAAAGAAAATCCTGGTTTAGGAATCAAAGAGAGGCAAGAGACATCTTGTTCAGACCTGCCAAAGACATCAAAGCCTCAAGCAGTGAGCAGTGACATAAGGAATTCTCAAACCCAGCCATTGTAGAGATTGTTCTTCCTATTTCAAAGAAAGAACCCATACAAATTCAAATTTCCCTTACCTATCCTGGTTCTGAATCCTTAAGACTCTTGTCATGGAATCACAGCACACTAGGGGCATCTTTTATGACTTGCGTCATAAAAGATATCAAGCACACAAAAGGCAATCAATACCAATGTCTATAGCAAGTTGAAATAAGAGAGGCACGAGTATATCTCGAGCTAAACCTTTAAACTTCTCAGACGAGTCCACTCTCTAGAATGGTCAACTTCCCCAGAAAATCAGTTTCCCCAGTGGAGTCTAGAATTTGTTCCCGCATCTTTCAATCCTCAGCAGAATACAATTCTCTTTAAAAAAAAAAAAGAGGGTTAATACCCAAAACCCTGCAAGTTATCCGAATCCGATTCTCAGCAAATAACTCGCACTCACAATAGTTCTCGGCAAGAGACAATCAATCTCTCAGTGGAATCAATCAAAATTTTCACATCAAGAAGCAAAATTATTGTTTGTACCTCCTAGCAGTTGGTATGGAGAACAGCCTTTCCACAGGTCCCTCTAACTGTTATTCTGGTGAAAGCCTTTTCACAGGCCTGTCATACCTTTGATTCCCGTACTGTCTCATGTAGACTTCGGCTTGATCAAGGTACCCTTGACCTTTCGGTTCATACGCTACCAGGTCAATCTTTGGAGCCTTTGACTCATTCGCAGTCTCGCTCATATCCTCGACCTTCCGGTTCATTCGCAACCAGGTCAATCCTTTGAGCTTTTGACTCATTCGCAGTCAAGCTTTTATCCTCAACTTTTTGGTTAGTCTGTAACCAAGTCAATCCTTTAGTATTTGACTCATTCGCAGTCAAGCTTCTATCCCCGACTTTTCGGTTAATCTATAACCGAGTCAATCCTTCATCTTCTAACTTTGTCAGGTTATTACTTTTCTGGTTCATTCGCAACCAAGTCATCATCTCGGCCTTTTGGTTCATTCGCAACCAAGCCAAAATCTTAGGTTTCCGACTCATTCGCAGTCAGGTCTATTTTTCTAATTTTTTGACTCATTCGCAGTCAAGTTAATCTCTTTGGCTTCGGTTCGTTCGCAACCAAGTCATCAATCCGGCCTTTTTGGTTCATTCGCAACCGGGTCAAAATCTTAGGCTCTTCGGCACGTTCGCTGCCAAGTTTCTCGCTGATTTCTTGATTCATTCGCAATCAAGCTAATCTTCCCGACTTCGACTCACTCGCAGTCGAGTCAATCTTCCAATTCTTAGCTCATTCGCAGCTAAAATCAATTTTCTGACTTTCTGGTTCATTCGCAACCAAGTCAATTATCCGGTCTCATAGTTCATTCGCAACTATGCCAATATCCTTGACTCTGGCTCCCTCGCAGTCAAGTCAACCCTTTGCTTTTCGGTTCGCTCGCAACCAAGCAAATTTCTGACCTTCCGACTCATTCGCAGTCAAGTCAATTATCCGGTCTTCTAGTTCATTCGCAACTGAGCCAATTTCCAATTCTTCGACTCATTCGCAGTCAAGTGTTCCAATTTTTTTAGTTCGTTCTCAACGAAGCTAATATCCCTGATTCTCTGACTCTGTCACAGTCAAGTCAATATCCCAGCTTTTTGGTTCAGTCGCAACCAAACCAATTTCCTTCCCGGCTCTCTCGCAGCCAAATCAATCCTTTAAAGTTTTGCAAGAGAGGCTATCTCATCCATATATATATTGTTGAGTTACGAGTTGGAGAGAGGCTATCTCACCAGCGTTTGCAGAGTTAGAGTCCGGTGAAAGGCTATTTCACCGTGTTATCTTTGTAAATATCATTTTCAAAACCAAAAATCAAAATTTGATTTGCTTCTTTTTCGGGTCGGCCAAAATGGTTTGTCTGTTCAGCTTTGACATTCGCGTGACAAGCACGCTCTGCCAAAGAGGGGCATCTGTAGACACCCCATTTTGACCGTACCCTAAACCTTCCAAGTTTGAGCCAAACCCTATCAAACCAATGCTTTAGGATCCCAAATTTTGCCCCAAGGTAGGTTAGGGTCCCAGCTAGGTCCCCATAAAATTTCGTCGAAATCGGAGTGCGTTTGCCTAGCGAACGAGATGGGAGAGTGGCCGTAGTGTAAACCATAAAAGGGGGGTGTTGATGGTTAAAGAGGGGCTGTACCATGAACCAAAAGGGGGTCAATATATCATTTACCTATAAAAGGCAATCGAGCTTCTCATTTTGATCTCTCATTTTTTTTTTTCTCGTCTTTAACAGAGAAAATCCCGATTCAAGAGAAAAACCAGTTCTCGCAAAACCTCTTCCATTTTTTCCGATCAACATCCGGCCAGCTCCCGTTCATCTTCTTCCTCGACCTAGCTCCAGCCGGATTCCGATCCAAGCGAGGACTCTCTCATTTTCGCTCAATCAGAGAGAGAAAGGGGAGAGATTTTCCGATCGAAATTTTCTATTTTCCGATCGTCTTTCTCGATTAATTCGGTTAGGATCCGGCAATACTCTGCCTCCGGTGAATCATATTATAGCTACAGAGAGGGAGCTCTCATCTTCGTCGAAGATTTTTGGGAAAAATCTGCTAGAGAGAGAGAGAGAGAGAGCGACAGAGATCTTCTTCTCCGGTGTTTGATCGGAATCTAGTCCTGCTCCGGCCAAGAGATTTCTCATATTTTCTTCCCATTCTCTATTGCAATGGCCGATTTCTTTGTTTTTCATTTTAGAAACCCTATTTCCAACCTTTAAAACCTAGATCCAATTTTTTTTTCTGTGAAATAAAGCCGCAAGCTCCTTTGATTCTGAGAAAAAAAGAAGAAAATCAAAAGTAGAGGAGTATAGAACGAGAGAGAGAGGGAAAATCTTCTTATTCTTCATCTTCTCCGGCTGATTCCTTCGGTGATTTTGCCGGAGTTCCGGTCAAAAAAAAAAAAAAAAAAACTCCTTGCACTCTTCCATTCTCACCATCACCTCCACCTCACCCATCATCATCTTCTTCCTTACTAAAACCCTATCACTGTTTGCAAACCCCCTTCATCTCCCTTTCATTCCATCAGATCTAACCCTACCGCACTGGATCCTTAAGTTGTAGAAAATAGAGAGGGTTTGACAGAGCAATAGAGAAAGGGTTTGAGGGAGAGAGCATTGCGGAGAAGAAAAAGAGATAGAGAGGGAGGGGATCAACTTCTCCGGTCACAATCTGCCAATCTCTGCAACAAATTTGCTGATCTCCGCAACTCTGGCATTCACGCCGGAATTTGACCGTGCCTAAGGTTTTCTCACTTCATTTCCATCTAAATTCAGAGCATGAACTGAAATGCTACATCCAGGTAATAATCTTATTATCCATGTATTTTTGTTCAATTCTTATGTGGTTGTGCTTATTATAACTCTGTTGGATGGCTTGGATCCTTGAACTATAATTAGTAGCCGAATTTGAACTACATATTTTGCTCTTGATTTCAGTTTGAATCATTGATTTTGTACCTTGGGTTTACAAATTGATTTCTGCATCAATGTGGCACGTTCTCTTTTGTTAGATGGCTGCTTATGTTCACTTTGTAGATGCTATGGAGCTTAGGTTTGTTTGCCTTCTTTCAATTAGCTAGTTTAGGATTTTCATTAAGACACCATGGTGATTTTGATAGTTCTTTCAGAAATTAGAAGTTAGAATAAACTGGTATTTCTTTATGAATATGGTGGTAGAGATATTGATCTCTAAAGAAAAATCATCTGTGTTATCATATTTCGACAAGGGTGTTGCTGGTGGTGTTATAGTCCAATACCTGCAGTGCATTAGGATATGGGTGTGCGACAGAGTCTACCATTCTGAGTCTTGCTGATTGTTAGTTAAAGATCTAATTCATCCTTCTCCAAATATATATATATGTATATATATATATATATATATATATATATATATTTTATTTCTTTTTTCTTTTTTTTCTTTCTTTCTTTGGAATTCCATAGTTTGCAGTTGACAAAAATATTTGAAGTCGAGGTTATCTTAGTTTTTTACTCAAATTCGAGATTCTTGTAATCAAAGGGGATTGAGAAAAGGTTAAGTCTACAAGTTTTATTTCTAATTTCAAGGTTTGAGAGGTGTATGTGAATGATGTAAAGATAATTGGGATTAGGCTTTGTTGGAGTTTTGGCTTTTCTTTTAGTATCCAAAAGAGATGAAGGGCGATGAAGGCGATAGCCCAAGCCCATTTTTTTAGGGAGGTCTACTTGGTCTGTGTAGTATCTCTCTTTCATTTGTCTTTTATAAAGACAGCCTCAAGTTGTTAGATCCTCTCGTTGCAAGGGCGATGAAGGCGCTAGCCTAAACCCATCTTTAGAGGGATTTACCTGGTCGTAGTAGTCCCCCCTTCTTTCTTCTTCACTCTCTATAGACTTACATAGTCTTTAGAAACATTTAGAATTTGTCCTTTCATTGCAAGGAGAATGAAAGAGTTATCCGGAGCCTTCTCTTAAGAGACAAGCTGTGTCTCAGAAAAATCAAACCCCTTTTGGAGATAGGCTTTGTCTCATCGGCCCCATTATTTGCACAAATCTGATTATATTTCACTCCCACATTTTTTACATTTTCTGCCTAAGTTGATGCCCTATTAGATATTAAAATTTGTACAAATTGAAAGTATCATTTAATATATTTAACCTGCGGCATATTTAATACTTGTCTTTTATACTAATCTTTAAGTTAGATTTTGAAGACGGTGATAAATAGAATGCTCAGGTGAGAATATCTTGAGGCTTATAATACTTGTTTATTTATTTAAATAAACTGTTTTAGGAAAGAAGGAGATCAGATGACTACTCTATTCGATATCATCGACATGAGTACTGTCTGATCTCAAGGCGGGATTAGAAATATTATCATGTGTATATGATATCAGATGATTACTTTGGCATCATCTGATTTCATTGGGGTCCCCGTATTGGGGTTTGTGGTTGGTTTAGAAGTGTTTGATATTGTTTGTTTTTTTGCTTTATTAGGCTATCCAGCGGCTGGTCTGGACTAATTAATGTTGTTTATCATTTCATGATTGTTATAGATTGTGTGTTTTCTTATTGAAAATTCTTCTTTGCTTAGCACTTGATTTATTTTTATAAAAATAGAGTGAAATTTGCAATTATCTGGCAGCTTTTTCTTCTCTCTTTGATAGACTAACACAGTCTTATAGATTGCTGTTAATTTTCTTTAGATATTAGAATCCCCTTTTCTTGTAGGGCGATGAAGGCGCTAGCCCAAGCCCATCCTTAGGGGACTTGCTCAGTCCAAGTTACATACCTCTCCTCTGTGTCTAAGAGACTTACCTAGTCTCATTTTCTTGCTAAACCCTCCTCTTTGTGCGTCGTTTGGTTTTGGGAGAACACCCTACTCGGCTTGGCTTCATACCCCTATCCTATATGGGTATCTGGTTGCACATTTGTTGCACCCTAGGGCTAGGTAGCTGTCCGGCCCGGCTGGGTGTTTTACCTTTGCCAAATATGCACAAGGTCTCTTTTTCCTTGTTAGTATTTTCTCTATCCTACCTCTATGTCTAAGAGACTTACCTAGTCTCGTTTTCTTGCTAAACCTTCTCTTTGTGTATCATTTGGTTTTGGGAGAACACCCTACTCGGCTTGGCTTCATACCCCTATCCTATATGGGTATCTGGTTGCACATTTGTTGCACCCTAGGGCTAGGTAGCTGTCCGGCCCGGCTGGATGTTTTACCTTTGCTAAATATGCACAAGGTCTTCCCTTATTACTTGTGAGTTTTATCTCAGCTTGATAGTCTCACTAGCACCCTTCTTTATCTCTTTTTCTTTTAGGAGACAAGCTTTGTCTCATTAGCACCTCCTTCTTAGAATCTTTTTTTCAGAGTCAGTCCTTAGCCTAGGAATCTGTCCTTAGCTAGAGAGTCTGTTTTTCTTTCAGGAGTCAGTCCTATCATCATAAGGGTTAGGATTTTATCCAACCTCTCATCAAATCTTGTGTTTTTCTATCCGCTCTTGTAAGGTATAGGATGCTGTCCAACCCTTGCAGAGTTGTTATTCTGTTCATTTCCCTCCGCAAAGCATAGGATGCTGTCCAACCTTTGCGGGATATCGGAAGTCTGTCCTCCCCTTATGATGATAGGATTTATTCCCCTCGAGTCAAAAACACTTAAAAATAACAAAAACATCTGAAAAACCAAAAATCTCAAAAATCTTGAGTCATTAGGAGAGTAGTTAGGAATTCTGTTCCGAACTACGTTGGCTTGATCCTCTTCCACGAGGTACGTAGTGCAGCTTGGGATCCACATCCCAAGTCCAGCCAAACCTTTAAAAATAAGCATTTTAAATCTTTCAAAAATTACAAAAATCTTTCAAAATATTGTTTTCTTCGAAAAGATCTTCCTCTAGAGTTAGGAGCTTGTCATAGTTAGAGAGTTTTTGAGTCGGGAGTTGCTCCCTCGTTCGTTGTTTGTTTGTTGTGTGTTTTATTTGTTTGTGTTAGAGTTAGGAGTGAGTCCTAGCTAGGAGTTTTACGCCTCCGTCCGGTCAGTTGGCGATCCACATTGCCAATTGATGACTAGGTCTTGGATACGCTAGTGATCCCATTGTTTCCCTTAGGGCGTACAGCCTAGCTACACATAGATTATAGGAACCACCTGCATTAGCTTAGGGCTAACCTGCATTTAGTTAAGGCATATAGGGTGTCCTAAAATCTACAATCCATTGGAATTTAAATAATCACACAAGAAGCTTTAAGAACTAGTCCGGTCTTTTAGATCGAGTCTAGGATAGAGGTCTAGATGTCTTAGGCATCATAGCTTAGAATAGGTGCGAAGAACTACGTTGCCTTGATTCTCGTGGAGGCGGGGATACGTAGGCTTCTTTGGATGAACATCAGATCATCTAAAGACTCGGGCCTAGGTATAGATTAGAGTCTTAGGGTTGTATAGTATCGAGTCATTTTTCTATGTTTTGCAGTGTTTTCTTACTTTATTGCGCAGACCTTATACTTTTTGGTGTGTCGTGCATGTGTTTGTTCATCAGAACTTAGACACCCATTAGGCATGTCACTTATAACCTAGCTATGCTTAGGTGACACATGTTTCTTTTATTTTATCTTGTGTGCCTTTGATTTCATCTCCGAGACATGCATGATTAGATAGACGTCTTCTCGGAGATATTCATTCCCATTCCATATGATTTTCGCCCAAAGCTCTTCAAAATTATTAAGTAAATGGCATAAGAGACCAGGTGTTTGCACTTGGGCGGATAAGGTGCTCTTTAGACCTTCCGAATTCGTAACCAGGCACGAACCTTATTTTATATCTCTGGTTATCCGTTGCAACAGAGCATAGTATGGGATCCAGGGCCCATTTGCCTTTTCCTTGGATGGCGACTCTTCTTTGTTTAAGGTACGCCTCGAATCTGGGCTAGTCCCCGAATCGAGAGGTATCTCACCTTTCATATCGCCACTCATGCTGTGAGAGGCACTTCTTTCGAGAGTTCCTTGGTAGAGCTCTCCATTCACGTGGATGATCCATTAGAGACCTTAGCGCGTGGGGCACACGTCCCTCACCGCCGCCTCTCTCGGATCGGGGTCCACAGTATCTGGTTGCACATTTGTTGCACCCTAGGGCTAGGTAGCTGTCCGGCCCGGCTGGGTGTTTTACCTTTGTCAAATATGCACAAGGTCTCTTTTTCCTTGTTAGTATTTTCTCTATCCTACCTCTGTGTCTAAGAGACTTACCTAGTCTCATTTTCTTGCTAAACCTCCTCTTTGTGTATCATTTGGTTTTGGGAGAACACCCTACTCGGCTTGGCTTCATACCCCTATCCTATATGGGTATCTGGTTGCACATTTGTTGCACCCTAGGGCTAGGTAGCTGTCCGGCCCGGCTGGATGTTTTACCTTTGCTAAATATGCACAAGGTCTTCCCTTATTACTTGTGAGTTTTATCTCAGCTTGATAGTCTCACTAGCACCCTTCTTTATCTCTTTTTCTTTTAGGAGACAGGCTTTGTCTCATTAGCACCTCCTTCTTAAGAATCCTATTTTCAGAGTCAGTCCTTAGCCTAGGAGTCTGTCCTTAGCTAGAGAGTCTGTTTTTCTTTCAGGAGTCAGTCCTATCATCATTAGGGGTTAGGATTTTATCCAACCTCTCATCAAATCTTGTGTTTTTTCTATCCGCTCTTGTAAGGTATAGGATGCTGTCCAACCCTTGCAGAGTTGTTATTCTGTTCATTTTCCCTCCGCAAAGCATAGGATGCTGTCCAACCTTTGCGGGATATCAGGAGTCTGTCTTCCCCTTATGATGATAGGATTTGTCTCCCTTGAGTCAAAAACACTTAAAAACAACAAAAACACCTAAAAAACCAAAAATCTTGAGTCATTAGGAGTAGTTAGGAAATCTGTTTCGAACTACGTTGGCTTGATCCTCTTCCACGAGGTACGTAGTGCAGCTTGAGATTCTTATCTCAGGTCCAGCCAAACCTTTGTAAATAAATCATTTACCCATTTTAAGAAAAAATACCAAAAATCTTCAAAACCTTGTTTTCAACAAGATCTTCCTCTAGAGTTAGGAGTTTGTCCTAGTTAAAGAGTTTTAGAGTTTTGAGTTTGTCTTTGATGTGTTGTGTGGTTTGTTTGTGTTTGTGTTAGAGTTAGGAGTTTGTCCTAGAGTTATAGGAGCGCCTCCGTCCATGTCAGTTGGCGATTCATATCGCCGATTGATGATTAAGTCTTGGATACGCTAGTGATCCCATTGTTTCCCTTAGGGCGTACAGCCTAGCTACACATAGATTATAGGAACCACCTGCATTAGCTTAGGGCTAACCTGCATTTAGTTAAGGCATATAGGGTGTCCTAAAAATCTACAATCCATTGGAATTTAAATAATCACACAAGAAGCTTTAAGAACTAGTCCGGTCTTTTAGATCGAGTCTAGGATAGAGGTCTAGATGTCTTAGGCATCATAGCTTAGAATAGGTGCGAAGAACTACGTTGCCTTGATTCTCGTGGAGGCGGGGATACGTAGGCTTCTTTGGATGAACATCAGATCATCTAAAGACTCGGGCCTAGGTATAGATTAGAGTCTTAGGGTTGTATAGTATCGAGTCATTTTTCTATGTTTTACAGTGTTTTCTTACTTTATTGCGCAGACCTTATACTTTTTGGTGTGTCGTGCATGTGTTTGTTCATCAGAACTTAGACACCCATTAGGCATGTCACTTATAACCTAGCTATGCTTAGGTGACACAGGTTTCTTTTATTTTATCTTGTGTGCCTTTGATTTCATCTCCGAGACATGCATGATTAGATAGACGTCTTCTCGGAGATATTCATTCCCATTCCATATGATTTTCGCCCAAAGCTCTCCAAAATTATTAAGTAAATGGCATAAGAGACCAGGTGTTTGCACTTGGGCGGATGAGGTGCTCTTTAGACCTTCCGAATTCGTAACCAGGCACGAACCTTATTTTATATCACTGGTTATCCGTTGCAACAGAGCATAGTATGGGATCCAGGGCCCATTTGCCTTTTCCTTGGATGGCGACTCTTCTTTGTTTAAGGTACGCCTCGAATCTGGGCTAGTCCCCGAATCGAGAGGTATCTCACCTTTCATATCGCCACTCATGCTGTGAGAGGCACTTCTTTCGAGAGTTCCTTGGTAGAGCTCTCCATTCGCGTGGATGATCCTGAGACTGACTCGCGTGGAGGCACACGTCCTCCACCGCCGCCTCTCTCGGATCGGGGTCCACAGGCTGGCGACTCTGCTGGGGAATTCTTTCAAGATATTGCCTAACTCTGTTAAACTGCCATTTACTTAATAATTTTGAAGAATTTTGAGCTAAAATCATTATAAATGGGAATTTAATCGCTTAGAATCCAGGGGCACCAGATAGGTGTTTAAAACAAGGGATTCACACACTGCACAGCATACATCATTTTATTTTCTTTTCTTTTATTGATTTTCTTATTATTAGCTCCATGGGATAGATATAATGCGTACCTCATGGGATATCACTATCCAGATGGTGCTGTTGTATCTATTACCAAGCTATGCGCCAGTGCTGCAGTCGTAAACACTAGGCGTACTTGTGTTTACAGCAGCTGATGAGCAATGAAGCATACTATGTATAACACTAGGCGTACTTGTGTTATACATTTTAAGTATGGATCATAAGCATAGTACCTGATATATTGAGTCCGGAGCTCTACTTTCATTTTACATATATTATGTATATGAATATATTTGCTAACTTAGTGAAACCCAATTAGGATCTGCATGTGCGTATATATATATATATTGCATTCATATAAGGACGAACATGTGTTGCTTACACATGTTGGAGCCTAGATCTAGGAGCCATGTCCTATACATAGATTATTGTAGTTCACCTTATGTGGCTACAACGCAGTCCTAGTACACTCACATGTCTGTATTGAGTCAAGTGTCTTGACTTTGTGGGATTATATTTATGGCTGGTGCCCCTGGTTAGGATATATATGTATATATCTATATATTGATTATCAGATTGAGGGCTTACTCTTTAGTAAGGTTTCCTTGTCTAATCTAATCAGTTGTGTCAGTCCTTTTTTTCAGATCTAGACCCGACCAGTGGCTTTTACTTGCCCCTCTCATGGTCGTGGCCTCTCTGTTGTTCTATTTATTGAGATTATGTCCCTATATCTGTTGATTATAAGATCAGGACCTACTTTCTAGTAGAGATTTCTGGCTTTGATCAATCAGTCATGTCTATGCATCTCTCGGATCTAAACCTAGCTAGTGGCTTCTACTTGTCACCCTCATAGCTACGGTTTATTCTTTGACTCGGTGATCATAAAATTCATTTGTTTTTATCCCTCAGATTGAAGCTTCATTTATCCATTCTTTAGTTGTGTCATATATTATTCAGATTGTTTTCTTCTTTCGTCTTTAGATATGATCGACAGTTTGTCTGCTGTCTTTATGGTCATATTCTATTTTTGATCTCTTTGATCGTTCAGTTTTGACATCCATCTTCCAGATTTAGATCCGGTCTATGATCTACTTTTGTCATTTTGTGACCGTGGTCTCGTTTCTGAGTTTCTGATCATCTTTGATCAGTAGTGGAACATTCGATGTCATCCATAATATCCTTCTTATGCTTGATCGTTAAGTTCATTTTTATTCTTTATTTATTCGAAGTTATCTTCATTCCCTCATTATCCCGTCCTATCTTTGTGTCAGGTCTGATTATGGCAAACCTTTTGTTGGACAACTGGATAGCCGATACCATTAAAGCTCTTCCGCGTGAGCAGTCGCAGAGAAATATGGCTGATCATTTCATCAATTCGTTCACCTATTTGAACAGTCGGGATATAAATTGGAAGTTTCTCCAAGCAGCTGCTAGACTTTGGGATCCTGTTCTTCATGTTTTCCGATTTGGCCGTTTTGAACTTTGTCCCATATTTGAAGATTGGTGTACCATGCTAGAGCTCCCATCTGAGGGACTCTGGATCAAACCTTCAAGGATAGAATCTCCTCATGGTCTGTTTTGTAAACTGTTCAAAAATGAGACTGTGGATTCTCTGCCATGTTTAACGGATACGTGCGTAAAAATTCAAGACCTTATTAAACTTTTTTCGAAAAACGTCGATCCTACTAACTCTCGTTTTCAGGATTGCCGACGTAATGCTTTGATTTTTATGGTCTTCGCACGTCATGTTCTTCGCAGAAATTCTCATGTCGCATCTTTGATACTATTGGGAGTGGTAGATCAAATCAATGAGGGGAGGAATCCTATCCCTACCATGTTAGCAGAGACCTTCTTGGGATTAGATCTTATTGCTTCCCAAGAGATCAAAGACAATTTCAATGGATGTGTCAAGTTATTGTATGTCTGGCTTGGTGAAAAACTTCAAATTCTTCAGCGACAAAACCAAAATCCATATACCCTGAAGAATTTCCATACATGGAAACCAATAGCCCATCAACCTCAGTCCATCGATGAATGGCACAATTGGTTGCAACATGTAGAGGAGAGTCAGTTTCGCTGGGTAAGTCATTCATGTTTCCATGTTTTTACATGCACTTACCCGCATTCATTTGTTTATCTCATGGGTACCGAGAAATCTTCCTTTTATGCACCCATACGAATTCTCCACCAGATTACGGGAATTCCGTGTCCTCCCGGAATCATAGTCCCTCCTGTCTGTGAAGATCTCACTCCTGATCTCGTCCGATCCATTGTGGCTGCTTGGGGAAACAAAAATGTAGAAAGAAGGTTAGGTTTATCTCGCAAATTCCGACGTGGAGAAATATCGGAAAAGCCCGCAAGCAAAAGAGTTCGGATTGAGGAACCTTGAAGATCCGTATCATGTTTTGTTATTCTGATTTTTTGCATTTCTCATTTTTGTGAGTCTGTTATCCAGTTGTGATTAGAGATTAATATTTTTCATCCTTTGTAATCACAATTCGAATTTTATTAATGAAAGTGTGTTTTTGTCTCTTTTGTCATTATTTGATCAAAATAGTTTATCTCGATTATCAAAATTTTAATCTAGTGTTTATATTTCCATATCAGGATTCTTGATTGAGCAGCCATTGCTCCTAAGAAAATCCTCGTTTCAAAATCAACCTGGTCCCGTCAGTCCGCTGATTCCAGGCTGAGTCGTTTTTCTTCCTCACCAATTTCTTTTACCTCCCCTGCATTACCTTTCTCCAATCTCCAGGAAATCCCTTCGCCCGTTCAATTTACCCCTGAACAGATGGCTGAATCTGCAAACGCTATAGCTGAGATGAGTGAGATGATGAAGGCTATGTTTCAACAGATGAATAACATGAATGAGGAGATAGCCCGCCTGAAAAATGACAAAGAGTCTACCTCCAAAGAGCATGTAGCTCAGCACCCATCAGTTATACCTCCCCCCCCTCCTGCAATGGCCGGGCCCGCGGTCTTGAACGTCGAAGACGATCTTGATAATGAGCAGTATGAAGAAGAAAATCGTCATCCTAATCTGAATAGAGCCAATGAGGACAGAGCGATGGCGGACAGAATGGATAGGCTGGCCCAAGAGATGGAAAACATAAAATTTCAAGGCCCGAAAAAGTTGAACATGGCCGATTTTATGTTGTATCCGGGAGTCACATTGCCTCCTAGATTCAAAGTTCCGGACATGGATAAATACGATGGGACCGGGTGTCCTCGAAGCCATCTAATGTCAGTTCTTCCGCTTTTACAACAGCATGGTCTATCTCCGGAGCAAGTTGCTCTATTATTTCCTAGATCCCTTGTTGGAACAGCTAAGAAGTGGTTCCTGAGTTTGAAAACAGAGGAGATCCGAACTCTAGAGAGTATTGCAAACAGGTTCGTCGAACAATTCTCTATGGAAGAGGGGATCGATGTAACTAAGAGAGATTTGAAGGCTTTGAAACAGGGCCATAATGAAACTTTTACTTCCTTCATCCGTAGATGGAGAAGGAAAGCTGCCCAGATGACTCATCGGTTGTCAGATGAGGATCAGATCAAGATTGTGGTGAAAAACCTATCACCACAATATTACCACCATATGGCTATCCAATATTTCCTTGATTTTAACCATCTTATTAAGACTGGGACTCAGATAGAAGATGCATTGGCTAAAGGCCTGAGATCTAGAGTACCATCTGATGGCAGAGAAGGGAAGCGACCTGTGATGGCGCCGAAAGAGGTCCATAATGTCAATTATGTCAGGCCGCCCCCACCCAGAGTAGTTACTGAAGTAAGAAGGCCGACAATGGAGCAGAAGCCTCTTCGTCATTTCGATCCCCTTCCGTATTCTTTGTCCGTAGCTTTGAATAAGCTATTGAAGGACAAGAAGATCAAGTTGCCTGACATTAAACCTCCTCCCAACCCGTTGCCAAGATCCTGGAGAGAGGATCAATTCTGTGATTATCACCGCAACACTGGCCATATCACTGACAGGTGTTTAGCTTTGAAACACCAAATTCAGAACATGATCGATAGGAAGGAACTGTCAATCCAGTTACCAAATGTAACTAGAAACCCCCTTCCTACGCATGCAATGCCGCCTCCATCCTCGGTCAATGTCATTTGCGCCGAGGAGTCTGTCATTGATCCGGCTTCCTTCATATGTGCTGTGGAATCCGAAGAACCTTATGTTTGGAAATTTGAAGAAGAAGATCAGTGTTCAGAATCTGAAAAACCCTATGTCTTATCCTGGAATGACCCTGATGTGGCTGGGCCATCAAACCAATCCTACATTCTCCAGTGTGAGGATGAAAAGAAAGAAAGCGAATCTCTGTATGTCTTAAGGGTGAGTGATGATGAGGAAGAAGAAATACAAACCCCATACATCCTTAAGATAGATGATGAAGATTTGTTGTTATTGAACGATCAGTGCGATGAACTCCGCCACGTCACACGGGGTGGACGAGTCTTCAAACCAGCTGAGCTTAGAGTTGAAAATCCCGCTGAAGTTGCAAGAGGGGTTGACAGTCAGAGGCAGAAACAAAGACTTGATGAAGAGGAAGATAACCTACTGAATCAGCTTAAGAAAACCCAAGCTAATGTTTCAATTTGGGGTTTACTGATGGCATCGCCGAAGCACAGACAGGGTGTACTTCGTGAATTGAACTCGTCCCAGGTATCAGTTGAGATCACTCCTGACGAGCTGGTCGGTTTGGTGGCCATGACCAAGGCTTCAAAAGCCTTATCTTTCTCAGATGAGGACTTGCCGTCAGAAGGGAAGGACCATACTCGTCCTCTCAAAATTACCCTGCTTTGCAACCAGAAGAAAGTCTCCGAAGTACTGGTAGACAATGGGTCAGCTTTGAACGTGTGTCCTTTGAGCACTGCCACTACTCTGGGTTTTGGGCCTGAAGACTTCATTCCGTCTGAGCAAGGCATACTGGCATATGATGGGACTCGAAGAGATGTTATTGGAACATTGGTTACTGAGATTGTCATTGGAGGAGAAACTTTTGATATTGAATTTCAGGTGTTAGATATCAAGACTTCTTTTTGTCTGTTGCTTGGCCGACCTTGGTTGCATAAGGTTGGAGTTATCCCTTCCACACTTCATCAAAAATTGAAATTCATTCGAAACAATCGGGTGATCACTGTCAAAGGAGATCCCGAGCCAGAAGTTGGACAAATATCTCAAGAGCTTGTTACTGAAAACACAAGAGATATCAGTCTGACAGGATTTTCAATGGAAGTTTCGGCTATCACCATGAAAGAGGCTATGAGTGAAGAAATTATGTTTCTCTCTAGCACCAATACTCGGGTAGTCAAGATGATGCGCCGATTTGGGTATCTCCCAGGGGCAGGTTTGGGAAAGAATATGCAGGGTCCGACTGAGCGGCCCGAGTTGAAAACATCTGATGGGTTGTTTGGGTTGGGATATAAGCCGACTCGCAAGGAGGTGCAGGAAATGAGAGCCTACATGTTTAAATGGGCAGAATGTCGCCGCAAAGGTTTAGAGTTTCCAATGGGACCTTTCAGCAAAGTCATGAATGGTAGATTCCGAAAAGAGGGAGCTGATTGCCCTTATTATGGTTTCTCAGAGCCATGGTATGATGAGGATGGGACCAAGCTGCCGGGTCTTGAGATTTTCTTTGCAGATGAGCTGCCAGCAGAATTTTACAGTAAGCAGATTACAGAGGCAGTAGTGACAGAGGAACCAGACTCAGACTGGGTTGAAAATTTTGAGCCAGAATTCCTAGATTCTTTGTTTCAAACTGAGGCACCAGTCATTGCTATGATTGGAAGAGATGCACCTTTTCTGAACCCAGAGGACTATATCACCCCAGCCGAGGGACCTCTGGATAACTGGACCTCACAGGTTATACCCCAAGTAATCCCTCAGTACATTCCAGTCCCTTCAAAAGAGTCAGTTATTTTAAAGTATGTGTCAGTTTCTGAGTCCATCCCAGAGTCTGTCATTTCTAACTTTTCTTTTGATGCAGGTACTGTAGAAGTTGGGTCTACTTCTGGAGTGGGTGACGAGTCTGTCCTTGGTGGTGTCGAGTCTGAGTCTGAGGACGTATTCATTGATTCTTTGGCTGTACATGTTTCTCATCGCGTCGATACTGATGTCGGCTTATTTTTTCATTCTGTTTCAAAATCTGTAACGCCTGATGTGGGCAAGTCATCTGATGTAATCATTCATTCTGATGAAATAAAAGATTCTTTTGCTTACATTCCTGTACTTGTCTCTTCTACTGATCCTGCTTCTAAACCTGATCAAGTAACTAATAATGATAATCAAGACTCCCCCTCTAATGAGGTAGCCGACGAAACTCCCCTTGAAATCAAATGTATGATTCAACAAGAGGAGAATCGACGAGCTAAACCACTTGAAGAGGAAATTGAAACTGTAAATATAGGTGATGAAACCTTAATTCGGGAAATACGAATTGGCAAAATTTTATCTCCTGAGGAGCGCGAAGAATTAATTACCTTGCTAAAAGAGTTTAAGGAGGTTTTTGCTTGGTCTTACGACGACATGCCGGGATTGAGCGAGGATATTGTCCAACACAAATTACCTCTAATCCCTGGCATCAAGCCGAAGAAGCAAAAACTCCGAAAACTTAAAACAGAATGGGAGTTGAAAGTTCATGACGAGGTTAAGAAACTACTAGAAGTGAAATTCATCGAAGTAGTTGAGTACCCTGAATGGCTTGCAAATATTGTACCTGTACCCAAGAAGGATGGGAAAGTCAGGATGTGTGTCGATTTCAGAGATCTGAACAAGGCCAGTCCGAAAGATGATTTTCCGCTTCCGAACATTGATCTCTTGGTTGACAATACCGCTGGACATGCACTCTTATCCTTTATGGATGGATTCTCAGGGTATAACCAGATCAAAATGGCGCCTGAGGACATGATGAAGACGGCATTTATTACTCAGTGGGGGACATATTGCTACAGAGTGATGCCATTTGGTCTCAAGAATGCTGGTGCCACCTATCAGAGGGCCGCGACTACTCTTCTTCATGACATGATTCATAAGGAGGTCGAGGTCTATGTAGATGACATGATTGTCAAAGGCAGGACTCGGCCAGAGCATACAGTCGCTTTGAGAAAGTTCTTTGAGCGAATCCGAAAGTTTCAGCTTCGCTTGAACCCTAATAAATGTGTATTTGGGGTCACGTCAGGGAAGTTGCTTGGATTCATGGTCAGTGAAAGAGGAATCGAAGTGGACCCTCAGAAGATCAAGGCTATCCAAGAAATGCAACCACCAAAAACAGAAAAGCAGATTCGTGGATTCCTTGGCAAAGTGCAATACTTGAGGAGATTCATATCTCATTTAACTATGACGTGTGAACCCATCTTCAAGTTATTGAAAAAGAATTCCTCTAAGAAATGGAATGAAGAATGTCAGGAAGCGTTTGAAAAGGTCAAGCAGTGCTTGTCTTTGCCTCCTGTCTTATCCCCGGTCATTCCTGGTCAACCGTTGTTGATGTATTTGTCCATCACGGATACAGCAATGGGTTGTATGCTTGCTCAGCAGGAGGCAGGGTCTAAGAAAGAAAAGCCCATTTACTACATCAGTAAGAAAATGTTGGAGTATGAAATCAAGTACACTGTCTTGGAAAAGACGTGTTTAGCATTGGTCTGGGCGACTCAAAGGCTTAGACATTATCTTCTGTCGAACAAGATATTTTTGCTCTCACGGATGGATCCGTTGAAGTATTTGTTCGAAAAACCCGCTCTTACTGGAAGAACAGCCAGATGGTTGCTATTACTGTCTGAGTTTGACATCACTTATGTCACTCAGAAATCAATTAAGGGGCGGGTCATCGCTGAGCAGCTAGCTGATGCTCCTATTGAAGAGAATGCTTTTCTGAAGGCTGATTTTCCTGATGAAGAGATTATGGACATTGAAGAAGAGATTCCAAGTTCCAAATGGCTTATGTACTTTGACGGAGCTGTCAATAATCATGGTCAAGGAATAGGGGCTGTTTTGGTATCTCCAAAGAAGGAGTACATTCCGTTATCCATCAAGTTGCAATTTGAGTGCACCAATAACATGGCTGAATACGAAGCATGTATCGCAGGACTTGAGGCAGCATTGGCTTTGCGAATTCAAGACATCGATGTATTTGGAGATTCAATCTTGATCATTTGTCAAATAAATGGGGATTGGAAGACAAAAGAGGCGAGGTTGATCTCATATCATACTTATCTCGAATCTCTGGTCAAAAAGTTCAGGAATGTCACCTTCACTCATCTGTCAAGGACAAGGAATCACTTTGCTGATGCTTTAGCCACCCTGGCATCAATGTTGGACATTTCTGCTACAATGGAGGTTCAACCTTTAGCTGTAAGGTTGCAATGGGCTCCAGCACATGTGAATGCCATTGAAATATCTGCCAGGTGTCCAGATGGAAAGCCATGGTATACAGATATCAGAAATTTCATTTCAGGCAAGGGGCATCCGCCTGAAGCTTCCAGCAAAGAGAGGAAAACTCTTCAGAAGTTCGCTGCCAACTTCATCATTTGTGGTGAAGAGTTGTACAGAAGGTCATTTGACGGTATTCAGCTTCTGTGTGTTGATGAAGATCAGGCTGCAGAGCTCATAGAACAAACACATGAAGGTGTTTGTGGTCCTCACATGAATGGAAAAATGCTGTCAAGGAAAATCCTTAGACTTGGTTTCTATTGGCCCTCAATGGAAACAGATTGTTTCGCATTCGTGAAGAAATGTCATAAATGCCAAGTATATGCGAATCTTATTCATGTGCCTCCGTCAGAGCTGCATTCTATGACCTCGCCATGGCCATTCTCAGTATGGGGAATTGATATCATTGGCAAAGTCTATCCCAAATCGTCAAGTGGGCACGAGTACATCTTGGTGGCCATTGATTATTTCACGAAGTGGATAGAAGCTGCTTCATATGCTTCCATAACTTCCAATACAGTTGCGAAGTTCATCCGTGCGAATATCATTTGCAGATATGGAGTACCTCATGAATTGATCTCTGATAATGGATCTCATTTCAAGAAAGAGGTAGTGCACCTGTGCGAAGAGTTTAAAATCAAGCATCACAAGTCATCTCCTTACAGACCGCAAACAAACGGGGCTGTAGAGGCAGCAAATAAGAATATCAAGGTCATAATCAGTAAGATGACCGAGACTTATAAGGACTGGTCGAACAAGCTTCCTTTTGCTTTATGGGCTTACAGGACATCGATCAGATCTTCTACAGGTGTAACTCCGTACTCTCTAGTTTACGGAATGGAAGCAGTCCTCCCTGTTGAAGTGAGAATCCCGTCTTTAAGAGTTATGATGGAAGCGAATCTGCCGGAGTCTGAGTGGGCCAAAGCCAGACATGATGAATTGCAGATGATTGATGAAAAGAGGCTGAGAGCCTTGTACCACATCCAAGGGTATCAGAGAAGAATTGAAAGAGCCTTTAACAAGAAAGTCAAGGTCCGAGATCTGAAACCAGGAGATCTCGTCTTGAAATCTTACCGGGCACCGGTGTTTGATCCCAGAGGGAAGTTCAGACCAAATTGGTCTGGTCCTTACATTGTTGATGAAGTCCTGCCTGGAAAAGCCGTGAGACTCCTCAATGAAAATGGAGAAAAATTAACAGAACCTACAAACCTGGACCAACTAAAAAAGTACTATGCTTAGATACACCAGGAGGCCGTCTTTGATCGATCAGAGCTCAAAAGCCAACAACCTCAAAGTCAAAAACCATTTGCAAACACTTTGGGCCTAAATAAAAAAAAAAACTTTCATTCTTTGATAAACTCAAACCAGGGGCATCTTTTATGACTTGCGTCATAAAAGATAATAACCTGAACTACGTCATGACCTGATCCCTCTCTACAGGGTACGTAGGTAGCCTGATTAATTCGGGTTCGGTCAAATCCTTCAAACCTTTCAAATCCTTAAAAAAAATATGAAATAAAAAAAAAAAACAAAAAAAAAAACAATTTTTGAAACCCAAATGGGCGAACTACGCGGACCTGATTCCCATTTCTTTGGGGATACGTAGGCAGTCTGGAGGGCCAGATTCGGTCAAATACATGAAAACTTACCAAATGTTAACCTGTTTGAACCCAAGCCTACCTAAAAGTCCTTCTGGTATACTTAGGCCCAGGTTTGTAGAGAAACAGAAAGAAAATAAAAAAAATAATGGAGTCTTAGACCCGCTAGACTGAAAACCCGCAAGGGCGGTCTAGGCAAAAGTTAGGGTCATTTGCCCGCTAAGCTGAAAACCTGAAAGGGCGGCTTAGGCAAAAATTAAGGCATGCGGTCCGCCAAATCGAAAAAACCTGAAAAAGCGATTTGGTCATGGCAGTGACTTCATAAAGGACAGAACCTCTGAAAGCCAGCAAGACTTTCATTTCTTCGGCAATATTACTCCAAAGTCTGAGTAAGCACCACTAGAGATTCTTCTGACACTCTCTAAGCTAGAGGATTAAGACTAAGCAATCCAAAGGGATAATAACCATGACGAAAATATCGGAAAGAGGAATGAAACACCTTTAATATGGTTTTCAAAAGAATCTAAGAGTGGTAGACTATACTATTTTAAAACACTTATCATACTAAGAAGCAGATTCAGTCTCTCTTCGAGTTCAAGTCATGTTGTCATCAAAGTTCTCGATATCAATGTTAAAGTCATTTCTTTGTCGAGTCAAGGTCAAGCTTCAAAGTCCAGTATGGGTAGTCCTGTGTATTTAGTATCCCTCCCAAAGCTGGGGTGATAAGAGAAAAAATGTACAGTTATACTTCCTCGAAGATGATATAAAGTCGAGCAGAAGATCAGAAGAGCGGCAAGTTCTCAGACCCATTCAAAGCGCTAGCAGTTGGCAGAAATGAAAGAAAGATGTTAATCAGATTCAGTCTATTGTATATGAGAAAAATTTTGTAACCTCAAATATTCAATAAAATGAAAACTTATGACCATCTCCCTGTGTGTTGCTCTCTTATGAATCTGTCATGGAAGTAAAAACATACTAGGGGCATCTTTTATAACCTGAGCAATCAGGTCATAAAAGATATCGATTAAACAATGGCTTTTGAGATGACTATTCTCAACAATTGAAGATAGGAGGAGCTTGAGCATTCTTCAGTCAAGTGCTTTTCAGCAAAGTCAGTGATTTTGAAAATAAGTTTTCTTGGAAGCATTTTTCAAAATAATCTTTTGAAAATGGAGGAGGGTTTACCTAAAATCCTTTCCAATCTTTGAAGTTTTGATCTCAGCAGAGAACGCAAAATCTTTATTTCTCTCGGCAAGAGATGAATAATCAATCCACTCAAAATCATTTTCTGATTTTGAATCCAATTCGGTTTCTTTCAACCCTTGATTTCTACAACATCCGTCCTCATTTCGCTATTCAAGGCATTCTAAGTCCGTTTTCACACGGCATTCAAAGGTATTCAAGTCCATTTTCACATGGCATTCGAGTCCATTTTCACATGGCATTCCAAGTCTGTTTTCACACGGCATTCAAAGGTATTCAAGTCCATTTTCACATGGCATTCAAGTCCGTTTTCACACGGCATTCAAAGGCATTCAAAGTCCGTTTTCACACGGCATTCAAAGGTATTCAAGTCCATTTTCACATGGCATTCGAGTCCATTTTCACATGGCGTTCAAGTCCATTTTCACATGGCATTTCAAGTCCATTTTCACATGGCATTCAAGTCCATTTTCACATGGCATTCCAAGTCCGTTTTCACACGGCATTCAAAGGTATTCAAGCCCATTTTCACATGGCATTCAAGTCCATTTTCACATGGCATTCAAAGGTATTCAAGTCCATTTTCACATGGCGTTCAAGTCCATTTTCACATGGCATTTCAAGTCCATTTTCACATGGCATTCCAAGTCCGTTTTCACATGGAATTCTAAGTCCGTTTCTACACGGCATTCAAATCCATTTTCTTTCCAAATTTCAAGATCATTTGCAATCAAATCTATCATGTAATGTTTTGCAAGAGAGACTATCTCACTAATATATCAATTGTTGAGTTAAGAGTTGGAGAGAGGCTATCTCACCAGTGTTTGCAGAGTCAGAGTCCGGTGAAAAGCTATTTTACCCATTTACATTTTGAGTATCATTTTCAAAAATCCAAAATTTTACAACTCTTTAATCTTAGGCCAGTCAAAATGTGTTGTCTGTTCAGCTTTGACATTCGCGTGACAAACACGCTCTGCCAAAGAGGGGCATCTGTAGACACCCCATTTTGACTGTGCCCTAAATCTTTCAAGTTTGACCTAAACCTCATCAAATGAATTAGTTAGGGTCCCAAGCTTCGCCCTAGGTTGGATTGTGGTTTTCTCTTCCCCCTTGCAAATTTCATTGAGATCGGGGTTCGTTTGTTTAGCGTTCAGATTGAAAAGGTGTGTGTAGTGCAAGGAGAGGGTGGCCCGCTTTGTTTCCTTAATTTACCCCAAAAAACCTTGTATTTTAGGAAAAAACCAAACCAGATCAAGCCCCTAAATGCCCATGAATACATATTTAGAAGCCTCGAGACTTCAGAAAAGCCCCTACAAAATCTCAGAAAAATCCGATGAAAATTCTCGGAAAAGACAAGTGGAGTTAGTGCAGTTATCAAATGGGCGGAGGTGATTTAGCCAGATGGGGTCGCGCATTCGTGCGCCCATCAAGTAGTAGTGCCATTATCAACAGATTTATTTTTTCTATATATATAAAAATTCGTGAGAAGAAAAAAAAAAAAAAATTTTCGTTTCAGAGAAAAATTCGCAGAGAGAGGTTTTCCCCAAATTTCAAAACCCAATCCCTTCTTCTTCTCCGATCTCCTCTTCTCCGGCAAATCCACCTCCTCCGGTGAGCTTGGGTTCTTGCCAACCTTTCTTCACTTCACCACTGGCTAGTCCACCGATTTTCATCTCCTCCTTTTTCTCCGCTGGAATTCTACCGGAATCCGGCTGATCTCCATAAAATCCGGCTATCTTCTCTCCGGTTTGATCTTGGCAAATCTCAGACCGTAGCTCTTTCTTCTTCCTTTATTAATTTTGCTTCTCCTTCCCTTCCTATTTCTTTTCTAATGATCTCAAATCTTTAGATCTAAGCTCCGGCAAACACAGATCTGAAAGAGAGAGAGAGAGAGAGAGAAAGAGAGAGAGAGAGAAAGAGGATTTTAGAGAGGGAAAATAAATCTGATCTCCTCCGATCATCTTCTCCGGCAACATCGTCGGAGTTCTGGCCGAGAAATTTTGTTCATTTTCTTACTCATTTTTCACTGGATCTGTTGATCTCTCTCAGAAGCTCTAGATTCAAGATCACCTTCTCCGGCCGGTCACATTTTGATCTGACCGTACAAGATTTTAGATCTACACTATTAGAAACTCTAGATTTGAGGAGGAAAATCTCAGATCTAAACCTCCGAACCCTAGATCTAAGACAGATCAAGCCTTTATTCTTCAAAATTTGATCTCTGAATCCTTTTTCTCCGGCAAGCTCTGATTGATCTCCGATTTTTTTTTTAGCCCTAACTTGCCTTTAGAATTTTGCATCCTAGCTTGAAGATACCTTGGATTTCACCATCATTGAGCAAGATCTATCACATTTTGGATAGTTAAAATTTCCAAATTAGCTCAGTCATCAAAAGGATTATTATTCCAAGTGATAGAAGGCTCGAATACAGCAAAGGAGAGAGGATCTGTAAGCGTTGGATGGAACTTGTTGTCTTCGTTTGAAAGATTCAGGTAAGTTATTTTTGTTAATCTATTTTATTTTTATTTCATAGCTTTGATTTGTTGAAGTGATATGAATTTTTAGATTTTCATCATCCTATAGTCGAAATATTTTTTTTTTAATGATTCGTAAATGTTGATTATTAGATGAGGAATATAGCAAGTATTCTGTTTGTTTAATCTTATGCTGACAGATGAGTGTTTGTTCTTGGAACCTTAGTCAGGCTTTCTTTGTGCTATATAATATGGCATAGTTATTTGTCCTCTTGTTGTTTGCTTATATGTTTTAAAGGTATCATATAAATTGATTATTTTTTTGTGAGCAGTATGCTCATAGAATGATTCTTGCTTTACATATTGATTTTAATATGATACATGTCTTAGCAATACATAATTCGAAATAGGTCTGCTTTTATTGATTGATTTGTGGTCTTTAATATTGTCTAAAAATTAGTTTCAAAACCTTTGTCTCCTCTTCTTTATGATTAGTTTATGATGTTGGGCCTCGATTAATAAATTTTATAATATTCACCTTAGAGGGACCTCGATCTGTATAATATGAATGTGGTTATTCATTTAAAAAGCAATTCATGTTTTGGATAATATCGGTTCCCCATTCCATTTTCCAAGTTCTGAAATCTAGAACGTGTTATTTTTATGTCTTGAATTCATTAGAATGGAATAATTCTAATTAGGTTAGAGACATTGCTGTTTAGGCTCATTTTATTTCATATATCTCTTGCTCTCGCCCACTTATTTGAATTTTATAGGCTGTGTCTATTGTGCAAATATGAGGTTGTAATTCTGATCTTTTCATGCTTGATTGCTAGTGTTCATTTCATCATTTTTTTTTTTTTGCTATTGAAACAGAGCATGACATATGCCATTGTTTCTCGCTGATAGTGAAATTACTTGTGTCTTGTTAATTGCACATGACCAGTCCCACTTTGTTTTAACTGCCAAAATTTTCAAGATACGAGGTGGATTAGTGAGATTATTAAAACATAGGAATGCCTATTCCAGTACCTATCCAAAATCAGTTTGCCTCAGGTATTAGGACAACCCCTTATTGCTACAACCTGTTCCTCTGCTGTTTGGTAAAATACCTCTACTTTCACTGTCTTAAAGTTTTTTTTTTAGATATGTTGTTTGGTTGACATTTGCACTTTGGAGTAATCAAATATGATGGTTATGGTGGGAAGGATTTGAATTTTCTTGGTTGTCCCTGCCTATGATTGTATGCCTCAGATAGCCATGTGTTTGAAATTATGATTTATGCTTGCTAAAAAAGTATATAACTGCTGCCCTTGTTGGCTCATTACTCCTGTTAGGTGTATTTGAGATTCAGCCATATCTTGATAAGTGTATAGCCCCACCTTATTCTCTTTAATATTTGCTTGTGAAGCTGGTGAGATTTCTACTACTTTCAAATGCAGTTTACAAGAATCCTTTTTAAGAACAATAAGAACCTCTTAATAATCATAAGACATGTTAAATCAAGGTAATTTTCTAAAGGTTGTAGTATTACCGTATCTAGTATAAAATTAATCCTTGACATCAGCCCAACTGTATTAAAAATTTTTTTTATTATTTAGTAGAATATGAATATTACTTTATATTGGTAATAGTACTTAATCTAATTATTGTCTTAGAATAAACTTATGGTATAATAATAAGGCATGCTAGACAATTCTTTTGGATTTTGATTTAATCATGTACAGTAAACGTACCTCATGTGTTTTCATTATATCTAGATTTCTTTTTTTTTACATAATAGTGGCATTCTTTAAAGAACTCAGATGACAGAATGATGCCTTTGTTGCACATCTGTTACTCAAATTTGAATTTAAATCTCTTCATTGCTTATCTGTTGCACATTTATTTCACTTCTCTTGCACAACTGTTGTACCTCTATTGCACATCTGTTACCCAAATTCGAATTTAAACTCTTGTAGATGTACTCAGCCATGTGTGTTGCTCTAACTTGTAAATTCTTCAAAGAAATATTCTTGATGTTTGCTCACTGCATATGACATGTTCGGTTATGTGGATAGTGATTGTATTATTTACCTCATTCGTATATCCTATATACATATAATTTATCTATTGGCTCTACTTGTTGAATTCTGTTGCAATATCAAAGTCTCTTATTTAGATATTAATATCACTAATCTTTTAATAAATGTATGAAATAATTTTAGAAATCTCATTCATCGCAAGGGCGATGAAGGCGCTAGCCCAAGCCCATCTTTAGAGGGATTTACCTGATCGTGATAGTCCCCCCTTCTTTCTTCTTTTCTTTCTATAAACTTGCATAGTCTTTAGAAACCTTTAGAATTTGTCCTTTCATTGCAAGGGCGATGAAGGAGTTATCCCAAGCCCATCTTTTAGGGTGATGTAAATATCATTTAATGTGTTTCTATAATCTGTTGGAAATTTAATATTTCTCTTTCATCTTATAGTTTTGATTTAGATTCTGAAGATAAATGGATTATTCAGGTGTGGTTATCTCAAAGCTTCTTATACTCATTCCTATTTATTTAAATAAATTGTTAATAGGAAGAAGGAGATCAGATGACTACTCTGTTCGATATTATCGACATGAGTACTGTCTGATCTCAAGGCGGGATTAGAAATATTATCATGTGTATATGATATCAGATGATTACTTTGGCATCATCTGATTTCATTGGAGTCCCCGTATTGGGGTTTGTGGTTGGTTTTGAAGTGTTTGATATTGTTTCTACTTTATTAGGCTATCCAGCGGCTGGTCTGGACTAATTAATGTTATTTATCATTTTATGATTGCTATTAGATTGTATATTTTTCTTTGCTTGACAATTGATTTATTTTTAGAATAAAATTTGCGATTATCTGATAGCCTTTTCTTCTCTTTTTGATAGACTAACACAGTCTTATAGATTTCTGTTAAGATTCTTTAGATACTAGAATCTCCTTTTCTTGTAGGGCGATGAAGGCGTTAGCCCAAGCCCATCATTAGGGGACTCGCTCAGTCCAAGTAGCACTCCCTTCTTTGCTTAAAGACTTGTCCAAGTCTTTATGGTGTGTATCTCCTAGAAATTAGAAATCTATTCATTGCAAGGGCAATGAAAGAGTTCTCTAGAGCCCTCTCAGGGAGACAGGCTATATCTCAGACAGAGAAAGTTGTATCCTTTAGAGACAAGCTTTGTCTCGTTAGTGAGTCCATCCTTAGGAGACATGCCGTGTCTCGTCAGCGCCTCTCTTGGAGCTTATCTTTTTGTTTAGGAGTCTCGCACAATCTCATTTTTCTTTCTAAACCTCCTCTTTGTGTATCATTTGGTTTTGGGAGAACACCCTACTCGGCTTGGCTTCATACCCCTATCCTATATGGGTATCTGGTTGCACATTTGTTGCACCCTAGGGCTAGGTAGCTGTCCGGCCCGGCTGGGTGTTTTACCTTTGCCAAATATGCACAAGGTCTCTTTTTCCTTGTTAGTATTTTCTCTATCCTACCTCTGTGTCTAAGAGACTTACCTAGTCTCATTTTCTTGCTAAACCCTCCTCTTTGTGCGTCGTTTGGTTTTGGGAGAACACCCTACTCGGCTTGGCTTCATACCCCTATCCTATATGGGTATCTGGTTGCACATTTGTTGCACCCTAGGGCTAGGTAGCTGTCCGGCCCGGCTGGGTGTTTTACCTTTGTCAAATATGCACAAGGTCTCTTTTTCCTTGTTAGTATTTTCTCTATCCTACCTCTGTGTCTAAGAGACTTACCTAGTCTCATTTTCTTGCTAAACCTCCTCTTTGTGTATCATTTGGTTTTGGGAGAACACCCTACTCGGCTTGGCTTCATACCCCTATCCTATATGGGTATCTGGTTGCACATTTGTTGCACCCTAGGGCTAGGTAGCTGTCCGGCCCGGCTGGATGTTTTACCTTTGCTAAATATGCACAAGGTCTTCCCTTATTACTTGTGAGTTTTATCTCAGCTTGATAGTCTCACTAGCACCCTTCTTTATCTCTTTTTCTTTTAGGAGACAGGCTTTGTCTCATTAGCACCTCCTTCTTAAGAATCCTATTTTCAGAGTCAGTCCTTAGCCTAGGAGTCTGTCCTTAGCTAGAGAGTCTGTTTTTCTTTCAGGAGTCAGTCCTATCATCATTAGGGGTTAGGATTTTATCCAACCTCTCATCAAATCTTGTGTTTTTTCTATCCGCTCTTGTAAGGTATAGGATGCTGTCCAACCCTTGCAGAGTTGTTATTCTGTTCATTTTCCCTCCGCAAAGCATAGGATGCTGTCCAACCTTTGCGGGATATCAGGAGTCTGTCTTCCCCTTATGATGATAGGATTTGTCTCCCTTGAGTCAAAAACACTTAAAAACAACAAAAACACCTAAAAAACCAAAAATCTTGAGTCATTAGGAGTAGTTAGGAAATCTGTTTCGAACTACGTTGGCTTGATCATCTTCCACGAGGTACGTAGTGCAGCTTGAGATTCTTATCTCAGGTCCAGCCAAACCTTTGTAAATAAATCATTTACCCATTTTAAGAAAAAATACCAAAAATCTTCAAAACCTTGTTTTCAACAAGATCTTCCTCTAGAGTTAGGAGTTTGTCCTAGTTAAAGAGTTTTAGAGTTTTGAGTTTGTCTTTGATGTGTTGTGTGGTTTGTTTGTGTTTGTGTTAGAGTTAGGAGTTTGTCCTAGAGTTATAGGAGCGCCTCCGTCCATGTCAGTTGGCGATTCATATCGCCGATTGATGATTAAGTCTTGGATACGCTAGTGATCCCATTGTTTCCCTTAGGGCGTACAGCCTAGCTACACATAGATTATAGGAACCACCTGCATTAGCTTAGGGCTAACCTGCATTTAGTTAAGGCATATAGGGTGTCCTAAAAATCTACAATCCATTGGAATTTAAATAATCACACAAGAAGCTTTAAGAACTAGTCCGGTCTTTTAGATCGAGTCTAGGATAGAGGTCTAGATGTCTTAGGCATCATAGCTTAGAATAGGTGCGAAGAACTACGTTGCCTTGATTCTCGTGGAGGCGGGGATACGTAGGCTTCTTTGGATGAACATCAGATCATCTAAAGACTCGGGCCTAGGTATAGATTAGAGTCTTAGGGTTGTATAGTATCGAGTCATTTTTCTATGTTTTACAGTGTTTTCTTACTTTATTGCGCAGACCTTATACTTTTTGGTGTGTCGTGCATGTGTTTGTTCATCAGAACTTAGACACCCATTAGGCATGTCACTTATAACCTAGCTATGCTTAGGTGACACAGGTTTCTTTTATTTTATCTTGTGTGCCTTTGATTTCATCTCCGAGACATGCATGATTAGATAGACGTCTTCTCGGAGATATTCATTCCCATTCCATATGATTTTCGCCCAAAGCTCTCCAAAATTATTAAGTAAATGGCATAAGAGACCAGGTGTTTGCACTTGGGCGGATGAGGTGCTCTTTAGACCTTCCGAATTCGTAACCAGGCACGAACCTTATTTTATATCTCTGGTTATCCGTTGCAACAGAGCATAGTATGGGATCCAGGGCCCATTTGCCTTTTCCTTGGATGGCGACTCTTCTTTGTTTAAGGTACGCCTCGAATCTGGGCTAGTCCCCGAATCGAGAGGTATCTCACCTTTCATATCGCCACTCATGCTGTGAGAGGCACTTCTTTCGAGAGTTCCTTGGTAGAGCTCTCCATTCACGTGGATGATCCTGAGACTGACTCGCGTGGAGGCACACGTCCTCCACCGCCGCCTCTCTCGGATCGGGGTCCACACCACCTAAAGTTGCTTTGTCTGCAGTTAGAGAAGCATCAAAATTTAACTTATGAGAGTTACAGTCTAGGGGTTCCCATTTGCATTGCTTTGGCTGAATATCCTGGAATTGATAAGAAATTCCAAGGCTTTTAGAAATTTCTATATTTCTGTCTGAAGGGAAATCTTTGAGCTTAAGGAAAATCATTTTCTCTTTGGCTCTGTTCACTTCTTTTCCCCCGAAAGGAAAGGAAAGGATTTCATTTTCCATTCCTTTCCAGGTGACATGGCAAAACGAAAAGGAATCCAGGGAAACTATCAAGGAAAATGTTTCGTTTTCCTTGGAAAGCCTCTTTCCGATATATTTAATCGGAAACCAAATCTCGAGTAACAGGGAAAAAGTCAATTTCCACGTCATTTTCAGCTCTTAAATAAGAAATTCCACATATGATAATATTTTTCCCTGGAAAAGAAGTGAACACAGAAATCCTGTCTTGTCAGGGAAAAAAAGGGTTCTTTTCCAGGGAAAACAACACCAGGGAAAAGAAGTGAACAAAGCCTTTGATAATGGATAGAATGTGCCTGAGAATGGATTGCTTGTGCTGCTCTTTGTGATCAAATACCCTCTTGTTTCTTTCCATCCAAATGTAGTAAATCGAAGCCGAAAAAGCAATCTTCATGGCTATGGTAGATTGGCCTTTTCCCCATAACTTGATCTAATCCAAGATTCTTCAGCTAGAAGAGAGTCAAGAGGTTTTCTCCTAGGATTGAATCTCCCAAGAATGAATCCCCATATCCAAGAGGAAAAAGAGCAACGGAAAAAGATGTGATCAATAGATTCCGCGCTTGGCTTGCAGATGAGACATCTAGTGTTTCTGGATTGACCAAGGAAGAGAAGACGATCCATAGTACTCAACTTATAGTGAAGGGCTTGCCAAGCAATATGGCTATGCCGGGGATTATGACCAGAGAACCAGATTGTCTTGGTCCAGGGAATCACTTCATGTTTTTTCCGAATCTGATCCCAAGCATTTCTGAACGAGAACATTCCATCATTTGATGGTTTCCAAATAGCAGAAGACTCGGTACAGCCTGAAAGATAAATGCCCGAGTCCAAAAAATCAGCAAGATTGTGAGGAGGATCATAGAGAACACGATCCCATTTACCAGCAGACCTTAGATCAGCAATAGTAGCATTTCGAGGAATGATGGAAGTGAGGTTTCCTATGGAACTTTGGGAGTTGATAGGGCCATTTGGATGCCATGGAAAATTCCAGAAGTTGATCCCCTCTCCATTTCCAATAGCATAGCAGATCAGGGGACAGATTTCATCTCGGATTTTCAAAATATGTCTTGCCGCCCAAGAGGGATTAGAAGGCATGGGAAGATCCCAAAAGTTTCTTCCCCTAATATATTTCATATGGAACCAATTCACCCATGGAATGTTCTTCTTTTGGATAATGTACCAAAGTAATTTGAACTGAGAAGCCTTGTTAAGGTCGGAAAGACAACGAATGTCCATCCCTCCTTCTACCTTTGGCCTACATATGAGATCCCAAGCAACCGGGTGGTACCTGTTTTGGAGGGAGCAACCAGCCCAAAGGAAATCCTAAATATCTTTTCAATAGCGTTGAGAGTGCCAATAGGAAGGGAAAATGCAGCAGACCATAAAAATTGATAAGAGTTAAGCACAGTTTTTATCAACTCAATTCTGCCAGCACGAGGGAAACCCATGTACTTTATAGGAAGATGAGGTCGATGAGTCTGATACTCTGATAGGAGAGGTAACAAACATCACTCTCTTTCTTGCATAGGGTCGTTATATTCAGATTATCTAAATTTAATTAATTGTTCGTAGGTTGGTAAGACAGAACATGTCGTCCACGACATTCCCATTTCAGAGGGTCTCGTATCCGCCGCAGCAGATGAGGACAAAGAGGCTGCTACTCCGATCACAGTGGTAAGGAACAAACCCCGTCTTTCTTACATAAGCTCGTCATATTCAAGTTATCTAAATTTTCTCTATTGATCATAGCTTTATAACAAAGAAGCTTTTGCGACCGCCCCAACAGAGGAAGAATGCCTCCAAGACATTCGGATTTTAGAGGAAGAAACGATAGCGTCTCTGAGTGATATGTTACTAAAGGTACTGAATTGTAAGTCTATTTTCACTTACTATAGAGTTCATTCTCTGAGTGATATGTTACTAATTTTCCATTTTCACTTTTCAGAAGAGCATACCTTTTAAGGGGAGGACAGGGAGAAAAAGAGATATTGATAGGGAAGTGAAGGAAGAGCATGTGTCTATAAGCAATGCTGATTTTGATTTGTTAGTGGAGAGGGTTAGAGAACTTGAAGGGAGGTCAGTACGACATGAAAATGAAATAGCTGAGCTTAAGAGGATCATTGCCTGGGGTGGCATGGAGGCCAAATGGGAGGATGAAGGAGAGGGGGAGATGATGGGAGGAGATGACCGAGGGGTGGTAGTCATCCCCAGCCAGGATTCCTTGGAGGAGGGAATAAAGCGGAATGTGATTTCCAACTCCGACAGTCCACTGAAACCTGTGGCAAAAGTGATTTGGAGTATTGAGAGAGGAGTGAAGCTGCGTTTGAGGAAAAGGAAACCCTCTCAATACACTAGTTCGCCGTATACGGCTTTGGGTACTAAGAAGGTCAATGATAAAGCATTGGTGGTGGCAGAGCTGCAATGCCATCGGTTGCTCCCAAAGCTTCTTGCGCTTCCCCCAAGGTAAATTGGACTGAAGCCATTTTGCAATATAGTTATCTAGCCTTTGTAAATCCTAAACTATCAGGTATTTTGCAGCGAACGAGTTATACATCTCAACGGTGAGTTCCTGTGTGCCGAGGACTTGCTTATCCTTAACAACCCCATAGAGTGGTTAAGTTCTCTGGTAAATAATTTGGTTATTTATTCTAGAGCTGAATTCTTTCACCATCGATATTTGTCTCAAATCTCTATATGTTATTTTACGTAGGTTATGAATGTATACGCTGAATATCTAAACGTCCAGGACGAAAATAACAGAAAGCCTGGAGAAAGAGCCTGTGTGTCCATTACTACCTTCCTCTATGTAAGAATAAATAGTTTTTCATTTCCAATCATTTTCTTTATAGGTGGTTGTTCACAAGGTTCGAATTTGTTTTGCTCACTCCATTAACTTCTCTTGTATTATTTTTGTGGGATTGTGTAACTAGCAAAGACTACAATGGCCCCGATAGTGTTAAGAAGTTTGTGAAACGCTTAAACGAGTACCCGCTGGATGCCCTAAAAGAGTCTTATTCCCGGTGCATGTCCCTCATCATTGGATTCTCCTGGTCCTCGATATGGTGGATGAGAAGTTCTACATCTTCAACTCCTTGAGAGAGCAGGTCTACTATAGAGATGTTGTACCATTGGTGAGTTCGGGTCCCACTTTCCTTGGTTATATTTCAATGTATATAAAATCCTTAGCTTGTATGGATTGTTTTATAGATACAATACCTTGAAGGGCTATACTTAAGTATGTGGGAGTTGGATGTAAGCAAGTTTAGAATGGTGGAAGTCGAGAAGAGGCCCTTACAACTCAACAGGTATTAAATTTCACTTAAAATCAGTTTGGAAGTATAAATTAATTGTGGAAGAGCGTGGTCGATGATGTGTTGTTGTTTTGCAGCAATGATTGCGGGCTGTTTGTGCTTAAGGAGATGGACTGCCTGGCACGTGACGTTCCGCCAGAGTTCAGTCAGGCAGATATAGAGCTGATGAGAGGACAATTGTTGGAGGATTTCTTAGAAGGCCGGTGTGGCACTGTTCTGAACTTGTAGGAGTTGATGAACAAGCAGGCTTGGCGAGGTTGAATTCCATTTCAAATGTAGGTGTCTATGTTAAGTTTGATATAAGAAACAATCTCCTTGTAATGTTTATATGTGGCTAAAGGCTGGGAAGATGCCAAAAATCATTTTGCATATCAACATTGTATTTGGTTTGTCTTTCTGTATCAACAAGCAGAAAATGTTGTTGTAAATAAGATAGGCTTTACACGGATATGTAAGTGGTACACATTCCAACACGAAAACATCTATGTTGTTCTGTATGTGGATCTTATCAAATACATGGATGATGGTTTGTACTCTGTAAATTTGTTTTAGATTTTGAGATCCAATGTAAGCCGAAAGTTGATTACTTCAGTCGAACTTATAAAAGTAAATTTGTGGCCAATAATAAGTTTTGAACCCAGACTCGGTTGGGGAAACATTCAAAAAAAAAAAACAACCTACAAACACTACTGCGGAATTCCGACGAAAATCTCGGAATTCCGAGAAATTCGTCGGAATTCCGCAGTAAGCATGAAAAAAACCAATCACCAAAAAAAAATAATCTGCGGAACTCCGAGAAATTGGTCGGAATTCCGCAGTAGCCAGATAAAAAACCTAAACAAACGAAAACCTTGCTCGGACCTCCGAGAAATTCTCGGAATTCCGCAACCGGAATTCAGAGAAATTTTCTCAGAATTCTGCAGTAACCCAAATAAGCCAAAAAAGGTCTCGGAATTCCGACGTATTTTCTCGGAACTCCGAGAGTCGGCCCAGGCGCTTATAATGCCTGGACCGACTCGTTTTTCTCATTTTTATTTCTTTCTCCCTTTTTCTCCTCCATCTCAAAAACCTCCTTTGTTTTTTGTTTTTGTTTTCCTAAATCCACCCATCCATCCTCCCTCCATCCTCGATCCTCTTCTTCCTTAGCAAACCCTACATTTCTCTCATAAACCCTACCCACACCATTTTTCTTGAAACCCTTTCCTCTTTCCCTCATTTTTCCATATTTTAGGTGTCCCTTCCTCTTCTTTTCCTCAATCTCTCCTCTCCATCCTACATCCAACCCTTTTTTCTTCCTTCTCTCCCCTTCTTTCATCATATTCTTCCATTTAGGGCTTCAAATCCCTCTTTTTCTCTCTTTTTGTTCCTTCTCTTCAAACCCTAATTTTCCAATTATGCCTAGAACGAAAAATCCAAACCCTGGCGGTTCCTCCGGCGGGCGAGACGATGAAGGACCATCAAGAAAGAAAGCCAAGGCTAAAGCTCTGATTTCGGAAACTGAGGTTATTTCCAATTCATACTTCTCCTCCGCCCAAGCCAAGAAAACATGGCCAAAACTGGCTAATCGGGGCATCCTCACCGGCCGATTCATTGAGCCCGATGTTCTCCAACATTTCGACCTTCAAGCGCGATTTGATGCCCTTGGCTGGACCCAATTTCTTCATCTCCACGACCTTGTCTACCCTCGGTTAGTTCGTCTTTTCTATACCAATCTCACTATCACTCCCTCTTACTTTCGAATTGAATCTCGTGTCAAGAACACCCCTCATCAAACTAAATATTCATCAACTTGCTGAGATTCTCGCAATTAGTTCCGATGGCTTTGACCATTACTTTTGGCCAGGCAATGGGATCCATTCCCTCCCAGATCTTGATCACGACATTGTGTTTGGCCGAATTACCAAGTGCTATCGGCCCAACATGCTTGTGCAAACTTCTGACCTCATACCCGTGGCCAAAATGCTTCATAACTTCATGTTCAACAACTTCACCCCACACGGTGGCATGACCGATGCCATCCTACCCCTTGAGGCATACCTCATATATTGCATCCTTGAGAGTCGCCGGCTTTGTCTACCATACATCATCTTTCGCTTCATGTTCCAGACTCTTTCTCGATACCGCGCCTCACTGCCGTATGGCATGCTCCTTACCTGTGTATTTCGCCACTTCGGTATCACTCTGGAGGGTGAGGCCACCGACACTCCCACCGCTCCTTTTGATGATCGGACCGTCCGGCGCATGGCACTTGCGAATGAAGTTGTTGCCGTTAACCCTGATGAAGAAGTTGTCGTAGACCCTGATGAAGAAGAAGACGAGGAGGCTCCGGACACCGAGGCCCCTGCGGCGCCCTATGCCTCTTCGAATTTCTCTCAGGGTTTCACAGCCATGCAGGAGGCCCTTGAGCGATTTATGACCACGCAGTTTGAGCGGCTCACTACCCATGTTGACACAGAGATGTCTACTTTAGCGGTGTAAACCAATAATCTGTGAGAAATTATTGATTTAAACCATTAATATTTAAAAAATTAAGGGTTTTCTCAACTGAGTTCTAAAATATTAGGGGTTTAAACCAATGACATCTCACACATTATTGGGTTAAACAATTGATATTTCAAACTTTAGGGGTCTAAACAAATAATCTGTGAGAAATTATTGATTTAAATCATTGATATTTGAAAAATTAGGAGTTTTCTCAACTGAGTTGTAAAATATTAGGGGTTTAAACCAATGATATCTCACACATTATTGGTTTAAACAATTGATTGTGGGGTGTAAATCAATAATCTGTGAGAAATTATTTATTTAAACCATTGATATTTGAAAAATTAGGGATTTTCTCAACTGAGTTCTAAAATATTAGGGGTTTAAACCAATGACATCTCACATATTATTGGTTTAAACAATTGATATTTCAAACTTTAGGGGTCTAAACAAATAATCTGTGAGAAATTATTGATTTAAACCATTGATATTTGAAAAATTAGGTGTTTTCTCAACTGAGTTCTAAAATATTAGGGGTTTAAACCAATGATATCTCACACATTATTGGTTTAAACAATTGATTGTTCAAACTTTAGGAGTGTAAACCAATAATCTGTGAGAAATTATTGATTTAAACCATTGATATTTGAAAAATTAGGAATTTTCTCAACTGAGTTCTAAAATATTAGGGGTTTAAAAAAATGATATCCAACACATTATTGGTTTAAACAATTGATTGTTCAAACTTTAGGGGTGTAAACCAATAATCTGTGAGAAATTATTAATTTAAACCATTGATATTTGAAACATTAGGGGTTTTCTCAATTGAGTTCTAAAATATTAGGGGTTTAAACCAATGATATCTTACACATTATTGGTTTAAACAATTGATTGTGGGGTGTAAACCAATAATCTGTGAGAAATTATTGATTTAAACAATTGATATTTGAAAAATTAGCTCAACTGAGTTCTAAAATATTAGGGGTTTAAACCAATGACATCTCACACATTATTGGTTTAAACCATTGATTTTTCAAACTTTAGTGGTTTAAATCATTGATCTTTAACAAATTATTGCTTCAAACCATTTATTTCTCAAACTGTAGGGGTTTAAACTAATAATGGGTTAGAAACTACAGGTTTTAAACCATTGATTTATTAAAAATCAGAGGTTTTCTTAAGTGGTTTCAGAAATATTAGGGGTTTAAACCAATGATTTCTCCCAATTTAGGGGTTTCAACCGATAATGTCTGTGAACTTATAAGTTTAAACCATTGATTTGTGAAAATGTAGGTCTTTATGAACAGATTTACAAAATACGTGGGGTTTAAACCAATAATTTGTTATCAATTGTTGGTCTAAACCATTAATTATTTAACAATTAGGGGTTTCCTCAACAGATTTTAGGTTTTAAAGCAGATATTTCACCCAAAGTATTGGTTTAAACCATTAATAGTTCAAAACTTAGTGGGTTAAATCAATAACTTCTCACAAACTGTAGGTTTAAACCATTGATTTTGCAGAAATTAGGAATTTTCCAATTGATTTTTAAAAAATTTGTGGTTTAAACCATGCAGATTATAGGTTTAAAAATAAATTTCTCAGAAACTATTGGTTTAAACCATTGATCTTTGAAAAATTATAACTGATTTTCGATATATTAAGGGTTTTAAAAATGATTTCTCACAAATATTGATTTAAACCATTTTTTCCAAAACTTAGTGGTTTAAACCATTAATGTTTCAGAAATTATTGATTTAAACCATTGATCTTTGAAAAATTATTTGTATAAACCATTGATCTTTAAAAAGATTACGAGTTTTGTTAACTGATTTGTTATATATTACGTTTTGAACCCAATGAATTCTCAAATATTATTGCTTCAAACCATTTGTTTCTCAAACTTTAGGGGTTTTCTAGACTTTATGGGAACAATAACTGAAAAAACTGAAGGAGAAAATCACAGTGAGAGGGGTACCAACCTCTTTTGTGCCGGTGACGGGGAGAGAGAGGACCGGCGAGAGAGGTAGAGAGAGTGCCGGAGAAGACCGCCAGAGAGAGAGAGAGAGAGAGAGAGAGAGAGAGAGAGAGAGAGAGGTGGGTGTATATTGTAAAGTGGTTTGGGGTTCTCAAATTTCAAAATACAACAGCTGAAGGTAATCATAGCCTGTAATTTGATTTGATAGGGGGAGAGAGAGAGAGAGAGAGAGAGAGAGAGGGAGAGGGAGAGAGAAAAACGTACGGTAAGGGTATTCTCGTCAAAATAACTCTACATTAGTCATTTACAACTCTCCCCCCTTGACAGGTCATTGTCATATCAAAGCCCTTTTTTTTTGTCATTTCCTCTTTTTTTAATTGTATCTGACCATCTCAATATCTTTCTCGTTTTTAATCAAGCTTTCGACCATTCCAAACCGTCCATTTGATGGGCCACAACGTAAGTATGTTGTGGTATGTTGTGCCACAAAAATCATTTCCATAGGATAATCCTAACCATGGTTTTAAATTTCTGCCGAAATCAAATAAAATAATATTTTATCTCATACAAAATTTTGATTTTTCGGCCGAAATTTCGGAAAATTATTAAAAAATGAACAAAATTAAGATTTTTGGGTGAAATTCCTTAAATTTTGGATGAAATGTCGGGAAAAATGAAATTTTGTAACGTTTTGGGTATACTCAATTTTGGTTTCGGTCTCGACTGAAACGCGAAATTGTGGCATTTGGTCGAAACTTAAAACCATGATCCTAACCCTCCGATCAATAGAGGTTTTCATAATATGCAATTCCTCAATAGATCGGAGGGCTAGGATCGTCATATGTAAATTATTTGTTGGGCACAAAATATTTACATTGTGGCCCATCAAATGGATGGTTTGGATCATCCCACAGTGTAAGTCTTACAACACTTTTTGAGAAATGCTCAACCATACGGGCTTTATACCATATAAAATCTTCATTTTACACCAAGAGGCTCGTTAGGAAGGGATTTACTAGGCAATTTCGTGGAAAACCATTCAGTCACATAGCAGATTCTGTCTTATTGATTATTCATCTTAGATGGCTGTTCTCCACTGCAAAAGTAAGCCATGAAATGCCTTCCCATGAAAATGCTTAGCAAATCTCCCTTTCTAGTCCCTTATTTTTCAAAAAGTAATGTACGGACCACATGATAGGATGATCCAAACCGTCAATAAGATGGAACGCAACGTAAATAGGTTGTTCCCCAAAAATCATTTCCATAGGATGATCCCAACCCTCCGATCTATAAAGAACTGCATATTATAGAAACCTCTATAGATCGGAGGGCTAGGTTCATCCTATGGAAATGATTTTTGGCGAACAACCTATTTACTAGGGCTGTAACAGGGTCGGGTTTTTCAAAACCTTAGCCCAACCCTAGATCCCATTATCTTGGCCCTGACCCTGAGTCAGGGCCGAAAAATCTTAACCCATTGCCCGCCCTATAGGGCTCAGCGCAGCCCTAGCCCGATCAGCGCTAGCCTGCCCTGATCGGGCCAAGCCAGGCTGGCCCTGATTGACCCTAGTGCAAATACCAGTTAAAAATGCCAAAAATAAAGCAACTACATATCATATAGAACAAAATGATCAATAAACATAGAAAGGGAACAAAATAAGACAACATGAATTCAACAACATGATGGGCAGCAGAGACAATCAATTAATAATAATAGGGTTTTGCGAACGAGTGCCCTGACATTTAAAGCACCTATTTTCATGCACCCCCACGCATATATCCTCAAACACATTTATTACTGGAGCAACGATTGTAGTCGAGATTTTATTTCCATAATTACAATTTCAACAAAAGAGGCTTGGGTTTGGTTTTTACAAAAATACCCCCACCATGACAAAATAACAAGAATACCCTTATCTCATAAAAGATAACGAAAATATACCTACTTAAATCTCATGAAAAATGACAAAAATACTTATATCTCATAGAAAGTGTTAAATACACCTATCTCTTCGGGGAAAAAAAAAACTCATATATCATGGAAAATAAAAAGACCCTATCTCATAGAAAATGATCAAAGTACCACTCACTCATAAAAAATGACCAATACACTTATATCTCATAGAAAATAAAAAAAGACCTATCTAATGCAAGACAATTTACATGGTGGACGGCTCTGCACTTACGTGCAACCCGAAAAAATACTGGTGGCCGCATTTTTTTGGTGATCCAACCATTCATTTTGTTAGGCCCAGATTTTAATCTCTAATTCAGATCTAATTTTATTCTCTAATAAAATCTTCTCCATAGAATGATCTTAACCCTTTGATTTGAGAATGTTTAAAATGGACACCGCAATATAAAAAAACTACATAGATCGGGGTTAGGATTGAAAAATATTTTCTGGGCACACCCCCAACAAATGAAAAAAATACGTGTGCCAACATTGTTTGGGTGGGTGATCCAACCATTCATTTGTTGGGCCCTAATGTAGATAGTGTGGGCCCGTAAAATCTTCTCCATAGAATGATCATAACCCTTTGATTTGAGGAAGTTTAAAATGGACACCACAATAAATAAAAATGCATAGATTGGAAGGTTAGGATCATCGATCCTATGAACAAAATACACTATCTCATGAAAATGACAAAAATAAACTTATCTCATATAAAATAATAAAATATTTCAATCTCATGGAAAATGGGTTAAGGTAGTTTGGCTATTATCTTTTATGACATAGGGGTATTCTTGTTATTTTCTCGTAATAGAAATGAAATTGTGGGAAACGGTTCTCTAATAATAAGTGCGTGTTTGGCGTACCGTTTAAAACACCGTTTGACGTTTGAAACACCGTTTTGGGGCCAAATGGCTGTTTGGGAGTGTTTGGGTGCGCAGCCACCGTTTGAAACGCCGTTAGGTCCGTTTGCAAAACGCCGTTTTGAATGAAGTTTTTGGGCTGTGGGTTTTTACGTGTTTGCCCTCACCAAAACCCATTTTTACGTATATGCTTGCGATTTTATGCGTTACGTCAAATACCAAAAAAGTGGGCGTGTTAATATCATTCTTGAGGACACAAATTTGTTAAATTGTTAATATTTAATTCAAAACAAGTGGCTGTTGATATCATTATATAATCACTTAATTTTGATTTTTTAAAGACAAAAGAATTAAAAGAAACCCTAGTTTCTTACTTTTTTCATCTACTTTGCAAAGTTGCAAACCCTCTCACGCCTCACTGCCTCAACGCCTCCACTCGTCCGTCAAATCTGGCAAATCCAGCCGTTAAGAAGAAGAAGGAGAAGAACTCCAAAGGTATAGCCTTTTTTTTTGTTGGGAATGATGTTTAATTTTAGTAGTGTTTGAATGAGATCCTAATAACCTTTTAATATTAGGCCTAATGAGAGAGTAGTTGAGTTACATTGAGGCCAACCAAACAATGCCCTTTTTGGTCATTTTACCACGCCAAACTCTGTTTTGGGGCATTTGCAACCAAACACACAATACCTCCGTTTGCCGTTTAATATGTCGTTTTGATCTGGCCAACCAAACATGAAAACGCCGTTTGGCAAAACACCGTTTTGCAAAACGGCGTTTTAAACGCTTTTTCAAACGGTACGCCAAAACCCATAATAGGTGTTTTGAGGATAAAAGCGTGGGTACATGAAAATAGGTGCTTTAAATGCTCCTTAATGAGTGCCCTTTTCATTAGCAAAACCCATAATAATAATCTAAAGAAACATAATTCAAGATAATAGAAAACATTAGCAAAAGAAACACAAATGGTTTAATTCTATAATAGAAAACTTAGGGTCGGGTCGAACCGGACCGACCAGAGGCATTAACCCTAAACCCGACCCGACTCAGGGCTTAGAAAATGAACCCTGACCCGCCCTCACGGTTGGAAAATCCAGCCCAGACCCTGTTCGGGTTGACAGGGCCAAACTTGCACCCTATTTACGTCGTGTTCTGTCTTATGAACGGTTTGGATCATCCTATGATGATCTGTTCCGTAAAGTATCTTTTGAAAAATAAGGGAGTACAACGGCTTACACCATATAAAAACTCCGTTTTCCATTTTATTTTTCTGATTTTTCTCTGAAACTGAGAGAGTGAAAGATAGATAGAGAAGTGAAAATGTTCCTCCGTAGATTTGGTCCGCTATTGGCAAAGGTGAAAGAAACAACAGGGATTGTTGGACTGGATGTAGTTCCGAATGGGAGAGAAGTTCTGATATCTCTCTACAATCGAACCCTAAAGGAGATAAAAGCCGTACCTGAAGACGAGGGCTATAGAAAAGCGGTAGAGAGCTTTACAAACCATAGGCTTAAGATCTGTCAAGAGGAGAACGATTGGGAGCAGATCGAGAAGAGGATCGGATGCGGACAGGTCGAGGAGCTCATCGACGAAGCACAAGATGAGCTCAAACTAATCTCCAAAATGATCGGTCAGAATTCATTCTCTCTTTTTTGAATCTTTAATTTCGATTCAGAATTAGTTGTTTTAGATCACCTCGATGCCCTAATTTTCCTTTCTTGTTATATGATATGATTCAATTCGTCTGAAATCACTTTCCTTCTTCCCCAAAAACGATGTAAATCATAATAGAAAATCCCTCCAAACACAATCTCTTATCAAGAAATTAATCAGATTCAAGGGATCCGATTTTTTTATGGAATTTAATAGAATTTTAGCCATACCTGACTAAAGAGATGTTCAAAACTCTTGAAAAACCAAAAGAAAACTCTTCAATCATTGTCTTTCAGATCATACACCTTTCATCTAGGGTTTAAGCTTCGAACATTACATCTGCTTACATCATTTGTACAGTCAGATGAAGAAATTCAAATGCGTATAGAGTTTTGGTCAATTTATCTCGATCTGACATCAAGTGGAAATATTAGATTGATCCATACCTCCAAGACGCTTCCTACGTAAGGGTGTCAATTTTGGCTCGGGCTCGGAAGCTCGCTCGAGCTCGGCTCGAATCCTTAACGAGCCGAGCCGAGCCGGCTCGCCAGGCTCGTTAAGCTTAACGAGCCGAGCCCAATTTAGGCTCGGCTCGGCTCGGCTCGTTAAGGCTCGTTAAGAATTTAATATATTTAAATATATATATTATATATTAATATATACATTAAAAGGGTTGTCCAGGGAGTGAAAGGGGGGGGCAAAATATGTCACTTCATTTTTGGAACCCCATTTGTTACTAGGACCACCTCCCATAGTGTAAAAAAAGTAGTCAAATTACACTAGTAGGGCTGTCCAGGGAAGATGAGGGGTGTGAACTTAATATAACCCGAGCTCGAGCCTGGTTTGAGCCCGAGCCGAGCTTTTGAGCTTAACGAGCCGAGGCGAGCCTGGCCAAGCTCGGCTCGGCTCGTTTACACCCCTATTCCTACGTGTTTCCTCTTAATTAGGTATGCGCTTCCTATTTAGATGATTATTTCTTCCTCAAAGACTATTTTCTCCTTTTGATGTTGTGAATCAACAGATTACTCTAAAAGCTTAAGCTGTTAGAGTTGATGTTATGTAATCATTTATACTTCAACACTCCCCCCAAGGTGTGCCCCTCCTTTTTTCTTGGGTTGGCCATACATGTCGCACAATTGTTGGCCCTACTCTATGTACTTCTTGTTTGCTTCCAATGAGGCTTATTACATCATGTTGACATTCAATGACGCTTTACACACATTTTTTCCTCTTTACTTTCTTTAGAGTTTTTCGCTTCCCGCATTTCCTCTTTTTTAAACCCCTCGCTTCCCACATCACTTCTCACACTCGCTTCCCACACTGGCGACTATGGATTGATCTAATGTAAGAAAGAGAGAAGAGTGAAGGAGAAAAAGGGATGTTTGGGGAGAAAGGAAAGACATGAGTGAGTATATCTTAACAAATGCCTTATTGGCTTCTCTAGCGAAATGCTCAACATTGCCTCAAGCAGGATACTTCACTTGTGACGTGAGTCTTTTACGACATTATCCAAGCTTTTAAATATTATAGACATTATCTTCTTCATCACTAGCTTGTGTTTTACTTATATCATGAGGCTTTAAGGTACTTACGATCACAATGCAAGCCCAATTCTCAGCATGCAAAGCGAGTGCCTTCTTCTAACTATGCTTTTGTACTCAAACATAAAGTGTACAAAACAAGGTGGCCAGCACAGCACAGAGTTGGAGATTACTATTTTGTTTACTCTGGCCAGGGAGTTGGTTGGAAGCTTGGAATTGATAATATCAGGGATAAGTATAAGGAAGAACTCATATAAGGACTAAAAGGGCAATCGTCCAAGTTTACGCTCCATGGTGGCTACATTTTCTATTATACATCCTTCTGCATTCTTGACATCTCTTAGGAAGCAAATAAATTTTGAGCTCCATGCTAGCGATCTAGGAGGACATTTGCGAGAGATAAGATCATTGCACTTCTTGAGGCAAGTATTATTGGCCTAAGATGAAAGAAATGGAGCAAATCATGGGAAGATGCCTACCATCAAATTGCCAAGAGACAATCACAAAGTATCGAGCTCTACCCCTCCTCATACCTACATCAACATGGAAGGCCTTATCCATGGATTTTGTTTTGGGGCATCTGGCATTGATTTGATATTTTTCGTGGTGCATCGTTTCTCAAAGATGGCCCACTTCCTTCCTTGGAGGACACTCGATGCTTCCAAAATACCTGATGTTATCTTCTAGAAGGCGGTTCTTCTTTATAGGATTTCTAGCTTATCACTTCAGAACGCAATGTCATATTTGTATGTTGCCTTTCAAAGTGTCTATCATTCTCAACCCAATAGCAGGCTGAAGTTGTAAATTGTAGCTTGGGTTATCTCCTAAGGTGTCTAGTCGAAGATCATGTGGGATCTAGTACTCCCTTTAGCTGAGTTTGCCTGCAATAGTTCCATCAATCGAAAAGTTGGAATGAGTCGAATGACCTTGTTTGAGTTGGCCTATGGATATCTATCCCAACATATTGTTGATTTAATGAGAGAAGTGCAAGCATGATTTGGATCTTCATTTGCAGGCTTAGGCGTTCGAAGAAGCTGATAATGACACAGGCTTTCTCTTGCAAGAGCATATGTATCATCGTACCTATCATAAGATCCAAGCCGAGAAGATAGGGCCATGTTATTTTAAAAAAAGAAAGAAAAGAAGATAGGGCCATGCAAAATTTTCAGGGTAGATCCAGACCTATGTTACCTGGTTCCCTCAATGACTTACTGTACTGCGAGCTAATACGCAGGGACCAGTTTGTAATATGGTTCACGATAATAGATCAAATAGGGTGAATTATGAACCAACATGAATCGTACGCTGTCTGATGCCCAATTTCAACTCCCAACTTCCATATTTCTTGCTCTCCTATATATTTTTCATCATCCACTTTGAGTATCTGTTCAAACCTGTAATGAATCAGTTTCATATAGGAGGTGTGAGCTGTGAACCACAAAACTGTACCTGAACCAAGCGAACCGATGCACCAGGTAACCTTATTGAGCAACCTTAACATTAGTCCCGTCCTCAACATCTCAGTCTTGTATGGAGTTGATCAAGCTAAAGTCAATGTGGTACTCCTTGAACAACTTCCCAAGAAAGCTTAAGTGGTGGAAACCGTAGGACACAAGGACTATGACACTCAACATGGGGATGTCTGCACTGAACCCAATTCCTCATCAAATACAAGAATCAAAAGCCTACAAAGAACATGGTTAAGGAAGAGGAACTAAAGAAGATTGGTATGACCATTCATCAAATATACAATGAAGGACATCCACCTAAACCGGGCGGCCCCATAACCATCCAAACAGGGGCACCTTTTATGGTCCACATCAGCTCTCTTTTACTGTGCTTCTTAGAAGGTGTCAACATTTGTCGGCATATGGAGATATGGTTGGCATATTCTGCTTAAATAGAAAAGTTATCCTCCAGATTTCGCATGAGTTAGATATTTGTTGGGACTTAGGACTTTGGTGCATTTAGGGCACTTTTGGCTACCATGAATTTGTTTTCATGATAAATCAGTTTCTCCAAGTGGAGACGAGGGTGAAGTCCCTAAAAAAAGGAAACCAAATCCAGGAAACTAGTGTCTCCGGCAATTAGATGCGGGTAAAAATTGGGAAAAAAAAAACTCTAGTCAAAATCGGATCAGCCTTTTACCGATTTTTAGCTGCATCTAATCGCCGGAGACACTAGTTTACTGGATTTGGTTTCCTTATTATTAGCCACTTCACCCTCATCTCCACTTGGAGAAACCGATTTATCATGGAAACAAATTCATGGTAGCCAAACATGCCCTTATTGAAATAAAAAACCTATCCAGCAGATTTGAATGAGTTGCATATGGATTTAGGTAAAATGAAAATTTTCTTAGTAAGAAAGTAGGGTCTATCATAAGTAGTCGTAATCAGGGATTTCTTTTACAAGTTTGTGAGTTGTGAAATTTGGGAGGTTGAAAATCAAAAGAACTGGTGGGCGCGTTAGATTGTAGAGTAAGATAGTGGTTTCTTTATTCACTTGTTCTCTTTATTTTTACATTCAATATGCATTTCTATTTCTTCATGTGCGTCAACTTTGAATTCTCTCTCTTTTCTTCTTTGGATTGTAAAATTTCTCTCTCTCCAGCAGCATTTCAATGTATGAAAATTTTGTCCATGTGAAGATTCTAGAAAGAAAGTAAGAACAAAAGAAGAAAGATAAGAATAAGGAGAAGAGAAAAGAAAAAAATGAAAATAAAACGGAATCTTGGATTTTTATAATGATCTACTTAATTGACACATGTGAGGGCCCAAACAAGTGGTACAATGATTTTTTATTTTTTTTTGAAATGATAATATATTAAAAGGAATCGAGAAGATCCACTAACAAAAGAATACAAGGAGAGAGAGAAAAAAATACAAGGAGAACAATAATCACAGAAAAAACTAGGGAGGCATAAAATCACACCACTCCACACTAGATCTAATGGCTCCCGATTTGGCCAAAACATCTGCTTCACCATTGGCTGATCTTCTCACATGACTAAAAGAGGCGAGAGAACTCGAAAGTCTATCTGAGATCTCTTCGATCATGGAGAGGAATCTTCATGGAGGTGGAGCAGATCCCGAAATCCATTTCACTACATTGGATGAATCTCCTTCAATAATCACTTTGTCCAACATTCCTGCAAGATTCCAGAAAAAGCCGCTTTAACTTCCGCCTCATTAGAATCACATAGACCACATGGACCTGAATAAGCCCAAATTACCAAACGTTTTTCATCTCTAAGAAGACCACCTCTTCCCCCCAAACCAGGATTCCCGGAACATGCTCCATCAAAATTAAGTTTGAAGAAACCGGGCGGTGGGTTAGACCATTGTTGGACAATCTTTGGCTTGGAAGAACCTTCTGAGCAAACAATAAGCCAACCCTCCCACAAATCATAAGCAGAGGTACCAAAGAACAGGGAAGAGCTTTTAGCCCACTGAATCGAAATTGCTACAATCCTTTGAAAGGTCCCGTAAGCTGACTTGGCCTTACCGACAAAAACTCGATCATTTCTTTCTTTCCATATATGACCACCAGTTAGCCAAAAGGCAAATACTTCACAAAGCTTTCCCCTTTTTCTTCCAAGGCACATAATCTCAACATTGAAGAATCTGCAGAATAGTATTTGGGATAACCCAAAGAATACTGAATCTAGACAACAACAGACCCCAAATCACCCTTGCGTACTTACAATGAAGGAAAAGATGATCAATCGATTCCCCATCCTGAAGACAAAGGGGGCAATGATTCACCAACATCCTTCCTTTCTGTAAGAACCGGTAAAAAAATATATATATATAAATATAAAAATGGCCTCATAGGTGGGTAATCATCGGCCATTACTCATTTTCCCCAAGTTAATCGGGCATGAGGACATCTGGCATAATGGGGCGTACACGATTCGAACCCAAGTCTAAGCTAAGATTGAACGGCTTCCTACCACTAAGCCACCGCCCCAGATGTCAACAAAAACGGAATAGATATATATATATGTTAAAAATTTCCAATAGTCACTATTCACAATTACTATTCACAATAGTCACTATGCGAGATTACTATGCAGAAATACTATGCAAGTTCACTATTGAGATACACTATTTAAAAGTATTATTCACAGTAGGACCCACCGAGTACTATTCATAAGCGGGTCCCACATCAGCGGGCCCCATACAAGCAGGCCCCACATAAGCGGATCCAACACCAGTGGGTCCCACATCAGCGGGTCCCACACGAGCGGGCCCCACGACCAGCGGGTCCTACCACCAGCGGGACCCATCCCTAGTGGAAACGAAAATATCATCGCACCGACGAAAATAATAATAAAAAAATGCAAAAATACTATTGACCGACAAAATTAATAATAAAAAAATATTATTAACTATGCAAAATACTGTTAACCGACGAAAATAATAATTTAAAATAGTAAATAGTTTTTACTATGCAAAAGTACTATGCAAAAATACTATTGACCGACAGAAATAATAATTTAAAATAGTAAATAGTCTTTACTATGCAAAAAGTACTATGCAAAAAAATGTCTATAAATAGAGGAGGAGGAGGAGAAGAAAAGGAGAAGAGAAGAGAAGAGAAGAGAAGAGAAGAGAGAGAGAGAGAGGAAGAGAAGAGAAGAAAGAGAAAGAGGAAGAGAGAGAGAGAAGAAGGAAAAAGAAAATCCACTACCAAGTAAGTCTTTTATAATAGTCTCTCTTTCATGGTTGGTTCTACCACCTAAAATTATTTGAAAGCAATGATCTCTTTCAATGGTTGGTTCTACCACCTAAATTATTTAATGATCTCTTTCAATGGTTGGTTCTACCACCTAAATTATTTAATGATCTCTTTCATGGTTGGTTCTACCACCTACCTATATTTTATTTGAAGTAATGGTTGGTTTTACCACCTATATGGATAAAGTAATGGTTGGTTCTACCACCTATATACTTAACGGTGAAATACTAGCATAGTAACCGTAAAGTAAACTTTATCAACTTATGGTGAAATGAATAGTGACATGATGGGGCCCACATAAGTAGTGACATGCGGGGCCCACATAAATAGTGACATGCAGGGCCCACATAAATAGTGACATGATGGGGCCCACATAAATAGTGACATGCGGGGCCCACATAAATAGTGACATGATGGGGCCCACATGAATAGTAGCATGTGGGGCCCACATGAATAGTGAACACAGGGAACCTTATTTTAGGACATAAATGGACACAGAAAGGACAAGTGTTGTCTGTGTGATATTAAAAGGACCTAGACTAAAATAAGTTGACCTATTTCACTTATTTGCCTACAGGAGCCATCTCGTCCTACTGCGACTATAAGAAAAGGCAGGTGACAGCTAGACCTTGTCTTGTAATGGTGTTCAATATAATTGTCTATGCAATGTAGCTCTGCTTATAAATTGCCTGATAAATACCTGCTTAGTGAATTTATACTCGCTTGCCTGGAATCAAATGAATTGAAATGAATGCTGGAATCAAATGAATTGAAATGAATGCAGGAAGAAAGGCAAAGGTAAGTAATTGCATACATGTTGCATACATGGGGGAAAGTGAAGGGGAACTTAAGGGTGTGGTGGAATCATCCTGGGACCTAAGGTCCAAAGGCCAACGCGAGAAGCGTGTACTGCCTTTCGTTGGCAAACCAACCAAAAAGGGAAAGTATCCCCGAGGGATAGTATCCCCGGCTCGGCAAATGCGAGACCGTAATCCAAGTCCATAACGTCACTACCTTCAGACAGGGGTAGTGGTTAGCCGTGCGGCAAGGACACCGGCAGAAAAAAATAAAAGAAAATGAAAAAGTCAGAAAAGAACTGACAGAAAAATAAATGGGGGAAAAGCCGGATGTACCTGGGGAATGTGCTGTCTCATTTTATAAAATTGTTGCATACATGCATACATAGCATACATTGAAATTATTGTCACTCCTTTGATTTATATTGCCATGGGCATTGTAATCTTTATTCTAGACATTATTGAAATGTGGATTTTATTGTATGCACTGTTATTATTGTCTCTTTTACTTTGCTCGGTCTTTGGATGACCCTGCTTTGACGTTGATTCCTCCACCACAGGGGTTGAGGCATTAGATGGCGGAGCATTTGCAAATGAAGGAACCATGGGATAAGGGACTGTGTGATCAGAGAGTTCGTTCCTGGAGTCCTTGCATTTTGACGTCTTACGTCATGTATCATTTTTAAGTTGTAATAAGATTCTATCGGGATCGTCGTTGATGCTTGTATAAAAAAAAAAAAAAAAATATTTCCATGATTTTTACTTTCTTTTGCTCGTAGCGACACGACGGAAATCGGGTCGTTACAGTTGTGGTATCAGAGCCCGGGTTTACGGAAACCCTGGTGCTTGTGGGTTGTGTCGTTAAGTAGGGTTAGATAGCTAATAGGTGACATATGATGTGTCACATTTCAAGGGTAAACTGGAAAAAAAAAAAAAAAAAAAAAAAAAAAAAAAAATTTTGGTCCACCATCAAAGAACTTGTGCCCCCACTGTGGAAGGATTCACGTTGGGCAATGCTGGAGAAGAAGGGATTGCCCTAAGGCACCAGCCTTCATCCAAAACCGCCCACCTCCGCCACAATATCAACCGGTGCAAACAAATCAGCAGAACCAGGGAAGAAGAAATCAGTACCGCCCTCTGACCCAAGATAAGAACGCACAGCCAGGAACTGAAAAGCGTTTCTTCGCCCTAATCAACGATGACAACGAGGTACAGGATGGGGCAACAGAAGGTCAGAAAACTTATTTATAAATTTTGGATTATGGGAAACAAGGGAATTCATAGGAGTAAAATGTCTGCCTAGAATAGAAGATTAGTAGTATTTAAGAGGCAGTGCAGATTATGATGGATTTCACAAGACGTTAATTTCTAATCAAAATTAAGATTTACAAAGTAAAGGAGATGATCTTAAATTATCATGTGTCGAGATTCTGATTATCAAGATATCTAGGTTATGGGCGTAGGAATTTCGGGGACGAAATTTTTTTTAAGGGGGGTAGAATGTAAGAACCGGTAAAAAAATATATATATATAAATATAAAAATGGCCTCATAGGTGGGTAATCATCGGCCATTACTCATTTTCCCCAAGTTAATCGGGCATGAGGACATCTGGCATAATGGGGCGTACACGATTCGAACCCAAGTCTAAGCTAAGATTGAACGGCTTCCTACCACTAAGCCACCGCCCCAGATGTCAACAAAAACGGAATAGATATATATATATGTTAAAAATTTCCAATAGTCACTATTCACAATTACTATTCACAATAGTCACTATGCGAGATTACTATGCAGAAATACTATGCAAGTTCACTATTGAGATACACTATTTAAAAGTATTATTCACAGTAGGACCCACCGAGTACTATTCATAAGCGGGTCCCACATCAGCGGGCCCCATACAAGCAGGCCCCACATAAGCGGATCCAACACCAGTGGGTCCCACATCAGCGGGTCCCACACGAGCGGGCCCCACGACCAGCGGGTCCTACCACCAGCGGGACCCATCCCTAGTGGAAACGAAAATATCATCGCACCGACGAAAATAATAATAAAAAAATGCAAAAATACTATTGACCGACAAAATTAATAATAAAAAAATATTATTAACTATGCAAAATACTGTTAACCGACGAAAATAATAATTTAAAATAGTAAATAGTTTTTACTATGCAAAAGTACTATGCAAAAATACTATTGACCGACAGAAATAATAATTTAAAATAGTAAATAGTCTTTACTATGCAAAAAGTACTATGCAAAAAAATGTCTATAAATAGAGGAGGAGGAGGAGAAGAAAAGGAGAAGAGAAGAGAAGAGAAGAGAAGAGAAGAGAGAGAGAGAGAGGAAGAGAAGAGAAGAAAGAGAAAGAGGAAGAGAGAGAGAGAAGAAGGAAAAAGAAAATCCACTACCAAGTAAGTCTTTTATAATAGTCTCTCTTTCATGGTTGGTTCTACCACCTAAAATTATTTGAAAGCAATGATCTCTTTCAATGGTTGGTTCTACCACCTAAATTATTTAATGATCTCTTTCAATGGTTGGTTCTACCACCTAAATTATTTAATGATCTCTTTCATGGTTGGTTCTACCACCTACCTATATTTTATTTGAAGTAATGGTTGGTTTTACCACCTATATGGATAAAGTAATGGTTGGTTCTACCACCTATATACTTAACGGTGAAATACTAGCATAGTAACCGTAAAGTAAACTTTATCAACTTATGGTGAAATGAATAGTGACATGATGGGGCCCACATAAGTAGTGACATGCGGGGCCCACATAAATAGTGACATGCAGGGCCCACATAAATAGTGACATGATGGGGCCCACATAAATAGTGACATGCGGGGCCCACATAAATAGTGACATGATGGGGCCCACATGAATAGTAGCATGTGGGGCCCACATGAATAGTGAACACAGGGAACCTTATTTTAGGACATAAATGGACACAGAAAGGACAAGTGTTGTCTGTGTGATATTAAAAGGACCTAGACTAAAATAAGTTGACCTATTTCACTTATTTGCCTACAGGAGCCATCTCGTCCTACTGCGACTATAAGAAAAGGCAGGTGACAGCTAGACCTTGTCTTGTAATGGTGTTCAATATAATTGTCTATGCAATGTAGCTCTGCTTATAAATTGCCTGATAAATACCTGCTTAGTGAATTTATACTCGCTTGCCTGGAATCAAATGAATTGAAATGAATGCTGGAATCAAATGAATTGAAATGAATGCAGGAAGAAAGGCAAAGGTAAGTAATTGCATACATGTTGCATACATGGGGGAAAGTGAAGGGGAACTTAAGGGTGTGGTGGAATCATCCTGGGACCTAAGGTCCAAAGGCCAACGCGAGAAGCGTGTACTGCCTTTCGTTGGCAAACCAACCAAAAAGGGAAAGTATCCCCGAGGGATAGTATCCCCGGCTCGGCAAATGCGAGACCGTAATCCAAGTCCATAACGTCACTACCTTCAGACAGGGGTAGTGGTTAGCCGTGCGGCAAGGACACCGGCAGAAAAAAATAAAAGAAAATGAAAAAGTCAGAAAAGAACTGACAGAAAAATAAATGGGGGAAAAGCCGGATGTACCTGGGGAATGTGCTGTCTCATTTTATAAAATTGTTGCATACATGCATACATAGCATACATTGAAATTATTGTCACTCCTTTGATTTATATTGCCATGGGCATTGTAATCTTTATTCTAGACATTATTGAAATGTGGATTTTATTGTATGCACTGTTATTATTGTCTCTTTTACTTTGCTCGGTCTTTGGATGACCCTGCTTTGACGTTGATTCCTCCACCACAGGGGTTGAGGCATTAGATGGCGGAGCATTTGCAAATGAAGGAACCATGGGATAAGGGACTGTGTGATCAGAGAGTTCGTTCCTGGAGTCCTTGCATTTTGACGTCTTACGTCATGTATCATTTTTAAGTTGTAATAAGATTCTATCGGGATCGTCGTTGATGCTTGTATAAAAAAAAAAAAAAAAATATTTCCATGATTTTTACTTTCTTTTGCTCGTAGCGACACGACGGAAATCGGGTCGTTACACTTTCCTTCTCAAAAAATCCATTGTTTGAATTCTCCCCCGGCTAACAGCCCAACCGAAAAAAGCCACCCGTGGTGGGCAGGAAAAAGGCCACACATTTGCTACTAATTCATCAGGAACTCCGACCACCCTACTTGAGTAGCATGATTTTACAGAAAACACTCAAGACTTACAATGAATCCAGATTCTCTTATCCGATCCTACTCTTTTGATATAGGGTCCTTCAATCAGTGTAAACAAATTTGAAAGGGAAGATAATTCTCTGTCGAAAAAATTCCTCCTAGATTTAGGGCACCAAATGATCTTGTTCTCCAGTCTTTCAAAACAATCCACTACGAATACCTCTTTAACAGCAGCCACCAAAAATAACTCAGGAAAAATGTCTTTTAAGGGTTCTTCGGAACACCAAGCATCTAGCCAAAATCTAATTCTACCCCCCTTGTAAACCTTAAATCGACACCCCTTACGGAACATATGAGATAATTTAAGGATATCTCTCCAAACTGTCAAATCTTTTGCCGAATAACAATAAGTAGATTCCCATCTGCCAGATGATGTGCCGTACTTACAACTAACAACTCTGGCCCAAAGGGAGTGCTCTTCTTCTCCGAATCTCCACAACCATTTACTCGTCAAAGCATTATTGAATTCTTTAATCCTTTTTATTCCCAAACCTCCATCTCTAATATTTGAACACACCTTTTCCCATTTGACCAGAGGAAATCCAGATTTAATATTTGAGCCACCCCAAAGGAACCTTCTTTGAATTTTCTCCATCCTTGCCACTACATGAGCAGGACAATGGAAAAGGGATAAAAGTAAACCGGCATGTTGGCTAAAACTGATTTAATTAGAGTTAATCTACCGCCTTTAGAAACCAAGTTTCGTTTCAAGTCTAAACTCTTCTCAAGACGATGAACAATAGGTTCCCACATAGCTTTTTTAGGTCTACCCCCTCCCAATGGAAGACCTAAATAAGAAGATGGAAGAGCATCAAATTTACAACCAAGAATATCCACTAACTTTCTAGCCTCGTCCTCCATGATATTGATGGCAAAAAAACTCGATTTAAAAAAGTTTGAGCGCTGACCAGAGATTAACTCATAACACCGCAGGATAGCCTTTATATTCAACAGCTTAGTCTCTTCCGGCGCATTGAAAAGCAAGGTATCATCAGCAAACTGCAAAATTGAAATCTCTACTTGATCCTTACCAATACAGAAGCCTTCAATCAAACCTTTCTCACACCCTTTTAGAATAAGCTTACTCAAAACTTCAGCGACAATCACAAAAAGAAAAGGGGAAAGAGGATCCCCTTGTCTTAAACCCTTTGAAGATTTGAGGAAACCCTTTGCAGACCCATTCACCAACACCGAGAACCAAGCTGAAGAAACACATTTTCGCATCCAAGCACGCCATCTATTGTTGAAGCCCATTCTGCCTAGAATGTAATCTAAGCAGTTCCACTCCACCTGGTTATAAGCTTTTTCCATGCCCAGTTTACAAACAATACCTTTTTCTCCACTTTTTAATCGAAAATCGATGGCCTCATTTGCAATCAAGGAGCAGTCCAAGATTTGTCTTTTGCTTACAAAAGCACTCTGGCTGTCAGAAATGATGAAAAGGAGAACAACTTTAATGCGATCCGCCAACTCTTTTGCTAGAATCTTATGAAGGCAGCCCACCAGGCTAATGGGCCTAAAATCCGAAACTTTAACAGCCCCTTCCACTTTAGGGATTAAAGAAATGAATGTGGATCCCGTACCTCTATCCAAACTCCCCCCCTTCATAGAACTCCATAAAGAATTTCAAAATATCTGCCTTCACAAAAGGCCAGCAAGATTGGAAAAAAGCAATGCAAAAGCCATCAGGACCAGGGGCCTTATCTTTTGCCAACGAAAAAAGAGCTGAATAAATTTCTTCCGCAGAAAATGGCTTGTCTAAATTCGCACTATCAGACAAAGAGAGAGAGTCAAACTCAATACCTTCGGGGATGGGGCGGGCAAATTTTCGGAAGAGTAGAGAGAAGAAAAGAAATCCAGAATAGCCTCTGAAATGCCCTCCTTGCAAGAAACCACATCTCCATTCACTAGTAAAGATTCAATTCTGTTGGATCTCCTTCGAGAACTCGCCATGGCATGAAAATAGGCAGTATTCTTATCCCCCTCAGACAGCCATCTCACTCTTGACTTCTGACGCCAAGTAATTTCCTCATGAAGTAAAAAGTCTTGATGCTCCTGCTTCAATTTAGTCAACTCTAACCATACCTCCTCCCCACCATCACCAGAATCCTCCAAAGCTTTCAAAGCGGCCATTCTAGCCTCGATCTCACCCTTCCCAAGGTTTTAAATCTCGGTTTCGGTTTCGGTACGAAATTTCGAACGAAATCTTGTAAAATCATAGAAACGAATGAAATCATATGCAAATGATAGGAATTTTAAGATGAAACTTTTGGAAATGCTAGAATAAGCACAAATACACACATAGAAACCATCATTTAAGCATGAAAGTCATCTATGGTAGTTCAAAAACATCAAAATTTAGAAACATGTGCTATCGCATATGTTGGAAACAATGAAGTGTATTCTAAAGTCAAAGGAAAGAAGTACAATGAAATAAAGTGTAATGTAAAGAAAGTACAATCACCAACTATCTCTAAGGGGCCCCCTCTGTCAATACCACATTGAATTATGAGGCGGTTCAAATTCATCATCCCTCCTTCTCTCATGATGGGCACGGTGCATCTGCTGACGAATTTGATCTTCAATAAACAAGTAGTATTCCTGCCAGGACATGTTAACCACATGTATTTGTTGGTATTGCTGGACATAATAATCAAAGACATACTGCTCAACTTGCATCAACAGTCCGAAACGTGGGTACATGACATTAGGGCCAGGTATTGTCAATGCTGCTCCGTAAGAAGATGATGCCTCGCCATGTGCATGTGCATGTGCGTATAGGTCATATGGCATCCCATAGCCATATGACTCAGTCTGTGACTGCGTTTGTGTATTAGAGCCATATGGGTACCCATAGCCGTAAGGAGTAGTCGAACCTTGTCGACTCTCAGAAGATGCATCAATCAATCCATAACCATATGAACCAGAATCGGTAGAGTTGGCAATTCCCACACTCCGCGAAATCCCACCTTCCATGCTCATACCGTCGAATGTGTCTGTCAAACTATCAACTCCATAACGTGAATGGGCATCTAGGGAGTCATTTTCTTCATCGGTGGGTTGATACCTCCGTCGTCGTTGGAATACTTGCCCATGCCTTGTCTGCGGTCGTGCACCATGATCTTGGTTTTGTGTAGCATGGTCAAACTCCTGTTCCACTGTGAATGGGCTAAGTGGTCTATAAGTCTCACCTTCCACACTTCCCACACTACCCCCTCTACCACCAGAAGTTCCAGCACCTCCCATGTTGCCCCCACCACTACTAGCATTGCCACCCCGTCTATCATCATCTGATGGCGAATCTGTCGACCAATCATCATCACTATTCCGTATTGGAATGGCAACGGGTTGAGAGAGGCCCTGTGTCTCTGGCAATGTATCCGAATCTATTCCCATCTCTGCAATGATTAGAGGATTCGGTCGACCTCTCGGGGCATCAATCAGCGGCTCTCCAACCTCCCTCACCCACTCATATAGAGGGTCATCCTCATCATTTTCACAGAATATGTCCGTCAGATCAATAGGGTCGGTGTAGTCCTCCTGATTATTGCTTGTAGAGACGTGCTTCATCCTCAAATGTGTGTTGTAGTGGATGTATACAAGCTTGTGTAGGTTTTGATGTCCAAGCCTGTTACGTCTCTTTGAGTGAATGAGGTTGAATGTGCTCCAATTTCTCTCACAACCTAAAGAAGATGCTGTCTGAGACAACACTTTTACGGCTATCTTTCTTAGGTTAGCAGCATCTGACCCATATAACACCCACCGCTCAGCTGCAAAATAATAATAATATTTTAATTAGTTACTGTCGATTGACAACTAATATTTATAGCAAGCCTTTACCTGGCAATGTCGTAGCTCGCCCGACCATGGCAGCTGCACGTCCAAAGGAGCCAGTTGCATCCCTAAACCACTTGAGCTATAATTGAATTAACACCAATAGTTAGTAGTAGAAAATTCTAATGCATATCCATCTATTTACGTTGAAATAATGAAATGCTCACCTCTCCAAGAACAACGGATTGTGCAGTCGCATCCGGTTCCAACTTGGCTACCACAGTCTCTAAGTCTTCAATGAGATCCATTCGAGTGCCAACGTTTTGCGAGTACTGGTACTTTGGGTTGAGATAATATGCTAAATAAAATAATAATTTGTTAGTATATTGTAAATAATGACGTAAGAGATAATAAATATAAATTGATCGAATGGAGTGGGTGAAGGAGCATTTTCGTCCATCTATCATCAATGATTTTATGGTAGCCCTGATAGGATCGAGGAGCAGCCACTATTATTGCCTCTTTCATCAATTGGATGGCGTGATACAAAGAACCCACGGTAGGCTTTTTGTCCTCATCTACCATCCTCAATACCTTTACAATTGGCTCCAATATGCCAACTATAGTCCTGCGATGATCCCAAAACGATGGTCTACCGACGATCTCCTCGGCCTTCTTCCCAGCTACACTCCTGCTCTCCTTATACTCATTTCACTCTTTGCAAGAGAATAATTGCTTTAGACCAACCTTCTTATCCAACATACTCTGGAGAGCGACGTAATTAGTTGCAAACCTAGTAAGCCCAGGGCGTACCAAGTCTCCTCCACACAAGCTTCTCATGAGGGCCAGTATATACCCATGATTGTATAAGAAGTTAGTCACTGATCTGGCCTCATCAACTAGCTTCTTCACCGTTGCTTTCTTTCCGATGTCCTTCAGCATAAGGTCGATGCAATGTGCTGCACACGGAGTCGAGAACATACTGTACTTCTCCATAATCTTTTGTCCTGCTTCTTATAGTTGCTCCCATTGTCAGTGACAATTTGAACAACATTCTTCTTTCCAACCTCTTTAATCACTTCAACCATATGCTTATATATGAATTTTGCATCTTTTACAACGTCGGATGCCTCAATACTCTTCAAGAAGACAGTCTTACCATCACAATATACCATAAAGTTGATGATAGACTGTCTTGTATGACCAGTCCAACCATCACACATGATTGTCACTCCATACTCGGCCCACTGCTTCTTCAGCCCATTGATGTACTCCTCCAGTTCAGCCACTTCCATGGGCAAGTATTTGTTCATAACCTCATATGAAGTGGGGGCCTTCACTCCTAACCCGTGTTGGCCAGCTGTATCAATAAAGTGCTGCAAGTATACGCTATTTGCAGCATTTGTTGGGATGCCGTTGTGGAAGGCAAATTTTGCATATGCTCGTCCAACCTTCTCCCTCGCATTTCCCCACATGCCCCTGATACCCCTTTGTTTTCCCTTTGTGCATATCGCTGGGTCCATGCTTGCTGGATCCCTTAGGCTGCCCCCATGTGTCAAACCCATCTGCATTGGCTTTCCTCCTATGTTACCCTCATCTGCAGCTCCCCTCGAACTACCCCCACCCGCCTCGTGTATGGATCGGCCAAAATTTGGCCTCGTAGCATTAAGATTGTTCATCTGCCGCCTCTCGTTCTCGATAGCCACAGACTCTGCCATAGCTCGTCTATACTCCATCCTCTGTCTGCTTGTCTCGATATCAGATGGATATGCAATATCATCATCATCATCATCCATCCATTCTGCTCCATCATAGTTTCCCGCCACAGCATCGATAAACTCTTCTCTCCTCCTCGCTTTATCCTTGCTTATTTTGTTTGCTCCCCTTCAATGAATTTGAGATGAGTGTCCTAACCTCCTTAGGGCAAGATGGGCATACTGATACATCTCCATAACCACCTACCAGGTGGTGTTTCAATCGTGTAACACCCCCACTTCCTATTTTCTTTCCGCAATAATTGCATATAGTCTTCTGCCTGCTGCCATTAGATCGCCCATGTAGCCAACCAATATCTCGAGCATCATCCCCATCCCCATCCTCTTCATGACGATGTCGTGGCATGGTGACAGTAAAGACTTTGAAAGATCAAAGAGACACAATGTAAATAGGTTGTGAAAATAGTAGCAAATTTTAGCAATATTATTCCTTTCAAAATTTTCTGGGGAAGTTAAGAAATGAAAACTATTCCAAACTTTAACAGTTTTCCATTGTTTGATTACACAAGAATATAAGTGACTTGAACAGTTGAACCAAAGAAGTCATGTTTTATGTACAGGGACCTTTAATTAAATAAATGACATTCCTAAAATCTACCATTCTCCAATAAATTGTGGAAATAAACAAATTTTCCAAGGAAAAATCTTTCCTCGAGAAATGTACCGTCTCCTGTTTCTTTCTAGTACAACCCCTTGTAGTCTAAAAGAGTAGTAACTAATATACTAGAGGGGGCTGTCCCGGGGAAAAAGAGGGTGGATATAGTACAGGGTGGGTTCAAGAATGTTCTGTGTAAGTTAAAAAACTGAGAAATGATATATCCACCCGCTTTTCTCCCTAATAAAACCCCTTGTAGTATAAAAGTGGAGTCATTTGTAAATAGGTTGTCCCCTAAAAGTACTGTATGACCTATGAAAATGATCCAAACCGTTCATTTGTAGGAACACAATGTAAATAGGTTGTGGCCCAAAAATTATCTTCATAGGATGATCCTGACCTTCCGATATATTTAGGGACCTCAAAATATGAAAACATGTAAATATTGGAGGGTCAGGATCATCCTATGGAGATGATTTTTGGGGCACAACCTATTTATGTTGTGTCCCTTACAAATGAATGGTTTGGATCATCTTATGAAGTGGGCTGTTGAGTACTTTTACAAAAATAATGGGGCACGTACAACCTATTTAGTATTTACATTGTGGCCCTAAACCACAGATGAATGGTTCGGATCATCTGATGAAGTGGGACGTACAATAGTTCTAAAAAAATTATGGGCGTTGATATATTGGCAGTTTGGCGCGCATAGGTTGTGCCCCAAAAATCATCTTCATAGGATGATCCTGACCTTCCGATATATTTAAGGACCTCAAAAATATGAGAACATGTAAATATTGGAGGGTTAGGATCATCCTATGGGGATGATTTTTGGGGCACAACCTATTTATGTTGTGTCCCTTATAAATGAATGGTTTGGATCATCTTATGAAGTGGGCTGTTGAGTACTTTTAGAAAAATAATGGGGCACGTACAACCTATTTAGTATTTACATTGTGGCCCCAAACCACAGATGAATGGTTCGGATAATATGATGAAGTGGGACGTACATTACTTCTAAAAAAATGATGGGCGTTGATATATTGGCAGTTTGGCACCCATAGGTTGTGCCCCAAAAATCATCTTCATAGGATGATCCTGACCTTCCGATATATTTAAGGACCTCAAAATGAAAACATGTAAATGTTGGAGGGTCAGGATCATCCTATGGAGATGATTTTTGGGGCACAACCTATTTATGTTGTGTCCCTTACAAATGAATGGTTTGGATCATCTTATGAAGTGGGCTCTTGAGTACTTTTAGAAAAATAATGGGGCACAACCTCTTTACAATGTGGCCCTAAACCACAGATGAATGGTTTGGATCATCTGATGAAGTGGGCTGTACAATACTTTTAAAAAAAATAAAAATTATGGGCATTGATATATTGGCAGTTTGGCACCCACTATAGGATAATTCACACCCCTTGCCCATTTACTTTCTTACCATTTACCTCTGCAAATGAAACTCCGGGAAGATGAAGAAGCAAAGCCCTAGAAACCGTGGCTTCGGCTCAACCTCCGTGGCTTCGGCCGAATCTTGCAACCCTCCAGGAAGATGAAGAAGCAAAGCCCTAGAAACATAACCTACTTAAAGCTGCAGGAGCTTGAGGCTGAAGCTTGCTTTGGGTTTGTTGGGAAGATGAAGAAGCTATACTTTAGCTTTGTTGGGAAGATGATGAAAGGCAGATGGAGGTGATGTAATTTTATAGGCAAGAAATCACAAATTCACATGCAAGGTCAGGTTAGATTCCCTCAGTCTTCCCCTTTTTTTCACTTTTTTTTGGCCTCTTTGGTTTTTTTGTCATAATTTCTGCTGAAATGTGACATTTCTTCAGAGATTTTGAAATTTTATGAGGCTTTTTCTATATGGCCCGTGATCTCACTAGATTTCATTGAAATTTTGACGAAATTTCAAATTAAAAAGGCTTTCTTTTTACTGTTTCGGTGTGGAAACGAAATTCAAGCCGAAATTTCGGTAATTTCACTGAAACGTTTCGGCGAAATTTTGCACTTTTCCGACTCTGTTCTTTTCGTTTCGTTTTCTAGCGAAACCGAAAAATTTCGGCCGAAACGAAACCGAAATTTAAAACCATGACCCTTCCTAGCCACCATTTATGACTTTTTGCCCTTAGCCCAAGATTTAACCTTTTCCTTAATGAATCGTAATTTTTTGCCAATCACCACATCTGCTTTACCTTGAGCTAGACAAGAATTCCACCATTCTTCGAGCAACTCCAAGAAATTGGGATAATTTAACCATGCTATTTCAAACCTGAAAGGAGGAGGTCCCCAAGATTCCAACCTGGGATCCAAAACTATCGGGCAATGATCAGATACCGAATGAACCAGGGCCAATTGGAAAACATCAGGAACCTTAGACAACCAGTCCACAGAGAGGAAGAACCTATCCAATCTACTGTGCCTTTCGCCTCTCGACCAAGTGTAAGTCGGCCCCGATAAAGGTAAATCCACAAGATCATTAGAGGAAATGAAATTAGCAAAAGCCCGCATGTGATGATTCGAAGTTGTACAACCCAACCATTCTCCCACATCTCTAATTTCATTGAAATCTCCACCTATACACCAAGGGTGATGGTACAATCTTCTCACATAATTCAACTCTTCCCAGAAAACCAGTTTATCCTCCCTTCGAACAGGGCCATAGACACCCGACAACAGCCAATTAGATGAATCCCCTGACTTGCATAGAGCCACAGATAATGAAAATGTTCCTTTCCATACATCTGTCTTCTTCCAGAGAGACTCATTCCATGCTACCATGATGCCACTAGAGGCCCCTTTGGACGGAATAAATTCAAAATCCAGAATGATTTAACTACACATAATTTCAAGATGCCTCTAGATACTTCTTCCAGTTTGGTTTCCTGAATACAAATTACATCAGGATTTGCCTTCTTCAGAATATCCTTGAGCTGGATTTTCTTAACTTGAGCCCCCAAGCCATTTGCATTCCAAGAAAGAATTTTCATTTAAAACAAATGTCAAAAGAACTCCTCCCCTTTCTTCCTTTGTTCACTCTACCCTTCTGAACCACAGAGTCCCCCGCACCCTTCTCCCCTTTGCCATATTTAATCCCAGAACTGAGCCTTCTTAATTCTCTGTCCGTCTCATCTCCTTTAAGAGCCTGGTTCTTTGACACTAATTCTCTCAGCTCTGCCAATTTGATTTGCAATCTGAAGTCTTCTTCAGGCCCTCCATACAAAACCCCGAGATCCTTGCTTAATTTCAGATGTTATCAACTACAAGATTAACCCCTCTCTTAGACGGAGAAAGAGGGGCGAGGCTGAGATCCTTCTTCTCAGAGAATTCATGCTCAATAATAACCATGTCTTCATCAAGTCTCCCCCCTTCTTCAACAATTGGATCAACTTCCACTAGATAGAAGGATTGATCTGCAATATCTTCTTTCTTTTTCCTGACATTGATTGGATCGATTGGAAGGAAACCCCCATTGATGTCCTCAACTCTAAAATTGCAAACCCCTCTGGATATACCTTTTCCTTTCTTTCTGAAAAACAAGTTTCTAAGTAAGTTGGTTTGAATTAGAGCAGACTCTTCTCCTCGAGATAAATGTACAGTCGCAGAAGAAGGATCGCTAGGGATAACTTCACCTAGCCCAAACTCTTTATCCACCATAACTGTACTCCCATCAACGACTTCCTCTAAATCAAAATTCAGGCAAGACGAAATCTCCTCCACCACCATCTGTTTAAGAGTAACAATTCTATTTCTGTTTGAAGAAACAGGGCCATCCCCAGAGCTACGACTTACTGCAGAGCGAAGGGAAGGGAATGAGCCCTTTCGATTGGACCCAAAGGTAGAAGAAAAAGAAGACAGAGATCCACTCTTTGACTGATAGTCCACGCTCGGGGAAGAAAGCACCAAATCTTCCGAGACGTCTCTTAAATCAAACTCGAAATCAAAACTGCTATGACTTGGGCTCACACAAACACCCTCCTCTTCAGGGTACAAACTATGGGCCCAACTGGGCTCAGAAGCTGGGCCCAAACTCAAAGGGGACAAAGAAGAGGGATTAATAAAGGACTCAAAAAATTTGTCGATGGAGCTAGTGGGACCCATCAGAGACGCTCCCACAAGATTTCCCCCCATAACACTTCGCCACCTGTACGCAGGGGGGGAAACAAAATTTTGAAATCCGAAATTGTCTCCAGCTGGGTCAATGCTAACTTGCGCTTGCTGAAAAGATTTGCTACCATGCGCCTCCTCAGAAACCCCGCCCACCGCTTCTTCTCTCCTATCACCGGCGGCCTCGAAAACTCCCACAGACGATTCTAGAGGAGATAAGGCAAGATCTTCAGACCTAGAGTCATCCGAACCAGCCATTACACCAAATTTCTCTCTAAAATTAAAAGCCTCATTGAGTACAGAAACCCCTTCTTCATCCTCTTCCTCTTTAAAAATTCTCACCCATCTTACTGATCCCCTTAAAGACACCTGAAGAGAAACCTCATTCCCTATCAATCCTTCGACAGAGATGAGCATCCGAGCCCTCTGATATCCACATCCATATTTACACGAAGGGTCTAGATCAATTACCTTGCCAATTCTCTCCCCAATTCGACGGAAATTCTCTTCCCACCATGCTTCCGGAGGGACACCTTCGACAACCCACCAAATTTTAGGTCCTTCCATCGAAAACTTATTAGCCCACAAAGAAATTTCAAAGAAAGGAGAATCTTCCTTCCTGAACCATTCCTCCATCAATTTTCTCCTGTCAACACCGGCTTTAGTAGTGATTAAAATTTCAAGATTGTCAATCTTATGCACAGATATACCTCCATAATACCCTCCATTTCTGGAAAGCCAAAGTTCCATTGCCTGAACATTCCCAGACCAATCGTCCTTAATCCTTCCTCATATCCCTAAATTGACATTGCTAATCGACTGCAAAGGGATAACTTCAAGAGAAGAACCAATGCCTTCAGAAATTATCGGAATGGATTCTCTTGAGTTAATCTCCAAATGATTACTCACACCCCTATTACGCAATTGATTTCCAGTCCTTTTAGATACCGGGCTGAAGTTGAAATCTAAATTAGACCAAACTTTCTTGCATCTCCAACATTCCGCTCTTCTTCGGAAATTCCAAAAAAAACATTTACTGCATCTCCAATCTTCGAAGCCATCTCCTTGTCTTCTAGCCACAAGCTTGTCCAACCTTTTCTCTCTTTTGCTCCTTACCAACTCCCAAGAGTCCAACACCTCAGGACCCCCTTGAAAATTAGCTGCACCTTGAGAACTCCCGAAGATGGTTTAGATCAACTCCCAGAGGGATTACATTAGCCCCACTGACGAATATGGGGGGATTCCAGCCCCTTTGATCCGGCATAACGAGATGTGTCGAGGGAGAAACAATGAGGGTTACACAGACTCCGATGAGTCCAAAGACTCTGACACCTCAAGCACTCCTAGAGAGGGAACCGAATCAGAAGAGGAATTAGAGGAACCAGAAATTTACTGGGCCGAAACCGACACCTCAAGCACTCCTACTACACTCTTTAGAATTATGCACGTCTTTAACCCTAGCAAAAGGCTAGAAAATCACTCATTTATATTTCTAAACATGAGAAAATAATTATACCAAAGAGGTATTCTTCTTCTTCTTATCTCTCTCTGTCTCAAATCCTATCAGTGGTACAATGATTTTAGTAGGCTAAAAATTCTGTAACTTGTGTGCGATTAAAAGGTTGTGAATTTTGAGAAGAAAACATGTTGTTTGTTTTGAAGATCTCAAAAATGTTTAATCCTTGAAAAATTAAACTTGATAATTCTTTTTTTCTTCTTTCCCCCTCAAAAGTAGGACGAACTCTTCTCTTTATATACAGTATGTAAAAGAAAAATTTGTTTTTGGGTTATATCTTTGAGAAATCTTTTTAGAGTAAAGAATATAAAACCCTAACTTTTTTATCGACCGCGTCTTTGATTGAATTTGACTTGATTTCATGATACAATCTTTTATTCTCTCTAACTTCGTTTGGTTGGTCAGCCTTATTTGTCTCGATGGAGGTTTTGATGTTTCTAGCCATAGTGAGGGCCTTAGATTTTTAGCTACTTCATTCTTTTTTTTCCTTGAATGGCTAACTACTTCATTCCTGTTATAATTTAGAAGTAATTGTTTTGTCCTATAATGAACGATAAAATTTATAAAAATGATATAACCAGACGAACAATTTTTTTTTTGAATGATAACCGACAAACATAATTATAAGGGAAAACTTAAATACATAGGTTCTATTGTTAATTATACGTTTATTATGTATCGTTTTACCAGATCCCAATGTTGAAATAGCTCAGAATACTGGTATAGTATCCTTTATGTGCATTTGATATTTCTGATCTATGTCTTTTTGACAAGGCGTATGTTGGGAATCAACATTGTCCTCAAATGACTTTTGAGAGAAGTTGATATCTTAAAATATGTATGTGTTTCCTTTCTGCCATTTTATTTTTTGATTGATAATATTTCACTTGTTCGAAAAAAAAAGATCTTAAATGTTAAATCTATCAAAATCTGGATTTGTCATATTATTTATATCACATATTTGAATAATAAAGTTAGTCAATATGTGTGGATGGGGAGCACGAGGTAAGTAGTGGCTGCCAATGGATCTATTTCCTTTTGTTCCGTAAGAGACATCCATTGGATCTGATTTAGATTTTTTTTTTACCCCTGTAAATCTGTAATAGTGGATTATTTATCACATCATGACACCATTGTACCTTTTTTTTTTGAGTTCTGTGGATGCTGTGCTTGATAAATGCATGGTTTGAACTTTGAACTGAATTAGGCTTGATAAAAATGATGTGATTTAGCTTCCGTCGTGTCGAAGTTAGTTGTACAAATAATAGTTTACTTTTTGGTTAAGTCAATGACGATCGAAGTAGAAGGATGTGTTTGGCTGAAATATTGATCTTAATTTTCATGATTTTGAATGGGAAATGATCAGCACAACCTTGTTTTCATATTTTCACTAACGCATCTTGTCTTTTAGTATTTAAAGAGCTGTCAAGAGGTTATTACAGTTCCCAAAAAGTTCTCACAAGCCAATTAGAAAAGAACAGACAAGCTGGGTCTGTGCAATTATTAAAACATGGTTGTGCTGATATCATTTTCCTTTTGAATTATGTGTTGATTTTCTGAATGATTTTAGAGTTCACCTCTAAAGAAGTTTTTAAATAGTCCACCTTCTAATTTTATCACATTGTTCTAAACCATTACTAATCTGTCACAGATATTTCACCTTCTATATATCATCTACCCATTACCTATATATAGCCAATAAATCAGTAGATAGCGATACAAGATACTGATAAATTCCTGATAAACCCTTTTATAGTTACATGAAACTAAATGCTTCTTACATGCAATCTTTTTAATATTTTATGACAGAATGGGACCCTTGGGGCGTTCCTGAAGGCTATGAATGTGAGGTCATTGAAAATGATGCACCAGTTCCTACACATGTTCCTCATCACAGGCCATCCCCACTTCCAGAAGAGTTTTACAAGACATTGGAGGCTATTACTTCTGATGCTGCAAAGAAAGTTGAGTCCTCAACTTCTAACCCTCAGTTGAAGGAATAATTTGTAGTGGTCCTGTCAAGAAAGATCAGTTTCTAGGGCTGAATTTAGGAATTCCATATGCATGAGCTTTTGTATTATCTATTTCACTGTGTTCCAGACTTCTTTTCTGAAACAATTGAGTACTTTTCTAGGAAGAATAAGTGCAAACCTCTGGTTTAAAACGAATGGGTGGTGGCTTTATAATTGAGGTTGCAATATGTCCTTGCTGATTGTGCTTGTGATGATTATAGTGTAACCATTGGAAATCAGTATGAACTGTGAAGAAAATTTGATTCACGGATAAAAATTCTAAGGCCATGTTTTACAGCCATGAAATTTTTTTCATGGAATATTAGCTTACCGAGTGTTGAGATAGGCATAGGGAGAGAGTGGGAGAGGGAGAGAATTGAGAGGGCATGAGTGAGAATATGGTGCCTAGTGGCTGGAAAATAAAGAAAACAAAAACAGATGCCTAGTGGCTGGAAAATAAAGAAAACAAAAACTCTGTTTTTGACTAGACCTTATCTTTTCCCTGTTTTTTCAGCCACTTCTCACCACCTCCCCTATCATGCCCTCTAAATTCTATCTCTCTCCCCTTCTCCATGCCCCACTCCCACCACTTGAGTCCAAAACCAATAGAGGAGTCAAAATTACGTTTAAATTTGAGTCCAATAATTTGTTTTGGAATCACAATCGGTTGGCATAATGTTAAACGAACAGGGCCTTAATGGATTTTCTAGGTCAAACTGTTAAGAATGTTGATTGAAGGAGATTTTCTCAGATTCAAAATGGAAATTGTTTAATGGTCATGCTGATTCAAATGAAACATAAGTGAAAGGCTCTTTTGGAAGGCCTCGGAAACTTGTGCGGGCATATATGGGTTGTGATTTGCTAATCTTTATTTCACATATTAAAGATATCCTTGTGAAAGCCCAGTTTGTTTTGAATCTTGATAACCAATTGTGACTCCAACACTGATTAATGGATTCAAATTTACGTTTAGGCCCTGTTTTGATTCCAATAATCATTTTTGGACTCACAATCGGTTCTCAAAATCCTAGACAAATGTGGTCTTAATTTTGAGCCTCGTAAGCAGTTTTGGACTCAATCAATTCTCAAGATTCAAGACAAACTGGGCCTCAGTCACAATTCGGGGCCAATAATCGGTTGGGGTCCTCACCATCGGTTGTCACAATCTAAACGAATAGGGTTAAAACTCATCCCTCGATTAGCTACTACCTTACGAAAACGGGATGTTTCGGAGATAGATTAATAGTTTCTAATATGTAACACATCCCCTAGGTTGTTCATTCTATCTTTTTTCTTTGTTTACTCCTTTTTTTATTGATGTTTTGGGGCTTTTTAGAAATAATTTTAAAAAATTTAAAGCTATTGGCCATTTCATGACTTTTTATAACTCACTGGATAATACTTTTGAAATTGAAAAAGACTACTGATATTTGCACTACCATGTTTTAATAATTGCACAAACTCGGCTTGTCTCTCTCTTTTTTAATTGGCTTCTCATACCTTTTTGGAAATTATAATAACCTTTGACAGCTATTTAAATAATAATAGACAGGATGACTTAGTGCAATTATCAAAACATGTTAGTGCAAATATCAGTAGCCTTGGAAAACTATAAGATGGATGTGCGTAATCTGTGCTAAAATATTATGTGCGCCTCTCCGTCTAGAGATTTTACATTGTGTGTGGCCGTATAGTCTAGTAATATTCAAATATACTCTATGGCCCACTTCATAGGATGATCCAACCGTTCATTTGTTGGGCCCCAAAAATTTTTCCATACCAATTTATAGAGGGACTGCACATTACAGAAGGAGGGCTAGGATCATCCTATGAAAATGATTTTTGGGGCACAACCTATCTACGTTGTGAGCCAACAAATGAATGATTTGGATCATCCTATACAGTACTTTTTGAAAAATTCTGAAGGGCCACACACCAAGACAAATGCACAATTTTAAGTAGGAGAATTATATTATGAACGGGCGTACGGAGATTCTATGCATTGTAAGGCTTACACCATATCCATTTGATGGGCCACAACATAAATAGGTTGTGTCCAAAAAATCATTTACATAGTATGATTGTAGCTCTCCTATCTATAGAGGAACTGCATATTATGGAAACCTCTATAGATTGGAGGGTTGAGATTATCCTATGGAAACGATTTTTAGGGCACAACCTATTTGCATTGTGGCCCATTAAATAATAGACTATACAGGCTTAAACCATATAAAACTTTGGGCATACAAACTCTTATAGTCTTATCTCATATTTGTGGTAGGAGAGAAGTCACACCCACCTCATCTTCATATGGCACACATTATTTTACACCCATGTAGGCATTGTATGCGCCAAGAATGCTATGAAAGATAATTATAGCATAAGAGTATAAGACAATGTTATGGGTAATTAAGAAAATCTGGGGGGGGTCTCTTTTGATTTAGGGGTTTTTTAGTAGTTTTACCTTTTCTTTTGCTATTTTTCACCCCTCTCCTACTACCCTTCAACCTACTTACATTGTAAAATCCCGAATTTCACACTGCTTAGGGCTTCAAT